>NC_066618.1:253484416-254160416 GCF_025201925.1 Gopherus flavomarginatus | reverse complement strand
GGTCATCAACAGAAATAACCCAAATATGTTCAGCTGCCTTTAATATCAAATGTTTGTGCTTTTGTCTGAAGTTAAAATAAGATTAATATGCCACTAGATAACGAGGGCTAGGTCATGATCTTATGTGGAAGAATCACTTTTTATCTTGTGTAACCAGATGATGTGCCTGTGGAGCAAGTCATTTTACAAGATAAACAGGGTGCATACTGTGGCTGTATCACATGAATACACAATGCAAATTGCACTTAGTTCATGCCTGTGCATCTAAGATTGTCATTTGGTCTTGTATATTTCACATTGTTAGAAATTTAAGAACAGACAGTGTCAGACTAGAAAAGACTAATGGTCCATTTTAGTCTGCTCTCCTACCTCTCCCCTCGGCTGATATCAAATGCTTCACAGCTTGTTTACACAAATTTTTCTGGAATAAAGTACGGTATGAATTTAAAGTGCTGTGGTTATTCTAGAACAGTTCCATATATGAATGCTCTTATAAACTTTTTCCTTGTTTAGCTTAATCTTAAAGTGAATGGGCTATAACTCTGAATCATGAAGATGGATAGATTTTGTAATTTTATGCTAGATAGTGTAACTATAGGTGCTATTCTTCTATTACTAATTTTTTAATTAAGATGTTTTTACCGCATTAACAGTCTGTGACATTAATCATCATAAGTGGAAGGGGTGTTAGTTACCTTTGATATGCTCTGAAATTAAAGACTATATAAAATAAAGTCAAAACAATACATGGAAGTGGTTAGGATTTATGATATAAGAAAAATAAGGGATGCTGAGTTCTAATATACTTATTGGAAGAAGATCCTTGAGAAGCCATCTTTCATTTTCTATAGTTAAGCCATCCTGTTTTTCCCTCGTATATTCTTTTAAATTTGTGAGTAATGGACCCAAGATACCATCACTGGGAGGGCGGGGAGGGGAGGGGTTGGGGGTTTTCTTTGGTTGTCTAAAATGAATGGAGACTGTTTTACATGTTGAAGGGCTGCTGGAAAGCCAGGAAGAGAGATTTAATTTTTATCTTAATATGTCTGAAGCTCATCATTAATGTAATGTTTTAAAGAAAAATTGCTGTTAAATCAAACAAGTCTCAGTGGCGTATAGCATTATTGAAGGATTACAGTAAGCTTATGTGAACTTGCAGTTTGTATGTAAGAACCGTGTGTGCTGAAAATTGCTAAGAATACTTTGTTAGAGTGATACAAGTATTTCTGGAGCAGTAAACTTTTCAAAGTATTAGTTCTGGACTGGTGGCCAGAGAAGAATTTATCACAGTAGTTACTGGCCATCGCGAACTTTTAAAAATTTAATGGCACATCAAGCCCAGTCATTATTCAGAATAATTAATTCATTTCCTTTTAAGTTACAAAAGATTTAAAAACAAAGATACTTGATACCTGCGAATTTTTCCTTCTCACGCCTACAGCTGAATAGCTGAGAAAGCTTAAGAGAGCTAAATTATGACCAAGACACTGCAGTACCCTGACCTAGAGCAGAACTTTTCTTCTTTTTAAAAACAGTGGTGATAGACCTGCATGCTACAGAACTTCTAGGAGATCTGGTGGTGTCCAAGATCACTCAGACCATGGCTACACTTGCAGATGTAGAGCACTGTGAGTTAAACCAGCCTTTGGAGACCACAGCAGGAAGAGCGCTTCAGTGTGTTCACACTATCAGCTGCAAGCGCACTGGCGTGGCCACATTTGCAGCACTTGCAGCAGCATTGGGAGCGGTGCATTATGGGTAGCTATCCTCCAGAACACCTCTTCCCATTCTGACGCTGTAGCTTGTGGTAAGGGGATGCGGGGCATTCTGGGTCCTGTCCCAAAGCCCCATGATGCATCGTTTCACATCCCAGCAATCCCTGTGTGTCCGTCCACATTTGGCACCATCTTTCAGTGTTTTTTGTACTATGCTCTCTGTCTTCTCTTTCGGTCTGTGGGAATGGATCCCGAAATGCTGAGGAATATGCCGATGGGTCTCGCCAGCATGTCACAAATGGCAGTCGAGTTACTCCTTAAGCTACAAATTGACAGTGAGGGGTCCGACGTTGATGTCGACTCGCATGACGCTTGCGACATGAGATAGCTTGTAGCATTCACGGACATTCTCACCACAGTGGAACGCCAGTTTTGGACTTGGGAAACAAGCACTGACTGGTGGGATCACCTCATCATGCAAGTCTGGGACAATGAGCAGTGGCTGCAGAACTTTCGCATGAGAAAAAACACTTTCATGGGAGTATGTGCTGAGCTTGCCCCCACGCTGCAGCGCAGGGACACAAGATTGAGAGCTGCCCTGATGGTGGAGAAGCACATGACTGTTGCAATCTGGAAGCTGGCAACTCCAGACAGCTACCGATCGGTTGCTAACCAGTTTGGAGTGGGAAAGTCGACTGTTGAAATTGTGTTGATGCAAGTTTGCAGGGCCATTAATTGCATCCTGCTCAGAAGAACCATGACTCTGTGTAAGGTGCATGACATTGTGGCTTGCTTTGCACAAATGGGTTTCCCTAACTGTGGAGGGACGATAGATGGGATGCATATTCTAATTCTGGCACCAGCCCACCTAGCCTCCAAGTGCATAAATCAGAAGGGGTATTTCTCTATGGTTCTCCAGGTGCTTGTGGATCACTGTGGGTATTTCACTGACATTAATTCAGGCTGGTCTGGAAAGGTGCTTGATGCATACTTCTTTCAGAACACAGGCCTGTTCAGGAAGCTGCAAGCCGGGACTTTCTTCCCAGACCAGAAGATCACCATAGGGGAAGTCGAAATACCCCTTATGATCCCTGGAGACCCCGCTTACCCTTTAATGCCATGGCTCATGAAACCCTACACAGGGAGCCGTGACAGCAGCAAGGAGTGGTTCAACAGCAGGCTGAGTCGGTGCAGAATAACTGTGTATGGGAATCTGGGCCTGGCCGATGACAACATCCCCACGGTTATATCGTGTGTTGTGCCCTCCATAACATTTGTGAAGGGAAGGGCGAAAGATTCACTCAGGCCTGGACCTGGAGGCTGAATTTGAACAGAAAGAGAGCAGGGCTATTAGAGGGGTTCAGCGCGGCACTGCAAGGATTAGGGATGCTTTGACGAAGCAATTTGAGGCTGAAAGCCACCAGTGGTGCCCTGCACAGGAGTGAAGTGCAGTGGTTCCAATGTTAGTAGGAATCTGTGTTTGCTACATATGATACTCTGACTTGCAGTGCCTGTTTCTTTCCTGGGCTAAGATATCTTTTACTTAATGCAATAATAAAGAATGTTTTCAAAACCAAAAAATTCATTTATTGAAAAGAAAAACAACTGCTTGGGAAACAGAAAGGGCAAAGGAATGGGAAGGGGAATGGGAATGGGAGAATCACAGGTTTGCGTATGTCCTGTTATCACACTGAGCTTTTGTTATAAACAGATAGCTAAGAGTTAATATTCTTTTACCTGTAAAGGGGTAACAACAGTAACCTGAAACCCCTGACCAGAGGACCAATCAGGAAACAAGACTTTTTCAAATCTGTGTGGAGGGAAGTTTTGGGTGTGAGTCCTTTGTTCTTGATCTGTTCCTTTTTTTGTCTCTGAGAGTGATCTTTTTATCTCCTGGCTTTCTAATCTTCTGTTTCCAAGTTGTAAGTACAAGGATAGTAAGACAATAGGTTTATATTGTTTTCTTTTGTATTTACATGTGTGTAAACAGCCTTATTCCAAAAGAATACAATTTAACACATTCCAGCAACTACATCGTATCCCTTGGTATCTGCGGACTGACAAACCCCCAAACACACACACACACACAAACCCAAACACTGCAGACAGTCACTTACCCCACAGATGCTGTCTGTGCTCCTCCTTCACCTGGAGAACTCCCTTGCAGATACCAAGGGATGTTTTTCATCTCTGCCCAAAGGTATTGTAATTCCTATGGCTGGAGTGCAACTGGGACTGGGCAGCTTCCTCCCTCCAAACACTGATGAGGTCCAGCACCTCGCCATTGCTCCATACTGAGGATCACCTGGTGTGTGGAGGCATGGAAAGATTTGTGGAGAGCACTCCACGCCTTGCTGAGCAAACAGGAAGGGGATTTTCAAAATTCCCAGAGAATTTAAAGGACAGGTCTGAGGGCAGGGCAGTAGAGTTCAAAGTGATGACCAGAGTGGCTAGAACAGGCATGATGAGACACTTCTGGAGGCCCATCAGAGTGCATTAACAGACCAGGTGTCCACACTGGCACCATGGCACTCCAGTCAGGGTGCAGCAAGTTTTATGCTTCTTGTTGAGGTGGATTACCAGGAGCACTCTAGCCATGGAGTCCGGGCGCTCTACGTCCCTTGCCAGTGTGGACGTGTCATGAGTTAGGGTGCCCGGGGATGCTTTAATGCACTCTAAGTCACAAGTATAGCCAAGCCCTTGATTACTACATGAGAGTAAGTTCATTGATAATGTAAACTGCGATTAGTGTATGTTAATGGTACTCCATTTTCTAGCTGTAAAGCTACTGTTAATGTGTGTTGCCAGTGCATATGCTTCTGAAAATCAGAGTACATAATGACCAGTCTAAGTACAGATGTGCTAAAAGGTGACAATATAATTGAACGTTAAGTGCTCCCTAAAATAGAATTTGACGGATATTTTCTCTTCCTAACATTTTTGTTAACTGTTAAAGCCCCCCAGTGGAATTGAACTTCACTAAACATGATTGACACTGCAGTGTATCATTTAACTTTCAAAGAGATACCTATGCATCAAGCAGGATGAGACAGCTCATATAATAACCAGATCTATATTTAAAATAATTACAGTATCTCAGAATGGATGATCCTTAAGATGTAATTTTCAGGGAGCTATTATAAACTTACTTAGCAACTGCTTGTGTTAAATCTCCAAAAACTCTTTAATTTTCACAAATATCATATCTGCTTTCTTCCTACACCTCAAAAAAGGTGGAGGAGGGGGATTTGGCTGTATATTTTAACTAATATTCTTAGGCAGTGCCAAAGACCCTGTGGGAGAAACACTTTTCCACTGATCATTAGGAAAAATCATAATGTTCAGAAGCTTGAGTCTATCAGAAAGCCAGCATGAGTGAAATTACATCAGGTACTCCTGAGGTAATTCTGCTCTAAAAAATTAAAAATTCTGTGCACAATATTTAAAAATTCTGCAAACTTTGTCAACAAATGTGGAGGCTCTGGGTGAGCACCTTGGAGTCATTTCCCCCTCCCCAACCAGAGACATGGATTTGGTGTTGTTATAAACAGATAGCTAAGGGTTAATGTCTCTTTTACCTGAAGCACCTGACCAGAGGACCAATCAGGAAACCGGATTTTTTCAACTTTGGGTGGAGGGATTTGAGTGTCTGAGTCTTTTGTCGTCTGCCTGCTTTCTCTGAGCTTTGGAGAAGTAGTTTTACTTTCTAATCTTCTGTTTCTAAGTGTAAGGACAAAGAGATCAGATAGTAAGTTCTATGGTTTTCTTTTCTTTGGTATTTGCATGAATATAAGTGCTGGAGTGCTTTGATTTGTATTCTTTTTGAATAAGGCTGTTTATTCAATATTCTTTTAAGCAATTGACCCTGTATTGTATCATCTTAATACAGAGAGACATTTGGATGTATTTTTCTTTCTTTTTATATAAAGCTTTCTTTTAAGACCTGTTGGAGTTTTTCTTTACTTCAGGGAAATTGAGTCTGTACTCACCAGGGAATTGGTGGGAGGAAGAAGTCAAGGGGAGATCTGTGTGTTGGATTGCTAGCCTGATTTTGCATTCCCTCTGGGGGAATAGGAAAGTACTTTTTGTTTTCAGATTGGGAACAGAGAGGGGGAGTCCCTCTGTGTAGTTTCACAGAGCTTGTGTCTGTGTATCTCTTCAGGAGCACCTGGAGGGGGGAAGGGAAAAAGGATTATTTCCCTTTGTTGTGAGACTCAAGGAATTTGGGTCTTGGGGTCCCAGGGAAGGTTTTTCAGAGGGACCAGAGTGCCCCAAAACACTCTAATTTTTTGGGTGGTGGCAGCAGGTACCAGGTCCAAGCAGGTAACTAAGCTTGGAGGTTTTCATGCTAACCCCCATATTTTGGACGCTAAGGTCCAAATCTGGGACTAGGTTATTACATGGTGGCAGCGGTGGGAGATAGACAGAATCCAGAAGCCAGTAGGAATATTATATTTTTCTTTTCTCTGCTAAGGGCTTTTTAGCAGAGAGAAACAGTTGGTTTTAAAAGGGAACCAGAGAGAATTTTTTTTTCTGCTCTCTCTGGCAGTTTGTGGCTTGCATGTTAAGCGAGAAGCCATTAAGAGACTGTTGAGGGTCTTTTGTCATGCAATAGCCCTCCCATTAGGAGGCAAGTACCAGCACTTATATGCATGCAAATAAAGTGGTTTTTCTGGTTTCCCTTCATTGAACATTAGCTAGAGAGAGAAAAGGAAAAAAGCACTGTTGCTAGGCAGACTCCAGGAGGCAACAAAACCTGCAGTTCAGAAGATAAACACCGGAGGGCACCCCAACACAAAAAAACAGGAACCATGACTTCTAAGGCAAAAATTGACGCCGAAGAACAAATCAAAGAAGCTGAACACAGGCGACAACTGGAAATAAAACAAAAAGAGATGGAGATGAAAGAAAGAGAAGAACAGATCAAAGAGGCAGCCTACCAAAGAGAACAGGCAGCCTACCAAAGAGAACAGGCAGCCTACCAAAGAGAACAGGCAGCCAAAGAGGCAGCACACAAAAGAAAACCATAGAACTTACTATCTGATCTCTTTGTCCTTACACTTAGAAACAGAAGATTAGAAAGTAGAACTACTTCTCCAAAGCTCAGAGAAAGCAGGCAGACGACAAAAGACTCAGACACTCAAATCCCTCCACCCAAAGTTGAAAAAATCCGGTTTCCTGATTGGTCCTCTGGTCAGGTGCTTCAGGTAAAAGAGACATTAACCCTTAGCTATCTGTTTATGACAGGTGTTGAGACTACACTCTACCCTGATACAGTGCAAAGGCTGGATCTGTCCCAGAAACACCCCGGGGCACTGCCCCTCTGTACCAGGTGTGGGCAGGCAGGCTCAGCCTGGCAGGAACCAAATGTGGAGGGACCCAGGTGGGAGTGAGAGGGTTCTGTGTGGGGCAATCTGGGTGTGGGTGGCTCAGTCAGGGATCTGGTTGTATGGGGGATCTGGATGCAGCAGCAGTGGGACTCAGCAGGGGGGTCCAGGTGAAGTTGGTTGGGGCTCAGCAGCGGAGGTCTGAGGGGAAATCAGCGGGGAGGGTCTGGGTGCTGGGGGAGTGGGGCATGCTGGATTAGGGGGTCCAAGTGCAGTTGGTTTGGGCTCTGTGGCGTGGGGGCTCTGGTGAAGGGGGCTCATTGGAGTGGTCCTGATGCAGTGGGATGGGGCTCGTTGGGGTGGGGGTTCAAGTGTGGGGAGCTCAGCGAGGAGTGGTCTGGCTGCAGGGGTGGGGTGTGACGGGTTCCCCAGTGGTGCCACCTGGAACTGGGGTACCACTGAGCCCTCTGATCCCCCTAGCCTGGGTTCCCTCTCACACTGTGCTGCTGTGACAAGCTGTAAAGCCCTCCAAGCTTACACTTTCATCAGCATACACACAGGAGCTGCAGTCACATGCAAGCTCTCTGGTGATAGGCTCACTTCTTCACCTCTCCATGCCTTCCTTGTCATTATCACATCTGCCTGAAGAGTGGGAGAACTGGGACCCTCATGGCACATCCCCCATACACAATATTCTTTACAAATTTACCCTTTGACCATACCCCAGGTTTCTACCTAAAATAGTTTAGTCATTCCATTTAAATCAACCCATCCATCTCCCATCGTTCTTCCCAAAACCTCATGGGAACAAACAAGAAGCAATACTTCATACCCTGGATGTCCAAAGGACTCTAGCATTTTACATTGAAAGGACAGAGTCTTTTAGACAGTCACCAAAGTTCTCTCTTTCCATCATGGAACGATCTAAGGGAGACACCATATCCCAAGGCTGTCAAAATGAATCTCTGGCTGCACTGGCTTTTGCTATCGCCATCAACAAATACAAACTCCACTGCAGACCCACACACATTCCACCAGAGCTCTCTCTACATTGATAGCCTTCCTCACAATGTGCGCATTATGGACATCTGCAGAGTAGCAACTTGGGCCTCTGCCCATACATTCACACAGTACTGTGTGGTATAGCTGGACACGACATCAGACGCTATACTGGGACTTGTGGTTTTATCATCCGCCCAGACTGCAACTCCAAAGCCCCTCCATTCCAGAGAGGGGCACTGCTCTACAGTTACTTAAAGTGGAGCACCCACATGGACACTCTTTGAAAAAGAGACGGTTACTCAGACTGTGCAGTAACTGAGGTTTTTTGAGATGGTTGTTCCTGTGGGTGGTCCGCTACCCACCTTTCTCCCCTCTACTTCAG
This sequence comes from Gopherus flavomarginatus, assembly GCF_025201925.1. NCBI lineage: Eukaryota > Metazoa > Chordata > Testudines > Testudinidae > Gopherus > Gopherus flavomarginatus. The sequence goes on along the minus strand of NC_066618.1, from coordinate 254,151,990 downwards.
AGTTTTTATGCTAGAAACTGTGGTAGAGAAGTGAAGGTTCGTCGCACAATGTTATGTAACTTTCGAGAGGTGGCACGAGATGGAGACCCAACCAAGCGCTACTACTAAAAATCTCCGATTACAAGGGCAGGGGTGCAGGTTTATCTAAAGTGGAGCACCCACGTGGACACCCATCTCAAAGAACCTCGGTTACTACACAGAGTGAATAACTTTCTCTGTTTTGCTTAGTGAAAAGTGTGTGTGTGTGTGTGCGCGCGCATGCACATATTGCTATTTAAAGATGTGTAGCACACTCAGTGTTAGTACATGTTTTTCATCTCTTCTAATACATGTACCTTATCCCTGTTTAGAAGGACCACTTGTAGTAGTGAGTAGGTTGTGCAGGGATCCTTGAGACATGGGCTTCCGCTGAGATTGCCAATAAGGTATCTGTCATGATTATAGTTTTTATGATGTGGTTATCATTTTAGTAGAACTGGCACTTAGACCACCAAGTCGTTACTGATGGTAATGACTCTGGGTCACACTTGACCTGTGCCAGATTTAGGTAAGGATTATCAAAGGAGCCTGAGAGAGAGAGAGATGCCCAACTCCACTGAATTTGAAAATCTCTGCCTCAAATCACTGATCCAGAAATGAGACTCCATATACTGTTATAAATCCCTTGAAAGATCCAGTCCCTCCTTTCCCCATTTTATCAGTAGTTTTAACAGCAGTAAAGAATTACAATATGTTTTGATGTCCTTCCTTCAAAGATTTCTTTTGAAATAAACAAAGTAGAAATAAATTGCAGTAAAAGCTGCATAAAACATAAATCTGAATTTTATAACTTTGTTTCCCCCCTCATTGTAGTTTTTATCCTCCAGTTGATGAGCCTGCTATTGGCCCTGAAAAATTGGATCTGTCTATGCGTCATGAAAGAAAAATTATCTTCAGAGGCAAAACCTTTCTGTTCCTAAGTGCTAAACAGGTAACTGGTCTCTGGGTTGCAAAGATGTAAAGACAATGTTGATCAAAGTATTTAAAAGATACTTTGAAACAGAAAACGTATGAAATTAGTTTTGTTTGTAAAAATGCACCAATTAGAATTCAAAGGTAACACCTTCTGTTTTGATAGTGTATTGAAACTGCACTCGTTCTGAAGGTATGTAATAGGGACTGAAACTTTTGTGGGGGACATCTGTGGAACCTGATCTTTATTTGGAGACATTGTTTTAACCCATCAACAGAAATTGGATCTCAGCCCTTCAATCTGTGTCTCTTACTCACTTTCATTTAAAACATTGTCATCTCCCTTCACCTATGGAAACTGTCCTCGAATGTCTGATTCCAATTGGCATGCTCTGAAAGTCCACAATCCTCTGAGTATAGAAAAGCAGTTGTGCTCATGCAGTTTTATATCAAGCTTATCGGCTGTGAAGTATCCTAAAACTATAGCAACTTTACCCATATAAACTCCTGGACAGTCTCTGTTTAAAGAAAGGGATCTTTTCTTGCAGAAGCCTGGATAAAAACCTACATTTTGTAACAGTTTTAGTTGAATACGCACACAGCTGAAATCTGTAAAAGAAGAGTAGGGTTAAGCTATTCCATTTAGGTTGATCACTAAAAATGCCTTCTGTTGGGTGCGAAATACTAATTTTTTGGTCTTGGATCGCAAAACTGGGCGAGAGGGTTTAAAGGCTATCTTAGTTGCTCCCAGATGTTGCCTACCTGTGCTATTGTATATGTGTGCCTCTTACTTTTTTATGTAAATGAGAAATATAAATGTTCATGGCACTTTACAGACATAAGACCCTGCCTCTTCCCTCAGGATCTTCGAGTCAGAGGCCCAGTCCTCCAAAGGAATCTGCAAGTGCAGATCATTATCCCATGTGGATTCCCACTGAAATAACTGAATTCTGCACAGGAAAGAAAAGTCTGCATTTTCAGAACTCTTTACAGGATCAGGGCCCAGTTTGAGACAAGGTCTAATGAGAGAAATACTGATGAATACATGATGGCAACTGGCTGGGAGGAATCAGAAAACTTGCAATGGTCTCTTTTGATATTGTCTTTCTGATGCCAGACATACTTAATGGAGATTTGAATAATCATTTGCACTGGTAGTATAAGCTGGTGTACATAAGCACATTACTCTTGGGGGAATTCTGCGCTACTTGCAATGCAGAATTTTGCAGAAATTAACATGCATGCAGAATTTCTATTCCCCCACAGAAATGGGCTGCAGTGTTGCTGGCCGCCATTAGGGGCTGCTGGACCCAGCAGAGCCCAACTCGCACACAGAAAACATGCTGAGGGAAGGGGAAGGGAGCTAAAGAGTTCCTGGCAACTGCAGTTCCCAGCATGCCCTAAGGGAAGGAGACAGCAGTGTGCAGGAAACTCCATGCAAGCCTGGGACCAAGCATCAGGCTGTTTCTCCCTCTGGATCCCTGGGATGGGAGGGCAACAGCTGGGCTTGGGGTGTGGGTGGGGGGGGGCGTTTGGGTGTATTGGCTGGAGAGGGCACCATGGCAGTGCTCTGGGGGGAAGGGGTTGTGGGTCTGGGCTCCCGACTGGGCTCAGAGGGACAGGCGGGGGGTGAGGTGGGGGGGGCAGAGAAATAGGAACTGTGTTGTCATAGGGGTTTCTTTAACTCTCTGCTCCTGGGGCAAATGTTGTGTGTGTCTGTTTATTATTACAGACATACTTGCTGACAGCTATTTTGAAATAAATTACCAAAACACTAGAAACTGGAGTAATTATGTAGTGACAGAATTTACAGAATTTTGCAGAATTTTAAAATGTGTGCAGAATTTTAATTTTTTGATACAGAATACCCCCAGGAGTAGCACATGTGCATTTTACTTAGAGCTGGCTGAAACTCAGGATTTCCAATCTGCGAGAAATTGCAAACTTTGAAATTTGGTTTTATTCTCTCACTAACAGAAGATCCAGAAGAAAATTCATTTTGGGAACGCTGTCACGTGGTGTTTCTGAAACATAGTATGTTCCCTAGGATCTGGCAGCTGCTGACTGAAACGCTCTTGACAGTTGCAACACTACTGTTGGGTACTATTCCTAGCAGTGGTGAAACTGACAGGAGTGTCCATTTCAGTCAGTAGCTGCCAGGTCTCCCAGGGTATGTCTACAAGGGGATAAAAAACTTGCAGCTGACCTGGGTCAGCTGGCTTGGGCTTGGGCTCTGAGGCTAAAAAATTGCTGTGTAGATGTTGGCAGCCTAAAACCAAATGTTTACACATCAGTTTTTAGCCCCATGAGCCTGAGTCAGATGACCTGGGCACCTTCATCTGTGCCATGGGAATCTTATCCCTGTGTAGACGTACCCTCAGGGTCTGCAGCTTCAGGGAAGACTGGCCATGCCCACTACCTCAGGACTGAGAACCCAGGGCTGTTTGTTTGTCAAACTGACCCATTTTCTCAAGACAATATGGCTTTGATGAACAGGCATTTTCCAACAAAATTAATCATCAGAAAATTTCCAACTGGATCTAGATTTCCTCAGATTAATAGTTCTGATTCTAGAATAGGTTCTGATATTATTCAATATTGTTGTTGTTTCAGTAAAAAGAAAACTAATAGGTCTGGCTAAATTTAATCTATTCATTAAATTGCATTTTCTTTCTTGATTTTTAGCATAAGAAACTGAGTCCAGCTATTATTCTTGGAGGGGGAGAAGCAAAACTGTTGCCAGAGAGAATAAAAGAAACTTCTTTACTTGTAGCTCCTGAAGTTTGTGTCATTGATGCAGGATTAACTAACTCGCAGGTCCCAGTGTCTGACTCAGTGAGAAATTGGATTGATTCCATTATCACCATGTTACAAAGGTGAAACAGATTATTTTACTTTAATAGACATTTCAGAAAATTTTAGCAGTAATATGGATTAGTTCTTTGTATACGAATTAAAGATGAGATCCTTTTTAGAGAGGGTGTCTATTTATATTGCTTGAGAATCTTACAATAATTTAAGGAAATATTGACTAAAACTTTCGGGGGAGGGAAGGATTGTTGTCGTCTTAGATAATTTTGTGTAAGAACATCCAAATGAACCACAATTAATTGGACTTTGTTCAGTTAAAGTGTCAGTTTACTTTTTTCCTTGACCAGCTGTTGCTTTCTACAATATAAAAGGGAAAGTCAAGTCCTTTCTTGGTTCTACCATTTAAAAAAATAAGCTATGAATAAAAGGATTGTGAAAAATAGGAGAGAGACTCTGTTGGTTAAATAGACACAAGTGCATTTCTCAACAGATGAATACGTACTACACCGCTACCTCGATGTAATGCCACCCAATATAACACGAATTTGGATATAACACGGTAAAGCAGTGCTCCGGGGGGGGCAGGGTTGCGCACTCCGGTGGATCAAAGCAAGTTCAATATAACATGGTTTCACCTATAACGAGGTAAAATTTGTCGGCTCCCAAGGACAGCGTTATATCGAGGTAGAGGTGTGTAAACGTGGGGCTCGACCCTCTCCGGAGAGGAGGGGAGCCACGCCGGCCCACTCTGCTCCGGTTGGCCCGGGAAGTTAGCCCGGCAGTCCTTGCGGTACTTGTCTGCCCGACGGGCCAGGGGCTCAGGCCCTCCGGCAGGGCTGAGCCGTAACAACCACGAGGCGCTGGTTCCTACATCAGGACAGATCGCAACACGGAATCAGTAAGCTCAGGCCTGGGTCAGGGCTGAGCAACAGTAATAGTTTAGGGCCCAACCCGTGGTCAGGGTGGGGCAGCAAAACATTGAGTCAATAGGCTCAGTCCTTGGTCAGGGCTCAGCAACAGTAGCAGTTTTAAGGCCCAGCCCTAGGTCAGGGCGGGCAGCAAACGCTGAAGCAGTAAGCTCAGTGATAACAGTTATCGCCCTCCTCAGGCCAGGGAGAGGGGGAATCTGCCACCCCGGAGTGGGGTGGCAGGGGGGACGCAGGCCCTCCCACTCCACTGCATCCCAGCCCAGGGCCCTAACAGCGGCTGTCACTCCGCTGGTCAGTCAGTGGGGTTACTGGCCGCAACACACTGACATAGGCTCCGACAACTCCGCAGCCTGACGGGGGTCGGCTGCCCCCGGGCTGCTTCCGTACTCCCCCTCAGGACCTACCTGGGTTCTAACGTTGGCCTCAGCAGGGTCCAGGAGCATAGGCTCATCACGACTGGGGCTGGGTGGTAGATCCGGGAGCTCCTCAGGGTGCTCAGGCCACAGTAGCGCCAGCGGCTCCTCCGGGTAGCAGCAGGCACGGGGAAGCCCCGGCGGCTCCTCCTGGTAGCGAGCGCAGGGAAGCTCAGGCAGCTCCTCCTGGTAGTGAGTGTGGGGAAGCTCCGGCAGCTCCTCGTAGCGAGCGCGGGGAAGCTCCAGCAGCTCCTCCTGGTCGCGAGCGTGGGGAAGTTCTGGCCAGTCGGGGCGGCTCCCCTGGGTTGCTGGCATCTCCCAGTTTTGAGCTCCCAGAGGGACGTCTGGTCTCTCTGGCTGCTGGGGCCTGACTGAGCTCTGAGGGCTGGCATTTATAGTTCCGGGTCGCCGCCTGACCCTTTGAGGGAAGGACTCAGAGCTCCATAGCTTCGCCCACTCTGGCCTCTGCCGGGGCCCTACCCTCTCCAGGGAGGAGGGAAGCCACGCCGGCCCACTACAGTGTACTTTCAAAATAAACTCTTACTGAATACTAATAAGATCCAGGGGCTGTCCTTTGTTTTTATAGAGGATAACACTGGTAAAAATGATTTAAAAAAGAAAAACTTTAACAAACCTAAAATAGGTTAATAGTATTTAGGCCCACAGATCACCCACGTAGGAAAGAAAACCAGAGAACCTGTCTTGTTTCACGGGAGGCTGTGTGCATGGAAGAGAGGTGTCTCCATAGAAGTCAGATCGTATCAGAAGAACTTGTTTTTCATATAATTTTTCTACTCTCCTCCTCCCCAGTGAATTAGAGCACACTTTATGGGAAGCACTTTAGTTTGGTTAAGTGTCCAGGTCTGAACTGATTGAGGTCAGGAAGGGAAGGGGCACTGTCAAGATTACTAGGACTAAAAATGGACCTGCAGTGGCCATGGGACATTGAAGTTCTCACCTGCAAGGCTCATATGTTAACATTTTTTCCCTTAAGCCTGCTGTTGGCGCATGAAGCATTTTGTACCATAAAGTGGGATTGCTGCCATTTGCTACTCTGTCTTGAATGTGTTTTTGAGAAGCACGTTTGGATAAAAAAAACAGAGTATTTGGATATAAAAGCTGCTGCTGTTTGGTACTTAATTATCTAAAACTGTTTTTTATTTTTAATAGCAAGAATCTCAGAGCCATTCCAGAAGCAGAAATTGGATTAGCAGTTATCTTCATGTCTATGGAAAGATATTGCAACCCTCAAAACCAGCCTGGCATAGGTAATTTTATAAACCTTGATACTTTGCTGTACCTTTTTTCTGATGAGAGAACCAGAACTGAACACAGTACTCAATTGAATCTGTGTGGATTTATAATTAAAATCAGTTAACAGTAATAGTACTGTAATAATGACTTATAAATACACAGAGCCACAGGAAGAATGCTGACTTTTTAATTGTTCTATATGTTCAACTTGCAGCTAAACAGCCAGTTAGTCCAGGATCAGCTATTCTGCATCCAACGCTTTCTCAGAGTTCGTCTGTACATGAGACCATAATGCCTGTTACTACAAGTGATAACAGAGCATATGTAGCTGACACAGAACCAGAAGAACTGATGGACACGTGGTAAAGTACACATTGAAATAGTTTCCTAAGTTGATGACTATAAATAAAGCTATTACCATGTCAGAGGAAATTTAACTTTCCAGTTCTAGACTTGCCATAGTCAGTGGGGCTCAGCTTTTGATGGGGCACTCCCTAACTTGCAAAAGTAAACTGTGGTCACTATCCACAGGGGTCCAAATTCTGCCTTGAAGTGATAGGGTACAGCAAGAAAGCCAGCTTGGGGCATCAGGTTTGACACTAGAATATGCAATTGGTGATGCAGCAGATCTGATTGGCTCTTTTAACCATGTTCAGAATTCTAAAGCAATTTCATATTTATCTAGATCATTTAGTCATAGCAGGTATTAATTTATATAGCTTTCATAAGTGTTCATTGTATGCCACAGGTACAGCTGCACTACTGTGCTGCTCTGTAATGTGTATGCTGTTTCTACAACGATTGCCTGTATGTTTACTTAGAGTTTTTTCTCCCTTTTGTGCAGTATGGAGATAAGCGGAGAGGAGAGAGAGAAAACTCCCAAAATGGATCAAAGAGACAAAGTGTATTCACAGAATATAACTACTGTAAAGGAGACTCCCAGCACTAGTGGCAGTGTAAATACAGGGACAATATTACCCAGGATGCATAGAATGCTTGGGGCTGACCAAAAGAATCAACCCCTCTCACCCTCTAAAATTTTAGGAGTTAATAGAAATAGAGAGAGAGCTTCACAGCAAGAGTCTAACTCCATTAAAAATTATTTCCAGGCAGCTCCAAAGAAAAGGTATGTTCACAGAAATTCTTTTTTTTTTTTTTTTTTTGGGGGGGGGGTATTTTTCATATTTTTTCAGATGGTGCTTTTTTTGTTTTAGAAAGTAATTTGTTTTAGTTCAAGGGGCATACATTTTATTCCCAATGTAGATTTTACTACCTGACTAAGAAATTGAATTCCTCTATTCATTTTTTAGTTTAAACTGGCCATTTCTAGGTATCTGTTATCCCAAACAGAAAAGTGTATGCTAAGACTGCTGAGATTCAAATCCCAACACAATCATGAAAAAATGCAGAAGATTGTCAGTTGAGGCATATAAATAAAGATTGCCTTAACTCGTATTATGCAATGTTCATGCAGGTGGTTCATCTCTGTAACAAACTCCCATGGACACCCAACATATAGCTAAGCACAGTGCACACAATCAAGTACTCTAAACACGTAAGCAACATTACAAAATCAAAATGAAGAAAATCATCACTTGTGGATTTTTGGATTCATATTCAGTCATTGTGCGTTGTTCACTTACTGAGTTTATCATGTTGAAAATTTCTTTGTTTCTTTCTGGCTAAGGGAAAGGATTGAAGAGGGAGAAACATCTGTACCGAAACTGGCAAAGATGGATAAAAAGTCATCTAATCTTTCCAGTCAAACCCAACCCACAACTTCCTTGATGTGGAAAAGTAAAGTGGAAGAGACTCAAAAGGAACAATGTAACTTGGACTTGAAAACAAACCTTTTGCCTGTAGATACAAGCCTAAAGCTTGCAATAGAAACTAGCAAATCAGAGAAAGAAAAAACTGTTACTAAAAATGTTTCCAGTGAAAAGCCTGCATCAAAGAAGAGAAAAGAGTTAGATGATTTAGTTGAGGATGCGGCTACGCTAGAGCTTGTGTTTGGGAGCAAAGAGCTGGATTGGGAAGTTGACGTGGGGGATCGCGGTGAGGAGCATGGAACCAATATGCAGAAAAAAAGACGTTTGGAAACCAAGGGGGAAAGGATTGAAGAAGAAAATGTAATTCAAGAGGAAGCCAATAGGATATTGGTAAGTAATGTAAGTAATGTTCTTTATTAATCACTCGTTATGGACCTGATCCTGCAAGTTACAGCGTCACTGGAGGAGCCTGTGCAGCAGCATCTTGCAAGATTAGCCTCTTAGCACAAAGACAAATGCAGCTTAAGAACAGATACCAGCTTTGAGCAGTTTGATGCAATGTATTAGCTCTCATGCCGTTATAAATGAGCAGTAGGTGTAGTCTGGGGATTTTATGTAAACATTGTGATGAAGGAGTTAAAATATAGACTTCCTTGCTCTCCAGAAGTCACTATCCTGTAGCGTTTTTAGAGTTTATTTCCCCAGATGGAGGCACTTTGTAACTTTTAACCGGCATCAGTTATTTACGCTTCATACTTTCTTTCTGAAGCTGTCAATTTGCTCTTGTTAAAGAAATACAGCCTTTGTAAGCAGAACAGCCAAACCTTTTCCTGTCCTGAAGAGAAGTTTTTTCAGTACAGTGTGAAGTTATTGTTATTAATTGTTATGCTTCTGAATTCCCAGGAGAAACTGTGTCAAGCTCCTTTCCAGTCAGAGAGTTTCTGTACCTGTGTGTTGGGTGTCAGCAAGATGATATATTGTCAGATCATTATGCATCCTTAGCGTTCTCACCTAATAGCTCTCAAGTAGCTAAACCCCATATGTGAAACAGAGACACTAAGCTGCATAGACAGATGTCTGATCTGATATCGGGTTAATTTCTTTACTATTTTTCTTATCTTCAGATTGCAGAAAGAAACTAGAGTTTTAAATGTTCTTATTTCACGTTTATATAGCACTATAAATTTTCACAAAACTTGTAGAAATGTAAAACTGTTCTTACATGGGTGACCAGATAGCAAGTGTGAAAAATTGTGACACATTTTTTTTCCTCAAGGGGGAAAGAGGAGGAAATATAGTTGCATATACAAGACAGCCCCTAATATTAGGAATTTAGTCACCCTAGTTCTTACCCCAAAGAGTGTATAATCAAAGTTAGACAACGTGAGTGGTGACAGCAGGCAGACGGAGGGTTATAACAAATAAGGACTCATGTGATTGATTGTGTGGTTATGAGCTTGTGATTACTGACTCTTAAATTTGAGAACGAAGTAAAGTCCTAGAGGAAGAATAGAAGGCACTGGATGTTTGGTCTAATTAAAAATAAGTTATTTGAAAGAGGACAAGAGAAGATGCTTGAGAGAAGGATATTATTAAAAGCATAGGGGACAAGTGTGTGTATGTAGAGGTGTTAAGGGAACAAGGATTAGGTTTAATTGACATAGTGGTAAAAACACCACAAGTTGCTGAAGCTTAATCTACACTGGTAGGAAAATGACCTAGTGTAGACATGGCCTAAGTGCTGTATTAATGGAATTTTTTCTTAGCATCAAATAAGTCTCTACATTATACAGTAAAGAATCCCCCCACTTCACCTATATTGTGGAAGGTCAGCACCGAAAATTACTTGTTTATTGAAATTAAGGAAGCTGATGACATTCACCTGGAAGAGAACACTTCTAAAGATTCTTTAGACATAGTAACTACAGAATTTATTATAAGTTTAATTCTTCATGTGGTAGACAATTTCTTGCCTCATAACTGTGGCCTAGGATCCTTTTTTGTTTGTGTCCCTTTTCAGAGGTCAGATAAGTGTTTTTGGACACTTTCTGGAATCTGAGGGTGCAGAGTCTGATTTGTACTGAGATTCTGGTCATGTGGCTGAGGTAAAAGTGTAGGCAAGGCTTTAGTTTTCTGGTATGAAAGAATGTGTTTGGTATTGAGCCAAAAATGACCAGGGACTTTTTATAAAAGGCAAAATATTAATCTAATCTGACCACTTGGGCCACTGCAAGTAAACACGTTAGGAAATGTGTTGATACTAGCACCTTTCCCACCTGATTTTTTTCATAACAAACACCATTTGTGACATCAACACACCTTTATAGCAGAAATAGAAAAGCCTTAGAGGAAGTTATTAGATACTGAGCAAAATTGTGATGTGTAGTATTATGCTTTCCCTTCTTTAACTACAGGCTGTGAGGAGACTAGCCTTGATCCTAATCACAATTGCTCCCAAATTGACACTTACATTTAGTTATTTCCTGACCGTGAACTCTGGGATATAATTTAAAATAGAAAACTAATACTTTGATTCATACATGAAAACTTAGTGATTTTCGTAATCCTTACAGGTAGGATTTTAGGAATTATGAATTCTTAAGGAAAAACACTTTGTTTTCTTATACTAAAAAAAAAATAATCCAAACAAACCAGGGGCAGTGGTTTTATTAGAACAATTCATTGTTAAAGTATATGTCCAGGGTATATTAGTTTTTTTTGTAAATATGCAATCATAATTTACATTTACAATGATTGCTCTTTAAAATTGTTTGGTCAAACAGCAAGAAAATGAACCTGGTGCTGTTCCAACTACAAAGAAGAAAATTGAGATTAAGCAAGAATCATCAGTTTTGGTAAGAAACTAGTCAAATGCAAGGAATACCTAGCATTAGTTAATACTCAGAAATGTGAAGGAAATGTACCACAGTTTTTTGCTTTTTAAACTAAATTCATATGTGTGCAGTGGACATAGGAGGGTTTGATGAATAAGGGCTTATTTAAACATAAAAGTTGTACTGCTTTAACTATATCAGTATATAGTCAAAGATGTACAGGTACACCACCAACTTCTCTTATGTGGATGCGGTTACATTGGTATAAAAGTGCTTATCCCATGTAGATTATTACCATAGAGGAAGGGAGATAAATCACACTCTTAACCAAAATATTATGATTAACCGTGTTTATTATGGTAATCATATACCAAGAATAGGCCCTCCTTGTGCTAGGTGCTGTACAAATACTAGTAGAGTTCCTGTCCCAAAGAGTTTATAATATGAATAGACCAGACAGACACAGGGTGAGTGAAAGGGTATAACACACAAGCATAGTAAAAATATGATGGCTGCAAATGTCATATTGATTCCATTATTTTGAGGAGTTGGAAGATCAGCTAATTAGGGAGGAAATGAAGGAAAAAGGGGCACTGAAAGAAAGGAGGTGTGTGAAGGACAGGGCAGTGGAGAAGAAGTTGAGAGAGCAGGTGTGGAGTGAAGATGACATGAAGAGATCGTGAGGGGTAGAGGGTTGAAGCAAACAGTCAATCAGCACAGGCCAGAGAAAGTCCAGTCAGAACCATAGGAAGTTGTCTCAGTGTCCAAAGGTCCCTGATTTGGCTGCTTCTGCAGCTGCTCCTATGGGCTGGAGTCTCTGGGTACATGTACTCTGCAGCTGGAGATGTAATTTCCAGCTCGGGTAGATGTACATGTGATAGCTGTGATCAAGCTGGTTTGCTAAAAATAGCAGGGTAGGCAGGGTGGTGCAGGCAGCATCACGAGCTAAGGGCTGGAATACAGTCCCATCTGAGATGCCAGGTACGTACTCAGTTGACTAGTCCAGTGATGTGCAAACTTTTCCAGTCACGCCCACCCCCTTACCATTAAAGGAATCTGTTTGTTGTTTCCAAACACACATGCGCGCGCACACCCCACACATATACATGCTACTGCACAGCCAAGGCCTCCTCTGCACCAGGCTTATTCTACCTTCCAGCCAGTCTTTCACTGGTAGGGCAGGGCCAATACCTTCTCCTCTGCCCCTCCCGCCTCCGGTTTTCAGGGTGAGGGAGGCTGCATGTGATGGTCTCTGGGGGCGGAGCCAGAGCTGGGCACAGAGCCTGCTGGGGGTGGAACTTGGCGCGGCACACTGATCCACAGGCTGGGTGGCCCGCTGAGGTGAGTTGGGGTGGAGGTGGCGCTCTGTCCCCACCTCCCCTGTGGCGGTGGCCCAGGCCCTACTGCACGGAGCTGGCACAAGTTGCCTTGCATTGCCACTTGCCCCTGAATGTTCCTCTGGGTGTTTCCCACAGTTTGCACACCACTGGACCTAGCTCATGATGTCCACACGGCAGTGATTACACTGCTGTTTTTAGCATGCTAGCTTGATCAAAGTTAGTGCTTGTACATCTGTCTGAGCTGGGAACTGCATCTCCAGCTGCAGTGTAGATCCAAGCCCAAATCCGGTTCTTCCCTGCAGTTTTTCCCCCAAAGCCACATGGTAAGGGGAGGAACCACCTGGGACCGAGTTTCCCCAGAGTAGGGGTAACACTTAAGGTTAGCCTTAGTTTACTAGAAATCTAGTTTTAAATTTTAAGCCTTATCTAGACTGTTATGTTCTGAGCTAATATCTGCCTTCCATTTCTAACCCGTCAAGTGTATATTCTTTAATCTCTTAAAAATAGGCTTTTAGTTTACTGAACAACTTGAAGTTCTCCTTTCCCCTTTTTCTTCTCAAAAGAACACTGACGGACTTCAAGATGTCTCCAGCAATCTGCCCAGCAGACTTTTGTTGACTGAATTTAGATCACTGATTGTTAGTCATCCAAGGCCAAATAGTCTTGTTGCTGCACAAATCAGTTATAAGCAACTGAACAACTTTAAGAAATTCAAAAAGGTGAGTGCATATTTTAAACTGCCACAAGATGGCACTGTTTGAAATAGCCGTGTAAGTGCTGCTAATACGATAGACATGTTATTAGATGAAAGGCATTCTTAGAGATTCTACTTCCACTTATATTTTATTAACTTACTATCACCATTGTGGTAAAGAGCAAAATACAGTGGCTATTTTTGTACTAATTTATCAGACAGATACCAGAGAAGGTTACCTCCCACCCAGAGGCAACCCGGGGGGGGCATGCAGAGTCACGTGCCCCCCAGATTTGCTCCTTGCCTTGTACTGAGCATGCTCACATGGACTGAGCATGCCCTCACCAACCTCCATCTCCCCCCATCAGCAGCACAGGTCATCTCTGCTCCCACCAGATGATTACCTAGAGACCTGTGTTCTTTTTGGAGGCTTGTGCAGTTCTTACTCAAGCTGACTCATTAAATGATGCTGTGCTCTTGAACAGTATTATAACTTCAGGTTGTATCTCCTCGTAGGCTTACTGTGTCACTTTCAAATAACCTATTGAGAACACATATTGGCTTGACGTTTTGACTACGAAAATTTGGATTTCTAAACATAACTACTAAAATGCATATCTTATAAAACTAAGATCAGTTGGGTTCTGAGAGTGACTTTTACAAACCTTTGTGTTCATTGTAGGAATATAGCTTCAGTGCAGAATTTAAAGAGAGAGTGCAGTGTAATCTGAGATATGCAATACACTACATTTAAGTAAAAAATTTAAATGCCTTTAAATGGACATGGTCATCTTGAAAATCACATGTGTATGAAAATATTGTACCTACCGTAGTTCCAAGTAGCATTTAAAAATTGTTTAATAGAACATGCAATATCTTTTAATGTATCATCCTTTTCGTTCTGTATTACAAGTTCTTCTGTACATCAGACTGGATTAGAAACTTAAAATATCAGTTTCTGTTGTTTTCAAATGCATTTTAAATGTATTAGTTTATTAATTTAACAAATTAAAAATATAACTAGTCACAGGTCTTTCTTTTAGGGGAGAGTTTGCAGGTGGTGTGCTATTTAAGTAGAAATATTCATTACGTAGATACTGTTAGACAAATTGGATGAAAGGTATTCTGCCACTGTGAATTTACTAGAGGTGACTACTCTTGTTTTGCATGGTTGTCAGCCTGCACTATAACAGCAAATGTTTCTTGTCCAACAGGTACCTTATCCTGGAGCAGGACAACTTCCACACATTATTGGAGGATCAGATCTGATAGGTCACCATGCCAAAAAGAATTCACAGTTGGAAGAATGGTTAAGGCAGGAAATGGAGGTAAGGAATTCTTTCCAAGCAACAAAACAACTGCAGTCCTTCCCAAGAACAGGGCAGCTCTGTACTAAAAGTTGAGCCTATGTGCTGAACAAATCTGCCACTTAACACATCCAAAAAGATGTTAGAGATGTGACCTAAATAAACAAAAGGGGTTCCGTGATAAGGCTGACACTCTACTGATTCTTTTGGATAAATCTGACATGTAATATTAATAAAAAATGTAATAAAATGTTTAACTCTTTCATACTGTGGGTGCGGAGGAGACTGCTGTAAAGCAAAAGGCACTGATCTAGGAGAAAGTGATTTTAATGACTGAGTAAAATAAACATTTGATTGAAGCTTAGCCCTGCATGAATTCTGAGTGTGACAGTGAAAGTTTTTACATTAACAAGCTCAGCAACCTCAGTGTTCAAGGCACTCAATGCAGCACTGCTGATGGTCTGCTCACAGACTAGAATGCAGTTGATATTCAGATGAAAAAAATATATGAGATGTGCATGTTGTAATCAGGAGACTGAATATTGTGTTTTTAACTAGAGAACATATTTCCATTTGTACGTAATTTATATCTTGCTGTAGCAGTTCTCAACTTTTTCATTTTGTGTGATGCTTCTTTAAAAAAGCATCTCAGGCCACATTCCATTCCAGTCTCCCACTCCAGGTTCCGTATCTTTCCTGTGGTATCAATATTACTTGGTTAATTGGAAAGGTAATACAACAGTATTAAGGAGAAAATGCAATAGGTGAGAATTCTTGAGGTTTTTACTCCATCCCCACTTTTGTATTTGCTGTTTATTTCCTCTCACTGATTTTAACCGTTGATTTCAGTGTTAGGTTTTACCTTGCAGGAAAGCACTGCATAATCTCTCCCAGCCATGTTGAAATTTGGCATCCACCACAAATTTACTCATTGTTGAATTTATATGAGGCACGCCTATGAAGGACACAAGCAGTGCAGCGATGTGATTCTGACTCCTTTTTCCCTCTTACCCTCCAGCTCAGGTAGCTAAAAAAGCCTATGGAAGCCCTAAAATTAATCATAACCTGGATTCCAATTAACAAAGTATCCTCTCTTGAAAACAGGCATAGATGCTTTACTCCCATGACAGAAGCAACTCCGGTTAGAAGAGGTCAGCAGACCACAGTTTGAGAGTATGCTGTTACCCAGTTTTTTTAAACTAGTTTAGAATATAGTTTGCATAAAAAGGTACCATGCAGGATGTTGGCCTAACCCTGAGAGATGCTAAAGCTCTGCGGCTTGTATTGTCTTCAGTTGTGGATGTTCAGCATTTCTCCGGCTCAACTCTTGAAAATATTATAGCAAAACAAGGGATCAAACTCAGAGGACAGTTTAAAATGGTGAAATTTGCAGCTCCTTTTGTCCCTTCCCTTTTTGCCACCAAAGTATACGTTACACTTAGAGAGCATAGATTTTAACTTAGACTCACAACATACCACTTACACACCCGTATAACTCATCACTTGTATTAGACTAGACTTAATTACTCGAAGTTGGTGCAGTGCAGACTCAGTTGCTGAAAGATGATAGCACTAAATGAAAAAACTCTGTAGCAGGAAGCTTTAGATAGCTGTAAACTAAAGTAGGTCATCCATTACTTTAACTTGCATCTCCTTGGCAGAAGTTACGTTAACTTACAGCTACTTGACACTGTGTAAAGGAGCCTTCACACCACTGCTGAACTAGTTTCAGAGTTTAAAACTAATTGTGACAAAACTCAAAATTTTGACCAACTAATAGATTTCCGCTTGTTGCAGTTTTAGTCTGACATTCCTGCTTTTGAAAGTTCCATCATTACAAGTAATGTAAAGCCCTGGATATTTTTCCGTCCCCTTCAGTTTTGTCTGACACAGGACAGCTACACTGTGCAGTTAGCCCAGGTAATTGGCACCTGGGTCTGAGCATTTGAGTTAGCTTAGCCTGAGTATGAGCATTCCCACAACAAAACTGGCCCTCTGTTACTGTGTCCTCATTGTTACTGCCCTCATCCATGAATGTCTGGGGACATAGCCTATGGTTTTTTTGTGCAGAAACTCTAATATTCTTTCACAGTAAATTGTGGGAGAACTTCTCGGTCCTTTGGAGAAAATTGTGGGAAAGGGTTTTGTAGGACTTTCAGCACTCGAGTGATCTTGCCTGCATGTTCACTGCAAAGTAGGCAAGTTCTAGCCTGAGCTAAACCACAGTTCTGACTTTAATCCGTACCCCTACCCATGCAAGCAAGCATAAATTCAAAGTCCAAATAAGTACATGCTTGAGGGTTTTGTGTGTGGATGAGAGTGGTTTGGGCAAAAACGTGTAAGAGCATGGGCTAAGACTAACTACAGTGAAGACATTCCCACAAGTGTCTGATCGTTTTTCAGATTGGTTTCTGTAACTGTGGCCTACTTTAAAAATTGAAAACCATAATCTGACATTCTAGTAAAATGCATTGTATGTGAGGTATTCACAGCAAGATGTCTCAGTACAGGACTGTTGTGTTAGTATGAACAATAGTGAAGAGATTTACTTTATTTTGTCAGGAACAGAATCGGCATGCAAGAGAGGAATCACTCGCTGATGATCTCTTTAGGTAAGGGATTTTTTTGTTAATGCTTTTAAAAGGTCTGATATGTTATAAATCACCTCACTTATTTTCTGGATAAATTTCAGTTTTGTAATTAAACCACGATGGCTAAAGCTCCATTGGCTGCCTCCTTTCTTGATACCACATATGAGTAGAACGTGGCATCCTCTTCTGCTCTTTCCTAACTTTCTTTATACCTTAAACTTCATCAGTTCCTGGGCCATACATGACTCCTTTTAATGCAACATTCAAAACTACTAGTCTTATGGTAATTAGAGCCTTTTCAGATAGAATTGTTGCCACTTCATCTCCGTCCTATAAACTCCACTTTAGCCCCCAATTCCAGGAACCTTGGCATTAAGTTTGAATCAAGAATCACTTTCCTACTTGTGAGGATGCAGCTTTCCTTCCTGCTAGCAGAGTTTGCCAGTGCCTGTCTCCCTATTGGTTGGAAGGTTTTGCTCTGGCTGAACCAGAGATTCCCCTTTCCAGCATAAACAAAACTAGTCCAAAATAAAAACAGATTGCTTGGGTTATAGTGCTGTAATCAGTCTGGGGGGACCCTCTCCACTTTTTACAGAGGGGCTCATACCTTTTCACACAGGGATCCTAAATGGGCCTTTCCCCCATTCATTTCCAGGCTTCTGCCCAGGTTGCTGCTTCGCCCCTTTCTCCATAAAAAGATCAATACTGCGCTTTCCTTGTTTCCTTTTTGGTAGAGAGACTGAACAGGTCTTGCCATCTTCCTGATCTCTCTCTCCAGAATAAAGCAAGCCTTTTTATACCCAGCATGCTGTTAGAAGCCTACTGTTCCCCTGGTTCTGTGGCTCCTGATTGGACTACAGGTCACAGAATGCCTCTGTTTGGGCAGGACCCATGTCACTGGAGTGAGGTGATGGCTCTTATCCTGGCTCAAGATATTGTTATGCTGCTGTATCTTGTACATCTGTAAATCTACCCTGTGTAAAGCACCTTCTCTTCCATAAACCCTCTTTACCAGTTTTCTGCTGATATCCTCATTTTACTTCTACTCCTCCTTCCCTGTCTGCCCTCTTTAGAGAAGACATTAGATTCTTCTTCCACACTATTCCTTGGCCAGTTCATTCTCGGCCTCTCTACAGCCTCTTTTCCTAGGCATGAGTCCTAACCCAGTCTCTAATAATAAACAAAAATGGGAGCCCACTCCTAAGCGGTCTGCTTCTGTTTATTCAGTTCTTCTCTTTAAAAGTCACTGTATTGTTCAGCACTGTTCCGACATGTGCACATTGTATGATATGTATTGTAAACTATATAGTTTACTTGTATGTGTATGTATAGATTGTAACCTGGAATGAAGTATTTTGTGATTATTGCTAGAGCTCTTTTTTTTTCTTTTTTCAGTAATCACAAGAGTGACCCTCAGTTCACACACATTCACTTGGTTAAATCCTTATTTGCAACTTCACCAACAATATTATTGTTTAGAAACAATTAATTTTTCATTGCTCATTAAACCTGCTACCGTTGGAACTTTTAACTAGGGGAGGAAGAACCCAGAAAAATTCCAGCTCTGATTTTTTAATTTTACAGTTGACAAAATTATGCAAAAATCCCAATTTGCAGAATCCAAACTCTTCTGTAAAAAAGGATAGAAATGCCTGGGCAGTAGAATATGATATGAGTAGGGCCCTAACAAATTCACAGCCATGTGAGACGCGTTACGGATTGTGAAATCTGGTCGTCTGTGTGCTTTTACCCTATACTATACAGATTTCGTGGGGGAAACAAATGTTCCTCAAATTGGAGGTCCTGACCCAAAAGGGAGTTGCAGGAAGGGTCACAAGATTATTTTAGGGGGGTTGCGGTATTGCTACCCTTACTTCTGCGCTGCCTTCAGAGCTGGATGGCCGGGGAGCAGGGGGGGCTGTGGACAGACACCCAGCTCTGAAGGCAGTGCCTCGCCAGGAGCAGCACAGAAGTTAGGGTGGCAATACATCATATTGTTTTTTAGGTCAGAGAGTGCTCTCCTGTCAGCTTTAGTACTCCAGCCCCTGTGAGCGGCGGTAGCTATTTTAGCAGGAGAAGCTCTTCCATCAACATAGCATTGTCCACACTGGCGCTTATGTCAGTGTAACTTAAGTTATTCGGGGGGTGATTTATTCACCCCCTTGAGCAACGTAAATTATGCCAACATTAGCTGTAGTGTAGACATAGTCCAATATGAAGTTTCTTTTCCTTGCTGGGGTAGCCACAGTGTCTCTTCTCCCCTCTTCTCTTGTTAGTCTGATAGCTTTGTTTATCTGATATGTAAATAAATTCTCATTGTCTTTCAAAGTACTTTGGAATTAACTGCCAGGTAGAGAAACCACATTCCTTCCTTGAGAGTGGGATAACTCCTGTTTCACTGGAAATATGAAAAAAAACCCTGACATTTGAGAGTTCTATTGAGAGATCATGTGTGCGGCTTAATTTTACTCAAACTGATCGTGAGAGTCACAATTTCTATGAGAGTTGGCATGTCTGACTAGGTGGGTGAAGCCAGACAATAGTTATGCTCTCGACAACTCTCACAGGAAAATGATAAAAGACAAAAACACTCTGTCATCTCTGAGAGAATGATCACTTAGCAAAAAGTGTTCAATCTCTGACCTATCCGTTCTCATCCTCAAAGGAAACCTGCATGTTTTCAAAAGACAAGCCTGGGAACTTAAATTCATAACTTTGCTAGACACTAAAAATCATGGACTGAACAGAAAGTGGAATTTATGGCATATTACAACACTCTGTAGCCCACAAACTGCCTGCCCAGCTGCTCCCCACCAAACTGGAGGGGTAACAAGCCACTTCACCTTAAATCATAGGCACTGACTTACTCAGATGCTGGGGGATGCTTGACCCTTGCTCTCCCCCAGGCCCTACCCCTTCCCCCACCCTTGCCCTGCCTCTTCCTGCCCCACTCCTCCCCCTCCCTCCCAGTGCCTCCTGCATACTGCAGAACAGCTGATCAAGGCAGGTGGGAGGTGCTGGGAGGAAGGGGGAGACACTGATCTGCAGGGCTGCTGGTGGGTACTTGAGCACCAGCCATTATTTTTCCCATGGGTGCTTCAGCCCTGGAGCACTCATGGAGTCAGTGCTTACGCCTTGAATGGTCCCTTGAAATGTGTGTTAACTACATAGGCTAAATTATCTGTTACTCCTTGTATTTACCTGTTACACTGAGCATGTTTCCCAGATCTGAAGAGCTTTATGTATCTCGAAAGCTTGTCTTTCACCAAGAAGTTGGTCCAATAAAAGGTACTAGGTCCCCTTCTTTGTCTCTCTAATATCCTGGGACCAACACAGCTCAACACTACTGCAGACTGCGTTCTAGCCAGACAGACAAGTGGAGAAATGCCATCAGGTTGAGTGTAGGGCTTTGTCTACACTGGCAACTGAATGACAAAACTTTTGTCTTTCAGAGGTGTTAAAAAACACACACACCCCAAAAGACAAACATTTTGTCGATGACAAGTGCTGCTGTGAACAGCTCTTTGGTGGCAGGAGAGCCGATAAAGAGCAGCTACACTGCGCGCCTTAGCTGTAACTACACAATCCTGTTGCTAAAAGCTGCGTAGTGCCGAAATAGTCAAACATCCTGCTCCACTCAGCCAAAAAGTATATGTTGTATCTTTAGTTTCCCTATCGGAGGGAAGTAGCAGTAGCTGTAGGACTTGAATTGCATCAGTTATGCCTAATTTAAACAAAATGTGATTTCTTTAAAAAAAAAAAAATCCTGTATGCTGTTGCAGAACACATTTGTTAATTCACCAGCTGAACTAGTGATTTGAGGTATAAAGTATTCTAGCATATTCAAACGTGTAAAGAGCCTTTCCAAATTCTGAGTGTTACCAGCATGCAGCCTGTGATAGTTAGTCACAGTTCATTTCTTTTTCCCAAAAAAGGATAAATGAGTTGCCTAGGAACAGCAATGACCTGTAATACATTTCCAGTTGTGATGTGGTGATGTAAATTGGCTCACAAGTTGAGACATTTTCCTGTCTCAGAGAAAAGAAAGCTTAGTAAATGGAATGAGATTTTAGGGAAGTAAAACTGCCTGATCATTTGCTTGTGGCTGTAACCTATTCATCTGTGAAAACAAAGCAGGTTAGAAGCGAAGAAGGGTTTTTTGTTTGTATTTTGGGCTGGGGGTGGGAGGCAGGCCTGGAGAGAAAAAAGGACAAGGTTTGAATTCAGAGTATAAACACATTCCTGGGCACTAGTTAATCATTTTGTACCCTATCAAAAAAGTTCATTAAAAGATCAAGTGGTAGGCAGGAGCTGGAGAAGAATCAAGTGTGGGAGGAGAAGTGGAAGGGATTAGTAAATGCTTCTCTGAACTGAGCTGTAGCATATGACATGGTCGCTATCGTAAGTTCATTGTTATTGAGAGGAAGTCCTTTCAATATTAGCCAATGAAAATTCTTGCAGCAAGAAATAGCAGCTTTCATGGTGAAATATGTCTACAGATTTTCATTTGATTGCAATATTAAAGCATCTAAAAATCCTAGAAGGTAGTAAGTTACCTTTAACCAAAACCACTCACAAATTCTAGAAATATCACACAGTCCAGGTGTAACTCTTTTTATTTTACTGGCAATAAACACAGTGCTGCAAGAGGCTGAAAACCCTCAACATTTATTGACTTAAGTGGGAGTAGTGTGTGCTCCTGACCCCATCTGAAAAGGAAATGTCAACTTTTAACTGTTTAAATCAAACATTTAGCTTTGAATATCTGAAATAAATAGTTGGTATCTGTTTACTTATAACATTTTTTCCCCTCTTACTGCAGATACGATCCTAATGTGAAAAGGAGAAGATAAATTCTCTTGAATTTACAATGAACCTACAGCAAAATCATCTTGACATCATGGTTGCTGGTTCCAGTGTACAATATATATGGGAGGTTTAAATTTTCTTCTTGTAACAATTGTTTTAAGTCCTGCTTTTATTAAAGGAAAACGGAATCAGTTTTACGTTGTTTTGGAACGTACAGAGTCCACATTTCTGGTTTCGAGTCTTTAAACTCCTTTGCTTCAAAGCAGTGCTACAGTACAACATTCTGGATAGTTAGGTCTTCACTTCAAGCTTTCTTCTGTCTGTTTGAGATACACTTCTGTTATTACTCTGTTGTTCTGCAAAAAGACCCAGTTAATTTGTTTAGCTCTTTGTGTAACAGTAATCATTTGCTGTACAATACAGCTCAAAGTACAAACACTTTAAACTACATAAAACAGACATGGTGGGGGCAGCAATCTCTCTTATTGGACCAACTTCTGTTGGTGAAAGAGATTACCTTACCCGCCCCCCTCTTATGGCTCCAACACTGTAAATACTTACACTGGTTTAAAACAACCCTTTAACCTTAAGGTGACTTAACTTCAGCTCCTGTTTGCATTTCTGCAACAGAAATGGTGCTGTTATTTAAAGTGAAACTTTATAAGCCTCTTCTAATGTGATGCAGGGTTTTATTTTAAATGTTACCTATGACTCTGCCCTTACTAGGTTTGAAATAATAGCCACGGCAGTAAGCATGGTTGTGGATGGCAGAATTCTAAAACTTTCCTGCCCACTAGAGACAGGGATTTTATTCTGACAACTCTGTTTTCCAACTGGTAAACAGCATTGTTGTTAGTGTGCTAAGAATAAAATCTCTCTGCAGCAGGTGAAGGAAAGCCAGTCTAGAACCTGCTAACCATGATTTGACTTGTGGTTAACAGGTCTGGTTAACTTTTTAATCACATGGTGCACAGAATTAGATGTAGTCGAAGAAACTTAGGTCTGTGGATGGCAGTAGTATTGACACTTGTGATTTCTTTTTTGATTACTGTTAAAGAAGACTGTGCCCAACTTATTCAGAGTCAGAAAATGAGGTTCCATGTGTTAGCAAGATGGTTACTGCCACTTTGAAGTGATCAGTGTAAGTTACAGCTGTCATATGTAGCCAGCCATCAAACATACATTTATTTTTACATGCCAAGTATTCAGAGTTTTTTTTTTTTTTAAACACCCAGATACTACTATTTCATAACAGGCTCAATCTAGATTCCAATATATAGCTTTAAGACAGCAATAGTCAACTGCCACTCTTGTGGGAGCACTGGCTGAGCCATTATGAATGCATTATACCCTAAGTGTCTGGTTCTTAAGCCTTTGCCCCAACCAGTGAACGAGAGATCTAACACAAACCCTTGATGTCTCCTTAAATTGTTAAACAAGATAATCAGCGTGCTGCTGTTTCCAAAGCTACTTAGAATTTTCAAAGTTAGTGTCTTCAAAGCTGAGAACCTGAGCTTTTCAGTATTGTCACATACCAAATTGATGAGTGAAGTTACTGTATTGTTTTATAACAAATACTCATTTTAAACAAAACTTCAGTTAAATCAGATCACCTCAAATATCCATTTTTAAATTTTCATCATTTGTTCTGTTCCAGTAGAAATAAATGTTGTATCAATGAGTTTGGAACAATACAAAGACTCAAAACCTGCTTACCTATTTATTGGGACCAATTGTGTTAAAAGTCGCACTAGGAATCTTTTCAAAATCCACTTCACTGCTATTTATTTCTATAATCTCAGTAAGCACCACTAACATAAATTAAAAGTATATAATGTATAGGCCCTAGTTAAACACCTCTGAGGTGCTTCAGGTTAAAGCACATGTCGAGGGAACTATTCCCAAGTGTAAATGTACTCGTGTGGCTGCAGTATTTGGTTTATAAAGACTGTTCTTTCACACTGTGTGGAAAAAGGCACAAGATGAAACTGAGGTTTTTTGTTTTACTTCTCCATCATCATTCACAAATGTCTTGCCCATTTCTTCCTCAGGCCAGCTACAGCTCAAGCACCTTGAAGAGAATGCTAAGAATTGCTCAACCTGCCAGTAGCTCTGCAGGTGCAGGGAGCCAGATTTTTATTTATTTATTTTGTGGCTGTAATGAGCATTTATCCCTTTTTCTATTCCTCTTCTGGGAAAGTTTCCTTCTGCACAGGTTACTTGTCTTCCAATGAGGAGAAATGTCATTTCTTATCTTGACTCCTTGTGCAAACAGAAAGGGGCTCGATCCAAGAGACTACCTCTTCATTCTCTATAGGGGAAGGGGGATGCTGGTGAACCAAGGAAGAGAGAGAATAATTATGGACAAAGTTTAGGCCATGAAGAAAAGGTTAACAGTGGAGCAGGGGTAGTCAGGAGATCTTAGCTCTGCTCCTGACCTGCTAGGGGACCTTGGTCAAGTTCATTCATTGCTCTGTGCTTCAGTTTCCCTACCTGTGAAGCAGGGCTAATAGCCCAGATTCACAAAGGCATTTAGATACTTAAGTCCAACATTTTAGGCACCACTGGTATCTTGCAAGCCCCTACTCAGCCACCATCTAACCTAGTAGGAGCCTAGGGGACTCAAGTGCCTAAATGCTGACACCACATTGTGGATTGGACCCCTAACTCAAGTTGAGCCCCAGAGCAGGATTCTCAAACCTATCTTGCTACCAGGGCCTGAACCCGTAGGCTCTGAGCACACTTAAGACCTGATACCTGTCACAAAAGCCAACTGGAAGCATGCATGATTCAGAGCAGGAACTTGAAGCCATGTGAATGCCCTAACCACCAGGCTATAGAGTAGGGGTCAGCAACCTTTCAGAAGTGGTGTGCTGAGTCTTCATTTATTCACTCTAAGGTTTTGCCTGCTAGTAATACATTAACTTTTTAGAAGGTCTCTTTCTATAAGTCTATAATATGACAACTATTGTATGTAAGTAAATCAGGTTTTAAAAATGTTTAAGCAGCTTCATTTAAAATTAATTAAAATGCAGAGCCCCCTGACTGGTAGCCAGGACCCAGGCAGTGTGAGTGCCACTGAAAATCAGTTTGTGTGCTGCCTTTGGCATGTGTTCCACAGGTTGCCTACCCCTGCTATAGAGTATTCTGAAATGAATCTCAATCTCTCACTGTTCTTGTATAAATAAATATTCATTAGGTCACAGAGACAGACTGACTATAGCCCATTGGTTAGGGCAGTCACCTGGGATGTGGGAGACTCACATTCAAGTCCCTGCGCCAATGAATATTTAATTACTTATACAATAGAACTCCAATAGGAGAGAGAGAGAGAGAGAGTGTCCCAGCCCAGAAGTTACTCACCTGGGAAGTGGGATGTGCTCTGGAGCAGGTACTTGAACCCAGTTCTCCCACATCCCAGGTGAGCGCTTTGACAACCAGCAGACAGTGTGTCATCAAAAAAATGTCAAAGCTCTTTGTGCTCTCCCCTGTCCCTCCTTGGGCAGGCTTTAGAGCTTGTGCGGTGCTTCCCCTCCACCTCTCCACGGGGGCTGACAGGTATCAGGTCTTAGACACGATCACCAGCAGGGCCTTATCACCCACTTGCTAACACTCAGGTTTCTTGGCTGTTTTCTAGCCCTCTCATCTTCTCCCGAGGCCCCATCCCATTCCACTGCTCACCCCCTTTGGCTCCATTCTCACTTTTCTTCCCCTCACAATAAGCATCCTTTAGTCTCCCTCATCTTAAATACCCCAACTTTGACCTCACTTGCCTTTCCAATTATTGCCCGAACTCCCAAACTGACTCAACTGCATTTTCAATCATTGCCTGAAATACCTATCTTCTACCCTCTTCATTCCACTGTCCTTTTCCTGGACAAAGGTGAGGGCTTCTGCTCCATCTTCACTCTCCTTTTGAAGGCTTATGGCACTTTATGACTATCTAGTACTTGAAATCCTGTCCACCGCTGGCTTTCATAACTCCATCCTCCCATGGCTCTCCTTTGCTACTATGTTTATTCCCTTCAGCATGGCATTTGCTGGGTCTTTCTTCCCATTCCCCTCTCTTTCAGTAGCTGTTTCCCACGTATCTGTCCTTTGTGCTCCACAGCTTGTACAAAATGTCTAGGCAATCTTACCCACTTTCATAGGCTCTGACCACCAACTTGTAATTATGACTCAAATACATGCCTCACTACTCAGGACCTATTCCACACCTTGGCTCAGTGGTTCTGAGCCAGCGGTATGTGTACCCCTGGGGGTACTCAGAGGTCTTCCAGGAGATACATCAACTCATCTAGACATTTGCTTAGTTTTACAACAGGCTACATAAAAAGCATTAGTGAAGTCAGTACAAACTAAAATTTCATAGACAATTATTTGTTTATACTGCTCTGTACCCTATACACTAAAATGTTAGTACAATATTTATATTCCAATTTTATAATTGTATGGTAAAAATGAGAACGTCAGCAATTTTTCAGTAATAGTGTGCTGTGACACTGTATTTTTATGTCTGATTTTGTAAGCAAGTAGTTTTTAAGTGAGGTGAAACTTGAGGGTATGCAAGACAAATCAGACTCTTGAAAGGGGTACCGTCGTCTGGAAAGATTGAGAACCACTGTCTTAGTTGATCTGGCAACTTAAATTGAACATGGCAAACACTGAGCTCCATTGTTCCTGCCAAAACCTCTTCTCTATCACTGTTGATGGCCACCAACATCCAAGACTCCATATGGGTTTTCAACACTTCCCTCTCTGAACCCTTGTAACCAAGGTATATTCAAATCTTGCAATTTCTCCATTTCAATATCTTCAAGAACCAACCTTTTCCTTGTCCAGATTGTCAAACTTTTTGATCGATCTCATATGACTTGACTATTTGAACCACCTCCTCTCTAACCATAATTACTACCACCTTGGGTCCATTCAAAACACTGCTGCCAAGCTGTTTCCTAGTTGATCCTGTCACTATGCTTCAAATCCTTCCTCTGGTTCCTCCTTTTCCACTATATCGAAGACAAACATTTGGTCCTTACCTTCAAAGCCCTTCACAATTTAGCTCTTATCTACTTAGGTGCTTTTGCAAATTTTATCCCTAGTCTTTCATCTCGGCCCTTAGCCGCTCTCAAGCAACAGCAACACAAACCGGCTCCACAGGCAATCAATATGCCAAATGGAATGGGTCTTCTCCTTCAGACAGAGCTAGGGCAACCCCAGACAGACCTGTCTGCAAGCTGACAAAAAACTAAAGGGATTAATATTTTTCCAGGGAGAACTCAGATTCCTCTGGGATGCATATTCGGTCACATTAGTGGCCACAATCTTTGCTATGCATTTTCCACATTCCTCCAAGAGACAACACAGTACAAAAATAAAGTGGGGTGGGACAGTGATTCTAGTAGCATATATCAGCTATGATAGCTCTCCTTTTTGGTCTCACCCCTTCCTCTGACCTGGGCTTAATATTTCTCCCTCTGTTTCTAAACTGTTATCTGACTTGAGATATTCTGGACAAATTATCCTTACATTGCACTCATCTAGAAAGAAGTCTATGACCCAAGCACATTCTTGGCACTGTAAGAAATTTTTTTAAGGGGAAAAATAAAAAATAACCCCAGGGATGCTGGCTTCTATTCAACTGTTGCACGAGGATCTGTCCATAGGTCTCAGCTTTAATTCCTCAACGGTGAAACTTTCTGCCCTCACTGTTTTAAATCCAGATCTTCCTTGGCCTCTATCACCCTCAAACTTGCCAAACCTCTTAAAGCCATTCTCACAGTTTCCCCTGCAAGGACCAGAATGGCATCTTCAACACCCTTACTTGGACTTCATTTGAATGCGAATGTCAACAAAGCCTTGCTTTCTCTGTCAAAAGACGTTTCAGTTGCCATCACTTTAGAGTCCCAGACAGTATAACGCTTTCAAGCAAGACACTTCTTTCCTCTTTCAGGAAGGCAAAACAGTTCTTAAACCATCTCTGAGTTTTATTACAAACATAAATGCTCCTTCTCTCCCCAGTTGAGGTAATGTGCTCCCATTTGTCAGCTCAGTTCAAACACAGCCACAAGGGTGGAAACAGCACACCATGCATGTCAGCAAGACTTTAAAAATATATCTAAATGAAGTAGTACTGAGAAACTCTTCCACATTGTTTTTCACTCTAAATACAAAGTTTAACAAGTCTTCCGCAGCTTCAGGAACTAGATGGATTCACTGTTACATAATAGACAATGCAAGGCTTCCAGAAATGCAATATCCAAAGGACATCTAGGCTTATTTGTCATGGAGCATGGCAATGTGTTGGTCAGAATTTCAGCCTTAGTAGGGAGAGGGAGATATAAGGTTGCAGTATGGTCTTCTCTCCACTTTTGTCAGATCTACACACTCAGTTTGCAAGCATCTGAAGAGACTTCCTTCAGGGGGGCAATACTCCTGTGTCTGGTCCCAATTTAAACCCTCCAGGGTCAGAAGGGAATCTTTCGTAGGTTATCTTACCTACTTTCTCTCCCTATTGTTCATCACTGCTCATTGCTTGCCATCAGTGAAGATTATCCAGAAGAATGCCAATTTTCTTTCTTCCAGTTATGATTACACTAAATCATCCTAACCGACTGTATTCAGTTTACTTATCCGAGAGCAGGTTCCCAGTAAATCAATTCAATTCCCTCCCACTTCTTTAAGGGTGACAGGCCTAAAAAAAACCAAACCCTAATCTCAAAACTGAATTGAATGATTACATTTAGGATTTAAATTTTCTACAACTTCAGATGAAGTCTTCTGGTGAGTTGCCAGGTGAGTAGGTCCAGCATTCCCTTCAAAGCACATAAACTGCTTCCGGTCTGTAGAGAAAGAGGGTGCAATTCAGTCAGGATTAGTGGGCACAACATTTATAATGTAACACACCAATCTGTGGAAATCAGTGCCTTAGGTGAACACCTTGGTAAAATTCAAGAGAAGTTTAGATGTTGTATCTGAATCAAGAATTCTGCAGTTACTCAGTAGTATGAAAGCTTTAGTCACCTGTCAGACCTCAGGTTTCAAGTTATAAGCCAATCTGCTAGACCACAAAAGAAACTCTCCCCATAGTTTATTACACAAGTGCGTTTCTTTAAACAATTACCACTGTTAAACAGTCACATACTAAGTGCACCATTAGTGAAGTCTGGTATGCCAATTCTGAGATTTAACTCCAAGACACTTGCAGAGATCAAATTATTTTAAAAACCTCATAGCTATAATTTAGCCTGAAGATAAACTCAGCAGTGCTTTGGATTAGAACCTATTTCTGAACCAAAGGCAACTATAAAAATATAAATTGCATTGTTACACAATTCAGGTTAGTACTACCCGGGTTAACTGCAATTTAATTATCAATTTTTAAAATAAGTCCAGGTCTTCTGAAAACACCAAAAATTAGTCACATAATTGACAGTTAACCGTTTTTTCATTCGGTGAATAAAAGCCAGTTGCAAATACAAAACTAGCAGCTCCTAGCATAAAAGGAAGATTTCTCAGTACTGCTTCAATCAGTAAGAAGGCTTATTTACATACTGGCTAGCTAACATTTATTCAAATTCTAGACATGCATACTGAAAACTACTGCTCTGTCCAGCCCACTGACCTACACTCAAAACTTAGCTGAATGCCTAGGAACACTAGCAGGAATGGAAGAGATCACTGTTAACTCTTTGGGAGGTGCTGCAAAACTAGAGCAATGGACAATATAAGACCCTCAGTAAAAAGCTCTGCAATTAACTCGTCATCATGTTATGTGTTTATAATACCTAAGTAGCTGCTGCAGTTAAAGATGGGACTAGTCCTTGTCTTCTACATTTTTTTTGCTTTTGTGACTAAGTCAGTCCCTTTGTCCCATTTAATTATTAAACTAGAAGTACGTGAAAAATCAAATTTGTACATGAAAGATGGAAATGCTTTTTATAATCGGTAATTTTTTTTGTGAAATATCTACCATAAATGTCTGAAACACCTCCAATTTTGGATCTGCCTTGCCACCAGGCAAAAATATTGCAAGTTTGTTACAAGCGCAATTAGGTTCTTTAGGTATGTGCTAAAGATTTTATTAATGTATGCGACTTTTGTAATAAAATCAAAATCTCTTAATTAGATAACTATGAATTGTGTATACTATAACTTAAAATTTATACTTAGGTCCTGCTAAAATGATGGCGGAAGATTATACTTGTCTACTACATGTTTGGTTATGCAAAGAAAATAAAAAAATTGAAACCAATTACTCACATAGCTCTGTTTTCCATATACAAAAGTATTAATAGTTTACGTAAATAGTAATGAAACAAGAAATGGCTAAATTCAAATCATAGGGGCATGACTGGGAACAAAAGCAATTATTTTAAAATTTTGCATTTATTCACATTTATGCTATTGAACTGATTCTATAAATTGCTTAAATTTGTAATCTACAGTAACTCCTCACTTAACGTTGTAGTTATGTTCCTGAAAAATGTGACTTTAAGCAAAACGATGTTAAACGAATCCAATTTCCCCATAAGAATTAATGTAAGCAGGGGGTATTAGCTTCCAGGGACATTTTTTTCACCAGACAAAAGACTAATATATATTAAGTATTAAATTGTTTGTTTAAAACTGTGTGTGTGTATATACATACACACACAGAGTATAAGTTTTAAACAATTTAATACTGTACACAGCAATGATGATTGTGAAGCTTGGTTGATATGGTGAAGTCAGAGGATGGGATATTTTCCAGGGAATGTCTTACTGCTAAATGATGAACTAGCACTCAGCTGAGCCCTCAAGGGTTAACACATTGTTAATGTAGCCTCACAGTCTACAAGGCAGCACAAATGGAGGGAGGGGAGACAGCATGGCAGACAGAGACACATACCATGTGTGTGAGAGATGCACATTGCCCTTTCAAGTACGCTGACCCCACTCTTAAGTACATTGCCTTTTTAAGTAGGCCAGCAAGTTGAGACAGCAGCTGCTGCCCGCAAGCTCCCTCTGTCCTGAGCTCTGTCATGTCCATCCGTCCCCCACTAGAGATGGGGTAAGCAGGGGGCAGGAGCAATGGGGAGGGGGCACCATGACATTAGCCCCCTTCTTCCCTGCCCCCTGCACAGCAAGCAGGAGGCTCCCAGGAGCAGCTCCAAGGCAGAGGGCAGGAGCAGCACATGGCAGTGGGGGACGGGGAGGAGACAGCTGGACTGCCAGCAATTGATAGCCTGCTGGGCAGCTGCCACACAGGGAACTTAGGGGAACAGGGAGTTGCTGGTCCACCCTGGTTCCAAACCCCCACCAGCTAGCTGCAACGGGCTGTTCTTTCTGAAAGCAGTAGACAAAGCAGGCGGCTACCAAACAATGTTATAAGGGAGCATTGCACAACTTTAGATGAGCATGTTCCCTAAGTGATCAGCAATGTAACGACGTTAACCAGGACGACTTGAAGTGAGGAGTTACTGTATACAACTAAGTTTCTAAAATGTAGATTCCTTAGCCTTCAATTGAAAATACTGTGGTTTGAATGCTTGTGCCTCAATGCTTCCCCCACTTCCCTTACGCAAAAGTCCAGATCCTACATAACTATACTAACAAGCCTAAATATTTGCAGGTTCAAGGCCCAAGATTATTAGTAGGCACAGACAGACTGGGCACTATCCAATCTATTTGTGCCATTGCTGAAATAATGCAACTCAAGAGTCACATGGTTGAGATAACACAGGGGTCAGCAACCTTTTGGAAGTGGAGTGCAGAGTCTTCATTTATTCACTCTAATTTAAGGTTCCGTGTGCCAGTAATACATTTTAACATTTTTAGATCTCTTTCTATAAGTCTGTAATATATAACTAAACTATTGTTGTATGTAAAGTAAATAAGGTTTTTATAATGTTTAAGCAGCTTCATTTAAAATTCAATTAAAATGCAGAGCCCCCTGGACCGGTGGCCAGGACACGGGCAGTGTGAGTGCCACTGAAAATTAGCTCGCGTGCCGCCTTCAGCACATGTGCCATAGGTTGCCTACCCCTGAGATAACAGAATATGTATATCACCAATTATGCACAGTCTCTAAGTATAAGTTATCAAGGCTCTTTTCTGTATTCTGTTCAGGTTCTTATATCTTGTCCATCATTGTGATCTTTTGGGGGTTTGAGCTTCATTTTATTAGTGGATTAAAAAGGCCGTTAGGTACACAACTACCATTATATACTCCACAGTACACTTAAGAGCAGACATTAAATGAACTGAATTAGACAGCATGTCTTCTATCACATTAGATTTAAGTTAAAGTGCCTAGTAATGGATTAAACTAAAACTGAACATCTATCCAAAGGGGGTACACATGAGTACTTAAAACTAGTTCTGAAAATTATTTAAAAACTTTCAAATTATTGTTTGCTCCAGCTACAATGAATAACATTGGGTAGTGTCTATAGTAGTTTATTTATCCAAATACTTGGGCTTGAGACTCTAGGTGTCACCTTAGAGACCAGAGGTGTGAAATTTAGTATGTGCCAATTTACAATCGTCAGTTTGCATCCTTGTCAATCCCATAAGCAGAGAATGATGGTTTTACAAAAACATTTTATACAGACTCAGTCATTTTGTATGGTGACAGTGTTAGACCATGGCTTTTAAAAAAGTGGTTAGAGACATCCTAGTTGTAATGTTAAGCATTACCTTAGAAAAGAGCAGGAGCCAGTGCTTGAACTTAATAAGGGAAGATGGGAGTGTCTCCTCCCTATCTCCACCAGATAAGAGATCCCATCCAGTCTTCTTTAGTGGTATTGTGAGAAAAATTGTTTACAAGTTTTACAGTTACTTCTCAACAATATTTCCTTTTCAAACAGATTTTTTTTTCAAAAGTACATTAGGTATTCGCTATATTGACACTGTCGTAAGAGCACTTGCATCAGCACTTTATTATTTTACTGTAAACCAGAATATTCTTGGAAAGTTACATAGCAGTGTAATAGAGAACACATCTCTATAAAATCTCTATATTATGGTCCTTATGCACTTATGAAAGTGGAGGCATACGCTTGACAAAAACATTAGTGGATTGTCAAATTAGCAGCTATGCTTAAAGGAATGCTGTTCTCTCTTTTATCCCAGTACCAAATAATGATGGATCTGGTTTAACTGTTAAGCCAATTTTTTTCTGCTTATAGAAATCCTGTTTGTTTATTGTAAAGACTGTTTTACTACAGGCTAAATAAACATTTATACAAATGCCAGTATTACTATGGCAAAATAAATATAATCCTTGTTCAAAATACACACATTTGCTTTGAGACCAAAGATCATCACAAGGAAAGCTTTCTGCTCTGACAACTTAACTTACATTTATACTTTAAAGATAAGTATATTTTGTGTGGTGAAATACTCAGAATAAAAACCAGCGCTCGGGCAAGACATTCTCTTTCCAGAGAGTAAGTGTGCTCTTTCGTTTGAGCAATAGACCACAGGTAAGTCACTGTAAGTTAGTCTCATTTGCTGTCTGTCTGGAAGAAATTCCAGTTGTGGGACAGAGCACTTAAAACAGAAGACCACACTTCTGTCTTTTGAAAAGGGAGAAGTAGTGTAGCATCAGCATCCTCTATCAGGCAATACAAGCGTGACTTGCATATATGACAAAGAAGAGGCTACTAATGAATTTAGCTGTCAATGAGTTGCTTGTTAGAGTACGCCTTTAATTCCATATATGAAAGTTTATATGACTGCATGTTTTACGGGACACCATCCCCACCCCCGCCTCTTTCAACAATTAGCTGATGTTTCTTCTTTTGTCTTGTAGCCAAACATCGTGCAATGCTCAGTGCACCTCCTTTTAAAAACCGTACAAAATTGTCTCCAACCAGCGGGCCTAATGCAAAAAGACTGGCTTCCTTAGTGCACTCGTAAGTATATGGATCAATCTCAATAGGATTACCCTTGCATGTGATTGGCTGGTTTGGGTTATGACCTATCCCCTGACCGTGGTCCTTTAGAAAGAACAAATTAGGGTGAGAACCTATCAGTACTAAGGCTACGGAGAACTTGACGATTTTCTTCAATCCAGAGGCACTCTGTAGGACACATTTCATGTCTGGCTTGAAGGAAAGTACACGGTGCTCAGGAAAACTGGTGTAAGCAGAATGCAGATTAGAGTCCACAGCATGTGACTGAGTACACATCATATGATAGACCTTATGGTATTCAGGATAAAGTTGTTTAGGCAGCTGTTTGAAAATTAAACTTGGATCAGTAACCCTTCTACGAAACACATGAATTACAGGGATGTTATTGTTGTAAGCACACAGTACTGCGTCAGCTGCTGAGAGTCCAGCACCCACAATTAAGACAGGGTCTACTTTCCCACGTAGTTTTCCTTTGCTGATGGCAGCTCCAAAGTCAGACATGGAATGAAACACAAAGGGAAATTCTTCTCCTTCAACCTGTAGTCGGCCAGGAGAATCAAAAGTTCCAGTCGCAAGAGCCACATTCTCAGCAAAGAGGCAGAAGGGCACCTGAGAGCCATCTGCTGTTCTCTGATAACCTCTGACTTCCCAGTTTCTCTTGATCAGTGATGTCTGTACATCTTCCTTTGCCATTTGCAAATGCTGTGCTGAAATATCTTCACTCACTTGGCTTTCATCTTCGTCAGCCTGTTCTCGGTAAAGTCTTGAAACAGATGTTATGTAAGCATTGTCTCTGAAGTTCTTCTGGAGGCCCATGACTTTAACATACTGTTTATAATAACAAGCTATTTCCTCCGGCATAACTCTGTTGCTCTTTATACTTCTGAAACAAAAACAAAAGGCTTCCAGTTAACATTTATGCTCCAATGGATGGATCGAACATCACATTTGAAATATTGAATGTACAGATTCAAATTTAAGCAGGGTTGATTCAGCCCTTCACTCTCAACATAACTACACTGAGTTCAATATGTTTCATTGTATGGAGTTTGAAGACAAGACTGTCAATTGCTCTTATGATGTCTGAGAGACAAGTGGGTGAGATATCTTTTATTAGACTCATTTCTGTTGGTGAGAGAGACAAGCTCTTGAGCTATACAGAGCTCTTCTTCATGTCTAGGAAAGGCACTGAGTGTCACAGCTAAATACAAAGGCTTCTCTACACTGGCACACTAAACCAGTACTGCTGTGATCAATGCAGCGGCACTGATTTAGCGGGTCTGGTGAAGACACAATAAGTCAATCGTACAGCGCTCTCCCTTGACTTCAGTACTTCACCTCCCTAACAGGCGGAAGGTAAGTCAGCGGGAGAGCATCTCCCACTGACGTAGCACGGTGTAGACACCATGTTAGCTCAACGTAAGCTATGTCATGCAGAGGGATGATTTTTTCTCACCCCGAGAGATGTAACTTACATCGACTTAACTGGCAATGCAGACCAGTCCCAAGATTGAACAGATAGTTTAGTGTAAGTAGTTAGCACATATTCTAAGGGAGTGTTAACACCCCCTTTTTGTCCTATGACTACAGGGAATTAGTGGGTTACATATTGTTGTAAAAAGCCATAAATCCAGTGTCTTTATTGAGACCAGAATTTTTAGTGTGTAGCAAAGTTATGAATTTAACCTCCCAGGATCATCCTTTGAAAGGGTTGTACAAGTTTTCTTTGAGGATGCGGGCTGATAGGTCAGACAGAGTCATCAACTTGTGAAATGTGTTCACCCACAGGTGACAGGGTAGTTTTATCATTTTCCTGTGAGAGTTCATTCGAGAGTGTAGTGATTGTCTGGCTTCACCCATATGGTGGTTACTGAGGTATTTACTGCACTAGATGATGTACACCAGCCACGATATGCATGTGTAGGAACCATGGGTTTTGAAACGTGTGTTGTGGGGGATGTTGATCACTGTAGCTGTGGAAATAGTTCTTCCTCACCCACTTTCTCTCTCTAATATCCTGGGACCGACATGGCTACAACAACACTGCATACAACTTTTGATTTCTGGTATACAAGACAAGTCAAGTTTGAAGAAAATTAGTTCTTTAACTTTAAAGATGGATAGCAACTTGAAATTTTCATGGCTTTTTTTTGAGTAATTCAACATTAGATCATCTGAAACAAGAGGACAACAAACTCAGTTCCTAACTTTTAACATCACTGAAATGATTTTCTTCCAACTTGGTATGTTTTGTAGGTCTCATTGAGACTTCAAATCAAATTTGAAGGCTGTGCTATAAAACCATATAAATTCCAGTTTGTTATAGGTTAAGACAATTTATAAACAAGATTACATTTTAAAGCCCAAGTACCAGATGTCAGAGCTAGTTAAGCTTTCAATCTAAACTCTGACTTCTCAACCCTAACTGCATTAAGGGTAGTGTTTTGCATAAAATATATGTTGTATAATATATTTTCTACATGTTTATTTAAACAGAGATTTTGATTTAACTAAGAACGTAATGGCTCAGACCAAAAGCTGCGTTTTTCTCTGTGCAGCATTGAGCCCTCAGTCACTGCAACATAATCCTGCACTTACTCCACTGGTACAAGTTCTTAAAACTAGAGCACTACAGAAGTGTTAATTTTATCTCCTCAGAGTGTTGCACAAACATTAACCAATCCTTACAACACCTGCAGTAGGTTGGAAGACAAGTATTAGCTCAATTTTATGAGGAAACGGACATGGTTACTCAGTGTGGGCCTGTGTAAGTCAGTGGCAGAGCTGAGGTTAGAACTCAAGAACTGTGGACTCCTAGGCCTACACTTGCACATCAATCTGTCTCAAATTATTTGGTTTCTAGGACTAACTTCTCCCTCATCCAAGAAAAAGTCTTCAAGTATCTTTATGAAGGCTCTCTTAGGATCCACGTATATCGTTAATTACAAGAAGAAGAAAAAACCCGAACACCTACATTAGTAGAACTTTAAGGTTGCAATCTCACGCATACAAAAGTTAGAAATGCCAAAAATAAGGTTTCTCATGCAACCATAATTTGTCCCCTTCTGCATCTGCATGACAGAATCTTTAACTACATTATCTTATTTTTTCCACACAACCACTACCTCATTCAGTATACAGGATGAATGGTCCTCATTGAATAGCAACTGTTCAATATTTCTTTTTAATCCTCTTCATTCTATGTGTGGACCCAACCTTGCTGCTGCTTTTGTTTTAACAATTAGGACCCTACCAAATTCACAGTCCATTTTGGTCAATTTCACAGTCATAGGATTTTTAAAACAGCTGAAATAATTAAATTTACTATTTAAACCTGAAATTTCATAACGTTATAATTATAGGGGTCCCAACCCAAAAAGGAGTTGTGGGGGGGGGTCCCAAAGTTATTGTAGGAGGGGTTGTGGTACTGCTACCCTTACCTCTGCGCTTCTGCAGGCAGTGGCACTGCCTTCAGAGCTGGGCGAGTGGCGGCTGCTGGCTGGGAGCTCTGAAAGCAGAGTTGCCGCCAGCAGCAAGACAGAAGAAAGGATGGCCTGGTATGGTATTGCCACCATTACTGCTATGCTGCTGCTGGTGGGCCGCTGCCTTCAGAAGTGGGCACCCGGCCATAGGCGCCAACTCTGGGGATGCTCTGAGGCTGGAGCACTCACCAGCAGCCAAGCTCCTGCCTCCTTGTCTCCTGCCCCCCACCCCCCCCGCACCATGTCCCTGCTCCTCATGCTCCCTCCCAGGACTTCCCGCAGCCTAACAGCTGTTTGGCAATGCTTACAACTTTCCTGGAGGGAGGGGGAGGAGCGGGGATGCAACGCACTCAGTGGAGGAGGCAGAGAAGACATGGGGCAAGGCTGGGGACTTGGTGGAATGGGGGCAGGAAGGGGTGGGGACTTTGGAGAAGGGGTGGGGCAAGGGCGGGGCCAGCGGCGGTGGGAGGGCGAGCACCCATGGGGAAGTTGCCACCTATGCGCCTGGTCAACAGCAGCCACTCTCCGCCCACCCAGCAGTAAGGGTGGCAATGCCATGATCCCCCCTAAAATAACCTTGCAACCCTTCTGAAACTCCCTTTTGGGTCAGGACTCGCAATTTGAGAAACTCTGGTCTCTGCTGTGAAATGGTATAGTATAAGGTAAAAGCATACAACAGAGCAGATTTCATGATCCATGCTGAGTATTTCATGGCCATGAATTTGGTAGGGCCCTATCTATCTTGCAGCGTATTAAATTCAAGCTCCTTAGCCTCACCTATTAGCCCCCACCAGTGTCTTCCCCCCACCTACGTATCTGATCTAATTTCTCTTGGTATCCCCTACCATCCCCTCTTCTGCTTCTCATGCGCTTTTCAACTCTTACTCCTATGTTCAGTTCTTATTGCCACTCTTTTGTGCTCTTTCATGCTGCCTTCTATAAATATAAGTCTCCTTTTCCTCATCACTCTCTTCCTTCAAATCTTTCTTTAAAACCTCTTAAAACAGATTTATCATGATAATTAATAATTCTTACACCTTCTATCCAGGAGCCCAAGCCTGCAAACACAACCGTGCAGTGTTTATTCCCATGAGTAATTCCATTGATTTCATGGTAGTAAGCACTTTAACACAGTAGCACTTGTAGGACTGGTTTATAAGCATAGCATGAATTAAATGTGCTAAAAAGTGCTCTTTAATTAAAAAACAAGGCTGTAGAAAATAAGATAATATTAAAGGTTCATTTTTTAAGGTGAGGATTTTAATCACCACAATGTAACTACTCCAAATATTATATGTATCACTTAAGCACTGAGATGATTGATGCTCCAGAAACGTCTACAAAATACAATTCATTTTTTAAATATATATCATTTAGCTCATATTTTATAATGGGCACTAGTAACTAAAATATTTGTTTTGAATAACCACTGTCAGATCCACTTTAAAATGGCCCTGAAATTCCATTACGTAAACTTCTGAGACAAGGAGAGGTTTAAAAGAAAAAGACAAGAGTGACTAATTGCATTTTTGGCATAATAGCAGGAGAAAACAAGTGAATGACCACATGCACGTGTTAAAACCTTTCAGTCAGAGACCCTGAATAACAAGATTAAATACAAAGCAAGTTAACCAATTTGCTTTTTATACACAAGTTTATAAATCAAAAAAATTTTCAGGTGAAACTATAATGACCAATTTTCACTTGTTAAATAAGTGTACCATTGTCTAAGGCACTCAAGGAACAAGAGGTGCCACTGTAATCATTAAAACTATTATCCAGCTGTTCTCAAATTTAAAAAAAATATTCTATTTACAGCAGTCACGTTTTCTGCATCTATCACTTTAAGAAACTTGGTGTCTTTACCTGCGTTTACTAGCTGCCCAATCCTTAAACTTCAGTCCTGGTAACTCCATCCAGTCTCCAAAACTGATTGTCAACATAGAATCTTCCATAGTCTATTGAATGGGGGAAAAAAAAATATCAAACTAAATGGATCAGGTAAATTTTAAAATTATTTTATATGAGCACATTTCTTCTAAATATTGCTAACGTGGTTCCACTTCACTTATTCAGAAATAAAAAGGATGATGATGTATCAGTATGTGGACTGCAAATAAAAGAAGATTTCATGTTATAATTAGGAAATAAAGTATGCGGTTTGATCATGGAGTGATAAATTTTGATAAATTTAATGGAGAAAAGCAGAATTACAGATGAGGAAAGTACAACTGTAAAGGAAAATAAAAGCAAGATATTGCAAGCATGGAACTAAAAATAAGAACAACAAGAAGTGCTGGGAGGCCAATAAAATATGAAATACAAAGTCCTAAATCTTTAGCTAAATAGTGTCTGGTAGCAATCAAGGACAGGTGGAAAACAAAAGGGGGGTGTTGCAGAGCACCATTACATTATATCTCATGTTCAAGACTTTAATGAATAAGACAACTAACAGGCTCAATACAGTGGATAAGGTCAGAAGTCCCACAGGTAAGGGGAAGTTTGAGACCCTAAGAATGAGGGAAACAGGATTACAAACTGTAAACCTCATCCTGCTCCCATCAAAATCAATAATAAAAAACCCTCAATGATTTCAATGGGTGATGATCAGACTCTGTACAAGATGTACATATAGGGGAAAATATTACAGCAAAAAAAATCAACAGAAAATAAATGGCCAAGTATAAAAAGGGATCCTCTTACCTAAAAGGGTGAAGCATTAGATGTGCTGAACATGGTCAGATTCAGAAAAAACTGTGGACTGAAATACAAAGGACTAGCAGAGCACCATTTGTCTATCTTGAGTATTGAGGTTGCAAATTCCTTGGGGTAGAGCTTGTCTTTTACTGTGTGTTTGTACAATGCATAGCACACTGGGACCCTCAATATCAGTTGGGGCTTCTAGATGATATTGTAATACAAATACTAAAAAATAAGAAACCTCTCAAACAGGATGAGATAAAATCAGTTCTAGATGGCAATCTTACAGAATGACATTGGAAGATAGACTCTCTTTTGGGTACTCGAGAGAGGTCAGGTTCAGGGCATTACTCCATTGGAAAAGTTTTACCCATATATTTTTATTTGTCCCATTGAAGAAAGTGCATTGCATGGCTCTGGAAGCAAAATCATCTTTTTAGTGTCTAACCTGCACAATCTTAAATCAGGAAGTGTGAAAGGACTCAATGTGTTTTAGAATGGAGGAACAGTGGAGAAATATATGCAATGAATTTATGAGACAGATGTGACTTGGCCATTATTATGGATAAATATATGGCTACATCAAAACAATGGGGTAGAAACAGCCAGGTTTATAATGTTAGGAAGCGAGAAAGGTGTTGCAAAAATGTTTAAGGATGTCCCTGAAAAAACAAGCACCTTGTCTTCCCTTTCAACAGCACTGCTCTTCCTACAGACACACTATTGCCAAGAGTTACAAAATGAGATATCTCATTTTGTAAGGCAGTTTTCAAAAGTTATTTCCACTTTATATACAAAAATAAGATAATGAAAGTTGAAATTAATTCAAGTGGTGGTTAATGAAAATGACAAGTGAGTCCACATTTAGTCATAATAATCTTTTGCACTTCTACAGTGCCCTCCATAAAAGGATGAGTACTTTGAGAAACAGATCCCAAATCCCATATAATCAAAGAAGAGATGATGTAAGGCACTACAATCATTATTTTAGAGTTTAGATGATCTAATAGTCCCTTCTGGCCTTAGTCTGACCTATATACCACAGGTCATTAAATAATGAGCTCAATAACTTGGATTATGAGAAGCATTTCAGTCATCAGGAGACTCAACTATTGTGTGCTACAGGCACAGAACAGGTAGACTGAGGCACCATCAATGCCCTAGGCCCCTGTAACAGCAGGCAATTGATTAGGTGAGATATGTACAGATGATCTCTGCAGGCAATCCATACTCCATGCTGCAAAACAATATGGAAACCCATCCAAGATCCCTGCCAGTCTGACCTGAGCAAAAATTCTTTTTCAGCCTCAAATCTGGAGATTAGTTTGAGCATGTGAGCAAGACACACCAGCCAACCATCCAAGAAAGAGGATTCTCTGTACCACCTCAAAGCACTGGTTCACACCATTTGATGTCCTGTCCCAGCTTGAGCCAATCCCTGATGTTTAAGAGGGGGGCAAACAAAAAAAACTAGCCCACCTCAAAAAAACCCACCCCAAACCAGAATACTTAATTTGGCTAATTGTTCACTGGGGGGTGGGGGGGAGGAGAATTCCCTCCTGATTCCTGCAGATGAATGACTGAAGCGGGGACTTGATTATACTCAGTCTTAATACAGAGCTGTAAATATTATGAGCACATTAAGGGCAATGCAGAGCTCCCATTCTCCCGATGACCCATGAAGGGAGAATGAAGAGGGGGATTCAGACTCCAATACCAGAAGGAACCACCACAACCATCCTGCCAGACCTTCTGCACACTTAGGCCATAGAATTTCTCCCAGAAGATGGATTAAAGCATATATTTTAGAAAGATACCTAATCTTAAAGACTTCAAGCAATCCTGAGTCCATCAGCTTCCCGGTAAACTGTCTTGACAGTCAAACACTCTTATTGCCAGGAAAATGCATCTTATTTCAACACTGAATTTGTCTAATTACAACTTCCAGCCATTAGATCTTTGTTATGCCTTAGTCAGTGGGTTTGAAAAGCCTCCCACATTATTAGATACATTTCCCACATGTCAGTATCTAGACAGAGTAAGATCAGATGAATAGATTGAACACGTTTAACTTTATATCCTAAATCTTGCTTTCTAGTCTCTGGATTATTTTTGTGGCCCTTCTTTGAACTCTTTCCAATATTTCCACATCCTTCTTGAAGGGCAGATATCAGAATTAACCAACGCTGTGCACAGAGGCAAGAACATTTCCCTTTTTCTACTTGATAACCCCCTTTTTATATGTCCAAAGATTACATTAGCCCTTTTCACCAGAGCATTGTACTGAGATCTCATACTGAGGTGGTTATCTACACTGACCTCCTAAATGCTTTTCCAAGTCACTGTTTTCCAAGACACCGTCTCCCACCCTGTAGGCATAGCCTGCATTCTTTGTTCCCAGATGCAGTACCTTGCATTTGACCATATTAAAATATATTTTATTGGATTGTGACCATTTAACCAGGCAATTCAGCTCACTCTGTAACAGTAACCTGTCCTTCTCATTATTTAGTACTCCACTAAACCGTGTGTCTTCTGCAAACCTAACTCCCAAAGATTTTATATCATTGTTTAGATCACCGATAAACTATTAGATAGCTCTGAACCAAGAACAGTTCCCTGGAGAACCCTGTTAGAAACAGTCCATCACTGATGACTCCAATAACAACTACATGTTGAGATTTATCAGTGAACCAGTTTGTAATCCATCTAATTTGTGTCCTGTTAGTTTCATATTATGTATATTTTTAAATCAAAATGTCACATGGTATTAAGTCAAACGCCTGGGAGAAATCGTATAATATATCAACACATTTGCCTTTATCAACCAGAACTGTAATCTTGTTTTTTAAAAAAGAGACACAGACAATAGGTTTGTTTGGCAAGAACTATCTTCCACGAAATGATGCTGACTGGCATGAATTATATTTTTAACTTCAAATTCTCTGTTAACCATTTTAGCTGTGATCACAAGATCACCTGGGGTGGGGAGAGTACTGAATTAATGGTTTGTGGTGGGTACACACGCATGAACTTTTAAATTTTGCTCAGACACCAGAACATCATTGCATCCCTGAATTTAAACAATAGGTTAATTAGTTAATGGGTTCCACAGTATCCTAAAAGAACATGAGGTGAGATATGGAAAAAAGAGTCTTAATAAAAGAAGAGTTATCCAGCCATATTTACTAGCAGAATAATATAGCTAGCAGGCAAGTTCCCTGTTGAACTAAGTTGAGCATTTCTTGTTCCTCTTCTGTTAAAATTGCTTCCTGGCACAGAATTTAGAATAAACAGAGTGTTGCAAGTCTGATAATGAACAGGTTACCATAATCAATGATAACAAAATATCAGCCCATCAATTTTATCTGTCCTGAGCAATTAGGCTGCTGCTAACAGTAGTTTCCAAATAAGTGGTCTGGAGCTACTGCTTGTGGTTTATGAAGAGCTGGCTGACTCTCTTGCTTGCTTCTAGCTGCTAAACTGCATTATAGAGATAGCAAAAATAATAATAATATATATATGAAATACATGTAAAAATAATATTAGTAAAATAAAATTGCTATAGCTGACATAGGAATGTTTGCAATTGCTAGCAGAAGAGGAAGTGGAACATATGACAGCACATGAGCAGGGAAGTGGTCAGCAAGACATTTACCCTATCTAGGTTATAAAAAGGTTTAGTGATTCCTTTAACAGATACGACAAAAACAGGCATATGTTTGAGACTACTGTATCAAATTTACAAATGTTATCTATACCTCTGTGAGCCAGGGAATGCATGCTGGATGGCTGGGGAGGGTTACCAAGCTCTATCTAGGAGAGGAGTGGGCAACTATGGCCCGTGAGCTGTGTCCGGCTCACCAACTGTTTTAAACCAGCCGTCGAGCTCCCATTGGGGAGTGGGGTCTGGGGCTTGCCCTGCTTCGGTGCGTCAGCCGGGGAGCAGGGTTAGGGGCCGCTCCGTGCAGCTCCTGGAAGCAGCAGCATGTCCCCCTCCAGCTCCTATGCTCCCGGGGGCCTCCACTCAGCATGCTGCCCCTGCCCCAAGCACCACCCCTGCAGCTCCCATTGGCCAAGAATCAATGGAAGCTGCAGGGGCAGCACCTGCGGACAGGACCGCACGCAGCAGAGCTGCTTGGCCACGCCTCTGTGTAGGAGTCAGAGGGGAGACATCCTCTGCTTCAGCCCAGAACCCCCTTTCGCACCCTGAACTAATTTCTGGCCCCATCCCAGAGCCCACACCTCCTTCCACACCTGGAGCCCCCTCCCATGCTCTCCACCCCCAGCCTGGAGCACCCTCCTGCACCCCAAACCCCTCATCCCTGGCCCCACCCCAGAGCTCGCACCCCCAGCTGGAACCCTCACCTCCTCTCACATTCCAACCCACTGCCTGGA
The DNA here is from genome assembly GCF_025201925.1 of Gopherus flavomarginatus. Classification (NCBI taxonomy): domain Eukaryota; kingdom Metazoa; phylum Chordata; order Testudines; family Testudinidae; genus Gopherus; species Gopherus flavomarginatus. The sequence goes on along the minus strand of NC_066618.1, from coordinate 254,107,808 downwards.
GCCCCCTCGCACACCCTGAACTCTTCATTTCTGGCCCTGGTGCCCACACCCCCAGACTGAGCCCTCACCCACACCCCACACCAATTTTGTGAGCATTCATGGCCCGCCATACAATTTCCATACCCAGATGTGCACCTCGGGCCAAAAAGTTTGCCCACCCCAATCTAGGAACTACAATCAAGGCAGGGGAATTACTGCAGACGCTGGGACAAGTAAATAAATCGAGAGAAGTACCACCCTTTGGGGTGAATTGCATATACTGATACAGACCAGGTTCAAGAGACCCAGGAAACAAAGAAAGAGCTTGTGATATAAAGAGCCAGCATGAACTGACTGGGGGGAGGGGCTCATTTTGATCCAGCAAACTGACATGACTTTTTAACCAAGAGGGGAAAAAATACTCTGCAGAAGGGTTTGAAGAACTGGAACCTGATAAGGTCTCTATAGAAAAGATGACTGATAGCTAGTAAGCTTAAGCGTGCATTTAGACTTTTTATTGCCTAGGATATGTTTTCTCTGTAATGCTTCTGCCCTAAAAATAAACATACCGTGCTCTGCGTAAGGCTGTTTGGTCACTGGTGAACCAGTGTATTTGCCCTTGATAGAGCAAGTGTGAAACTGCAGATGCTGAGCTAGGTCAGACCTGCTGTGATAATCAATAAATTGCCAGGGGCTTCAACCTAAAGCCCTGGTCTGGAGGGAGAGGGATGTTGGTCCCTGCCCAGAGAGAGGTGACTGTTAGAGGCCCAACACCTAAGGGGGCATTCCTGGAGCAGATCACGGAGAGAGTCAGAGGTCCAGTTACCCAAAATGATGGCACAATGTAGTAGTGGAACACGCAACAGCCACAGCCTTGTCTTCTGGTAGCCTATACTGCTTCTTCCATCTGCTGCAGTCCTTGCCACCTACTGATGACTAAGGCTGCGACTTTGTCACAGAGGTCACAGATTCCTTGATTTTCCATGACCTCTGTGACTTCTGAAGTGGCCGGGGCTGCCCGAGCAGCTCAGGCAGCTCTTGGGTCAGTCTCAGGCCACAACACTCCCAGAGCAGCAGCAGAAGTGTGGGTGTGGGAGGGGGTTCAGGGCTGGGGATTCGAGTGCAGGAGGGGGTGAGGGCTCTGGGCGGAGCTTACCTTGGGGGGGCTCCCTGGAAGTAGCAACATGTCCCTCCCTCAACTCATAGCTCTACACGCTGCCTCAGCCCGCAGGCACTGCCCCCGCAGCTCCCACTGGCCATAGTTCCTGGCCAATGGGAGCTGCGGAGCTGGCAGCATGTGGAGCTAGGAGCTTAAGAAGGGACATGTCGCCACTTTCGAGAAGCTGGGTAGGGAGCCTGCCAGCCCTGCCAACCCCCTCTCTGCACCTCAGCACCAAAGGAGGTCCTGGGCTGCTCACACCCTAAAACCTGCGCCCCCCCGTGCACTTGTGGTGCCCCACGCTGCTGTCCATTTGCCCCCCCCCCAAGCGCCCTCCGGGCTGCCCCCATGCCAAAGACCTGCAGCCCCCCTCCAGTCCACCTTCCCCACCCCCCAAAGCATCCAGAGCCTCCCACATGCACCCGCAGCACTCCCAAGATTTAGTCAGGGGTACGGTACAAGTCATGGGCAGGTCACGGGCTGTGAATTTTTGTTTACTGCCCATGACCTGTCCGTGACTTTTACTAAAAATACCCGTTGACTAAAACATAGCCTTACTGATGCAGAAAGCATCTTCCATAAAGGCTAGGGCTTCCCTTCACAGTAGGGGTTTTCAAAGATCCTCAGAACAGTTTTTAAAAAAAAAAAAAAAAAAAAACTTTTAAACATAAAAAAAATTAAAAAGTCCAAGACTAATCTACTGTGCCATGGGTATGAAGTATAGTGAATCAAAACTGGATTCCAGTAACACCTAAAAAGGATTCTGCCAAGACTGAAAACTGAAAAGACAGTTTCACTTTCTGATTCTAATGTATTAGTACCATGCTGTTTGGGTTCACAAAGCTACAAGGATACAGATAATTTTAAATCCATCTGATATGTTTATAACATGAAAAAAAAACTAAAAACAAAAACAAAAAAACAGTCCTTTCTAACAGTTAAAAATAACCTGCAACCACCAAACATGGATTTAACCTAAAAGGATTATATCCTTTTAAAATTACAAGATTTTTTTGTAAATTACTCACCTATTACAAGATGCAGACAAAATACAGAATCCCAGGATATTAGTATTAAAATTCTGAATCAGACTTGCAGCAGTTAGGTCAGCAATGTAGTTGTTTTTTATTAATCAAAATTCTGTGTGTGTAATCTGGCAGTGGAGCATAAAAATAGGCAAACATACCAGGAACACTTCCATTTGAATAAGTTCACATGCAGGAGTAACAGGGCTTGTGGAGCTGCTGTGTACTTGCAACAAAACCTCTCAAATGTTCTCTCATTTCAGTCCCAAAGTTCTCTATGTTTCACACAAATGTAGTGTCCCCTAACTTTTACTGCTGAACATTCCTTATTTTTGATGTAAATAATCATGACATTGAAGTAACAGAGTTATTTATGCTAGCAAATGAATCCCACAGCATTTTAAATTTCCTGAATATATTTTAGGCTCTCTTTTTGGGTCTTGTCAAACATTTAGGCTTTGATATGTCTGAAGGGCGAAGCTGCAATTCTCATTAACATTTACAAATCAGACCCATACTAAGAAAACCCTCAAATAAAACCCATCAAGTTGAGTATCAGATGGGTAGCCGTGTTAAACTGTATCCACAAAAACAATGAGAAGCCGATGGCACCTTAAAGACTAACAGATTTCTTTGGGCATAAGCTTTCATGGGTAAAAAACCCACTTCTTCAGATGGATGGCTGATGCATCTGAAGAAGTGGGGTTTTTTCCTACGAAAGCTTATGCCTGTATAAAATGAAAAGTTTACTCACATGCCAAGCTCCACCAGGTGGTCCTTTGCCAAGCACTATATGTGGGATATAATGATGCTGTTCTAGCTTCCAGTGCAGAACAGGTGGGTAATCATAGCCAAAGTCAGCATCTGGATGAAGCAGTGTATCAAAAAGTACTGCAACTGGATTGGAAGAACGTCCTTCAAGACCTTCAGACAAGTATTCTAAATCCTATTTTAAGAAGAAAGATTTCCTTGTTAATGCAACTGTTACCATACAGTATAGTTTTAACATGCAGACAGAATTTCAACTGGAAATCACTATTGCAAAATTAAACAAAGGAAAACTGCAGTAATTAGTTATAGTTTAGTTAAAATATTTACTATAATGGTATATTCAAAGCAATTTTAGATACAGTACGTGTCACTGTTTCAGTATTGCCATAACTGTGAAAGGTGTTTCTGTCCCTCTCAATAGGAGCTCACTTTTTAATACATCAATAGCTGCCAATATTTGAAAACTATCAATAGAGACATTTGAGAAATAAAAACAGGAGGACACACCTTTTAACTCAGCTGAAATACATTTCACTAGGAAAACCTTTTGGCGGGACAGAGTAGATTGATACTTTTAAAAAAAGATAAAAGGACAGTTCCTCTTAATTAGGGATGGTTTGCATTCCCAGGAAGAGTCAACTCTAACAACATAAATTAGGATTGTACTCATTGTTTGAGCATAAAGAAAATGTACAACAACTTTTAAAGTTACCAGTTAAGTCCTATTAGTAAAAGGACAAGTCAGCCATAGTTTTAAATAATAGAGGTTACCATAAAATGAACAGGTTCCCTAAATCACACTCTCCATCATAGTGTGGTTATACTTACTCCTCTGATGCGGAGGGGTTGGACTAAATGACTTCTATCATGCCAAGAGGTCAGCCTCTTGTATTAATGGCTATTCCCGAATTTATTTCAATACTATTTATTCTTTTTTACTAGTCTTTTTAGGTGAATTAGAAACTATTTTATAAATGTAGTTTTCCTTTAACAAACATTTTATAAAACTTCCTACTGAGGTAAAAGTGGGTACCGCTAAGAAGTGGGCGCCGACGGGGGGAGGGAAGGGGGCAAAGACGTTAAAGCGCTGCCGCAGCAAAGGACCCTCCTTGAAGCACTGCCGCAGCAGCGCTTTAACGTCATTGCCCCTTTTGCCCACTCCAGGCCGCTGACCGGGCAGGTGGGGAGGCACAGGTGCCCCAGGGCTTCCAGCTGCCACTGCTACTACCGTGGCAGCGGCCGGAGCCCCAAGCTCTTTAAATCACCACTGGAGGCCCGAGCTGACACTCAGCCCTGCTCCTTCTGCCTGAGGACCCCCCCTTCTGGGGACCCAGAGCTGGGCCTCCCTACCAGTAAGTATTTAATGTTACTTTCACCCCTGCATCCTACAAATATTTATATTTTTTTCAGCATCCACCTAACTGTTATGTCTTCAAAGCCAGAAACATCAGCTTAGCAAAGGACTTTGCAACTAACCAAAAGAAAAACTAAGCCTTTAGACACTATTTTGTTGATAAGGCATGGAGACGTTTTATTCTCCAAAATCGGATTGAAGCCCTGTGGGTGCAAAGTCAGACGCATACACAGCATTTATAGCCAGCAGCAAAGACAAATTGCTTTCCTGACAAAATCAAACCTGGATTCATTGAGGCCTACAAAGTTGGCACCTGAGTGATGTTAAAAACAAACTACTTCATATTTCAAATCTTCCTATTTTCTTTCCTCTACCCAGATTATTTCTCCCTCCCTATATCAGATGAATTAATACTCTGTTACAGTGAAAAATACATACCAGTACATGACTAACTGCCCAGTCACTTACTGATGGACATAGTGCTTATCATTAAATTAAATTTAGACTATAAGCAGACGTAAACAGCACTTACTTTGAGATGAATAATTTTACAGCATAACTGAAATTAGCCCAGTAAATTCAGTGTTATTTTTGTGCAAGTGAAGATGCTGAATGTTAACAACTTGTTAAATATTTTAACTGTGACTGGATAAAGTATGCTGGATCCCCATAAAGTAGCTGTCTTAAATTTCTGGATTAATAACTCTGGTCTACAATTTTTGAGAAGTCGTCTGCTTCAGAGATAAAATGTGATATTTATTATGTATTTTGATGTGCTGAATTCAAATATGACAATTAAAACAACTGATTGGCTACTGTTTCTAAGATATTTAAGTTTTTACGTTTTATGTCTATGTATATTGTGTAGATAGAGTTTTAATCATAAATTGTAAACCTAGGTCTTTTCATGTGTTTATGGTTGCTTTACATGATAATATTTCACCTGTCCTGTGTATATAACACTTTAAAAATCAGCAAAAGGGTTATATAAATAAAATATATTATGAAACAAAAGGCAAAAAACTATTATGTACATAGTTTAGTCCTATTCAGTGTCTACTAGGCGCTTCTTGGCTTGTCTCTTGTATTCATTAAATGGAGCATCTCTTGTCACTGTCCAGCAATAGTCTGCAAGCATTGATGGGCTCCATTGGCCCCGATAGCCTGCCAGGAGATTCCACTGCTGTAGTCTGGAGCCCAGCAGCTCTGCCTTACTCTTGGGTAGTTCCAAATCCCTGACAAGGTCATTCAGTTCACCTTGTGTTATGAGGTGTGGTTCAGAGGAGGAGGATAGGAGAAAACGTGGGTCCTGTGACATTGATGGTTCAGGACCAGAAGTTTCATCCTCTTCCTCTTCCTCGTCTGACTCAAGTGAGAATGATTCTGGTGCATCAGGAACCGGCAGTCCTTCTCCGTGGGGTACTGGGCGTATAGCTGATGGAATGTTTGGATAATGCACAATCCACTTTTTCTTCTTTGACACACCTTTCCCAACTGGAGGCACCACGCAAAAGTAACAATTGCTGGTATGGTCTGTTGGCTCTCTCCAAATCACTGGCACTGCAAAAGGCATAGATTTCCTTTTCCTGTTCAACCACTGGTGAAGATTTGTTGCACAAGTGTTGCAGCATATGTGTGGGGCCCACCTCTTGTCCTGATCTCCAATTTTGCAGCCAAAAGAAAGGTGATAGGCTCTCTTAACCATAGTGGTTATACTGCGCTTTTGTGATGCAAAAGTCACTTCACCACAAACATAGCAGAAGTTATCTGCACTGTTCACACAAGTACGAGGCATCTCTGCTCACTTTGGCTAAACAGAAATGTGTCCCTTTGCAAAATCAAACACTGACAAATAAGAGAGCATGACACTGTATGATTTCTAGAGCTGATATAGGGCAATTTGTTCAGCAGAGTGATGTAAGCTTCCTTATGATTACATCATCCATGACTTCTAGGAATAACATGATGCAATTCATATCATGTATGACGCAATACCAGCTTCAGATTGCATCATTGTTTTGCCTAAAAAGCAAGTACTGTCCAAACCTAGTCAAAGATTTATTCATAGATCCAGTCAAAGATGTATTTTAGTCATTTCTGGTTTAAATTGAGATCCCTTCCCTTTATAACTCACTTATCCTCCGCCATTCCCAAGTCAAGGGTCGTATATACTGACCCAATAGCATATCTTGAAAACTAGAGCCAATCAACAATTTTAAGCATCATTTTCGTTCTCAGTGACCCAGAATTAGTAAAGTTGGACTACATTTATTTCAGAAGCATTTTGGCTGTAGAGCAGTGTAATTATCACTTATTTAGCACTTTACACATTCAAACCCCTTTACAAATATGATCTTAATTTTACAGGTGAGAAAAATGGAGGGAGAGAGATCAGGTGACTTGCTCAAGGCCACAGTGGGAGTTGCTGGCTCCCACTACTATGCTTATACCATGCCTCCCTCAAGGAGTAATAGTGTAGGTCTTGAAGAATTATTTGCAGGTTAAGAGCATGCCAATGGCACTACGTATCTTAAATGACTATGAAGTATCTTAAGAAGCTCATAAAAGGAAACAAAGTGTTTACTTGTTTGGTCTGTTAAAGGAAAACATTTGGATGAAGTGTTAGTGAAATCTTACTTGGTCAACAATAGAGAGATGTCTAGCTTCTTCTAATTTACTATGCAAAATGGGATTTGGATGTACAGCTTCAGGAGACAAGTATGGCCTATACCCAGACAGCATGTAAGAAAGGCAAATTCCTGAAGGTCCATTCCCTATTAAAAACAAAAGTTAAAGCATTTTAACAAGCATTTTAAGAAGTCTTATTACAACAGCTAAGGTATGTATATTACCACAAAAGTAGCAAAATAACTATATTGTAGCAATGTCCCCAAATGTGCTATGGATACAGCATACTATCCCTACTCAGAAAAGCTTACAGTCTAAAGTCTTCACACTACAATAAATCCTAGCACTGGGGACCTTTTCAAAAACCCTGCAGAATGCTTTCTGGGTGGTGGTGGAGAATAGTTGGTTAAAAAGAGAAGAACAGGAGAACAAACATGATATTTAAGCCTGTCTCAAACATAAGTATGTCAGTGTAGGTCAATGTAGGACTGATTAAAATAAAAACTCGGTCACTCAAAGTATAACACAATATACATCCAATATGGCAATGAAAATTGATAGTAAGTTTTGTCTACTTGGCGTTCTTTCTGGTTAGTGAAGCCATTTAGTGACGACAAATATGAACTGGTTTGAAAAAGAGTAGAAAAGGAGCTCACCACAAAAGGTGACAAAATAAAAACAAAGGTGTCATTTGCAAGTTCAATTGCATCACCTTTCAAGCTGATTTATAAGACATTTCTGCCCTGCCAATACTATAACTAATAGAATCAGTAGAACTGATTACAAGGGAGTTGTTTGAGAATTGGTTACAATAGGAGGGAAAATTGCAAAGTGGATGGGATTTAAGTGTCTCTGTAATCAAGTTAAACGTAAGAACCAGTCATCTACTATGTGCATCGCCAGTGCCCAGCACTATAGGACCTTGATTTGATTGTCACCTAAACATTAGCATAATACATATATACAAACAGAAATACTATGTTAAAAGAACATTACCAAGTTTGCAAAGTCAACCCTCAAAAGTTATGAGAAGCCAGGATTACGGTTGCCTATGCAACCTTAATTTGATCCCCTATGCATTTGATATAGTCTCTAATTACATGATTACATATTATTTTTTCCACAGCATCCCTGCCTCATCTAGTATACAGGATGGATGGTGTTCATTTAATGAGCAACTATTCAATATTTTGTTTTATCCTCTTTGTTCAATATTGGCCTTATTTACGGCACACTATTGAAACTTTACACTGAAGACAGAATTATTAGTTTCCTCATGGGCATTTATATGGCACTCATTATAATATCCAAGTTTTTCACATTTAGAACCACTGCACAAACCTCTGCCTCTTAAACTAATGGAGTAACTGGCAGCAATAAAAGATTATTAGTACCAGCGTATAATTAAATGATAAACCTAGTTACGGAGACGCTCTGAGGTTTCATCTACGTTACAAGAATGTCCCTACAACTGGGTCAAAGATTTAACCAATTACAGGGAAAATAAAGTCCTGTGCACAACATAATAAAGTCAGGGGGCCCAGTTGTGTTAACATTGTAATGTAGATGGGCCTCAGATTATTTTCTGATCAAATGGTTTTAAATAAAATATATATTTTAGATGGTAAGCTCTTCAGGGCAGGAATCACATTTTTCTACAGTGCCTATCCCTAATGGGGCCCTGATCCTCACTGTGGCATCTAGGTATTACTGCAGTATAAATAAATAATATACATTTTAATTTTAAACTCCAACCACCCCTTTGTCTAGTTATATAAATATTGGCTGACTGCATAATGGTAGAAGTGGGGCTTGGTCAACAGTAATCTATGATAAAAGAACCCTCATTATCATAAATTAAGACACTGTAGTGCAAATAGCCATCTTTGTGAACCAATGAATGTAAAAATGGTTTATTACAAACATTGTTTTTTGGATGAGAACTTAAGGGAACTTGTGTTTACAGAAGAATGAACTGCATTCTGGGCAAAACAGACTGAGTTCAAAAGCTAAGGTGTTTGTTTAGCACAGGACATGTCTGAGATGTGGGGGGAAGGAAGGACTATCTTGAACTTTGACATTTGCAGAAACTTGTTAAAATAAATCAAATTCAAAAGTGTTCTGTTCCCTCCCAATCTCTTGGGGATCAGGAACAGCATGGAGTACAGACATGGGCTTCTCCATGAATGGAGAACCATCTCTATTGTCCCAATCTGAAGGAGAAGAAATATTGCCTCGCTTATATTTATATTTGCTTTTAGAGATGTGTAAGTTAAATTCAATGAAAAAATAAGGTAAACATACCCCTACCTGTTCTGATTAATTCTATTTAGTATTTGTCTTGGACTTTGTCCATCACTCAGCAGTAATAATATTTGATGTTACTTTTAATGAAAGTAGGAGCAAAGTTTTCAGACAGAAGTAGGATTTTCAAATTGATAGTGTCCATTTAGCAATATTTTAGAAACATTTATTGAAAGATTTTTCCCCAGTAAAACACTTTTTACAACAAGAGGGAGTTTGTTAAATGAAGATTTGTTTCATCTTCTGAGTTTTCCCTTCTCTTTACCTTTATTTTACTTAATAAATGCCAAATAAAAATTTTTATTTCGCAACACAATAGAAAAACCAAGTCCTGGCTACAAAACTGTGAACACAAAGCACTGCTAATACTGTGGCAGCAAAGAATAAAAAATTAGTAACTTAAAAGTAAGTTACCCTAAAAAAAAAAACAAAAAACTCTCTCCAAGTCCCAACAGCACTATTTATCTGAGTAAGGACTATCTGCATGAATAAGGATTTGCAGGATCAAGTCCTAAAATAGGGAAAGATGACAGACAAATGTCAGGGGAGACTAAGAGAAGGACAAAATAAGCTCAAAATAATTGTGTAATGAATACATCATGTTACTCGTTTTATTATTAAATTTGTGCAGTGGGAAGACACTAAGGCTATGTCTACACTTGCAGAGTTTTTGCGCTATCAGTTTCACTGGTGATAAGAAACCAGTAAAAGAAAGGCACTGGTTTGTGTTCTCACTTACTTCCACAGGCATCAGATCATGTTCCCATCTGCAGCACTTCCATCGTGGATGAGAGCAGCGCACTGAGGGCAACTATCCCACAGTGCAGCTCTCTCCATTTTGAGGATAGGTCTTGAGGGGAAGGGGGGTGATCACAGAACATCCTGGGTCCCTGCACAGCCTGCTCTCCCCAAACACTAATCAGCTGCAGTAGATCAGCATTGCGCCAAGAAGGGGATCATTTGCCCCGTGGAGCATCCATTGTCACCAGGCCAGATAAGTGAGCACTTGCCAAGAAAACAGGAAGGGGAATTTCAAAGTTCCCAGGTCTTTACAGGGGGAGGAGCAGATGTCTGTTTACTTGGTGTCACAGCAGCAGAGCTGCTGACCAGAGTGGTCACCTAGGCACTGTGGGATATCCTCTGGAGACTAAAAGCTGTGTAAACAGAAAGAACGTTTCTTCACTTACACATCACTGCAAAAAGTATCACAGGTAAGAACTGTATGCCTTCTGAGTTTCACAGCAAAAAGTCACTGGCAAGTGTAGATGCTCCTATGTTTTTTGCGCAAAAAAAGGGACTTTTTGTGCTTTAAATGGCAAGTGTAGACATGCCCTAACATGGGGAAACTAAAAGAAAGATGGGCAATGAATGAGGGATGGGAAGGAAGACTGGGAGATTACATGGCATACATGAGGAAGATCATTTCAGTCACAAGAGGCAGCACAGGAGAAAGCACAGAGGCACTTGGAGAAAGATCAAGATGAAATACAGTGAACAAACTTGCCAGTCTTTCTTACTAAAGTATTATTTCAAATCTTTAAGACTTCTTACTTGCAACAGGTGCATATTAGAGATAATAGGCTGTCCACTGAGGGATCAAGTTATAAGATTTCCAGTTCTAAAATATATGATTTAAAAAAGTGTTCGGACATATCTGGGATAAAAATGTTTATTTTTCACTGGAAGAAGTTATGGCTGCTGCATTTGATGTGGGCAAGTAGAGGAGTTCTGAAGGTAGCAGCAGTACTTAGCACAGGTATTTGTATAATACACAATTATTGAAAACTAGTTATTTGAATCAGGAACCATATGGCAGTCCTGGACCATGCCAGGAAACCTTCTCTTCCTGCAGCGTATGAAACTCACCATAGCAATAGATGCCTTGGTCATCTCCAGGTTAACATATTATTATGGGCACTATGTTTGGCTAATAATGATGCATCAGATGAGATAGAGTTCAGCACCTTGCTTTGACCACTCAGCAGGTGGGGAAGATCCCAGAAGTCAAGCTCCAGCCCAAGCTCAGACATCCACACTGCAACTGTACGGCCCCTTAGCCCAAGTCAACCAACACGGGCCAGTCACAGGTGTTTTACTGCAGTGTGGACATATCCACAGGATCCACTCCTGAAGAATTTATTTCTTCTAGCAGTTTGTCATTTGTCAACCTTTGTAGTACAAGCCTTTAATAAACTGTTTTATCAAGTCTACAGTTTAACAACTTAAACTGATTATCTTGGTGAAGAATCAGTTTAATGGTGTGATGATTTTAATTGCTAACAGCACCCAGACACTATAATGATTGCTGTATCAGAAAAAAGTTGAATAAATACAGTTCAGGATGGATTTAAAAAAAATCAGTGATTTAAAATAAACACAAATTGAATTTTTAAAATTTAAAATAGATACAAAAAATTAAGCAGTATATGTTTTCTGCCAAAGTTTTGAAGAAAGTCAAACCAACAGGTTGAAGTCACTGGCTAAGCACCTGGAACTACAGTCTGCTGAAGTGCTAAAATAGCTTTTGACAGCTGTAGGCGCTTCTGCAGATGCAGAGAGAATATTTTCTTCATTTAAATTCAGCGAGTTGAGTTCCATGATTAGTTCAAAGCTAAAAACCAATAGATGTTGACAAAGCAGGAAAGTTTGTTTTCTCTTCCAATCTAGTAATAAAAACTAGGTGTGAGAGGATGAGTTCTACTAGTTCTGAAGTATCAAAGGACATGATGATAAGAATCAGCTGAACTCACTAACTGCAGATATTGCTTCCTTTGTTTAATAAATCAGTTATTTTTAAATGCAAAACATTTTGATAAGCTTTTTGACAAACATTTTTTCTTATGTATACAGTACATTAAAGTAGTTATTAACTACTTTAAAAAGTTTTAAAATGCTGTTTTGGTATTTTTAATTGAATTGAAATTTCCATACCAGAGTGGGACACAAATCACAAACAAAAAAAATTAATCAGCTAGTAAAGAAGAAATGAATTATTCACTGTTTTCTAATATAATAAAAAATATAAAAAATTAGGAATCTGAATAAATATAAGTTAAGCTATATAATTACTCAAATGTCTATAGATACAGAGTATCTTCCTTGCAAAAAGAAACACCACGTTTAGTGTAGAGGCAATTTTTAGTTGCAAAACCATGTTTTATGATTATCAACCAATGAAAATCAACCTTTGTTTAGGAGAATAAGTAAAAAGTAAAATGCAAAACATGATTAAAAATCAATTTTAATTGATTCCTGCTTGCTGATTTAAATGATGATTACAGTGAGTTAAATAATCAATTTTGATTTAAATCAATCTACCTTGACAGACTTATGTCTCAGTAACTGTAATTGTACTATACAAAAATTGCCTAATTGTAATGTTTGCATCTTCCAGTCTAATCCATTCAAACAAAGTGTTCCCCAAGTCCAGTCTTAATGACACAAGCAGGACTTCATGCAGGCATAAAGGTGTGCTCAAGTATATCAGATTGCAGAATTGAGGCCTAAATCTCTACTGCCTCAAATCTGGTATCTGCCAACAAACTCACCATTCACGCTAAAACACTGCTGCCTCAACATCTTCCAGTAAAATAAACATTTTCAGTTCAAATATATTTCAATGATAACCAGTCATTTGACTTAATCATAGAAGATTAGGGTTGGAAGGGACCTCAGAAGGTCATCTAGTCCAACCCCCTGCTCAAAGCAGGACCAATCCCCAGACAGATTTTTACCCTAGTTCCCTAATTGGACCCTTCAAGGATTGAACTCACAACCCTGGGTTTAGCAGGCCAATACTCAACCACCGAACTATCCCTGACAACTTGATGGTAATATTGTTAACTGTACTAATTGTATCAATCTAATAAACACCTTCACGTTGGAGATTGGTTATCATTTGGCAAACACCAACTTATTTAATTATAAATGGATTTGCATTCCTGGTTCTTAAAAAAGTAATGGTAGTGCCAGAGAACACAAAATAATCTCTGGAAATAACTCACCTATTATTACTATTGGCACAGTCAGGAGTGGGTCCCCAGTCAGAGTGGTTTCTTCTAGTAAGGGCATTCTTTTATCTTTCCTCCCAAGGTTGTCACCAAAATGCTGCACTAAGGAGCTCAAAAGTTGTCCTTCACTTTCAGAGCCACTGTAATTTCTATTTGAGAAAAAACATCAGTTGAGCATTACAGCACATTCTTCAAAAATTAAGTCACTACTGGATCATTGCCTTAAAACTGTCAAATTGATAAAAAAACTCAGATTGCATTACACAAAAGTAAAACAAACACTAATCAGTTCACATACAGAATTTTATTCTTCAGTATAACTTTTCCCACACCAAATATTGCTTCTTTGCTACAATAATGGGGGGAAAAAAAACCTATTTCCTCCAAAAAAAGATCACAAAAGGATACAGACGGCAAAAGAAAAGGACCTGCAGAATATAATATAATGTGTCTCATTCAAATTCAGTGTCCGATTATAAATCTAATAATTTAAACTATTGCTTGCCCACACCCTTTTTATATCTTAAATGTAATAAATATTTGGTTCTTGGCAATAATTGCCTACCAGGCTTTCAGCAATGCCAAAGCTTAGGTCAGACATTTATCAACCTATAAACATGGTATTTAATTACAAAGGTTTTTTCCCTAAAATCGGTCAAAAAATTAAATGCAATACTTTCCAAAGTTTTACTAGACATTGATGTAATTGATAAATTACATACACCTGGAGAACTTGGGATAATTTATATTCAAATTACAACTCCAGTTCAATGCAAAAATAAATTAAAAATAATCAGACTCTCTAATGAACTCACAGATGTTCTGAATTGAACAAGAACAATTTCAATAGACTGTTTCTGCTAAATTCACTCCCAATAATATAATCCTTTTAGATTCAAAAATTCACTATTTGTTTTACTGTGGCCAAGTGTGAGATAACTACCTCAAAATAGATCCTTGTCCCAAGAAGTTTATAGACTACTTGGATTTCTGTTAGATTAAACAGCACTGTACAAACTCCTCTCTTTGAATCATTTTGTGGTGTTAACAGAGCACATTCTTTATTGGTATATCTAAAAGGATACTGGCAGGTTAAAAGAACAGGAGTACTTGTGGCACCTAAGAGACTAACAAATTTATTTCAGTATAAGCTTTCGTGACACCATCATAGGACCTGATCACATCAGCCACGCCATCAGGGGCTCGTTCACCTGCACATCTACCAACGTGATATATGCCATCATGTGCCAGCAATGCCCCTCTCCCATGTACTTTGGCCAAACCGGACAGACTCTACACAAAAGAATAAATGGACACAAATCTGACATCAAGAATCATAACATTCAAAAACCAGTGGGAGAACACTTCGACCTCTCTAACCACTCAGTGACAGACTTGAAGGTGGCAATTTTGCAACAAAGAAACTTCAAAAAGACTCCAAAGAGAGACTACTGAACTCGAATTAATATGCAAATTAGATACAATTAACTCAGGCCTAAACAGAGACTGGGAAAGGTTGGGTCATTACACTAATTGAATCTATTTCCCTATGTTAGGTTCTCCTCACACCTTCTATGGGTCATGTTAATTATCACTTCAAAAGTTTTTTTTCCTCCTGCTGATGATAGCTCATCTCAATTGATTAGACTCTTCCTGTTGGTATGCATACTTCCACCTTTTCATGTTCTCTGTATGTATAAATATCTCCTGTCTGTGTGTTCCATTCTATGCATCTGAAGAAGTGAGCTCTAGCTCACGAAAGCTCATGCTGAAATAAATTTGTTAGTCTCTAAGGTGCCACAAGTACTCCTGTTCTTTTTGCGGATACAGACTAACACGGCGGCTACTCTGAAACCTGGCAGGTTAAAAGTAATCTGAAAATCAAGTTCTTACCTATTTTGGGCACTCCAAATACTTTAAGATTTGAAATCATTTTAAAATATAATTTACTTTTTTAGGACTGTGTTTAAGGACAGGGACACCAAAACTCCAGTATTACCCCTTCCCAATCAGGCAGGTACTCCCAGATATTTTAAGTGAATAAAGTTGCTGACTAATTAAACCGTATCCATTGTCTTCTGTCTTTCTTCTGGCATGGCTGGACAATGCTAGTAAGTGCCTCTCCACCTATTTTCCCCAGAAACTAGATTAAAGAGGCTCACTGTCTTACTGAGTCTACTAAAATTGACAATTACTGTTATAGTATCACTAGCCTACTGTGATGATTTTTTTTAAAGGAAGCATATAACTGCTTTTTTGCATTTCACTCAGCTTGGAAAGTAAAAATAGATTAGTTTCGTCCCACTCCTCCTCCAAGAGCATATTTGTTCTCAGATGAACTTGGATACTGCTGCAAAGTTTGATTTCCAAGCACTGTAGCAGACTCAGTTTAAACAAACAACTTTACATTGGAATATTTAAAAGAAAAATCATGAGAATATTTTGACTAAATTGTGGGCCTAAATCAACCAGCTGTGTCTCTTTAAATCTAACTATCCTTTATCTCCCCTATTATGTTCTTGGCATCCATAATGTTAAAAGTAATAAGGTGTCACTGAGACGTGTTTGTGTTCATGTAAAGTGCATAACATATTTTTTAGTTAGGCAGCAGTATGTTGTATATAGATACTCTTCTCTAAGATTCAAATACATTGCACTGTACCATTTGGTTTGAAGTTCTAAGTTCCCACACAAAATTGAAGGACTGTGGTGTCCTTAATAAAGTGGATTCTTCTGCAGTAGGATGCAACACCATATATTCACTGTGTTTATCCCACAATAGAAACTATTTGAGATGAGTTTCTTCTTGGTTCTTTATCAGCCAGGTAACACAGAACAGTACATTAAAATTAAACTAAAAGCACTATTGTTTAAGTATTTAACTGAATCCAACTTTTAATTTATATCCTACAGAAAAAAATCTTTGTTAACTTTGGGTTAAGACTGTAGGACTGCATCAGCACAAACCATGAAAAGGAAGAAAGGCAGCTAAACAACTCAACACGTTACCGACATTCCACTCATTAGTTCCCCTTTCCAATTAACTCCAGCCAACCACACTCCATATATCTTCATCCACATCTCGAGCAACTAATATGTAGCCCTAATGCCAACTATGCAAATAATAAACCTTTACATACACATAATATGCAGATTTCTATTCTAATTCCTACTTAACAGATAAAACCAAATTCAAATCATTCCTGCTAACCTTTTCTCAGCAAAATTTCATTCAACCCCTTAGAATCCCTGTCATGGTATAAACCCCCACTCTGAACCTTAGCGTCCAAAAGATGGGGTACCAGTATGAATTCCTCTAAGCTCAATTACCAGATTAGTACTTGTAGCGCTGCCACCAACTAGGAATTACAGTGCCTGGTACACTCTGGTCCCCCAAAAACCTTGCCCAGGGACCCCCAAGACCCAGACCCTCTGGATCTTAACACAAGGAAAGTAAACCCTTTCCGTCACCGTTGCCTCTCCCAGACTTCCCCTCCCTGGGTTACCCTGGAAGATCACTGTGATTCAAACTCCTTGAATCTTAAAACAGAGGAAAATTTACCTTCCCCCTCCTTCTCTCTCCCCCTCCCAGACTCTCCGAGAGAGAGAAAGTAATCCTAACAGAGAGAAAATAACCTCTCTCTCTCCCCCTTCCCTCCTTTCTCCCCACCAGTCCCCTGGTGGATCCAGACCCAGTTCCCTGGGGTCTCACCAGAATAAAAAAACAATCAGGTTCTTAAACAAGAAAAGCTTTTAATTAAAGAAAGAAAAAAAGTAAAAATTATCTTTGTAAATTTAAGATGGAATATGTTACAGGGTCTTTCAGCTATAGACACTGGGAATACCCTTCCAGCCTAAGTATACAAGTACAAATTAAAATCCTTTCATCAAAATACAGATTTGAACTCCTTCCAGCCAAATACATATTTACAAATAAAGAAAACAAACATAAGCCTAACTCGCTTTATCTACCTAGTACTTACTATTCTGGACATATAAGAGACTGTATCAGAGAGATTGGAGAGAAACCTGGTTGCATGCCTGGTCACTCTCAGAACCCAGAGAGAACAACCACCAAACACTAACAGCACACACAAAAACTTCCCTCCCTCAAGATTTGAAAGTATCCTGTCCCCTGATTGGTCCTCTGGTCAGGTGACAGCCAGGCTTGCTGAACTTGTTAACCCTTTACAGTCAAAAGAGACATGAAGTACTCCTATTTTATTAACCCTTAACTATCTGTTTATGACAATCCCCAAAGCCTTTCTTGCTATGCTTGTCTCCTCACATACCCACTCACACCCAGCTTCCTCTCTCCCTCTTACAGCCCTACCCGGGATATCAGAAGTAGCTGATGGATATGATCAGTCTACAAAAGCTCAAAAGCCTGATTAAAAGAAAATAGTTATGAGATTAATTGTGAAATTTCAAAAATGATGTGTGTCTGGTCTATAGTATTATTTGAACATAAAAGATACATTTGGATTTTGTAGGGACTATGAATGTTTAGCTAAAGGTACCAAAAGAAATGTTAAGAAAACATGATAAATTCAAAAGTGGGCCAATTAAAAATGTATCCTCTACTTAAGTTAGTATATTTGATTAAAATATTACATAGAAAATTACTTTGTTCTCTGAAGAGTTATCGTGTCAGCTCTGGAGACTAAGTTTAATTATTACAATGTGAAACAGCAATTTTAGTCCTACTTTAAGTGAAAATCTCAATGAGGGTTTAACTAAAGAGTTACTAATGCCATCTCCTTTCTAATCTTAAACCAAATATGAATGTAAAACCCAAAACAATTTTTCTGTAACAAGGATAACATACATCATTATAACCTTGATAGACAACTTTGGGAGTGGGGGGGATTTGCTAACATGACTATGGCTCTTATCCTGAATAACTACAAGTGGGCACAATGGTTTGTCAGTTACAAAGTCACGGCCAAATAATGCTATCACGGTCATAACAAAGACATCTAGTAGTGTTTTCTTCAGATAACTAAATTTAAATTTAGTTTCCTTATTTATTACAAGCTAATACTTTTAGGGTTTTTTTGTTTTGATTTTTTAGTTATCAGTGCAGAAAAGTTGGCAAGGAAAAAGTTAGATTATATATAAATAATATAAAATCTAAGTCAAGATTTTCTTTCCAGACCAAATCATATCAAATTCTTCTGTAGCATCTATCATTTAACTGGCCACGGCATAGTTTTGTCGGAATGATGCCTTACCCAACGCTATAAATTTTAAAATACTGAAAACTTAATTTAAGCCACCCTTTCTTCAATAGACAATTTCCAGTTTTAAGTGATTCCTATTCCAGTACAATTTTTAGAAAAATACTTCTGCTAAGCCCACCCTTGGGTGAGAGATAAAATACAGGTTCTAGACTTCACTAAAATATAGGCTCACATTTAAAATTTGTAAAA
The DNA here is from genome assembly GCF_025201925.1 of Gopherus flavomarginatus. NCBI lineage: Eukaryota > Metazoa > Chordata > Testudines > Testudinidae > Gopherus > Gopherus flavomarginatus. The sequence goes on along the minus strand of NC_066618.1, from coordinate 254,089,146 downwards.
ACAAGCTTTTAAAAACTTTAACACCAATAAAAATGTTTTTAAAACAAATGTCCACTGAAAATAGTTGTTCATTAAACAAAATCCCATTCAGTGTTTGAAACCCAGACACTGCAGTACTAAGAAACCAGAAATAAAAGGGAGAATCAACAAATGTGAAAACTACTTCACTGATTTTCACTGTCCAAGTTGAAATAGAAGAGAAGCATACAAACAGCATAGTAGTGACTAGTATATTTTTTTCCACCTTTCAATTCTTTTACTTTTAATCTAAAGTGCTAAAGTAATAAGTAAACAAATGTTTGTTTATAACAGGATTTCTAAGTTGACAGTGTCTCAGTCCGTTCAAAGTTTAAGACTACAGGAATACCGTACATTAATTTTTTCAACACCCATAGTAATGATTATAATCCCTACTTTACAGTTGAGTAAATGCACCAAAACCTTGCGCACACTGAGCCAAAGGCACTACAGTCTTGTCTAAATTGAGCTTTTTCTTACAATCTCTCACCGTCCAGACATGCTCTTGAACAAGGTTAAATGACAGGGCTGTAGAAACATCAGCAGCCAGTCTACACTAATGCGCTAGCCACTGCTAGCACCAGTGAAGTTACAATGGAGACGGAAGCTTGAGAATAAAGCTCAGTGCAGACAGAGCTAGAGAGTTTAAGTGATTTGTCCAATCACACAATTTCTGTGGCACATTCAGGAACAGAAACTAGATCTCCCGACTCCCGTCCTATGCTTTAACTACTAGATATATTTTTCTAAATACACAAAACAAAATAGGAATAGGGATGAACATACAAATAATAGCTCCCTAAAAAACACCCAACAACATTTTATGGTTAAAAAACTACAATAAGCACCAAATATTCAGCAAATACTCTGAATTTGCATTCTTAAAAAATAGCATGCAATTATTTTCTGCACACAATCTTAGGCACGCCCATTTTTGTACACATATATGAGCATGTGTGATTCCACAGCCAGAAGAGCCAGAGGATGGAGTCAGTACTAACACAGGCTGGCTACTGGAGATCTGGTCTTTTACTCCCATTAATACACACCTGTCTCTGCCCCAACCCCCAACCACACCTAGACACAACCATGTCTCCCAAATTCTCTCCCCCACAACCTGATCCCCCCCACATCCTTCCATTACCCCCTATTTCTGTACCCCCACAGCTGTCTCCTCCCACCCCATTTGGCTCATACTCCATCCCTGTTCCTTCATCTCCCTACCCCTACCCACATCACAGCCATTCCTGTCACACCACCACCTCCCTGCTCCCTACCCACAAGATGGTCATTCCTCTTGTAACCCCACCTCCCCGCCCCCAACACTCATCACAGCCATTCCCTTCGCAACACCACCTTCCCTGGCCCAGACTACCCCCATCACAGCCATTCTCTTTGTGACCCCACCATCCTGCCCCCCACACACCACTACTCTCATCACAGCCCTTCTTGACCCCAACATCCCACCCCTCTACCACCATCACAGACAGCCATTCCCCTTGTGACTCCATCCCCCCACATCCCACCCCATCATAATCATTGCCCTTGTGACCCCACCTTCCTACACCCCCACCTTTACCCCATCATCATTCTCCTCACCGCCCTGCCCCTCCACACCCCTACCCCTATTACTACCATTCCCCTCACAACCCCACCAACCTGCCCCCCGACATCCATCATGACCATTCCCTTCACAACCCCACCTTAACCCCCGCTCCCCCACTACCCTTATCACAGCCCTTCCTGACTCCACCATCATGCCCCCCACCACAGCCATTCCCCTGGGGACCCCACATCTACCCCCATCACAGCCAAAACCTTTGCAACCCCCCCCCATCTTGTCCCGCAGATACACCCCTACCCACATCACGGCCATTCCCCTGGGGATCCCACTTCCCCACCCCCATCACGGCCATTGCTCTCCCGACCGCAGCATCTCTCCCGGCGTGTCCCCCCCCGCGCCCCCCGCCCGGCCTCTCTCAACCTGCAGCGGGACTCGGCGTGCGGCTTCCGCACGGGAGCGGGCAGGCGCCTTGCCCCACAGACCGGCGGGGATTCACCTGAAGTGGCGGGCCAAGGAGCAGCGGCAGCACCACACCGGCATGGGCGGGCGGACGCGGGGAGCCGGCTGGCGGCTGAGCTGAGCTGAGCTGAGCGGCGGCTGGTCCGGGCTGCGCTGCTCCGCCTCCTCTCGCGGCCGCCGCACTGGGGCCCGGCTGGCTCGATGCCTCTTCCCCGCCCGGCGGCCTCAGGTCACGCGGGGGAGGAGCCGGAACCGGCGGGGTGGGGCCGCGCCTGGGCGGGGACTGCTGCCGTCTCCGCTGTGGATAGGCGGCGGAGGGGAAGGGGGCCGGGCCGCGGGAGGCGAGACAGCAACCGGCGCGCACGAGTCTGATCGCGGGCCACAGAGGGGCTCAGGTGGGGCAAGTGATGGAGCCTCGGGAAACGGGTATTGGGCATCCCGGCCCGTGCGGGTGAACAGCCCCAAGCCAGCCCAACAGCGAGCTCGTCCCTACGACCCGTCACAGCCCCGGCCCTTCTCCTAGCCCCATACAGCAACACCCTGCAACCCCTTCCTTCTTCCACCTTACCCCCAAACAGCAACACCCCCATAGCTCCTTCTTCCACCCTACCCCCATACAGCAACACCCTGCAACCCCTTCCTTCCTCCACCTTACCCCCAAACAGCAACACCCCCATAGCTCCTTCTTCCACCCTACCCCCATACAGCAACACCCTGCAACCCCTTCCTTCTTCCACTCTGGCCCCAGACAGCAACACCCCCATAGCTCCTTCTTCCACCCTACCCCCATACAGCAACACCCTGCAACCCCTTCCTTCTTCCACCTTACCCCCAAACAGCAACACCCTGCAACCCCTTCCTTCTTCCACCTTACCCCCATACAGCAACACCTGCAACCCCTTCCTTCTTCCACCTTACCCCCAAACAGAAACACCCCCCATAGCTCCTTCTTCCACCTACCCCCATACAGCAACACCTGCAACCCCTTCCTTCTTCCACCTTACCCCCAAACAGCAACACCCCCATAGCTCCTTCTTCCACCCTACCCCCATACAGCAACACCCCCATAGCTCCTTCTTCCACCTTACCCCCAAACAGCAACACCCCCATAGCTCCTTCTTCCACCCTACCCCCATACAGCAACACCTGCAACCCCTTCCTTCTTCCACCTTACCCCCAAACAGCAACACCCCCATAGCTCCTTCTTCCACCCTACCCCATACAGCAACACCCTGCAACCCCTTCCTTCTTCCACCTTACCCCCCAAACAGCAACACCCCCATAGCTCCTCTTCCACCCTGCCCCATACAGCAACACCCTGCAACCCCTTCCTTCTTCCACCTTACCCCCAAACAGCAACACCCCCATAGCTCCTTCTTCCACCCTACCCCCATACAGCAACACCCTGCAACCCCTTCCTTCTTCCACCTTACCCCCAAACAGCAACACCCCCATAGCTCCTTCTTCCACCCGACCCCCATACAGCAACACCCTGCAAACCCTTCCTTCTTCCACCTTACCCCCAAACAGCAACACCCCCATAGCTCCTTCTTCCACCTTACCCCCAAACAGCAACACCTGCAACCCCTTCCTTCTTCCACCTTACCCCCAAACAGCAACACCCCCATAGCTCCTTCTTCCACCCTACCCCCATACAGCAACACCCTGCAACCCCTTCCTTCTTCCACCTTACCCCCAAACAGCAACACCCCCATAGCTCCTTCTTCCACCCTGCCCCATACAGCAACACCCTGCAACATCTTCCTTCTTCCACCTTACCCCCAAAGAGCAACACCCCCATAGCTCCTTCTTCCACCTTAACCCCTTCCTTATTCCACCTTACCCCCAAACAGCAACACCCCCATAGCTCCTTCTTCCACCCTACCCCCATACAGCAACACCCTGCAACCCCTTCCTTCTTCCACTCTGGCCCCAAACAGCAACACCCTCATAGCTCCTTCTTCCACCTTACCCCCATACAGCAACACCCTGCAACACCTTCCTTCTTCCACCTTACCCCCAAACAGCAACACCCCCATAGCTCCTTATTCCACCCTACTCCCATACAGCAACACCCTGCAACCCCTTCCTTCTTCCACCTTACCCCCAAACAGCAACACCCCCATAGCTCCTTCTTCCACCCTACCCCCATACAGCAACACCTGCAACCCCTTCCTTCTTCCACCTTACCCCCAAACAGCAACACCCCCATAGCTCCTTCTTCCACCCTACCCCCATACAGCAACACCCTGAAACCCCTTCCTTCTTCCACCTTACCCCCAAACAGCAACACCCCCATAGCTCCTTCTTCCACCCTACCCCCATACAGCAACACCTGCAACCCCTTCCTTCTTCCACCTTACCCCCAAACAGCAACACCCCCATAGCTCCTTCTTCCACCCTACCCCCATACAGCAACACCTGCAACCCCTTCCTTCTTCCACCTTACCCCCAAACAGCAACACCCCCATAGCTCCTTCTTCCACCCTACCCCCATACAGCAACACCCTGCAACACCTTCCTTCTTCCACCTTACCCCCATACAGCAACACCCTGCAACCCCTTCCTTCTTCCACCTTACCCCCAAACAGCAACACCCCCATAGCTCCTTCTTCCACCCTACCCCCATACAGCAACACCTGCAACCCCTTCGTTCTTCCACTCTGGCCCCAGACGGCAACATCCCCATAACCCCTTCTTCCACCTTACCCCCAAACAGCAACGCCCCCATAGCCCCTTCTTCCACTCTACCCCTATACAGCAACTGCTCCATAGCCCCTTCTTCCACCCTGCCCCCATATAACACCCCCATAGCCCCTTCTTCTACCCTGCCCCCAAACAGCAGCACCCCCATAGCCCCTTCTTCCACCCTACCCCCATACAGCAACTCCCCCATAGCCCCTTCTTCCACCCTGCCCCCAAACAGCAACACCTCATAGCCCCTTCTTCCACCCTGCCCCCAAACAGCAACACCCCTCTCACTGCCACAGAGCAACTCCTGCCCCTGGAAAACAACCCCTCTCTGACCTCTCAGAGACAGCAGCACCCCCTAACACCATTAACAGCCATTTCCCATGCATACAAAATAGACAATTCCCCCATTGCTTCCTGCGCCACACAGGCTGTAACACTCCCATAACCTGTCACTTGCAGGAATACCCTTCTTCACACAGCCCACATATAGTAACTCTGTTAGGACCATGGCAGCCAATATCGGGCCCCTGCCCCGTGGACCCAATCGGCCCCCCCTTTCACTGCCAGCCGGCTGCATGATCTGCAGCCGGTTTTGTTCCAGACCGCGCCACGGAAACATCTGTACTCGCTCGTGCTCCATACCCTTCACTACCTCACCCTCGCGTCCCGCCCTGATACCAAATGGCGGGACCTCCTGCCGCCTCTCGAGGGTGAGGAGCCCCGGTGGGCCAGCTTGTACTCTGCCCTGGTCCCGAGGCCCGCCGGGGATATCAGTTGGCGGCTCCTTCACGGAGCCGTGAGCACGGGCGTGTACTTGGCGCAGTTCACGTCTGTCCCTAGCACCTGCCCTTTCTGTGGTGAGAAGGAGAGCTTGGCGCAAGTTTATTTGGAGTGCACCAGGTTGCAGCCCCTGTTCCGGCTCCTCCTGAATATTTTCCTGCGTTTTTGGTTGCACTTTTCCCCTCACCTTTTTATCTACACATTCCCCATCCGTGGCCCCACGAAGTCGCGGGATCTCCTTCTCAACCTCCTCTTGGCCCTGGCCAAACTGGCCATCTACAACACCAGGGAGAGGAGGTTGGCCGACGGGATTTCCTGCGACTGTAGGGCCTATTTCCGTTCCTCCGTCTGCTCACGCATCCGGGCAGAGTTCCTCTGGGCGGCGTCCACTGGCTCCCTTGACGCCTTCGAGGAGCAGTGGGCGTTGTCCGGGGTTCTCTGCTCTGTGTCCCCATCAGGTTCCCTTCGTTTAGCCCTATGACCTCACTCCCGATCCTGTTTTTTCATTAGTTGTCCCCCGTAATTACTTGGTGTCCCAGACCTGTGGGTCCTCCCCTTAGGCTGGGGGGAGGCCCTTTAGAAGTGGGCGGGCTTTGCCCGCCCACCCCCGCTGGATGCCAATAGGACCATGGCAGCCAAAGATAGGAGCATGTCAATCACTGTACCTCATCAGGCCAGGAACCCATGTAGTCCAGCATTCTGCATCAGATACTTGAGAGGAAGATGCAAGACACTCCATAATGGACAATTATGGAATAACTCGCCTATTGGAGAAGTTTCTTCCTACAGCCAAATGCTTATGTCCTGAAACACCAGTGTTGAGATAAAAACATTGAAATTAAGGTGCCTAACATGTGACCCACCAGATTTCTGTGAGCTGTAGTGGGGCTGCAGGAAGTCTGTATTCCTGGCCTGTGCATGACTGACCAATTCTTTGGGCCCTGCTTAGGTTTGCCAATTATGGTTGGATATATTGCAGAAGGTTTCATCACATGACATAATCTTTAATTCTTGGAGACTCCAGGACAATCCTGGAGGGTTGGCAACCGTAGCTCTGTTGGAGTGTCTTGAGTGGAACCCGCACATTTAACTGCTGGATTTTGTCCCAGATAATTTAGAACCATTTCTACACCAAAACGTTTTGCATAGGGTTAACCTGTGTAATCATGTGATCTTATTGCTCCTCTGGTTCTCTCTCTCTATTATTAGTAGCATGGTAGAGTTTAGGATCCTTAGCAAGGTATGTATACACTGCAGCTGGGAATGTGCCTCACAGCTGGGTGGGCAGGCTCACACTTATTCTGCTTGAGCTACCCTGCTAACAATAGCAGTGTGGAGACTGCAGCCTGAGCTAGCCACCAACTCTGAGCCCACTGAGTCATTGTTCAGGGGCTAGCTTGATCCACAAGGTCCATGCTGCTATTTTTTAGCATGCTAACTTGAGCAGAGCTTGTGCAACCCTGTCTGCCTGAGCAGGGAGGCTGTCAAGGCTGAATCCCCACTCTGTCACTTTGAGTTAAGAAGGTGGGGGCTCACAAGGATTTTAAAAATTAATACTTGCCACTCCAGACTTGTATTAGACTCCCAAGGTTACAGCTTTTCTTTGACCATGGCTTGGTAAACACTATCACCACCTAAATGCAAAAAATCCCCTTAAATCCAGGAAGGAGCACTTGGGAATTCCTTCCTGTGGTGTACCCTTAAGCCCTTTCACCCCCCAGGAAGAGCTGAGAAAGAAAACAAAGGAAATTAGCTGTTGCTACCAGCTAATCAAGCAGAATGGACAAACCTCTTAGGACACCAAAAATCCAATCCTGTTCTTTAAAAAGGTAAATTTGATTAAAAACAAAAAGGAACAAAATACATCTGGAACTTAGGCTTTTGCTAGATTTTAAAAAAGCAATTCCAAAAATTAAGCACCCAAAATAGCTTTCTTGGGGGTTAGCTTAAAGGTAAGCAAACAAAAGCATCAGAGATTATCACAGAGTGGTCTACAAGCCTTAAAAAATAAACAGAAATAAACCTAATTGCATCTTCCTAAACATTCCTAATCTACTTACATATTTGGGTTGTTAAAAGTAGTTCTAGATATGATCTGATGTTTTTCATATCTGGTTCAAACTTTACACAGCATCCCTGCTGCCTGTCTCTTTAGCCCAGAGAGAACAACAGACAAAGGGAAAGTTTCTTTCCCAATTTTAAAATGTTCTAGCCTTCACATTGGCTCTGTTGTTCAGGTGCCTTCCTTTTTTTTTCTTTACCTGGGGGACTTTTTAACCCTTTACAGGTAAAGTAAGTAGAGAATAGCTATCAAGAGGGATTTGCCTAGGGAGGTTGTGGAATCTCCACTATTGGATATTTTTAAGAGCAGGTTAGACAAACACCTGTCAGGGATGGTCTAGATAATACTTAGTCCTGCCATGAGTGCAAGGGACTGGACTGGATGACCTCCTAAGGTCCCTTCCAGTCCTATGATTCTATGGCTTTCTAAGACTGAGGAACAGATTTTTGCTCTCCTGCATACTGTCTGTTTTCCCCCTTACATAAAATAAAATAAAAGATGCTACACAGAAGCCTTCAGGAGCTCAGTATAGGAAGCAAAAAGCTCAACTGCAATCTAGGTTGCAGCAAGTGGCAAATTTGATGGAAAAATATCTGAAATAGAACAACATAGACCAGGCTTTAGGCAGTAGTGATCAGGTACAATAATTGGCATAACTTAGCTGATGGTCTGAAGCAACATGAAAAGTCACCAGACCGTTTTACAGCCTACTCCAAATGGATGGAAATTGAGTTCAGGCTCAAGCCCAATAAATGCATAGACACAGAAAATCAGTGCATTAATATGGAAACCCAGTATTGGAGGAACATGTTTGAGCATCTGATCTCAATTACCCTCTTCCTTGCAAAGAATAATTTGGCTTACCCGGGCTTGCTGCATAAGTTGTTCGCTGAAAATAATGGAAAATTCCTTGGTTTGGTAGAACTCCTTGGGAAATACAATGATGTCATGCGTGTGAACCTACGTTGAGTAGTTCATAAAGAAGCTATGGCCATTACTGCAGCAAAATAATCAAAATGAATTGATTGACCTTATAGCAAGGAAGGTGCTCCATAATATATTGATGTGGCTCGGCAAAGTATTATGTCATAATAATGGACTTCACTTCTGACAATCACAGCAAAAATATGTCATTTACAGTAAAATTTGTTGATGACTTGGATGGCTGTATCCAAGAAAAGGGACACTTTATCTGTTTCTGGTCTGTGGAGGACTCTACTAGAAAAGGCCTGACAGAACTGTTTATGAACGTTTTGAATGGGGAAAAAATAAAGCTTCTGGACTGCTTGGCCAAAGTTATGACAATGGTGCAAACATGAAGAAAAGAAACAGTGGTGTCCAAGCAAGGAGACTTGCTTTAAATCCAAGAGCTTTCTTTGTGTCTTGTGGCTGCCATTTCCTCAACCTGGTTGTGTCAGATGCAGCAGCATCTTCTTTAGATGTAGTTAGGTCAATGCATTGTCCATGTAGACCCTGAGTTGCTTACATTGCCTATTACCATCCAGGTCTGACAGCGGAAATCCCTCCACCAGAGGCTGACAGCAGGAGCTCTGCTGTCACCTCCTGGTGATGGATTGAAGTTGAGGAGGGAGAGCCAAACCTGGGCTGCCTCCCAGTGAGGGATTTGGGGGAAGAGGAGCTGGAGTCTGAGCCTGGGCAGCCTCCTGGTGAGGGATTGAGGTGTGGCAGAAGGAGAGCCTGGGCAGGTGAGCTCCAGCTGTCAGCCCTGGCATTGGGGCTCTGGCTGTCAGTGCCCTCACAATGCCCAACACTGTCAGTTAAATCAGTGCAAGCACTGTATATCAACTTAAATTATGTGGTGGCTGTATATCAACTTAAATTACGTTGACCAAATTTTGTAGTGTAGACATGTCCTAATAGAGTCTGCCCAGAAACTAGCACCAGGTGGGTGGAGGGTTTGACTGGGTGTTGTTACCAGAGAGGGGTGAAGGTGAGAAAGAACACAGAGAAAAATGAAAGTGAAAGAGGGTATGTTTACACTGCAAAAGACACTTACAGCAGGAGTCTCAGAGCCCAGGTCAACTGACTCAGGTGCATGCAACAGGGCTAAGAATAGCAGTATAGACATTTGAGTCTGGAGCCCAGGTTCTGAAACCCATTGAGAAAGGAGGGTCTCGGATCCTCTCTACACTGGCTGTTTTTAGCCCCGTAAACCAGAGTCAGTTGACGCAGGGTCTTTGACTTGCTATCCCGGAGTTGGGTTTTTGGGAGGCACACAGTGTAGATGTACCCAGGGAGACAGCCTGAAGGAGCAGCTGAAAGCATGGTGTCTGACTCTAGAAGAAATCAGGGAAGAGGTTATGAGTCAGAGGTGCAGGCTGAAGAGTGTTCTTGGTGCTGTGAGCAAAAGAAGTGGTTTCCTGCTATTTGATTCCTCCTGCATTCAGTGGCACAGGACTTTGTGCTTTCTTTGTAAATAAACAAAAACTGCCTCAAAGAAATACTTGACTATCACCACTTTCCACTCTCAACTGGAACATGCCCAGGGCCCCAGGCTTTGACTAGATGCTTGGGTCAAAAAGGGACAAGAAGTTTAGAAGCTTTTATTGGACCAACTTCTGTTGGTGAGAGAGCTGTGGAGCTCAGGAACTTCTCTCTCACCAACAGAAGTTGGTCAACTGAAAGATATTACTTCACTCACCTTGTCTCTCATATGCTGGGATCGACAAGTCAACAACAGCAAAAAAGAATGAAGTAAGAGAATTCATGCAAGTGGAAAGTTTCATGTTAATATTTTTGTAAGGTTATAGCTTCCTTCTTTTCCACTAGATCCAAAAATTTCCTGAAATTCATTACACTGATAAACCATTTGTCTTGATTTTGTAGAGTAACAAGTATATTTGAACTTAAATTTATCCCAGACTTTTATTGTAAAGAAAAAAATTAGTTAATTGCATTTTGAAACCACCATTTCACTGCTAGAACATTTGCAAACTCAAGTCCTTTAATTATATAATTCTGAACTATTTTGTTACATTAGCCTGGCACAAAAAAACCTGACATTTTTATTTTTGTATATACGTGGGTAAAGGTACTTACTTGCCCATCATGATTGTTGCTCTGATAATACACAATTTATTTTTAACCATACTTGAAAATTACTGATTGATTGGGAGGAGGGGGCAAGTTAACCAACCTTCAATACTCTAACCTTCTGTACCCTACCACTATTCTTTTACATGCTCCAAAGATATCTTTAAATAATATTATTATTAAATATTTGTATTACCGTACACAGGGCTTTGGTCATAGACCAGGGCCTCATTGGGCTGGATACCGTACAAACCCAGAACAAAGACAATCACAGCCCCCAAAGAGTTTACAATCTAAATAAAAGGCAATGGCAACAGATGGATGTAGACTAATGACAAAGTACAGGAAAACAATATTGCTCAGCATGGTAGGCAGTCGTTGCTGCACACCACCAACCTAACTGTTGTAAAGTTTTTTGTAGTCATCATGGCAAAGGAGACTTTTGAGAAGGGATTTGAAGGTAGATAATTAGGTAGTCTTGTAATATTTACAAGTGAGCATCATGGGCCAATCAAAGGCAAGCATCCACAGCTTGATAGTAAATGAGAGATGATAGAGTGGAGATTGTGTTCACTTTCAAGGCCCTTCACAGTCAAACAGCTTATATTTGATGCAATAAAGAAGGGGAGCCAGTAGAGGCATGCAAAGAGAAGGATATGGTCAAAGCAAGAGGCTAGGGAAATGAATTTTGCAGCAACATTCTGAATGGATTGGAGTTGGGGAAGACTGCATTTGTCAAGACCAGAGAAAGAGATGTTGCGGTAATTGAGATGCAAGATGAGGTTGACTGAGAATTTTAGCTGTGTGTGGATGGGTAAGAAAGGCTGTATTTTAGGGCTGCTACCCAAAAAGAAGCAGCAAGATTTAGGCATGGCTTGGATGTCAAGACCTAGAGAGAAATCTGAGTTGAAGATGACACCCCGCTTACAGGACCTGAGTGACAGGCAGGATGGTGATGATGACCATTGGTTTCTCTATACCTCCCTTGGCTGCTTGCCAGTCTTCTCTAGGATCACAGGACTTGCTCTCCCCCTTGGCCTTCAACCTTACTTGACTGAAGACTCTCTCATTCTGCTATAATCTTCCTCATTATACTAACCAGCCTGCTCCTGCCAAGATGGGCTTCATGATCAGTGAAGCCTGACTCTTCCTCCGGTGCAGTGTGATATGTTAATTTGCCTCAGGCCCACGCTGATCCATTTAGGGCCTATGTTAGGTACACACATAGCCTCACATGAAGAAAGATATATGCATAGAGGGTGACACCTGTGTGTGGCAAACACCAACAAGCACCTCAGAATGCTTCTTTCTACCTGGCAGCTTTGCTTCAGGTTCTCTCTAGTTTTAATCTCCTGTGTGCCACCCAGCTAGAAATGTCTGCTAGTCAATTGACTCCAGACAGTAAATAATAGATGGATCAAAAGGGAGGCATAGAGGTCATACAGTTGAAGTCTGTCTATTGAAATTTCTCCTGACATTTTGGATGTGGTATTCTCACATTATACTCATTTAGCCCCTAAGGTAACCACATTTCAGTGGTGGAGGAAGCTTTCCCTGTCCTTAGTTTGTATTTCAGTTTAGACTTGTGAAGTGCTTTGGGACCTTTCAGCATGTAAAACTCATCCTCATTATGGGAAGTGGCAGAGGTCAAGGGATGCGTTGGCTACCACTTTCTGCAGCCCTCATTGGCCTGGAGCAGCAAACTGCGGCCAGTGGGAGCCGTGATTGGCTGAATCTGCAGACACGGCAGGCCTGGCCCCCCCAGGGGCCAGCCTGGCCCCCCCAGGGGCTTTCCCTGAACAAGCGGCGGACTGGCTTTGAGAACCACTGTCCTAAACTACAATCTGCTTTATGAATACGTTTTGGATATCCTTACATTGTCTCTTCAACTGTTATCTCCTCATCGATTGTTATATGTGTAATATAGATACAATATGCAAATGATGCCTTCAGATATATATTTTGGCTGGGAGATTTATTTCGTATTGTAATTACGCACTTTTCCAATATGACCTTTAAAAGAACCTTCAATACATTATCTGCATCAAAACAACAATATAAAAACATTTAACTGTGTTATGAAATGTGTGGTTGGATAGTTCTCCAGTTACCTTAAATTGCTCTATAGAGACACTTGTCAGTTTATAAACATTATCTTCAGATCATTTTTGATCAGTATTAGGACTATAGTTTAAATCCAGTAAGTCTCTTAATAGTTAGAGTTTGTGTATTTTGTAATGGATTATCAAAGCACTCAAAATCTATGTCTGCCCCTATACATTTTAAATAATTTTATATCCCCATGCTGTGTGATTTCCCTTTATGTTTATCCTGTGAAACATTATGATGTGTTGTTCACAATGTCAGTCACTATACCGTTTTGTATCTTTAATTTATATTTTCTGCATTGCTCTACCATCAGACTATGCCAGTTGACATCATGCTCAGGTTTTTTTAGAAATCAATAGAGCAGGGATCGGCAACCTTTGGCACACAGGGATGTGCTGGCCGCCGCTTCCCGCAGCCCCCATTGGCCTGGAACAGCGAACTGCGGCCAGTGGGAGCTGTGATCGGCCAAACCTGCAGACACTGCAGGTAAACAAACTGTCCCGGCCCGCCATCGGATTTCCCTGATGGGCCGCATGCCAAAGGTTGCCAATCCCTGCAATAGACCATACATATTTTGTTGAGAATGTTCAGTATATTTCTGTAAGTATTTGGATTACTCTAATACAATTGCAAGATCCCTGTCCAATTAGCCACCCACTCTAGGATCCTCACAGGATATAGCTATAATTAACATCACTGTTGATAAAGGATATGGTCTTGTTTAATGGTTTCTCATAGGAGAAATCTAACAATAGATTCAGCTCATTGCTCATATATACAGAGCAATATATGTGCTTCTCATTCTAGATTACTTTTATTTTAGATTAAGGGGGGAAATATATATATAATATATGCAGGAGAAAGACAGTGATTCACTCTAACATTCTTCATCTCAACTGAAATACAAGATGGCAGTTGCCTTATAGCTTCTCTGGACAGGCAGCGAGGTGCCTATATTTAAAAATGTAGTATAGGGAGAACAAAATAGCTACATCTTTTAATTATCTGTACACCGGGGGTGAAAGTAAGGCAGTATGGGATGGAAGTACCAGTAAAAAGTAGCGCCAGTACCAGCCTGTACCGCTGATTTTAAAGCGCTGCCGTGGCAGGGCTTTAAAGACCCTGCTTAAAGCACTGCCCGGCAGTGCTTTAATGTCGCTGCCCCTTTTGTGCCCTCCCCCGCCCCCCACATTGGCAGCCCTGCCAACGTGGAGGGAAAAAGAAGTAGCTGACCTAGAGCTGCAATTTAAAAGGCTCTTTAATTTGCCACTGGAGCCCCAGGTGGCATGGGCCAGGCAGCGCAGATGGTCTGGCTGGGGGACACTGACCCCAGCCCTGCCCCTTCTAAGAGGAAGGGCAGAGCTGGCCCCATACCAGTAAGATCTCAATTTTACTTTCACCCCTGCTGTACACATACTCAACCTCAAAAAGAAGAATGCTGTAGAGACAGTAAAGGGGAGGGGGCTAAGGGAAGGAAGCACTTACTAGTGTAACTCATTTTATGAGCTGTTGAAATGCTAATTTCTTGGTGAAAGTAACACTTTAGTGGTCAGCTCTTTCACATTAGCAGCAATCACTCTCCAAAATGAAACAAAAATGAATTGCATTCAATAGAATGTGTGCCAATCAATCAGATTAACTAAGTGTTAAATATCAGAGGGGTAGCCGTGCTAGTCTGGATCTGCAAAAGCAGCAAAGAATACTGTGGCACTTCATAGACTAACAGACGTTTTGGAGCATGAGCTTTCGTGGGTGAATACTCACTTCGTGATATGCATGTAGTGGAAATTTCCAGGGGCAGGTATATATGCAAGCAAGCTAGAGATAATGAGGTTAGTTCAATCAGGGAGGATGAGACCCTGTTCTAGCTGGGCCCAAGGGCTAAATCCTGATCTGCCTGAAGTTAATGGCAAAAAAGCCCTTATTTTATACACCTGACATATCTCTTTGATTGCTCATGCAGAAAAAGAGCTTGTCCTCTGAACCATCATTTAACTTTAATAATATATAATAACAGTAAAAAAATTAAAAGACCTTAATAGTAAAATAGTAATAGCTAGAAGTGTCTGTTTATACATTAATATACAAATATACATTATTTTATGGGCCTATTCCTGAGATTTTTACTGAGGCTAAACTCCTGTGGACTTCAGAGTTTTGTCTGAATAAGGACTTCAGGATTTGGCCCTCTATTTTTAAGTGATTTTTATCTGAAAATAAACGAGTCCTATAAATTGAATATCTTTTAAGCAGCAGGATCTTCTTTTTCCACTATTGCCAACAGTTGTTACTTTATCATGAATCCTGAAGTTTTATTTAAAGCCCCAGCTGCATGAGACAACATGATTACATGATATTAAGTATCAGAGGGGTAGCTGTGTTAGTCTGGATCTTTAAATAGTGACAAAGAGTCCTGTGGCACCTTATAGACTAACAGACGTATTGGAGCATAAACTTTCGTGTGTGAATATTCACTGCATTTGTCAAGGTGGGTATTCACCCACGAAAGCGTATGCTCCAATACGTCTGTTAGTCTATAAGGTGCCACAAGACTCTTTGTTGACGATTACATGAGAATCTCAGCTTTCATTTAAAAGTAACATTCAGTTTCTAGCCCTCATGGTTGCTGAGAAAGGCTAGAAAGAGTTACTGAAGTGCACATTAAATGCTCAAAAAATTATAAGGCAAATAAAAAACTTTTTTTAAAAAAAGTCTTGAGATGTTAAAGTCAATTTCAGGGGTTTGGGGGGCCTGTTCATTATAAATGTTACAAAATGGTACCAATGAGGTTATTATAACATCATCATGTATTACTTGTTTCTCTCAGTGCCCACAATATGCTAGGTTCTGCACAGACCAAAAAAAAAAAAAAAAGAGATGACATGGTCCTTGTTCTTAAGGTTAATCCTATGCATAAACATTTGCAGGGTGGAAACCTAACCAAAACAACAACAACAACAAAAACAGAGAGGAAAAGTGGGGGGTATCATGGGGTTCACTGCTCACTGCTGTGGTGCCTCCTTGTCACCAATCTGGGGATTAGCTCATAGCCAGTCTGGTGCCCCCTCCTTCAGTTTCTTGCCCCTTGGGTCTTTTTCTGGGTCAGGTTATGAATTGATTCAGGTGTTCCAGGGGTGTGTGACAGAATATACCTCTACGTTCACCCCTATTGTAATAATGTTTGTACAAGGTATGTCTTTCAAGGTATCATTTAAAAACTCAATTTGCTGATCAGTAATATGATAGCACAATGCACATAGCAGTGTTATATGTGAAGTTATAAACATAAGCTGAGATCATGACTAAAAATATGTTTTCCAGATAAGTCTGGAGATTGGCCAAACCAGTTCCTCAGACAAAGGGCAAGATGATGCCCCAGCAAGGTGTAAACAAGGCTAATGGACCATCACCTACTGAGTGGCCATTCTTTGGCAGGAAAGGAGGCAGGGGCAAAAATCTACATTTTAGCAAAGAAACTGCATCAAGTTCCCTTCCACACAGCCTGCTTGTTGCCTTGCTCCCAGCTGGAGCATGGACGTGTACCTGGTGTGTTTCACTCCTCTCCTCAACATCTGCCCCTTTTGCAGCATCAGGGAGACCCTGGCACACAGCTACCTGGTGTATACCAGGTTGCAGCCCCTTTTCCAGCTCCTCCAGAACCTTCTTCTCAGGTTCTGGCTGAACTGTGCCCCGTAGCTCCTGATTTATGCACACCCTATCTCTGACCCCACATAGTTGCGAGAACTCATCAACCTCCTCCAAAGTGTCCATCTATATGACCCGAAGGAGGATGCTTGATTGGGAGGTGCTCTCTGACTTGGGGCCTATTTCCAATTTTTATGCCTCATTTCTTCTATTCACTTAAAATCTTTGTAGTCAATAAATTTGTTTTATCTAATCCAGTGTGTTTAAACTGAAGTGTCTGGATAACTTAAAGGCATAATGGACTTAATATAGTTGTAGTGCTCAGGAGAGGGCTAGGCAGCACAGGTATTTTTAGGGGAAGATCTATTACTGTGTGTGTGTTGGGGTCACCCTGCAGCATAACCAAGGCTAGTAAGAGCCAAGGTGTGGCTGGCTAGCTGCAGCACACACAGATATAGCTGAGAGTGACTTACATGCAGGAGGCTGTACGTGAGCAGTCCCAGTTGGAGATTACAGCAGCAAGGCATTGGAAAGGGCACCCCAGGTTACAGAGTGAGGTGACACAGTACCCCAATATGTCACAGGGGCAAAGTGGAAGAAGGCACAGAGAGCATAGTGAGAAGTAAATAAACATGTCAAGGCTGGCATATATGATGGAGCATAGGAATTCATAGAAAAAAACAAAGAGGATAGACTCATGAAGGCGAGACCAAGAAGCTGGAACTGGACACAGTAGATAGTGTCACCTATTATTATAGTACATTGCATCATGATATACAACATTGTCCCTCATCTCTAGCCACCCCACGTTCACTCTTTATCTCCTCTAATCCATTCAGAATGCATTTTCCAGCCCCTAGTTCTTGTCACACACATTTCTTTAATGTGCACCTCTGCTTTACTGAATCTAAAAGAAAAAAATCACCCAAGCAAGATGGGTAAATGATATGCCAGTTAGGAATAGCTAGTTTTATATATTTACGTTAAAAAAAAAACCTTTCAGATTTGAAATAATCAAGTTGCACAGTAGTTTACCAATGTACCTGTGGGATCTTCTTGTCATCACACTACTCCTCCATTCTCCCTTCTTCCTATGGTTGCCACACTTATTGTTAGCATTTCATTTCAAATTAAATTGTAAGTTCTTCGGAGCAGGGACCATGTCTACTTATGTTTTTGTGCAGCTCCTAACCTATTGGAGTCCTGATTCTGACTAGGACTTGTAGGCACTACCACAGTACAAATAAGTGAAAAATAATAACAAAAATCTGAATGGATGATCTAGTGGACTGGCACTAACTGTACATATTAGGTTGCTTTTTCAGTAATCATTATATCCATCCAACGGGGAAATTAAATAGGGTATTCCCATATTTTAAAACCACTGCTAAAGTAATGCAGACTTTAGGTGCTTTGTAGTTCCCAAAGTTAAGCTGATCCTAAAGCTAAGCTAAAGATGATTTTTGCAAACTAGCTGTGAGGACTGAGTGTGCCAAATGACACTAGTGGAATGTGGCAAATGAAAGTTCCTCATTCTCAGCTGCCACCCACCAGCCATCATTTCACAGAACTGGAGATTGGATCAATGATTACCATTACAAAAAGTTTTTTTTCTTTCCTGCTGGTAATAGCTCACCTTAACTGATCACTCTCATTACAATGTGTATGGTAACACCCATTGTTTCTTGTTCTCTGTATCTATCTATCTATCTATATCTTCCTACTGTATTTTCCACTGCATGCATCCAATGAACAGGGCTGGCTCCAGGCACCAGCGCTCCAAGCATGTGCTTGGGGTGGCCAACGGAGAGGTGTGGCACGTCTGGCTCTTTGGTGGCAATTCGGCAGTGGGTCCTTCAGTCCCTCTCGGAGGGAAGGACCTGACGCCAAATTGCCGCTGAAGAACACAGCAGTGGCAGTAGAGCTGCCGCCAATCATGGCTTTTTTTTTTCCGCCGCTTGGAGTGGCAAAAACGCTGGAGTTGGCCCTGCTGATGAAGTGGGTTTTAGCCCATGAAAGCTTATGCTCAAATAAATTTGTTAGTCTCTAAAGTGCCATAAGTACTCCTGTTCTTTTTGCGGATACAGACTAACATGGCTGCTACTCTGAAACCAAGTATTTTAGGTGCTTCACAAACAAATAAGACAGACAGGTCCCCTACTGCAGAGAGCTTGATGTCTAACTGTAACACAATAAGTGAGACCAATAAACAAAGGAGGAGGTTGCATACGTTAAAATAATAAGTCCATATGGTAACTGACGTTGGTTACTTGCATGTTTGTAGTTTAACACTATATATGTTTAAAAATAATCCTATATTGCTTTCATTTTGAATAAAAGACAATAGGAGCTGCTATTATGCAGTGATGGCAGTAGCTGGCCCCTTGTGTGCTATTGCATATATCCTTACCCGTACAATTTTATAACTTAATATTTTGCTTTGCCTCTCCCCTAGTTTGTCATAACACAGCTTTGTTGATCTTCTAGGTATGCTGCAAATTACACACCTATTTTTACAGGTGTTTTGGGAGAGGGAGCAGGGCTTGATATGGAGCTGATATGCTTAGCAACATTCCTATTGAACATTTTTGTCCTGTGATGACAGCAAGAATGTTATGTTTTTTACAAATCACTTAGAACACTGGACAGATATTTTTAAAAGTTAATTTTGAGAAAATAGATACAAATAAATAAGTCCTGGGCATGTTTTTGTGGCTGAAAATAAAAGGATTATTCCACAGTCCACCAAAGTACAGTTTATCCTTTTTTAAATCTGTATGTGTGTTTGATTTCCTGGCACATGTGTTAAAGGATTATTAGTCTGAATGTCTGATTGTTCCTTTCTCACTGCTGTAAAAAGAATAGCAGTGTCTATTAGTTTGCAATGTAGTTCCTATGGGATGTGCTGTGTTCAGTGGATTCCTATGTAGTTGCTCATCTTTACATCATATTTGAGACAAAAGATAGTGTATTGTAACTTCAAAGTATTAGATTTTGAAACAAGTGCAGACTTTTCAGTATTAGAAGCCAGGAACCACAATCTCTTTCAGGTTATACCTCATGCACCTTTATTCTCTAGGGACTATGTGTATGAACTTCATAGTGAAATTTGGATCCAGGACTCCACTGCTTCATTTTCCTCCCTTGGTCCATATAATAAAATATTCCAACAGGCACCAACACTGTCAGTCCTTCAAAAGAAGAATCCTATTAGCTTTTTTGTTGCATTAAGTGGATATTTGATGCATTCTAGCAGAGGTACATTTCCTCTTTTATTACCTCTGCATTATAGCCAGTTTATTGTAAGGAAATGTTATGAGATGCATTAAAAAAAACACCTGTCAAATTTTATGCCCAAGTGTTATTGTAATACTGTATATTTTCTCACCAGGACCATTTAATATCAGACTTCAGAATGTAATTTCTTCCACTGGTGGAGAATTCCTGCACCTGAGTGTAGTTAAGCTAGATAATCTATAGGACATAAGACCCATGGAGGAAAACCTTTACTAAGTTTAGAAGACCTTTTTTGAACTAACATGAAACCAGAACACTGCAAGAGTCGTGATAATTTTGAAGATGGAAACGTGAAGAACCTGAATCATTGGAGACACATTAGCCCATGGTCACTGTCATATAAGATCTTTGCACGATTACCTGTGAATTGAATACAGAGCTATCTGGAATCACAAGTAATTTCTCACCCAATCACCTGCAGAAAATTCTCTAGATAGGTCAGAAGACTGCAGAGCAAAATAAGTACTCGGCCACTTCTCGCTCATTTTATGTGAATGCAACCTTTGCATTCAGTTATGTGAACAGGTTTTGGTCCATTATGTGTGTGGCTTTTCTGGATTTTGGGAGTCTGCCTTTGTGGAACTAGAAGCAGATTTGGAAGAACTTGAAGAGAAATAATAAAAAAGATCCAATAGCACTATATGACTCTTGGACTATATCTGCTTGGGTAATATAGTGACAATGAAACGAGATAAACAAAACTGAAAGGATCAAGTTGAAGCATGGAGACAGTCAAAGTAGTTCTATTTCACTGAAAAACACCCACCAACATCAATGAGTTCCTGATTTGGCTCGCTAACTGATGGTGCATGTGATTTTTACTAGAACCCTTGATGACTAGTAGGATGCTGTGTATAAGAAAGGTGACAGTAAATCTTGTACAAAGTATGTCATGTCGGGTATCAATAGAAAAGTTATGAATTGCTAAGTATGATTATCTTGTTTATATGCATGTATCATATTTGTATCTGAAGTTATACTATTGGCTATATATCTGTATCTCAAACATGTGTTGTATGCCTGGGTGATATCCCCAGGTAGATAGCTGCCTAGCCTTGATGTAAATCTATGTGTTGATGGCCCATTAAGGACACTCATCTCACAATGGGCAATTGAAGAAATTCATCCAATCCAGTAAACCTTTCCTGTGGACACCTCAGAAAGAATATGGGTGATGACTGCTCCATGAGTCAGCAAAGCATGTAAGGGCATGTGGTATGCTCATGTGATCCTGGACTCCATCTTGGGCCAGTAACTTTCCATACACTGGGTCTGTGAGCTTTTTTTGAGACAGAAAATTTCGAGGCTGATGGCAAAGGATATAAAAGGCACCTGAGACATCTCTGTTTTGCCTCTGTCCTGCTCTAATTCTCTGGACTGGATTTACAACCAAAAGAAGTATTTTGAACAGTGGACTGAGGACCTTCCAATCTTTTTGAATTTAGCAGAGAGACTTTTGCAAACCAGCAGTCTATTCCATCCCTACTACAGACCTGATATAAGGACTTCGCAATCATTTGCATGTATATGATCTATTAACCATTTATAACTCTTCTTTTCTTGTATTAATAAATCTTTAGTTAGTTTACTAAACTGACTGTGATGTTTGGATAAGATCTGAGATACATATTGATCTGGGGGCAAATGTCTGATCCTTTGGGTTTAGTAAGAACCTCACATATGGTGAAATGGGTTTTCAGTATCTTCTCACCATATTAGACTTGGTTGTCAGGATGGGAGTCAAGGGCTGGAATGCCTAAAGGGGACTGTGTTTGGCTTCTGGTTAACCAGAGTGGTGCTACAGAACTCTTGTTACAGGCTTGGTGAATCTAACTGTAGAATAAATGACCAGTTTTGGGGATTGCCTGCCCTATTTCTTGCAGTCTGCCCTGAGAGTGCCATTCTCAGTGTGGTCCATCCCAGGTACCTGGTCACAAATAAGTTGTGGGGGAAGTCAGGGATAACTGATATTTATTTAATAATAATGCTTTCAAACTATTAATGACCATCTAAAATTGTGCATATTTCTAGCCTGTGTCCCCAAGGATTTTAGTGTCATTAAATTCATCCTCCCTCCTAATCATCATGTCTACTTCTTGCATCACATTTCACATTGAATTGTAAGATCTTTGGAATAGGGACCATAGGTTCCTCTTTTAATTGTACTAGATGCTGTACAAGCAGCCTTAATCCTGAGTAGGGACTTTGGGCACTACTGTAATACAAATAAATAATAAGACCATAAATCTTTGATCAAAGTACTGAAACTGGTATGTTACAAGACAAAGTCATGTATTGTTATGACACAAAAGATTCCCATAACTGATCTCTGTAGTCAAATACAGTATGCTTGTCATCAACTTTACTCAGAAGCATATTCAAAACGTTCTTTTTGATAAGAACCACGCTGCCAATGAACTCATCCTGCCCCCAAAATAGAGATTCTGGACCAAATTATGCTTTTGATATAACCTATGCAGACCCATTGAGTTCAGCAGCATTGCACAAGTTGAGCAAGAGCAAAATTTGGCCCATGAGTGGATGTGGTCTTTAATTTTGCACATTATTAAGCAGCTTTTTTTTTTGTTTTGCCTCCTTTGGTTTTTGCACTTAGTGTTCAGTAGTACATTTTAGAGGTCTACATTCAATAAAAACCCATCATATTACTGAAACAATAAGAGAGAAATTAATTGATAATGGCTTCATTCAGCTCTGCTGAAAATGTATAATCTAGTTACAGTAAAGGCTTTGCTGTTTTATTGCCAGCCAACTGCTCTTTGCATATTGTGGAAAACATTTCAAAACTTCTAGCTTTTCAAGGAGGATAAATAAAAAACCATACATACCTATAAGATAGTGCAACTGTGGTACGTAGGTATAAAGTTCACAGGCGTCTGGAAACATACTCACAATATCTCCAAATTATTAATGGAATAGTAGTACGCTAATTCCTTTCTTCCTGAAAAGTAATCTCATGTTTTGAGTACTACATACTATAATTTTAATTTAGTTAGCAATTGGGGGAGATAAATGGACTGAGTGCTTCATAATGTCAGAAAACCCAGTGTTTGAAACAGCTCATGCTTGCTAACTTTGAACGAGGTCCTTGCATGATTGTGCAGGGACAGCAAAAATTGCAAGAAGCTTCCTCTCCCCAACTTGACTCTGTATGCGTCAGGCACAATTTCAAGTCCAAAACTCAGGATAGCATAGGGTCTGCTCCCTTTAGCACCCTTGTGATGGGTTTTACAGACCCCAGACTAAGGTTAAAGTAGTGGTGGAATGGTATTGGGCCAAGAAGGTCCCTGCCCCCTCACCAGCACAGGAAGTATGGCAAGAGACCACCCTATTTTAACCAGGAGATCTTCAGTGATCTCAAACTCCAGAAGTAGCCCTACAAAAAGTGGAAACCATATAAACAAACAACACAAGCATGTAGGGACAAAATTATGAAAGGCCAAGGCACAAAATGAGATTAAACTATCTAGAGACATAAAGGGTAACAAGAAAACATTCTACAAATACATTAGAAGCAAGATGATGACCAAGGACAGGGCAGGCCCATTACTCAACCAGGGAGGAAAAACAATAACAGAAAATATGGATATGGCAGAAGTGCTAAATGATTTTTGTGTTCCAGTTTTCACCAAAAAGGCTAGTAGAATCATAGAGTTGGAAGGGATCTCAGGAGCTCATCTAGTCCAACTCCCTGCCAATCCTCAGACAGATTTTTACGCCAGTGCTTTAATGGCCCCCTCAAAGATTGAGCTCACAAGCCTGGGTTTAGCAGGCCAATGCTCAAACCACTGAGCTATCCGTCCCACCCTAGTTATTGGATGTCTAATATAGTGTATGCCAGTGAAAATGAAGCTGGATCAGAGGCTAAAATAGGGAAAGAACAAGTTAAAAATTACGTAGACAAGTTAGATGTCTTCAAGTTGGCAGGACCTGATGAAATACATCATGGAATACTCAAGGAGCTGACTGAGGAGATATCTGAGCCATTAGCAATTATCTTTGAAAACTCATGGAAAACAGAGGAGATTCCAAAAATAAATAATTAATATGTAGCCATTCAAATCCACCATTTTCTTATTGTTGCCTAAGTTTACTTTATTCAGGGCAGGTTATTTACATAATTTAATTTATTCACTGATTCAATATACTTATTGCAGTTGATGGGTAATATTCAGCTCAGAGAAAATGGTGTAAGATTTTTCCAGCAGGTAGTCTCTACAATACATTGCAGCCCCTGTTCTCACCCCACAAAACACACAATACAAACTACTACTCACCCTCCCTATCCAGCATCCACCCGCAATGCACCACATCCACCAGCATCCCTACCCAGGTTACGCAACCCTGAGTATTCTCAACCACCTCCCAACAAGAGCGCCACAAGCCCAGGCCAGGAAATGGCTGTATATTCATAGATTCTCCTACCCCTCAAAATAAATTTCACATTCTCTTCATGAGAAGCAGCATTTTTTAATGGATGGTATTTCTGATTCAAGCAAGTGCCAGGTTTTGTTTTCCTTTACAGGAATTCTTCCCTAGATATTTTACCCTTTGTTACACAGTAATATTATCAAAAGTCCAGCGTGTTGTAAGCTAAGAAATAAAGAGACAAGTCTTCAGCTGGTGTAAAAATCAACATAACTTCACTGAAACTCAGTGGAGCTATGCAGATTTTGACCAGCTGAGAATTTGGACCATTCTTTCTAATAACTATAGTGATAGGAATTCTGGCATTGACGTACTAATGGTATAGCACAAGGTAATATTGCTGAGCAGGATAAAACCAGCAAGAAACGAGAGGGATTTTTTAAAAACCCTCAGACCTATCAAGCCAAAAATTACCCCCATCTAAGTTGATTGGGCATGTTCTTCAAAAGTTACTTTGTTACAGACAGATCTCATTTCACTCGGCCAAAAAGCAAACCATACCAAAAAAACCCCATCACGTGACAGCATATTAAGCTCCACATGGTTCATTCACAGTGTTAGAACCTTTAAATCTCCCACACAGACCTCTGCCACTTGAGCTAATGGAATAACTGCTACCAGTAGTAGGTTGTCATCCTTTAGGTTGACCAGCACTAGAAGGGAAAGGGATGCTTTGCCAGTGGATTTCACAGATACTTGTTGACATCAGAGGAATGGTGAGACTCAAAAATCTTGGGTTCCATCCCAGGTTATAGAAGGGAGTGCGCTCTAGTGGGCATAGACTTCTGCCTGTTCCCTGCCTCTCAAGCATGATCCCTTCTGCCCACCCTCTCATCTCCCAGTCCAGTCAGTACAAGTTTGCCCAGCCAGTACAAGTTTTCCCTCTCTTGGCTTCTCATCAAATTTGTCTCTCTTCCCCACCCTGGCCTTCAGTAGCTCCTCTTACCCACCTTCCCATCCACGCTGACTCCAATGCTCAATTTCTTCCCCGGGATATTGTCTGGGTCATCCCACTCCTAATACTCTTTGTCCTAGTCTTTGCCCAGGCAATCCTAATTCTTCCCCCACCTCCTCCATCAGATCTGTCTCCTCTCAGCTCTCACCCCATTGATTCCCAGTCCCAGTGCCCACCCGCTCTTCAGCCAATCTCAAATAGTCTCCTAAAGAATGGTTTCCAGTTCCCTCCTCCTTTTACCTTCCTGTCTGTCAGTCACCGTCTCCTTCTCTTCCTTTCACCAGCCTCTAGTACCCATCTCTCACCCAACTGTCTCCATGTCCCAATCGACTCCCCTCAACCCACCAGTCCACCTTTTGCCCCCTCTGTGTCTGATTTAAGCAGCTACCTGCTCCATGCTGCCTGATCCCAGCAAGTGGGTCACTGAGGACACAGAAGAGATACTCTTCCACCTCACAGTTCAGCTGCCCAGACCATGGCATAGTCCACAGCAGCTCAGTGCTGCAATTGCAGAGAATGTCCTGTTCGATCACAGGCCGGAACATGCCCAATACAGACAGAATGTACAGGGAAATCTGCTACAATTTAAAGCTCTCCACTGAGCAAGTGCAAACAGTGATTTTTGAAGGCTTATAACTTGGCCACAATTGGGTAGATTTTCATGGGGGCTACAAATAGGGTGACCAGATAGCAAGTGTGAAAAATCAGGACGAGGGTAGAGGGTAATAGGCCTCCATATAAGAAAAAGCCCCAAATATCGGGATTGTCCCTATAAAATCAGGACATCTGGTCACCCTAACTACAAAAGCACATCCCTGTAGCAAAGGCCATTTCCCTGCCAAATATCAACTATATGCTTCAAAGTATGGCTGTATTAGGGCTTGCCAAATAAAAGGTCACCAGACTTGAACATGGGTAGAATGTATTCTCCCTAGCCTTGTTCTCAGGATCAGCTTTTGCTGAAATTTTCCAAAACAATTAGGCCTGAAACCAAAACTCAACTTGAAAAATTTCAAATGGCAAAACCATAAGCAACTGAAAACAGGGTCTTAGAATTGGAAGTCTCAGGCAACTGTAATGCCTATAATAATATTACCCCTTTTCAACCTGAGTGCTAGTCAAATTTTCAGGGCTCTGGAGATGTTCCAGTTGGGAGTAGAAATTGATAGTGGAGGCTGGTATTTTATTTGGTACAATCTTGTTTATTTACAAGGAATGTACAAAGTCTTGTTCCTCCCAATGCAAGAGGAACTGAAACCAGAGTCAGCTTCTTTGCATACAATCCAAACTTCTTTCAGCCAGTGCCCACAACCGGAACCTTCCTCTTGGCTTCCCCTAGGGTCACACTGTGCTTACAGCAGCTGTTTTGCTTTCTTGCTATCACTCCTCCTCCATATTCAAATCAATACTCAGCAAAAACCCCTCTCTCCATACAGACATCTGCTTAGGTCTAATTTGAACCCAGGCACAGCCGACATAAACCTGATCTGAGAGTCTTTTCAAACCTGACCCAGTCCAGACCCAACACCTTCCCTGAACCTGCATCAGCCCCACCACCTCTGTCATTGCGTTGGCCTGGTGGGGGCTTCGTGTTCCCAATGCCATGTGCTCATGATCCATCTCTGGTTGTCTCCTGCCTGCAGGGTTGGTGCAGTGGTGACTGCATGACCCATTTCTGCTGGCCTCCACCTCCTTGCTGTGCTGTGTGTGCTGTGAGTGAGAGGCACTGCCACTTGTCAGCACACTCGCTCTGCAGCACACACAGAGCACTGCCAGGTGGGGGCGGCTGGCAGGAGTGGGGCGTGCAGCCACCACCACCCCAAACCCAGAGGCAACTGGAGGTGATCAGAGACAACTCAACTTGAGCCTGAGAGGGTGAGCGCTGTTTTCAGACCTGATCCTGACACTTGCAGCTGGATCTCATGAGGTTAGGTCAGGTGGCAAGACTATAGTTCTCCTCCATCCATAGGTGCTGACTCCATGGGTGCTCTGGGGCTCAAGCACCCATGGAAAAAAAATAGGGGCTGATCAGCACCCACCAGCCACAGCTGTTCAGCCGGGCTGGTGGGAGGTGCTTGAAGGAGGGTGGAGAGCAGCAAGCAGCAGGCGGGGGTCCTTGCAGGAGGGGACGGAGTGATGGTGGGGCCTTAGGAGTGGACATCCACCAGGAAAAATAAAAGTCAGTGCCTGTGCATCCATCACTCATAATGAGGATTTGATTCAACCTATAACAAGCTTTCACCCACCACATAATAATAATGTGCCTAATCATGGGGTAATTATCAGCACACTTTTGTATGAGAGCAAAGCATGGACCTTATACTTTCATCAGGAAAAGAGGCTCAAGAGCTTTCATATGCATTGCCTTAGTTGAATCTTTGGCATCTCCTGGTGGGACAGAGTCATCAACACTGAGGTGCTCAAGTGCGCCAGCATACCCAGCATGCAAACACTTCTCAACCAGAGCTGCCTCCACCGGCTTGGGCATGTGTGCTGGATGAATGATGGGTGTATCCCAAAGGACATCCTCTACGGCGAATTGGCATCTGGGAAGAGACCCAAAGGATGCCCAAAATTGTGTTTCAAGGATGTGTACAAGTGAGACCCCAAAGAAATGGACCTAGATGTGGACAACTGGGAAGATCACACTCAAGACCGCAGCCTTTCGAAACAAGAGCTTAACAAAGGTCTCCGGAGTTATGAGAGGACGCAGTCCAGCTAGCAGAGGAGAAAAGATCTCACATAAGCCGAGCCCAAACAGTTGAAACGTCACCTTTAAATGTGACAGATGTGGCAGAGATTGTCTCTCTCACA
Organism: Gopherus flavomarginatus; assembly: GCF_025201925.1. NCBI lineage: Eukaryota > Metazoa > Chordata > Testudines > Testudinidae > Gopherus > Gopherus flavomarginatus. Next base: position 254,061,249 of record NC_066618.1, on the reverse strand, counting down.
TGGGTCTCTTCAGCCACAGCCGCAGCTGCCATAAAACCAACTGAGTAAATTCTTTACCTCTCAGGGGCGCATACCCATGGTCTTTCGAGACTGAAGGATGCCTACTACTACATGGGGTAATTACTCCATTTAGGCAAAACTCTCATCAGAGACAGTAGTAGTTCTTCCTGAGTAAGGATGTTGTGATGGATACTTAGATGCACTATGTACTCACAAAAATCCATTGACTTCATTATTTCTTGCGATCAAGCCCAGAAAAAAGACTTCAGGATTTGGTCGATTTTTATTATTGCATATAAGTAGCCTGAACCAAACCCCTTTGAATTTAATGGGAGTCCTTCCGTTGACATCCGGGGGCTTTGGATTAGAATCATAATTCAAACATATTTTAATATGTACAATTCTAAAGTTATTTTAACAGGTTTTTAATTATATTAGTAGGGTTTTCTTTCTTAAAGAAAAGTTTTCCATGGTTGCCTTTTACTGTAGTTTCTGAGTGCCTGTAAAATAGTTGGCAATAAACAACTTATTGGGATGAGATTTCTGGGAAGTTGGTGTTTTTTGCTTGAGGGGAAGATAGCAGGGCTGGTGTTGCGAATTTCCTTCTTGTTATGGTGGAAAAGCTTGATACACATGGTCACACTTTGCACTCATCTAATTGCCTCTGAAAGTCCATTCCCTGGTTGAATCCCCTAGACAGAGAATGCTTTGTTTGTTGCTAGTATCATGCACTCAGTATTGCCAGTGTCAAAGTCCAAAGCAAACAGCAGCCACAGGAGATATCACCATGCACAAGACAGTGAGGTGCCTGGCAAACTTCCAGAGCCACTTGGCATATGAAACCTTAATTGCTCTGCACAGCTGCAGACAGTGCCCCATATAGAGGGAGATGACAACGTTTTCAAAGTAGTTCTGGCCATCATTAGTTTGTTTTTACAAAAACCAGGAGCAGTAGATGGAGTTCTCTAGAAAGACAGCAGGGCAGTCATAATATTCCTATAGCAACTACGTAGTTCTCCTCATTTTGGGTGTGTTTCTGTGCAGTTCAGACCCCTACTTACTTCACCAGAGTTGAGGGCATTGGGCACCTTTCAGGATCAGACCTTACATTGTATGCTCAATAAAATAAGTGACAAAGACAATCAGGTCACTGAAGAAAGATTCGGCCACTCTCTGTCATTCCAAAAATAACCCTCTAGCACCATTTTACAGCTTCAACAATGGATGCTTTTAAGGACCACTATCAATAGGGGAGTGGAACAAAACAATCGTTTTTTGTGTACAGACACTTTTTAATTTGTAAGCAGTTTGATCCATTTAAAATTGCTTAATTAGCTGAGGTTGTGATTAATAAGACTCAAATAACTGAATAATCTCATGGTCTCATGATAACAGGGCTGTTCAGCTGACTGGGCCACAAGGCAAGCATTTACTTAACTAGTAAAGAAAAGGGTTTCAGGCATAATGAGAAAGAAAGTAAAGATTTATCCAGCATTATTTGATTACAGATCAAGGTCTCGAAGCTTGGTCTTACCCATTCCAGGAGAGGGCCCTAGCCTCCAGGTTATTTGTGGCAGGAGGAGAGCAGAAGATCTGTCTGTTCATCCCACCCTGGACCTGAGAAAGATTGGTTGAAACCAATATCTTTTCACAAAGAGTGATGGTTTCAACAGATCAGCATTTTTAAGGAAAAAAATATTTCATCACAAAATTCCCACCAGCTCTACTCATAAGACACATGTGGTTTTCCGTTGAAAAGCCATCCTAGACAAGCCAACCAAAAGCACATGAACTGTGATAAGCCAGCCTAGACAAGCCAACCAAAAGCACATGAACTGTACTTTTCAAAAAAGGTCTTGATTTGTCAAATTGGTTAGCCAGGAAGGCAATTTGTTGTTTCATGCAAGTCAGTGGAGCAGCAATTCCTTCAGCAAAGCTGTGGTTGGCAGAAAGTGTTTAGCAAATTGGTTGATCTCCTCATTCCGTTCCTTCCTTTGGTGGAAAGGGTTGGAATTTGCTTTTCCTCACAACTGCTGTACTATGAACTGAGAACCACCACTAAAATGGCACAGACATAATGGAGAAATACAACATGCAAACAGCCTAGGTGGTGATATATGACTTGACAAGCAAAATAACCCAAACTGGTATATGATTACACTCACTCAGATGACAGACTTACAGATAATACAGAATATCAACTGCTGGAAAATTCCTGTTCCAGGGATTTATACTGTCTATTCTATATATCTGAGTTCAAACAACTTGCATTTGCTTACCTAAGGCCATGTCTACACTATCACTTATGTGGGCAAAACCTATGTTGCTCACTGGTGTGAAAAACCCACATCCCTGAGCGACATAAATTTCACTGACATAAATGATAGTGTGCACACTGCTATGTTGGCAGGAGAGCTTCTCCTACCAACATAGCTACCGCTGCTCATTGGAGGTGGTTTAATTATGTCAATGGGAGCACTCTGTCCATTTGGCATAGAGCAGCTACATGAGAGATCTTACAGTGGTGCAGCTGCATCAGTACAGCTGTGCTGCTGTAAGGTCTCTAGTGTAGACATAGCCTGAAATAAAATCAAATGGATATTAAAAGATTGTAACTGAAATGACTGCTAGAGAAGGAGAACAGTGGAAAGGGATCTGGTGGTTACAGTGGATCACAAACTAAATGAGTCAACAGCATAATATTGTTGCGCAAAAAACAAACAAAACATACATTGAACATCATTCTGGGATGTATTAGCAGGAGTGTGATAAACAAGATACGTGAAGTGGTTCTTCCACTCTACTCCATGTTGATAAGGAGTCAGTTGGAGCATTGTGTTCAGTTCTGGGTGCCATATTTCAGGAAAGCTGTGGACAAATTGGAGAAAGTCCAGAGCAAAGCAACAAAAATAAATAAAGGTTATTACAGGAGGAGGGTGAAAAAATGTTCTCCTTCACCTCTGAGAATAGGAGCAATAGGCTTAAATAGCAGGAAGGGCGGTTTAGGTTGGACATTAGGAAAAACTTCCTAACTGTCAGAGTGGTTAAGCATTGGAACAAATTGCCTAGGGAGATTGTGAAATCTCCATCATTGGAGATTTTAAGAACAGGTTAGAGAAATACTTGTGAGGAATGGTCTAATTATTACTTAGTCCTGCCGTGAGCGCAGGGGACTGGAACAGATGACCTACTGAGGTCCCTTCCAGTCCAACACTTCTATGATTAGGGCCCTACCAAATTCAAGGTTGATTTTGGTCAATTTCACTGTCACAGGATTTTTTAAAACGGTAAGTTTCATGATTTCAGATATAACACAGTGAAATTTCAGACTTAAGTAACTGGGGGGGGGGTCCCAACCCAAAAGGGGTCGCAGGGTCACAGTATTGCCACCCTTACATCTGCGCTGTTGCTGGCAATGGTGCTGCCTTCAGAGCGGGGCAGCCGAAAAGAAGTGTCTGCTGGCCAGGCACCCAGCTCGGAAGGCAGCACCACCACTGGCAGCAGCACAGAAGTGAGGGTGTTGTGGTATGGGAGGGTCCTCACTTTTGGAGGGGGACAGGGCTGGCCTTATGGGTGGACAATGTGCACAATGACCCAGAGTGCCATGGGAGAGAGGCAGGGCTGATGGTGGCCTGGCTGAGGGCTCCTATTGTACACTGGGCTCCAGCTGCTGGTCCTGGCTGGGTTGGTGAGGAACGAGACTTTCTCTTCCCTATCAGGGGCTGCCCCTGTGGCCAGGTCAGACCCACCTCTAGGAACCTCCCCCAGCTGCAAGAGACTCTGCAGCTGTTGGCCGGGAGCCCAGCTCTGAAGGCAGCACCACTGCCAGCAGCAGTAGAGAAATAAGGGTGTCATGGTATTGCCACCTTTACTTCTGCACTGCTGCTGGCTGTGGCGCTGGCTTCAGAGCTGGGTAGTTGGCCAGCATCTGCTGCTCTCCAGCTACCAACTCTGAAGGAAGCACAGAAGTAAAGGTGGCAATACCATAACTTCTCTCTCCCCTTGCCACCTCCCTCCACAGCCCTCTTTTGGGTTGGGACCCCCAGTTTGAGAAATACTGGTCTCCCCCATGAAATCTATATAGTATAGGGTAAAAGTACACAAAAGCCAAGATTTCATGGTCCATGATGCATTTTTCATGGCTGTGAATTTGGTAGGGCCCTATCTATTATTCTATGAAACATCTACACTTTGCTGGTCTAAGCAGCTAGCTTATCACTGTGCTTACCAATTTTAATAGCTAAAATGTTTTCACTATATTCCTGTGACCTCTGAAGAATTTCATTTGCAGTGTTATTTGTGTATAGTTTACTGCTTCTCATCTACTTGAAAAAATGTGTATATACACACAGCGTTTTCTTTTATTGTAGGAAAGAAATTACAGTAAATTTAAAGTAATAAATACAGCATGAAAGAATTGCTACATTACTGCACAGTGTACTTTGCCAATGAATGGAAGTGTGATGACAAGGTTACCATGAGAATATTGATAGCAGAGTCTATTATTGGTTTAGTATGAACGTGTGTAGTGTAGACAAAGGGCCTTGTCCTGCAATTCTTACTTAGGTAAAAGTCCCATACAAGCTCATGAGAGCTTTGCTGGAGGAGAAATTGCAGGATGTGTAAGTATAGCGGTACCTTTGCAAGTATCACTAGTGTTCCATTTTAGAATGAGAAATTACCATGAGCTGTTTCTCATGGCAAGTGACTTTTTCAAATGACAGACAATAGCTTTCCACTTAGATCCTAGAGATAATGTGGTGTTACTTTCATTTGACTCCACACAGTGGTATGACAACCTGACCAGGCATTGCATGCCAAAAAAAGTTTGACCTGGTTTTTTTCATAGTAAGGTTTACACAGAAAGGGGCTCATCCATTTCAACTCAAAGATCGAACAGGTAGGAGAGACCAAGTACAGTTTACCTGATTAGAGGCTTGTCATTTTGAGAAGATATATATTAGAACTGTTAAGATGGAAGGCATAAGTCATGGAAAGAAGAGGTGGCAAGTGAGCAACAGTTTTTAGGAGCATTGACCACATATTAGGTATCAGAACAAACCTTTTTGGCCATTGTCTGAGTTATCGTTTATATATTTTTAAACTGTGAGAATATAAAAAAATTAACCTTTTTGTAATATCAGCAGAACTCTTGTATCTATGAACATTCTCATGTGCAGGTTTTATAAATATTTCCCTTTGATATTAAATGAATTAAGTTGTTCAATTAATGAAACTTCAGATCAAGGCAAGAAAGGTGATTAATTGTGGGTACACTTCTACCCCGATATCATGCTGTCCTCGGGAGCCAAAAAATCTCACTGCATTATAGGTGAAACTGCATTGTATTGAACTAGCTTTGATCCACCAGAGTGTGCAGCCCCACCCCCACCGGAGCGCTGCTTTACCGCATTATATCTGAATTTGTGTTCTATCGGGTCGCATTATATCAGGGTAGAGGTGTATTAATAGTTAATTTTTAAAGCAGACAAGGATTATCTTGTTCATATTTTTAAATTAGATGGTTGTCCTTTGCCAGAGGACATCTGTTATAAAACCTCTGATAGCTGCTGCTAAGATTTATATATAAATATTTACTGAAATAGCCTTTGTTTTAGACAGATGGGGTATTTACACTGAAACTTCTAGTTACTATAATTTGATACTGTACCTTCATTACAGGGACTGTAGCAGAGTGGGTCTCTGCTCCGGCCCGGAAGGGGTTAAAACAGCCCTGGATAAGGACTGGGGCTGAAGAAAGCAGCCGTTTAGGTTGGGCTGATTGGGGAAGTGGCAGCAGCTGGGGACCACGCCCCAAACTGAGCAACAGGGCCGAATAAGAAGGCCAGGGAAGCCAAGGGCAGACAGTTTTCCTCTGCCTGTAGAGGAAGAAGGGCCTGGCTGCATAGAACTGACAAGGTACCTAGAGTAAAGCAGGGCTGGGGAAAGGCAGTGGAACTGGGGAGCTCCTGCCTGGAAAGCCCCAGGCTGTGGCCTAGAGTTAGGCCAGGAGGTACTGGGGTTGTACGGTGCAATCCAGGGGTAGGCCAAGGCAGCAGGTCCAAACCCCTTTGCTGATGATGAGTGGCTGATACTGCAGTCTGCCCCAGGGTGTGAGGCTAGACAATGACTGGCAGTAGCCTACACTGAGGCAAAGTGGGTATAGAGGGTGGGGGGTTCCCAGGGAGGGGAAACCCCTAAGAAAGAGGAAGGGGTTACTGCCAGGGGGCAGAACCCCACATGCAAGGGGCACTGGGGTCCAGGGAGGGACATGGGGCCTGTAGCAGGAAACAAGGTGGATCACTGGCCTGCAGAGGGTGCTCCAGGCTGGAACCTGAGCTACTTCCCAAAGCAACCAGCAGGAGGTGCCGTGGGGGTGAGTTGTGCCCAGTTACAGGGACTCATTACTGATCACATGATTCTGGAATTTTAATATGCCATTTTATAAAACTTTGGTTGCTGAGAAAACACAGTTCAGATTACAAATGAACTCAGCTAGCACTTCCTTCTAGAGAAGGAAAGCTGTGTTCCAAATTTAACATGATTACAAAAAAAAAGAAAACAGTAGCATAAAATCCAACAAGAATTCTTAATAAAAACATCTTAGGAGTTTACCAGATGTCCCATATGCTGCCCTTAGGCCAAAGAGAATGAGCTGGCCAGATATGAAACTTTTTTATACTAAAAGAAAAGGGCTCTGACAGAAGAATGCTTCCATCAATCTAGCTACTGTTGCTTGAGGAGAATCTCTTCCACCAGTGTAGGCTGTGTCTACACTACACAGTTATGCCAGCATAGCACCAGCACAGCTAGGTAGCTGTTATCGTTTTCATAGTGTAGACATACCCTAAGTGCTAGAGTTTAGAAGAGACAGGTCCTGAGAAGCATCCAAGGCCTGGAGTAGGATCAGGCAAAATATCTATCAGGCTGGGCTAGCCTAGCCTGAGATAAGACTATGGCTTGGACCTCAGGTACAGGGCCAGTGCAACCCATTAGGCAACCTAGGCAGTTACCTAGGGTACTAACATTTGTGAGGCAGTAACCGCAGTGGCCGGATCTTCGGCCGCCCTGGTTGTCATTGGTATTTCGTGAGCGGGACCTTCTGCTTCCTAGGGTGCCAAAAAAGCTGGCGGTGCTCCTGTTCAGGTAGTCTTATTTTGAAGTTACTTTTTGTTAATATACCTGATCCCAGGAAGGGTAACTTTTGGAGAGCTCTGAGGGTATAACTTTGGAGAGGAATATGGCGGGAGGGATGCTCCACCTGCTTATGGAAAAGTTAGAGTGGGAAGAGTGGCGGAAAGGGGATTAATAGAGGCTTTATAACAGACATCAATACTAGGTCTGGAAACAGGAGCTACCTACATTTGGCCTACACTCAAACATTGTGCCTACTCCACAAAAATCACTCCAAACTTGCTAAATGTTACAGACTCTTCATGCTTGCCTTGAGGATTCCACCTGAAACCATTAGCTTCACTTACCCTGACTAAACCTAGAGACCACTGTTATGTACACCATCCTACTACTGTTAATCTGCCTGACAAGATAACCCCTGGGCACAACTACTGACATAACCTACAGAATTCTAGTTAATCCTTCCCCCATTCATTACAGCTACGCCTAACACACTGAGTGCAGATGCAGTGCATGCAGTGAATGCTGGAATTCACGTCTATGGAACACAAACATAACCCACAAAATGGCACATTCTCTTAGAATTTCCTCATGCTACTTATTATGGTTTGCAATGTTAAAGCTGCCTATTGCTGGTTCCAGGGAGCAAAGTTAAGGTTGCATTATGAGAGTGGTCATGGATTTCCTGGTTGTCAGAGGTCCAAGTGTAGCTGAACTTGACATTTTGAAAGGGCATGGAGCACCACTAGGCAACCTTAAAACGGCATTAATAAAGTTTCAGGGTATTTAATAGAGAGGGTAACAAGCTCAAAGACAAGAGTTATCATAACTGGAACTGAGAAAGAAATGAACTGCAAGGGAATTAGGCAAAATAACTTTACAACACAGACTACAAACTAATATGTATAACAGCTCAACAAAAGTAGTAATAAAAATTGATGATGTGCGTGCACACACGCTATACATTGCCTTCTTTTTTGTTACCAGTTATACTATTGTTTTATACTGTACAATGGAAACCTGTTTTTACCCAAAAAATCAGTTACTCCAAATAAGCTGCTTTCTTAAAGGGCTGAGTGAAATGATTCCTATACATAGTTTGTACCTCTATCTATACAAGTTTTTATTCAATTCTTCATCTTTCAGAAGCAGATGTACTGAGTATTGTATGGTATTCAGTTTACATTGTATTCTTTCTGCAAGACCTTCAGTTCTGTTTGCTCTGACTGAACGTTCAGATTTAGCACAAACCTCCATTTTTGTGGCTAAAAACTACAACAAAAAGGTGGGGTGGGAGGAAGAGAAAAGAAAAGAACAGCTAAGTCCAGGAGCATTTTAAAAATAAGGTCATAATATAGCACCTTTCATGTAGCTGACATTTCTCTTCTAAGGGTCAAAACCTGCCCTTACACAGAGGCATGAGGTTTCCGTTCAATTCAATGCCTATCCAAGGTCAGAATTTATTTTAATGCTATTGGCTCCAGCTGTTCCTTATCCTGCTGTCCCTTATCCTTTCATATTTCTTGGACCATAGTATAAGCTGTCAGAGTCCTGACATTTTTACTCTATATTTAATTCCCTTCCCTCTGAATACTAAGCTATATGAGGCACTTCACTCACCTGTTTAAGAAAGCAGCTTGTTTAGAGTAAATGATTTTTGAATTAGAGGTCTCCTTTACACAGTCTAAAATGGTACTGTAATCAGTGAAAGAAGGTAGCAATATTTGTGTTACTTTGTATAGACTGTTTGCAGTGTGCTTTTTTATAAATAAACTGGGCAATTAATAAGCAAACTGACCTGGAAAATTGGAAACAATTATCAGGTGAAAAAACAATAAAAAGGTGAAATGAGATATGTAGCAGCATTGAAAGCAGGATAATGTAAAGGAGACTTCATCTAACACCTGATTACACATAATAGCTGGAGCGTGGGGTTAAAAATTACTGTGAACAAGATTAGGTAAGCAGTTTGATTTGTAAATAAGTCTTGGGCCTTTGGGGTGTAAATAACAGGATATTAAAGCAAATATATTTTCCAATAGGGCAGATTAAACAATGAAGCAATTTATTTTCATTGAGTTTTCTCAAATTTCCTTTATTGTTTGATCATTAGCAAAACTATTTTTGCTTGAACAAGAGACTTCATCTTTTGTTTGATTATATGATCTTGCAACAAAGTCCTAATGGTATTGTAAAAATCATCTGCCTTTCCTGCTGATCAAACAACATAACCCCCTTCTCCTCTTTTCCTCCCCCTCTACTGGTTTCCCTTCATTGTCTATACAGAAATAAAAATATAGGACTGGAAGAGACCTTGATAGGTTATCTAGTCCAGTCCCTTGCATTGTGGCAGGACTAAGTATTGTTTAGACCAGTGGTTTCCAAAGTGGGGTGCGCAAGAGGATCCTTGGGGGTGTGTGGCAGGAGGAGTGCTTTCTTTCTTTTTTTTCGCTTTGGTGCGGCAGGGGATATGTGCTCAAAAATATTTACTGATAGGGGTGTGCGATCAAAGATGTTTGGAGACCACTGGTTGAGACCATCCCTGACAGGTGTTTGTCTAACCTGTTAAAAACCTCCAATGATAGAGATTCCACAACCTCCTTAGGTAATTTGGTCCAGTGCTTAACTATTCCTACAGTTAGGAAGTTTTTCCTAATGTCTAACTGTCACAGGGTGTTTTACTTATGGCTAGAGTGCCTCTTTCTGGCTGCAACTAGGGATCAGCTCTGCTAAGCTTACGATCCTTGCTGCGGTTGCACTCCATCACTCTCACAGTCTTGGGACTTAACTGCTCCCACTTTATGGCTTGGCCTTCCGGCCAGGTCACTACAGTCCTCCCCTTCAGGAGTATCAAAGTCTCTCGGGACCCACTGACCCAGGCAGCCTTTCCTTTCACTGCCCCTTAACAGTGCCACGTTGGGGAACCCAGGCCAACCCTGTACCCTGGGTTCTAGCCCAGGAACCCCACAACAAGCAATCAAGGGCTGCACAGTCCTGCACCTTGCTGCTCTATCTCTGGGCTACTCTCTACCTTACCTTCTCTCACTCTGAGAGTGACTGCAATTTCTCTCTCTACAGCCCCCTTCCACTCTCAGCTATTGGGCTTTACTAATGCCCCTTGTATTCCTGTTCAGCTGAGCATCATCTCTAATTAGTCCTTGCTGCCTGGTTCCTCCTCCAGGTGCAGCCTAGTTAGTTAATTGGCCCACCTGGCCACCTTAACCCCTTCAGGCTTTGTGTGGGGTGGACATACCATCACACTAATTTAAATCTCTCTTGTGCAAATTAAGCCCATTACTACTTGTCCTGTTCTCAGTGAATAAGAACAATTGAGCCTCCTCCTTTTTATAACAACCTTTTACATGCTTGAAGATTGCTATCGTGACCCCCCCCTCAGTCTTCTCCAAACTAAACAAGATAGTTTTTCTAGACCTTTAGTCATTTTTGTTGCTCTCCTTTGGACTTTCTCTGATTTGTCCACATCTTTCCTGAAGTCTGGTACCCAGAACTGGACACAGTACCCCAGCTGAGGCCTTATCAATCCTGAGCAGACTGGAAGAATTACTTCTTGTGTCTTGCTTACAACACTCCTTCTCATACATCCTAAAACGATGTTCACTTTTTTTGCAATAGTATGACATTGTTGATTCATATTTAGTTTGTGATCCACTATAACCCCCAGATCCTTTTCCACAGAACTCCTTCCTAAGCAGTCATTTCCCATTTTGCTTTTGTGCAATTGATTGTTCCTTCCGAAGTGGAGTACTTTGCATGTGTCCTTACTGAATTTCACCCTATTTATTTCACCCTATTTATTTCTCCAGTTTAAGATTATTTTGAATTCTAATCCTGTCTTCCAAAGTACTTGCAACTCTTCCCATTTGGCATTATCTGTAAACTTTATGCCATTATCAAAATCCTTTATGAAGATAATAAATAGAATCTGACCCAGGACAGACCCCTGAGGGACCCCGTTCGATATGCCCTTCCAGCTTGACTGTGAACTATTGATAAATATTTTCTGAGTGTGTTTTTCCAAGAAGTTGTGCACCCATCCTATAGTAGGTAGGACTCCAGTTGTTCCTTATCCTGATGTCCCTTATCCTTGTCCTCAGTTGTAGGCTCTGCACAATACCTACAACTCTGCTTCCCCCCGCCCAAGTACTCCTGCTGCCCATGCTCATCCCAAGCCTTCCGCTTCGCTGCCTCTTTTGTCTCCCCCTCAGTCCCATCTATGTGCGTTCTCACTCTGTTTGGCATTTCTAGTTTATATTGGTTCTGTAATACTTGCTGATAGAATCACAAGGGTTTACTGGAACACTGCAAGTTACAACCCCAGCACACACAGGAAGAACTGAATTTCCTGTTACTGCCCCACCCCCAGATCAGATACAACAACATAAAAGCATTCAAGACAACAATTTAACACTAATATATAGTAGCATCCATTGGCAGAGGTGCTGTCTGTACTGAATATTATGCTCCTTATACGAGCCACAGCACTGTTGTATCTGAATTCCCACTCCTTCTTTGTTTGCCAAATGACTGCTCTCTCACCTCACTTGAGTCCCTCCTCAAAACATGCTTCTACCACAGTCTGTAAAACCAAAGGTAGGAAAGAAAACCTGGAAATCAAAGTAAAACTACCTGCCCAAAGATCTGAGCCTTAACCAGTGTATCCTGGATGTTAACGTGACTGTATACATCCATTTTTATTCAGAATTATATGGAGCTTCTTTCCTCATGTAATTTGCATTCTTACTTTCCCCAGCTTAATTTCAAGAGTTTATTTATCTGTAGAGAGGCATCACCTAAGCACATATATCTGATCTGAACTTTCTCTGGGCTCTGAATGAAGTTTTGTTGCACCTCTCTCACCCCTGCTAAAACTAAGTTTCTGTCCATCACCACCTTTCCTGGCTGAAATTCTTTTGAATGCTAATTAATCTTCTATTGAGTAGGCTAAAGGTATTACTTGAAGTACTTTTTTATTCTTTCTGGGCCATCAATTTTAAATACTTTAATTCTTCTTCCTCTTGAATTATTTCTAATTATAAAACAAATTTCAAAACAATTCCTGGCCAGATGGTATCCAAGGTATAACTAAGTCTTCCACTAGAAGCAAGGAGGTGGAGATGGGGAACTATTGGAAAAAAAAGGCACTGACTGATGAAGGAGGTCAGTAGTTCTCTTTTATAGCAGGTGTATAAATGGGAAGATAGGAGTCTATCGGAGAACAGGGATACTAGCTAGGGGAGATGAAATGGAGAGCATAGTAATAATAATTTAAGAGTACTCCGTTTACTTGATAATGACCAAGAAGCTACAGGAGGGGAAAAAACATGATCAGGAATAGCAAAGGATACAGGAGTTATTCCCTGTTCTTTTTGAAAAGTGCCATGGAATCTTTCATTTCTACCTGTACAGCCATCAGGCAACATGGAGACAAAATGTAATTGAAAGAAGGACAGCATTTTCCTGTAACATAAGCTTTGGATATCAGCTTCTGCTAAGAAGTTGGAGATGATACTAAGAATATGACACTAAAAGATTACTGTCAAAATCAAAGTTCCTTAGGGAAAAATTGCACTGCTTTAAATCTAAAGGATCTCAAAAGGGTGTAAGAATGGATACTCATATTTGGTACGTATTAATCATTGATATCATGCAGAGAGACAGCAGAACAACTGCATGAACAAGAGAGCAAATCAAAGAGAAGAAATTAAAACACCAGTGGGCTGACTGTGTCACAAAAAGAATAGGCCTTTGTATATAACAGAATGGAGCCAGATGGGTAGAATGGAAAGCAAGAGATACCAACAGTTGGCTTTGTGTGATCTATTATATTGTCACATTTTGACTGTGTCAGGAGTGCTGATTACACTGTGGTCCAACAGTCTTTGTGTAGTGGACTGAATAAGACCGAAGAGAAGGATTTGTCATTCCAGCGTTGTGTTTTTTACCTTCCTCCCTTTATCTTTCTATTTGGTTCTAATCCTAAACCCATGGTCGGTGTTTACCAGATTCTCCCCTGCATTTATATCTTTAATGCTGTCCCTTTTGTTAGTTACAGTCAGGCTCTTTGGCTGCTGCACATGATGGATTAGAATTCAATCCCATCCCATTTATACCAGTAGCTGACATTGTCACCTCTACTTGAAATAATCTGTCCTGAGTCCAAATAATTAGTTAACTATAGTTAGTATTTTGGCCTTCCTAGACTGTGCTTTTTATCTGTGCAGTGATTTATAATCCTGTTGTCTTTCTCATCTCAGAAAATCTGTAATATAGTCCTTCTTCCTCAACCCATAATAATTTTCCACCAATCCAGTTTCTGCTAAATGTCCTTTTTAAAGAAATTCAATAGTCTATCACAAATAATGTCACACTCTCATACGAACCAGCTCTCTACCACGGAATATTTTGACTCAGTAGGGTTTCTTTGCATATAGAAAACAATGTAATATGCATTTATTGTGGTTGAAAGACAAGAAGTATAGACGTTATAATGGAATACACCTTTATGGTTTAAGTGCAGCTAGTTGCTTTAAGTTGCTTTCTTGTTTCATGCAATGTGAAATCCGCTTTCTGTACTCTGCTCACCATCAAAGTTGTTGTTCAGACTCTGGAGTAGATTGTTTAGTTCACTGGTCTGGAGTCAATTAAAAATAGAAAGATGTTTTACTCTTTCATTATAGTTATGTGGATAACTTATTTTCTAACCAAATTTCACTTTTACCCAGATGTACTTTCCTGCATATGCGAATGTTTCCAGCCAGCTCCCATATTTTCCTTGCTTTGCATATTACATTTGTATATAAGGTCAAGGAACTTTAATAATCTTTGGATATGACATGTTTCCCACTAAATTTGTGTATGTGGCTGATTTATATAGCATTCCATGTCCAGTTCGCTTCTCCCAATATACTCTAACAATTTGATTTAGGCAAATGCAAACTAGGAATGCCTGAACACTAATCCTAACTCTGATCAGTGGTGCTGCCACACCGCCTGGCTTGAAGTAATAATAACAAACACCAAATACATAGTTTCCATAGTTTCCATTATCAGCACTGCCACTATAAAAAATGTTCCAGCACCCCTGACCCTGATACTCATTCATAGTGCAGCCTGGAGAAGTCACTAACCTCTCTTTCTCTGTTTCTTCATCTGTAAGATGAGGGTAACAATACTTATTAATATCAAACAAATGGTGTGAGGATTAGCCAGTTGTCTGAAGGTGTAAACTATTCTAGGCAGCATTGGCAGCTGGTGCAATTTTTATCATAAGTCTCACAACATAGTGGGTTTTGTTTTTTAAAAATTTCCAGCTTCTGGAGTTGTACTACTGCATGATAATCACAGCTTCTTCTTTTATATATAATTTTCTAGCCAACATGGTTGCAGAGAATGACTTGAAAACATGACTGCAAATGGCTCAAAACCCAGAAGGCAAACAAAGAACCTCAATTTTATGATTTTATAAAAAATATCACCTGATTTCTAGGCCAGTCTCAAGGATTTTGAAGGACCTGGTGTGTGGGGAGGGATAGCTCAGTGGTTTGAGCATTGGCCTGCTAAACCGAGGGTTGTGAATTCAATCCTTGAGGGGGCTATTAAGGGATCTGGGAAAAAAATCTGTTTGGGGATTGATCCTGCTTTGAGCAGGGGGTTGGACTAGATGACCTCCTGAGGTCCCTTCCAACCCTGACGTTCTATGAATGCTTGGGAGGTAGCAATGCTTTATAAGGGACCTTTGATTGGCTAGACTAGGGATCAGCAACCTTTCAGAAGTGGTGTGCCAAATCTTCATTTATTCACTCTAATTTAAGGTTTTGCATGCCATTAATACATTTTAACGTTTTTAGAAGGTCTCTTTCTATAAGTCTATAATATATAACTAAACTCTTGTTGTATGTAAAGTAAATAAGGCTTTTAAAATGTTTAAGAAGCTTCATTTAAAATGAAATTAAAATGCAGAGCCCCCACGGACTGATGACCAGGACCCAGGCAGTGTGATTGCCACTGAAAATCAGCTCGTGTGCCGCCTTCGGCACCTATGCCATAGGTTGCATACCCCTGGGCTAGACAAACATATAACGGAGCCTGGCAAAAAGGGGTTAGTGGGTTGTCCTGGAGCCAGGGAACAAAGCTGGCCTTTCCCTGTAACATCAGACAGCAATATCAAGGCTGGAATGAGGCCTCTTCTGCAGGATGAAATAAAAAGTGAGAGCTGGACAGGTGGAGCATGTGTTTGGAAAGGTGAAAAAGGCACCAGCTCACAGGAAAATTAGGTCACATAAGGTAGTGATGCCCCATTTTGACAATCTCCAAATTGTATGTCACTCACTACTATCAGCAGGGCTCGACCACTGCAGAGCCCATTCATGTTGTGGAGCTGTCTTACCTTGCACTGATGCATTACGTTCTCCAATATGTGCTTCAAGGATTATAACTGATTAGAAACATGGGGGGATAAAACCTACTATTGCTACTGTAGTCTACATATCTGTGTGCTGCCAGCATTTGATGAAAGATTGTCATCCAGAGAAGGAAAGTGAGGTTTGTGGCACTCCAAAGGCCTTGTGGCATGCAATCTGATCTGGCAATACCATCCTCTTTTAGGACTAATGTTTGTTCTCAAATTACATTCCGTTTGATCTGCTGTAACGTCAAATGGCATTTTCCACACATTGACTCCTGGCCAGTGCAGATGTGTCTCATTCTTTTCTAATGGGAAAGCAGACAAATAGTTCATATAAAATGACAGTTTTATACAGACTTTTATGCATATTTAATAACCCGTCATATGAAGTGAGAAGAATTCATAATGAATAAAATCAAAGGATTGGAAAATAAGTATTACCTAAGAGCAGACAGCAGGGAAACCATGGCTCTGACAGCAGCACGGGACACCTTGGTACAGCCAAGGCTATGCCCTCTTCTGTTTGGGCTAGTGGACTTAGCTGGCTTTGGCTGGAGACCCTGTTACAGTGAGTAGTTGAGGCATTCTGCCCAAGTCTCTTCCTCATAGAACCATTCTCCTGAGAGTGCTCCTCCACATGTATCTTCTTCCAGATGCAGGGCTTTACAGCTCCACAAGAGCCCTAACTAATTAAACAGTCAGGCCCACATTCTGCCTGGTTGCTTCACAAGGGCTAGGAGCCTCCCCACCTCTTACATGTCCACACAGCAACCAGGTGCAAATGCAATCTCTGTGCTCCCAGAATTGGCTAGACACACAGAGGAGTATGATGTGCTCCTGGAAGGGCTGCCCACACATTCTTTCTACGAGCTGGTGAAATCTTGAATGAATTTTGCCTTCCTGACACAGTTTCCCCAAAAATTGTAAGAGGAAATTAGCAGCAATGGATAATTAGGACCCTGTCAGTGTTTAAAAAAGCAACATGTGGCTGGCCATATAGAAATTTAAAAATGGTGGTAAGCTCAACAGTGTATTGCTTTTCTGGTCAGCAATGTGAGACTGAGCTTATCTAGATGAAGGTTTAAGAGGCAGGCTGACAGCAACATTTTATTGGCCTAATAATTACATAGGCCAAAAGATGAGGAGGGCCGAGTTTTTGTTTCAAAGACAAAAGCATCAGCTAGTCTTAGCCTCCTGATTTAAACTTGCTTTAAAATTAATAGGAAGGAGTGTCTGTATGTGTGTGGGGGGAGGAGGGCAAAAGTAGGGAAGAAGGGGTTGAAGAGCTTTTGTTTGTTGGTAGAAACAAGCACAATACTATTAATTTCAATGGAATTTCTGTAGTACAGTATATTGCATACTGTCTCTTTAAAATGAGTCATATGCTATCACCAGAGGGCTTTTGGTTGTGAAGTGTTTCACATAGGGCAACCAAACAGCAAGTGTGGAAAAAATCAGGACGGGGTGGGGGGTAATAGGTAGCGGCGGCTCCAGGCACCAGCGCTCCAAGTGCATGCCTGGGGCGGCAAGCAGCAGAGGGCACCCTGCTGGTCCCTGCAAGGGTGGCAGTCAGGCAGCCTTCGGCGGAGTGCTTGCGGGAGGTCCGCCAGTCCTATAGATTCAGCAGCAATTCGGTGGCAGGTATGCCGAATCCACGGGACCGGCAGACCTCCCACAGGCATGCCACCAAATCCACGGGACCGGGGACCCCCCACAGGCATGCCGCTGAAGGCAGCCTGCCTGCCGTGCTTGGGGCGGCAAAAAAGGTAGAGCCACGCCTGGTAATAGGAGCCTGTATAAGACAAAAACCCAAAAATCAGGACTGTTCCTATAAAATCAGGACATCTGGTCACCCTAGTTTCACATGTTGCAGGCGCTCAGGGTCTGTGTGCTCAGGATCTGAAGCAGCCATCTTTTTAGGTGTTAGGTATCTGATAAAGAGAATTGTGGTTTAAACTGTATATCCCAGGTGTCACTCTGGTTCCTGGGGTGCCGAGGCTGCACACACACACACACAAGACAAGGACGACAATCATAGCTCTCCAATGGTGTTAGAAAACAGCACAGTTTCAATAATTTATTCAACAGAGACATGGCCTATTATATTAGGCTTTTGCTATATTACTTTGCAATCTTTTAAATAAAAATATATCTTTTTAAAAATGTGAAAAAAGTTTTAACATTTCCATAAGCTCCAACAAGCCACTTAAGAAAGGGCTTTATATCTATAACCTATACAGCACCTAGCAGATGGTTGGTGCTTAACAAGAAATAACAGTTTTAAAAAAATGTACTTGGGAACATAACTGAGAAAACAGAACTGACTAGGAGCTCACTCTATACAAAATACACTGGGGAAAAATGGCAACTTCACAAACAGAAGTTGAGTGCAAAGTTCTGGAATCCCTATCTCTAAGGAGTGGTTCTACTGCACCAAAAGGAAAGGATTTGGGAAGCTAGCACCAGGGCTGCAAAAAGCCCATGTGTTAGAGCCAGTTGAAAAATGTGAAATGAAAAGTTCATTCTGTTCTTTGTCCAGCTCTCCCTTGAATGTCACAGCACCCCCAAAGAAGGTCCTTGTTCCAAGTCCCGCTAGTCAGGCTTGGTGGAGTGAACAGCTTTTAAAAATTCTAAGATTCATATTCGGCTGTTCTTACTCTTTCCTCAACCCCCTGTTAATAACAAGCAGTGCTTAGATACCAAAATGCTAGGCACCTTAAAAAGACAGTACTGTAAACAGATTAGCTAAATAGCAGAAAGTGTTGAATAGGGCCTTTAAAGTGATCAGAGGCAAAAATATTTTGGCAGGGATCTCTGGGAAAAGCCAGCCAGAGGTTTTCAGTTTCTGGAATTTGTAGTCCCGTAAAGCTCAGAAGTGCAACATCCTTCTTTTAATTTATTAAGACTGTGCTAGCTGTACAGAATAGTACTATTGACTATGCCAGACATCTCCATCACATGTTTATTAATGTGGTTGGCTCCAGAGTGCTGCTTTAGCTTTGCCCATTAAAGCCTTTCCAGTATGAAACTAAAGACTTCTGAACTGTCAGCCAGCTACCTCATTTGCTCACATAAATACTGGTCAAGAAGTTTTTTGAAAATACTCTACATTTTTCTCTAGAACCTTATACCCAAGGATCTCAAAGCAGTTTATAAACATTAGTGAATTAAGCCTGCAAACCCCTGTGAAACGTTCTTATAATGGGCAAGCTAGAGCACAGTGAGATTAAATCATTTACCAAGGTCACACAGGAAAACTGGAACATAGCTAGGAATAGAAGACAGCTCTCCGGATGCTTTGTCCTGTGCTTGAACCACAAGACCATACAAACGAATGCAGGCAGCAGTTGGACCTGAAAATAGAAGATTTTCAGTTAAGATTATTAATAAGGATTTTAATTAGTTGAATAACTCAATGGCAGTACAATATATGAACCAAACTCCATGACCCTGCAACCTATTTCTTTGCAAAGGAAGCTGTACTATGTATATGATGGTAGTAGAACTGTCTGAACTAGATTTGGGTTTTTGAGTTTTGTTTTCTGGGGTTTTGTTTGTTTCTTACAATTCTTGCTCCATTATTTTTAAGTATTTTTGGCACGCAGTAATTTCTGAATGCCCTCACCTGGAATAACACGGTCTCCAAGTTGTACCCAAGAATGGAATGTCAACATACTGTTCACTCCTGGGAATTTGTTATCCCTATGCCTGTGTGTGTTTGGTTTTGAACTTTTTCCAGCCAGCTCTCTGCCAACAGTTGCCTTTCATCTTTTCCCAGTAGTTAACCTATCGTCTATTTCAATGGGAACTTTCAGCACTTTTTTGCCAATGTTTGTGGGAGAAATTTCACCAGAGCTACTGAGGGTGACTGATTCCCGTACTTAGGCTGCTATTTTGATAACAACAGCTAAAATAACCTTTTCAGCTGACCTCATGCTCCAATATCTTATTTTTATTATTTTAGTACTATGTCCATTGTGAGATGTTTGGCATTGGCTGTAGCATTACTTTGCTAAGTTTATCTAGCCATAACACACTGTGTATCACAGCAGGGTCTCTGTTTTTTTAAATGGCATAATCACAAAAGGAAACAGTTATTCTGCTGCAGCTCAGCTGTGGTCATTGGTTAGTTCCAGTGTAAGCAGTCATAGCTATGATAATGATCAGAAATGTTTTCTAATAGAAAATTAATTAATATGCAAATGAATAAAAGAACTAATACATTTTAAAATAGTATGTTTTTGCTCATACACATTAGCAGAAGTAGTATTACAGTTGTGACTAGAGACCTTAACCAAAGGAGAAAACACTGGGGCCACAAAGTATCAGTGAATACAGTGAAATTATTGGGAAGGGAAGGCATCAAGTATCTTACAAATTTGTTCCATGATATTCAAAAGCAAGAGAAAATGCTGGATGAATGGCATAAAAAAATTGTGGTGCCTGTTTTTGAACATAAAGGAGCTATTACGATGTGTGCTAATTATTGCCCAATTAAGCTGATGTCACATTCTAAGACTGTATGGGAGAAGAAAAGTATCTGCATGGAATGATTGAAATTCTGAAGTGTCAGTATGGATTCATGCCAGAAAGGAGTACAATTAATGTCATATTTGTGCCCCAAATCTTCATGGAAAAGTAGTTCAGAGAAAATAGATGGCAACTGGGGTGGGCTTTTTGGATCTGGAGAAGGCATGCAATTGTGCACCAAGAGAACAAGTCTGATAGAGTTTTCAATGGAGTTGTGTGCCAGAAATATCTAGGAAATGACTGCTGTAGTCAAAACTAAATGGGGCCACTATAGTGAATTTCCAGTAATCATTGGCCTGGATCAGGGGTCAGTGTTGTGCCCCTTTTTGTTTGCAGGTGTCATGGATGTGATAAGTGAGAGCATCCAAAGATGGTGCTGATGACTTAAAGATATATGTGGAAGATTTGGAGACCCTGCAAGCCAATTCTGAAAAGTGGCAAGATAGTTTTGAGGGAGTTGGACTTATAGTGAAGGGTGGTAAGACTGAGGCTGTGATAATTAAGGGAGGAGGACTCACCATAAAGAATATCACAGGCAGAGAATTTAGAAGAGTGAAAGAATTTAAATATGTAGGATCAGTTGTTGCTGACGTGGGGGCCTGAAATCATGCTAAAGCTGGATGCAAATGTTGGGAGCTGATCCCAGTTATCTGTGACAAAAATATGCCAATAAAGTTAAAAGTTAGCGTGTATAAAACTGTAATTTGACTCATCTTAGCGTACGGAAGAGAGTCTTGGCCAGACATAAGAAAAGAAATTGTGTTATGCTCTCCATACTAGACATGAAGATGCTGAGATGGTCAAATGGTTAGACAATCTCTAACCAATGGTTAGATAGGACAAAAAAGAAGGTTGTAAGGGACCTAATGCAAGTTGCTTCAGTTGAAGACAAGTTGAGGTAGGCTAAGTTATGTTGGTATGGACATATCCAGTGGAGACCTAAGTTATATTGTTAGGATGCCTCTTGCAGTGATAGTGGATGGAAGGGACCAAAGGGAAGACCAAAGACTTGGTAGATGGACCAGATATCAGTGGACCTCGGAGAGACCAATCTGTACGACAACCCAGATATGATCATGAGCTTTGGAAAAAGGCTATAGAAGTCACCTACCCTGAATAAGGAAGTGGAAGGAAAGAAGAAATTAAATAAAAGAAGAACTAACCATCAAAACTTGAATTTAGGTTTTTTTGAGGTTACAAAAAGTTGGCAACTTTATTTTATCATGTTTTCAGCCTTTTACACTAGCATGATTTGCATACTGAGGCCAGAAGCAGATGTGTTGACATTTTTTGGCTGCTCTTATGGTGTCTGAAGCCCAGTTTTGAAATCTTGGGACTATATGAGAATTTCAGTTTTCATTTTAAAAAAAAAGTTTCTATACCTTTTCTTTTGCAGAGGAAAGCTTGAAAATGTGACCCAAGTGTGACCTAAAGACGTAGAAACTAAAAGACAGACAAAATGATCTCAAACATTTATTGTATTCTAAAAATCTTATATTTTTCTGAGGCCAAACCCATGATGATTTAATGCTTTGGTTTTGCAGAATATCTTTGCAGCTGAATATAAGTGAGAGCAGCCTGAGGATTTCTCTAAATTACAGCAGGAGTTGGACAGGCTCGCTAATAAAACGATACCTTATATTACCTTAAAATTCCAGCTTTTCGTCCAGTGGAAACATCATAGGCAATGGTAGCACAGACTTCATTGCATCTCTCCTCCAACCTGCCTGAGCCCTCCGATGAAGGAATCACTTCTAGGAGGTAGTTCCATCTCCAATAGTCTTTTGATCCCTACCCTCTCTCAAATGCCACTTAGTGCCTGCAATATCTGCCCTCCAGGAATTGTGCTGGTGCCACCCACCCACTCGTATGATATAGACAACTTTGGACAGTTTACTACACTTCACCCAATGCCTCATAAACATTAAGACCAACAGCACAAGCCAGCCTTCACTATGGCAAATGTGGCTGTATCTGCCTGCAGATCTCCCCATTAAGGAATGCTAAAGGATGAAAAGAAATGTACAATACAGTGTGTTGGTGATTTAGTTGGTACATATTCCTTCAGTGCAAAATGAAAGAGTGCTTGGCTCCCTCTTGTGGTAGATTGATTACACTGTGATTCAGGGTATTATCATATGAACTGCTTTCATTTTACATATTGCACCATTTACAGTAGTTATCCTTCTTTATAAGGTTTCTATATAGTATATACGTAATAAATGTGTCAATAAATAAATAATCTGAACATAAGTTTGAAGAGCCTAGTATTTTAACAGTTAATTATTTAGTTTTTCCAGTGGCTGAAAAAATAACAGTAGCCCTCTCTCTCTCTCTCATGTGTTTTGGGGGAAGGAGGCATTTGTTTTTAATCCATGAGTAGAAATGGGCTGAAGCAGACATTCAGATCCAAATACCATTGGGATTTGGGGACCTTTGCCTCTAGAACTGATCCTTAAGTGCTGGTGCCCTTTTTCTAGTAAGTAATTTTCATACCTTACAAATATTGAGATGCTGTGTACTTATTCTGCGCAAAATCTACATACACTGCAATGTACTCTTGATTAACTGGCTTAAAGACACAAAAGCATCCTGTGGCACCTTATAGACTAACAGACATTTTGGAGCATGAGCTTTCATGGGTGAATACCCACTTCATCAGATGCATGTAGTGGAAATTTCCAGGGGCAGGTATATATATGCAAGCAAGAAGCAAGCTAGAGATAACGAGGTTAGTTCAATCAGGGAGGATGAGGCCCTGTTCTAGCAGTTGAGGTGTGAAAACCAAGGGAGAAGAAACTGGTTTTGTAGTTGGCAAGCCATTCACAGTCTTTGTTTAATCCTGAGCTGATGGTGTCAAATTTGCAGATGAACTGAAGCTCAGCAGTTTCTCTTTGAAGTCTGGTTCTGAAGTTTTTTTGCTGCAGTATGGCCACCTTAAGATCTGCTATTGGGTTGCCAGGGAGGTTGAAGTGTTCTCCTACAGGTTTTTGTATATTGCCTTTCCTAATATCTGATTTGTGTCGATTTATCCTTTTCCATAGAGACTGTCCAGTTTGGCTGATGTACATAGCAGAGGGGCATTGCTGGCATATGATGGCGTATATTACATTGGTGGACGTGCAGGTGAATGAACTGGTGATGGTGTGGCTGATCTGGTTAGGTCCTGTGATAGTGTTGCTGGTGTAGATATGTGGGCAGAGTTGACATCGAGGTTTGTTGCATGGATTGGTTCCTGAGCTAGAGTTACTATGGTGCGGGCCTTGGGTGGCAGGTCAGTCCTCGCCCAAAGACATATTCTCACCAGTAACTGCACACCGCACCATTCAGGGTACTGAATCTAGGACTTGCAAGTCTCAGCTAGGTTAGTACCTAGCCACTGAACCATCCTTCTACTCTAAAACAAGCAAAACAAAAGAATGACCCATGCCTTGAAGTAAAGTTTAAGACTAGACACCAGGTGGATACAGACAGACTTGTGGTGGGGGTAAAGGGGGCAGGAGAGACAGAGAATGGACAAGAAAACAATGACATTTTCCCTGTAGCAGTTTGTCTTTAAGAGTACAATTAGTGACCCACATCAGAAAGTACAACTGGCTGGATCCAATCAGTGTGCATACAGAGGACTCTCCAGGTAAGATGCAATAAAGGTTTTTGTTGGAACCTCCTTGGTAGTGTCTCTCCATTTAGCTGCCCATGGGTCCCAGTACCAAAACCAGGGGCATTATATTCTTTTTCTGTTAAATCAAATGTGACCTAATGTGTGTAGTTCTGGTCAAAGCATTTCCTGCTGGCCCAAATATAATGTTTTGCTTTCCTTGCTCTAGCCTGGTAATCAGTGCAACATACTGCTATTCAGACATCTCAGCTTAGGTGTTGCGCTCTCAGGTCAGCCAAGGCTGTGTACGAAGCAGAGATGGTATGATCAAACCCTATTAGTGAAAAAGTGGCATACTTTGTATTGTTCTTGTGATGTAGGGGTATCCCTTGAAATAATTTGAGTCCTCTTGAGCACTCACTGTGCTAGATATTTGAGAAGCTGCTAGAACCTAGTCAAATCAGCAGTATGTACAGCTAGACCAGGGGTAGGCAACCTATGGCACAGGTACCGAAGGTGGCACACGAGCTGGTTTTCAGTGGCACTCGCATTGCCCAAATCCTGGCCATTGGTCTGGGGGGCTCTACATTTTAATTTAATTTTAAACAAAGCTTCTTAAACATTTTAAAAACCTTATTTACTTTACGTACAACAATAGTTTAGTTATATATTATTAGACTTATAGAAAGAGACCTTCTAAAAACGTTAAAATGTATTACCGGCACGCAAAACCTTAAATTAGAGTGCATAAATGAAGACTCGGCACACCACTTCTGAAAGATTGCCAACCCCTGAGCTAGAGTTTTCATGTTTGTATACAGTCAATAAACAGTGTTATTTTGGATCCAGCTGTGCCCCTGTGGTTTCCTGATAGTGTTACTATTATGTAAAGAGCAAAAGACAACAAGACAAAAGACCACAATTCAAGTAATTCCCTCTTATCAACAGTTAAGATATGGGCTGATGGGCTTCACAGGGTGATGTATTCAGTCCATCTTCACTGGAGCAGGCATATTACAAGGTGTGGGCTTGAGGAGAGTAGAAAGAAGAAAAGGGAGCCTTGAAGACCACTTTGAAAAAAATCTCCACTAAATAAACTCAGTCTGCTTCTTTGAATGGTGTCTCATTTCAGAAAACAGCAGAATTTGTCATTGCTGGCAAGTTATAATCCAGGGCACAGTCAAGTCACAGCCTGGTACAGATTAGAAGTTCACTGACTCTTTTTAAAAAAAGAACATGTACTGTGAGAGTGCAGTAAATAAGCTTAACAAATTTATTTGAGCATAAGCTTTCATGGGCTACAGCTCACTTCATCGGATGCATGCAGTGGAAAACACAGTACGCTCAAATTTGTTAGTCTCTAAGTTGCCACAAGTACTCCTGTTCTTTTTGCAGATACAGACTAACACTGCTGCTACTCTGAAACCTATAAGTAAGCTTGTAGCTCTTGTTCTATCATTGTGCCCTAGAAAGTAAGAAGGCAGGAATAAAGAAAGTGAACAGAGGCTAAAAAGAGGACAAATACTTAACCAGGACAAATACATAAAGAAGAGCATGACCAGATTCTCAGCTGCCGTAAATCTCAGTAGTTTTATTGACTAAATGGAGCTATATACATTTACACCAGCTGATGATCTGAAGACTGCATCTCATAGAGCAGCTACCTTACTAAAAGTAATCTGAAGAGCCAATAAAGTGTTACTTATGAGGGTACATAGTTCAATAAACTCAGTAGCATTGTTAGCAACTTGCATACCAGACTTTAAGATGCTCTGGAAATATGGAAGAGGAATCCAGCTGCTGGATGCTGGCTTTCTCAAAGCATTCCAAGTTCCTTGCAATGACCTGTTGAACAGAATACTTCACAGTCTTTGACAATTAAATGTCTTGAGTCCAACAAAATGAAAAGAACTAGTTGACATGTCTAATAAAAGTAATGGGAACAACTTCTTCCTCAAATGAAACAGATTTAAAAAAAAAAAGAATTTGGAAAAAAGCTGAGTCACTCACATATAAGCAGGGAGTTTTGAGAAAATTGCACAAGGGGTGTGTTACCATTACACCAAGTCATGTCTGAAATTTGTTCAAGATCCTTCTAATGCTTTTGGGAGTAATTTCTGTTTTCATGAGAAGTGATCTCATTGCCTCCAGTGCAGGGCCGGCTCCAGGCACCAGCCGACCAAGCATGTGCTTGGGGTGGAACCTTGCAAGGGGCGGCCAATCTCGAGGTGGCGGGGCCGTGCTTGGTTTTTTTTGGTTATGTTTGTTTGTTTGTTTGTTTGTTTTTGTTTCGGAGGGGTGGTGCTCGGGGGTATTTTTTGTTGGCTGCGCTTGGGGTTTGTTGTTGTTTTTGGTTCAGCGGGGTGGCACTTGGGGTGGGGGTTGTTTTTGGTTCGGCAGGGTGGCACTGGGAGTGTTGTCTTTGTTTTTTGGTTCGGCGGGGCGGCGCTGGGGAGGGGTTGTTACTGTGGGGCTTTTTTTATTTTTTTTGCTTGAGCCGGCCCTGCTCCAGTGGAACTTGGGTCTAGGCTATGCACATGGGTCCTTGAGATCCCTTGTTTATAAAGTTACAAGTGATTAAAAAATGCATACAGTTACAAGGGTGAGGCACTGTGCATGGCCCTTACCTCCTTCCCCTTGTTTTTTAAGATGGTCTTGTAGTGTTATCATTTGGGTGGCAGTTAATAAGAGTTAGCTAAAGGGAACATGTAGAGTATTGCTTTTAGGCCTGAAGACAGTGTGATCCATGGTTGCTCTGCTTTCTTCCAAGAGTTCCCTAGCAGCTCTGTTTGAAAAGGGCCTAGCATAATGGTGCCTCAACCTTGACTGTAGCCTCTGTACACTACAGTGTACAAATACACTATTATTAGGTGGTTAAGGATCCCTTTGGAGTGTTTTTTGGGGAGTCGGGGGGGGGGGGGGGAAACTAGGCAGGTAACGTAAGTGAACTTGCTCTTCTAGTTCTGCAGTGCAACTCCACTTAGGGCTTGCAGGATATTACAGACATTTCATCCCTGACTTTGCCACAATTGCTGCCTCTTTAACAGCTCTGGTGAAAGATGCCTCACCAATGAGGGTCCACTGAAATGAAGCCCATGCCAAAACTTGCTAGGTATTAAAGCCTTCTAGGTGACTGATTCAGGAACCTGTTTTGTTTCACCCTGATTTTGAGGCCTTGTATTTTGCATCTGATCCTGGCCTTGGAACCGCACTGTCACAAGAAGTGCAGGAAGAGGAATATCCTGTCCTTTATCTTAGCAGGCAGTTGTTCCCGCAGGAATCAGCCTATCTGGTGACCAGGAAGGAGGCCCAAGCAGTAAAGTGGGCTGTAGATGCCCTATGCTACTACCTATGGGGTCACTTGGTTTGGCTGGTGACTGACCAAACATCCCTACCATGGCTACAGTCCAGGAGAAACCACAACACTGAACCTACACTGAGCTGGCAGAGATCATTAAAATGACTAGGGGTGGGGTCTGTTAACACAAGTCCACTTGGTGACTCTGGAGCTCAAGGGGAGGATGTGTGATGTGGTTTTCAGACCTAAAACTAAACCAGAGCAAGGCGTGGAACAGTACTGGGCCAGGGGGGCCCCATAACAGCTACAGGGCATGCTCCACAGGGAGGGACAGTTTGAAAGGGCAATGGTAGCCCAGTCAGAAGGGGGAAGGAGTTACAGGCTGCACCAAAGAGTGAGACTGATGCCTGGAACTGTGGGCAGAGCAACTACAACTGAGGTAAAGCCACCTCAGGAGCAGATATTCATATTTTCCACACACACCTAGCCCCACTTTGGAGCTGAGAACCCACAAGAGTCTCTGGGACATTGTGCCCTGGAAGACATAAGAGATTCTAATAAGACTGTGACCATGTTCCAAAGGGAGGAGCCAGATCCTGGTAGGAAATGACCCATGAGAGAGTGTAACTTGGGGTGGAACATTGTGCTGTCCACACACTGCAACTCCCCTTTAAGGCCCTGGTTGGAACTTGATGGAGGAGGGGGGCCTGGGTCCCCCTCTCCTGCTCCACTCTGTCATGACAGAATCCTGAAGCAGTAAAGAGGCAACACAAAGGAGAGACTGAGGCCTGACATATACAACCTGACAGGATGTGCAGATTGAGAAGAACGGTGAAGCCAGGTTCACCCGCTAGCCCTGTTCATACAAGACAGTTTCTGCTGTCATCCTGGGCAGAAAATTAAATAGCCCTTTCCCCACCAGGGTCTGCCCACTTCTCTTCTCTGTTGCTGTATGGACTGAAAGGGATGCTTCCTCCCTTCATCTTCAGAAGCTCCAGTCAGGGATGCTAAACAAGAACCACTACCACACTGGGCCTCCAGCCCATAGTATTGTACTGCCCCAAACCTTTTCCTTCCATCCTGCCTCTTGACAGACCTTCTCATAGCACCCCGGGCTCAATGCTTTCCAGGTTCACTTAACAGAGAGCCATCACAACAGATCTAAGCTTTCTGAAGATCTTCCCCTAAGAAGTAGCTGCTACCTCCAGAGCATCTTCCGGAATGATGAAAGACTGCGTTATATGCTATTTCATCTCCCATCATGTATTGCAGCCTTGCCTGACATTTCCAGAAGCTGCAAATCCCCAAATCCTTGGCCTTAAAGGGCCTTGAAAAAGGAATGGGTTAGGCCCAGCCATGCCTGAAAGGGGCAGACTTGCATTACATGAAGTTGTGAAAACTGAAAACTTATCACTGACGACAGTGTATCTCTTGAAATGCTAGAGGACAATGAGAGCTGAAGTTAAGTTGTGCATTCCTAGAATTGCCATTTACTACACCTTTGAGCAATGCTATACATGTGTCAATCTCTCTCACTGTTCAGCCACTGATGTGGCATATGGGACTGGGTGTCAAGTATCCTACTTCACATTTTTGTGTGAAAAAGGAAATGGTGCTTGTTGTCTTCCACCCTGGGACTTTTTCTGAAAAATTGAATGTGTTCGGGAGCCTAAGTGCTATAGGGAAATATGATTTTATGTATCCTAAGGAAGTATTCAGAAAGTGGAATGCTCATTACTGAATTGAGAAAGGACTTTAATCTGAAGCAGGTAACAATCTTCTATCCCATAAATTCTCATTTTGTCAAGTTGTAAAAAACAGACGTGTCAGGGTAGTTTAAAAACGCAAATTTGGCTTGCAATGCTCTGACCCTATTCTGTTCTAGATAGGTTCTTGTACTGTGCTCATTGCCACAGTATCCAAGCACCTAGTAGTACATAAGCAAAATGACTAATATTTCATGTGTTGTTTGTTCTCTCCTGGGGGAAACATGTGTGCAGTGGAATGTTTTGTGTTTATATTTTTAAAAAAAAAATAAATACACATGTTGCAATGTATTCATGTTAGAGAAGGAAGGGTCAAAAAAGAGCACCTTGTACTTGGAGTGGAAGGGGGTGCAGTTTATCTGTTGTGCATATAGATTAAACATACACATAACTTTCTTGCACTTTCCAAAGATCAAATATGATTTATTTAGACAGTTATGCTTAGTTCTAGGTTCTTTACAATAAGTAAAATATACAAATTTCAAGGAATAATATCCACAAAGTACATATTAACAAAATAGAGTCAACCGTCCATAGATCTCAGAAATGTTGCCTGTCCTCATAACTTCATATCTGATCGCTTATATCCCTCAACCCAGCTCCTGCCAAATATCCTGAAAGAAAAGATAAGCTTCTTTGCAGAACGTCCAGAAGTTTAACAAATTCAGGCTCTTACCAGACAATGGAAGGGAAGCAAGTTTTGTAGTTAAGGATCCTTTGCAGGAATCATCCTGCCAAGATGACTTTGCCATCTCCATTGCTGAGGTGGTGTCTCAGGTATCCAAGTCTCAAACCATGTAGTGCTTCCTTGTGTTTGTATTCCCATAGGGAAACACTTTATAGGAATCTGCTAGGTAACCACCTCGGACTACAAATCACTGGTGTAATGTGTTCCGCAGGACATACAGCTTAACATCAAACATGACATAGCACTCTGTATAGGCAGGGCCTGTCATAATTACAGTTGTACCTATTGGTTGTGGCTAAGTCAAGGGGCCAGCTCAAAATGTCTGGACTTGGGCTCTCTGTATGTTACAGATGACCTGTTATAGATGAAGTTAGAGGCATGAACACCATCCTGATGTGTGATAGCAGAGCAGGCCTTTGAGGACACACATTCTAGACTTTGTGTCACCGCCTACATATCTGGAGATGTTGGGGCACTCTGGGCTGGCTGGACCAAATGATCAAAAAAGGTGTTTATTTCTATTATATATAAATGAATTTAGTAATGTGCAGACTTTAATGCTGCATCTGCTAGGCAGATCAGTACCCACTTCTAACATGTTCTTATTTACCTAAATGTAGTGTATTTTTATTGTGTCACCTCTCTGCCCACAGCGAATCAGAGGGGATAGGAGACTCAGTCACAGATGAGGGCCGGGAGCCCCCTGAGTTTCAGGTGGGCAGTGCAGCATTTGCCTCTGCCCTAGGCTCAGAGGAGCCCTGTCAGCAAAGGCTGCCAAGGAGTTACACTAATCAGAATCTACCTGTGGCCTCGGCATAGTGGGGGAGGGCAGAGGTTGAGTGGAATAAGCCACCAGTCACTTCCTTTACCCCCTGTAATGGGGCGTTCACTGCACACCAGCCTTGAAAGGGTTAATGAAGCTGAGAAGGGGGCCAATTAACTTGATAGGCCACACCTGAGGGGAATTATGCTGGATAAACCACCTCTGATTAGGAATAGAGCCCAGCTGAGAAGGAACAGACAGTGCTATGATAAAGCCCAGAAGTTGGCAGCAGAGGGGGCCTGGGATGGCTGGAAGATTTTCTGGTCCCCAGTGAAATCACTCTGGAAACTGAAGAAGAGCCTGTTAGAGAGGAAGAATGGATACAAAGTAGAAGGAAAAAGAGCAGAAGCAGATGATGATGATGATGATGATGATTTCAGCAAAAAGCAAAGCCAAGGAAGGAAATAAACCAAAATGTTATAATTGTAAGATCCCTAGCCAAAGAAATAAGAGTAGGCGATGTTAACCCTATGAAAATAGCTCACTGGATAGAAAAAATCCCCCACCATAGGGGTTATTGTATGAGTTAGAAGACTGTACAATGGTGGTCTTTTAATTCACTGTAAAAACAAGCTGATAAAATGGCTAAAAACTGAAATGCTAGGGAAAGTTAAAATAAGTTGCCAGCTACCCAAGTATTTGACTGAAATCAAGAGGGTAATATGTGCAGTGCCATTGGAGATGCCCAATGGTGAGATAACCAATAGCATAGAAGAAGATAAAGTGTTAGTAAGTAAGACACTCATTAGTAAATGAGGAGGAGAAAACAAGCCATTAACAGCTCTACTGATTACATTTAAGGGACAGACTCTACCTGAGAAAGTAATACTAGGGTCCCACATATTCAGAACCAAGTCATATAGCTCCCTCTCCCCTCAGGTGTAGTGAGTGTGGTGGCAATCACAGTCAGGCACATAGAGGGTGTACTGTGGCTAGGCAAGCTAAAGAGATACAAAAAGACAAAAATTGTTAACATATCTTATGTGTAGACTATAAGGAGACTCGCAAAACATCAGGTGGAGAAGGAAGAGACAATCAGCACAGGAAAAGGGGAACTTCAGACAGTCTCATTCTATAAATAATATAATAAACATTGTGGAAGGAATAGCCAATGATATACTAGTAATGAAAAAAGAGGCTTGTTTCATGTATGATAATGATAAATTTTACACCACAAACTTGGAAAAATCAGAAACAAAGAGAATTATAACAAGGGCAGTGGGAAACTACCTTTATATCAGTAACTTGGCAATGGACCACATTTCATTCAAAATTGCATGAATTAATGCTGAAATATGACTAGTGTGAGGATCTTAGTCTTTCCTTGGAATGCATACAGTCTGATAGCACATAGTCAAGAATGAAAAGAAAACAGTCTGAAAATGTCATATATATCCAGGACATACGGTTGGTTGAAAAGCTTACTTTTAAAATTCTAGGGTGTATTGCCTCTAGGCAAAACTGAAAACTAGGAAGAGGAGGAGACATTTATAATTTCATTAAAAAAAATTTAAACTAGATAGCAGTAGAGAATGAAGAAATGAATGAAGAAGTAAGCCTAGAATATAATGCTGGTGAGATCCCAATGCAGAAGAGTAATTCTTCTTCAAGGATTTATGATAGCTATAACCCATGTGGGAAACTTGAAAGTCCAGAGTGACAAGAAATAGTGAAGAATGCTAAACTACCATATATCACATGTGATGACCTAATTAGTCATAATAAATTATGGGGAAGTAAGACAGCTGATCAAAATGGTGCATGTTTAGAAAAGTTCACTGATTGAAAACAATCTAGTGGTTTTAAACAATGGCACCCCAACTAAATTAAATGCAGCAGATGGTAGTTTTTCCTGCTTAGAGCTGAGAATTATAATATATATAGCAGCTATTGCAAATAAATGCAACTGGGAAATATATAAGGAAGAAGGAATGGGAATTTATCATTTCCCTATACACCTCCACCCTGATATAATGCTGTCCTCAGGTGCCAAAAAATCGTACCGTGTTATAGGTGAAACCGTGTTATATCGAACTTGCTTTGATCCACCGGAGTGAGCATCCCTGCTCCCCCTCACCCCGAGTGCTGCTTTACCGCATTATATCCAAATTCATGTTATATCCGGTCGCATTATATCGGGGTAGAGGTATACTTATTACTACGGCTCTACCTCGTTAGTGATATTGCGAAATTGTGGATCCCACAGTATTAGGCTTCCACTGCAATTCTGATTTAAATTGGCTTACTTTGCACAGTCCACAGTTTTGCATATATTTTGAGTATGCAGTTAGTACTGCACTAATATTCAATGCCTGTAAGACGTAAAAGGCTAAAGTGACTGGACTCGATTTCTACAGCAGTTGTGTTAAGACTTTTAGTCTTCTGAATTTTATATTGTACCACTCACTTTTTCTGTTTTAGTGAATAGTTGCAGCAAAAATGTCTGGTTATATATTAAAAAAAAATTAGCCAGCATAACATAATATTTGAGTGTTTTATATTGTTCCAGCAAATGTTTCTTACACAAATAGGTCTACTTTGGCTTTTCCAAATTACCGCTATTAATAAAGTCCATTATTACTTTTCCCTTGTCTTGTCTGCAACGCAGCACAATTATTTGAAGATCATCCTGCAATTCATATAGGGCCTTACTTATTACTGTTCAAGAGCAAGATAATGTTGAAGGTAATGGAAAATAACCTCCTGGATTTTTAAAAAGCTAACTGGGAGCTGTTTACATGTAAATGGACTGAATTTGTGAGTGATGACGTAGACAATTTCAACGGTAATATAAAGGAATTAATAGCTACTGCCATATCTAGGATATTAAAGTATCCCAAAATAAAAACTCATTTCCAGGTGGAATGAGGAATGCAAAATGGCATTTAAAGGAAGGAACAAAGCCTATTAAAAAAACCCAACAAAAATACAATGAAATAGTGAAGATCTAATGAAGTATAAAAGAAATAAGGCAATAGTACAGATATATATATGTATGTGTGTATGTATATATGTGTATGTGTATGTATATGTAAAAGAAAGAGTGCTGAAGGAAGTACTATGGGTAGATAAACAAAGATACCAAGACATCAGAAGTATACAGGCAAATTGCAATGAATGGAATTCAGACAGTAGCCACATCCCAGGTGTTATGGAGAGTGACAACATAGTTAGAAGTTCTGATAATGAGAAAACAGAAATTCTAGCAGAAACTTTCTAAGGGATGAGTAATGATGAAAACCAAAGTGAAGTTTTCCTCCAGATTAGAAGACAATTCACTGAAGAAAGTCATGATCTATTATGTAAGATAATATTCATATATCTCTCTGAAATCACTTTGAGTGCTATCTTGGAACCAATTATCTGGGAAAAAGGAGTAATACTAGGAGGGTAGAAACATGCAGTAGTAATTCCAATATGAAACTAGGCAAACTATCCACAAAAGACAGAGTGCTGAAGGAAGTACTGTGGGTAGATAAACAAAGATACCAAGACATCAGAAGTAGGAGCAGCCCAGGGAAACAGTCGCAGTGTTTGGGACTGTGATGAGATAGCAAGTGTGAAAAATTGGGACAAGGGGTTGGGGGGTAATAGGCACCTATATATGAAAAAGCCCCAAATATAGGGACTGTCCCTATAAAACCAGGACATGTGATCACTGTACTAGTGACTGGTAGGGGAACCTGGGCCCTCCCACTATTCTGGTTTCCAGCCCTACAATCAGCAGCCAAGGTCTTGGCTTTTCTTATATAAGTGCCTACTACTCCCCACCCCCATCCTGATTTTTCACACTTGCTATCTGGTCACCCTAGCCACTGGGTAAGTGGCCCAGCCCAGGCACTGAAGCAGAAGACTGCATAGAACTATCATCCAGTGGGTCTTTCATCCCTGGAAGGGTGAAAGGACTATAGTGACAAGGCTGGAGCGCCAAGTCAGGAAGAGAGAGCATCCTGAATTGCAGGGAGAGAGAGATGGCAGGGTATGTAAATGATGACAGAAGAGGATGCCAGATGGGGTGAGAGCTGATCCCCCCCCAGGGCAGCCACAAAGCGGTGACACCTGCTGTGAGTAACCCTGCCCCATTACAATCCTATTCCCCCCCTTCCCACAGCTCTCTCCAAGTAGGTGATAATGAAGGATAATGTAGTACCCCTTCCCCCAGCCCCAAGCTAAAAGCTAGAGATCAGTTTAGGGTCAGATGTCTTGGATTAATTGGAGCTACTGAAAGGAGCACTGATGATGCTACAGACAGAATATTATATATATATATATTCCAATAGCATTATGGAAAGTAAGTGTAACACATCCTACAGGATGAAAAAGTATCATGTATATCAAGAAAGGCTAGAGGAATTGCCTCTGGGGCCTAAGTCCCAGATAGTTCTTTCTGGATGTTTGTTTTCTCTTCTACGTTTTCAGGAGATAGATGCTTAGTTCCTTCCTAAATAAAAGTCAGCCAGGATATCTACTGTGGTTTATGAGGCCACAATTTTTTATGTTTATAGGCGAACACAGGACCACTATAGAAAGGTGATGTGCTTACCCCTGAATGTACATATATGGAAGTAGAACTTACAGCCTTTTTATCCTATTCCACGGCAAGCTGATCTGCAAGAGATCTAGCATACCTGTGACAACAACTATGTGAACTAATTTGTCATCTGAAATGCCTCTACTGCAAAAAGATGACAATTGTTGTATGTCCTCACATAAGGTTTAGCACAGAGCTTTTATTTTTCTTGTAACCAAATTAAATGTGTCTGCTGGGATCTACTTAGGGGAACACGGATTAGATTTTTTTGTTCGAGCGATGCATTTATACCTTGAAAATGTTTGCCTGCCTACTTAAACTTTTTTTGCTGAGAAATAAATTTTCTAATTGCAATACAATTCTTAAATTTATATTGTGACTTTCTTCTCCTGCCATATCTTTAGAAATGTAAATCTAATAAGTGTCTGATTTGCATTGTATTCTTTCATTTGTCTTTTCATTTCTGAAGATTTTGCTTTGCACTGGCTAGATTTATTCCAAAAGGCTTGCAAAAACTAACACTTATGTAACATGAAGACAGGGCTGCCCAAAGGTTCAGGGGGCCTGGGGTCTTCGGCGGGGGCCCCCCGCTGCTGAATTGCTGCCGAAGACCCGGCACTTCGGCAGCCGGTCCCAGGGCGGAAGGACCCCCCCCGCTGCAGGTCTTTGGGGCTGAATTGCTGCTGAAGACCCAGACCCAGACGCAGAGTGGAAGAAGCTCTGGGGGCCTGGGACCCACGAGAGTTTTCTGGGGAGCCCGGAGCGAGTGAAGGATCCTGCTCCAGGGGCCCCAAAAAACTCTTGTGGGGGCCTCTGCGGGGCCCAGGGCCTGGGGCAAATTGCCCCACTTGCCCCTCCCTCCAGGCGGCCCTGCATGAAGAGCTTCTTCATACAGTGCTTTATATTTTCAAAGCACTTCACAATCACGAGCTAATCAATCAGCATTAATAAACAAAATTAGAAAAAAATCCTGTAGAACAGGGATTGGTAAATACCCTTGGCAGTGAAGGGGCTAATAAAATAAGCACAAAAATAACTAACATCAAACTGATGCACAGTGTAATTGTTGGTACTTTCGTGCAACCAACCCTACACAAAATTTCAGACAGTAAAAATGCTTCAAGTATGTAAATGCCCAGACAACCCTATTTGGCTTTAGCTTCTGTCTGATCCACTTCAGTGTCCAAGTCTGTCAGACAACAGTAGAACAACATCTGAACATATTTTGTTGTTGTGGCTGCAAAATAAAAAAAACACATAGATGAGACAAAGTTACAATAGAATTTTGGTCTTTTATAAACTTTGCATCCAAGGATCCCAAAGCACTTTGCAAACATTAGTTGAGCTTTGCAACATCTCTGTGAGGAGGATTAAATTCATGTTTCCAATGGGTAAATCATTCAAAGAGACATCAAAGCCCAACTTTGAAATTCTTAATTTTTAATCAGCCCTTCACTGATGGAAATTTGTTAAGAGCTGGGATGAAACTGAGCAAGTTGCTCAGGATTGAGCCTTTCAAGACTAGTCTGTGAGTCAGTAGCAGAGATATGGATAATCCTCTGCAGCTACTAGCTTCTGAACCTGAGTCCACTAAATTAATGATTTATTAAATTTAGGAAACTTTCATCAGTTTATTTATACAAGTTATGGCATCTGTCCCATCCTACACACACACACAACCACTTTTTCAATTGTTCCTGGAAGAGAGCACCCAGAAATAAGCATGAGTACAGGACCACCAATTTTTTCCCCAATGCAAATGTTAGCCCCTTACCAATCTCAAATATCCATCATTATAGCAGAATTCACATTTTAACTAGTACCAAAATAGGTGGTCTCATCTAACTCAGATACTACATTAATTGGTCAGTCAGCAAAACAATACAGTGATGTGGTACTTTCAGTCCTCCAGAGCAAAAATGAGTGAGTTAGTCTTTAGAGAAACAAGTTGGGTGAGGTAATATCTTGTTGGACCAGCTTCTGTTGTTGAGACACACAAGCTTTTGAGCTTACACAGAGTTCTTCTTCAGTCTTCAACACTAGGAGGACTTTTGACCAAGCCAATGTAAATTATTCCTCCATAATGACTTATAAGTAATGTACTGTAGGATGACCAGACTGCAAGTGTGAAAAATCGGGATGGGGGTGGGAAGGTAATAGGAGCCCATATTAAAAAAAAGCCCCAAATATCAGGACTGTCCCTATAAAATCAGGACATCTGGTCACTGTAATATTTCTATTGAATCTACATGCAGGAAAATTCTGTAAAGTTGCGTAGTTCAAGTTATTTTTTCCTCTAAAACATATAACACACACAGCAAATCTTCCTACACACGTACTGTATTATACATTAAAAATTTCTGAGGGAAAAAAATTTACAAAAAATCCAGAAAAGAGAGTTGGTTTTTTTTATGTTTTCTGACAAGGTTCTCACAATTTATATTTACAGGTGCCTGCATGTAGAGATGTACATAATCACATACTGATGTAAAACTACATTGCTTACCAGAGAGCCACTGAAGACATTTAGGTTTCTTTTCATATGGTAAATAAACTCCCAAATAATATGCAGGAATTCCAGAGAGGGCTATGCCAATTCCAATGAGGGTATTGATTGTATCGCTGTAGAGAGGAACCATGACCAGGAAAATGGAACATAAACAGTATACTACCGGAAAGAAGAGGCTGAGCTGCAGATACAAAAAGATCAACATGAATTAAAAGAAACAACAGAACATACTGTTGAAAAATGTGAGGCCTTATGAACTGAAGCACTAATGAGGCCTGCCTGTAAGGCTTGCTCTTCCTGGACGAGGGAGAGGAGCTAAAAAAGAGAAAGCTGCTACAGAAAGGAGTGGTGAAGAAGAGGTGGGTTGCTTCACCTCAGAGACTGCTGACAATACAGACACATCAGCCAAGAGGGAAACACCATCACTAACGCCATATTGACCAGCTGTGAAGCAAGATGCCTCAAGATAAGAGGCTGGAGTTGGATCCTAATAAAAGACAATAGAGCTATTAATAGGCCAAGTCCAAAGAGCTGAATCTAGAAAGATGGTCTGAGAGACAGGCCACCTTTCCCTTCACTTGAAAGGACCTTTCTTTTGTCTCTTTTCTGGTATAACTTGAGGACCCTTCATATGCTACAAAGTGAGGGGAAGGACATTATAAATGGCTTGAAGAGTCTGGAGGAGAACTGGGGGATTCCCCTCTGCCCCCTAGGTGTAAATACATGTGTGTGTCTGTATCTGTCCATCCTGTTTCCAGGACTGCACAAACTCAGCTCCAACTGACACTTATGGGAGATCCACAAATGCAATAAGAGCAGAGCACTGAAGCCGAGCACTACCATGTAGGCAATTTTTTCGCTAAGCTTCTCGTGCAGAATTTTTATCATTTGTATGTCAGAAATTGAATGAATCCAGCTTGACTTTCAAGAGCCTAGCTGAGTGTGCAGAGGTGGCAGTTAGAAACACATCATTTTACCTGTAAAATCAGCAAATCTGATATGGAAATAATTGGAAAACAAGTAGGGAAGCCCATAATAAACCTTTTTACAGATTCATTTCTTAAAGTAGAACCACACTTTGATACCTAACCACTGTTCTCAAGAATGGCCTTTCAAAATGTCATGACATTTTAAGAGCTAGCTGTAACTTATAACAGAGAAAAGGTTTTTGTATAATTATTATTTTTATGTAAGTAAAATATAAATTGAGGAAAACAATCCACTGTGAGTGCACAAAACTCCATGCAAAAATGTGAGGTCAGCTAAGCAGGCAAAGAGTAACAGAAATTCATAAACTGGCACCCACAATCAGCTTAGATAAACTCTCTGGGTGCAATCTTGGGTGTACTGAAGTCTATGGCAAAATTCCCACTGATTTTAATAAGGCCAGGATTTCACCCTCTCTCCTCTCTTCTGCCTATTATCTGGAGAGTTTGTAAATGAAGTGTGAAGATGGTAAGTTTTATCAAGGCTATTTGTTGTCAAGCAGGGCTGCATATGGTAAAGCGTGGAATCCAATAGTTGATTTTTATAACTTCAAGATTTGTGGGCTGAGCAGACCCCTGAACAGCTTGTGTTTCATCAGTTTGATGTCCAACAGAAAGTAGAAATGGCTGGTCAAAAAACAGGAAAAAGATTGAGCAAAATTTCCCTTGTTGGTGGTTGTG
This sequence comes from Gopherus flavomarginatus, assembly GCF_025201925.1. Classification (NCBI taxonomy): domain Eukaryota; kingdom Metazoa; phylum Chordata; order Testudines; family Testudinidae; genus Gopherus; species Gopherus flavomarginatus. The sequence continues at coordinate 254,022,280 of NC_066618.1, read as the reverse complement.
ATGTGGGTTTTTTGTTGTCTTTTTACATTCAAAATGTGAATGAAAGATCTTGTCAAACTTGAAATTAAAAAAAAATTGACTAGCTTTGGAGAATTAGAACGTTTACTGGCTTTAGAGAATGTATTTCAATGCTGATTGTACACAGGAGTTCTATTTTTGTGGTAGATGCTGGATAGGAATCAAAACATTTCACTCTCTAATAACACACAAACAAAAACTGATGCTGGTAAGGATGGTGCAGGAGACTGTGACAAGACATAGTCAAAAAAAAAGGTCTTTGAAAAAGCTTGTGAAGGGTTATTAATTTGTATACTAAATTCACTTGGCTAAATGAATGTTACTAGGTAACACTCCTCTATTCTTGAAGTGTGTATAGGGTACCATTTCTTGGAGGACTCAAGTAGCGTTAATACACCTCACTATCCCACTACCATGTGTGTCTTGGATATCAAAATATATATGGACGAAGGGAAGAGGAAGTAAAGTACTAGTCTTACAAACAAAGGAGAGGTGGAACTATTGTCTGGCAGCTCAGAATTTCCCAAACTATAAGAGGTGTAATCACACCTGAATACCAAACTGTGCCAGAGCCCTAGGCACCCTGTAACTATGGCAATGTAAAGATCCACTATGAGAAAAAATGACTAAACAAAAATAAGGGCCTATCCAGCGACACACTGCGGACTAAGGAGCCTAGACAATTTCATTTTAAGAACGAAGAGGGTTTTAAGTTGAACAGAAGCAAAAATGAGTCACAAAATCAATAAATGTCAATTTTTATACTATATGTAGCAAAAATGCCATAATAGATATCCTTCTGAGAGCTAGGATACATTTGGCTCCTTAACTTGTGACAATGTATGTTAAAAGGATTTTCGTGGCTAAAAGAGTAGCATATAAGGGAAGTTCTGACACGTTCTTAGTACCAATACTCAGGGCTGGCTCCAGGCACCAGCAAAGGAAGCAGGTGCCTGGGGCGGCCAATAGAAAGGGGCAGCACTCTGTACGTTACTGGAGCAGCATGTCCTGGCCTGCAGCGGCAATTCAGCAATGGGTCCTTCAGGTCCCTCTTTTCTTCTTCGGTGGCACTTCAGCAGCAACTCAATCATTCCACTTGTAGTCAGTCGGCTTTTTTGTTCTATTTTATTTTATTTTCCACCGCTTGGGGCAGCAAAAATGCTGGAGCCGGCCCTGCCAATACTGTAATGTATATACAAACAGATGTATTGACTGTATATTATGTTTTATTTCCTTCTGTAATGTACTTACTTTAATAGGCCGTGGCCTATCAGGCTGAGTACGTCTCAGGTATATTAATCCTGCAACGGACAGCCCAACATACAGCCAGTAGTTGAAGCTGTAGTAATTAATGAGGAGAAAGACATCTTCCACAAGGAGATAGAGCAAAGTCATTAAACCCTACAGACATAAAAGGGAGGGGGGGAAGCCTTTTTAAGTAACAGAATAGTTTTCTTATGAAACAAAAACATACTATATATTAAGCACTATATATCAAAGGCCTGATTTTAGTGGTGCCGAGCTCCTAAGTTCCAACCCAAATCACTGTGAGCTGTGTTCTCAGAACCACTAAGAAATCTGTAAGTGCACTGATGGACAGTGCTCAGGGAATGGGCAGCTGTTCTATATTTTGTTTTCTCCTCACTGCGCAATGTGTGGCCCCATGCTGTTTTTACCTCACACCAGTCAAATCCTGCTCTGAAGACAAAACCATTCATTTCCTCATGGGCTTGTCTACGGTGCCCATTAGCATAGTATCTGATTGCTTCACAAACATTAGTTTATCATCACAACACCCATGGGAACTGAGGGGGGTCATAACCCCATCAGTGCTGGCTCCAGGCACCAGCCGACCAAGCACGTGCTTGGGGCGGCACCTTGGGGCAGGGCGGCACTAGGTTTTTTGCTTTTTTTGGTTCATTGCGGCAGTGCTGGAGGGGATTTTTTTTTGGTTCGGTGGCAGGGCTCTCGGGGGGGCTGGGCGGGGCTTTGGGTGGTGCAGCGCTTGGGTGGTGCGGTGCTCAGGGGGGCGGGGCTTCTGGGGCAGGGTGCTGGGGGGCAGGGACTTGCATGGTGCTCGGAGGAGGGATGGGGGCATGGCACAGCACTCTAGGGGGCAGGGCATTGGTGCAGCACGGCGCTCTGAGGGGGCGGGGCTTCGGGCAGCGTGGTGCTTGGGGGGGGCGGGGGTTTCGGTGGTGCAGTGCTGGCGGGGGGGGTACGGTGGGGCGGCGCTCTTCTTTTTTGCTTGGGGTGGCAAAAAAGTTAGAGCTGGCCCTGATCCCCATTTTACATATGGGAAACTGAGGCATAGAAGGAATAAGGTCCAAAAATTTCCACCTACATGGTGTCTAACTAGAGACACCTAGAACCTGTGTTGTCAGAGTTCTGAACATTATATAGTGCTCTCTATAAAGCACAGCTCTCATTGACTTCAGTTGCAGCAGTGAGTGCTCAACACTCCTGCAAATCAGATCCAGGCTCTCAAGTCAGGAACACAGAGCAAGAAGAACAGATAATTAGTGACTACCTGTGGAAAATGTGGTTTAGGGACTTGCCTAGCATCACAGTGAAAACTCTGGCATAGGCAGGGATAGAATCCAGTTCTCCAGGGTGACATTCAGCTGCCTTAACCATGAGGCCATCCGTTCTCTTCCTGAAATCCCGACTCATTCACGACTCCCCTTCCAACTTCTAAATTAGGCAAGGGCCCAACAAACAACCACCTCATTCAGAACACAGCCCTGATCTATCCCCAGAGCAGATCTACTGAATGAGTTAGGGGTCCAGTAGTTAAAAATAGTATGTGATCATGCAATTAAAGACTGTATCATAATGCATAGAAAGGGGCACAGGCAGTTTTTCTGGCTTGTCTTAGCTTTTGAATGCTTGACTATGCAACCTTAGTAATGTTCTTTTGATGTACTTTGTGTCTAATTTCCTCATTTTTTAAAGAAGCAAACTGAAAAAAAATTCCATCATGTGGCATTATACTGACACCCACATGGTTCATCAGCCACATTGGAACCTTTGAACCCACTTCACAGACCTCTGCCACTTAAACTAGCAGAGTAACTGGTAGCAATAGTAGTTTGCCATCTGCTCTGTAGACCAGCACTAGAGGGGGATGAGACATCCACTTTGCCAGTGGGTTTTACAGATATGCTGACAGCAGAGGAATGGCGAGACTCAGGAATCTTGGGTTCCATTCTAGGTGATGGAAGGGAGTGTTTTCTAGTGGTCACAGAGCCTTCTGCCTGCCCTCTCCTGCACCGCCAATCTTGACTCCTGTTTCCCCAGCCCCTCCAATCTGTACCTATTCCATTCCTTGTCTCTGGCTCCTTCTCTTTGCCTACCCAGTCCCAGTCTCCACTCCTCAGACTTCTCGTCCCAGTCTCTCCTTGGCTCCCAATCATTCCCAGCCTCTCCACCCCACTGGCTCACAATCCAAGTCTTCTGGCCTACCTAATCCTATTTTCTCTTCCCCCTCCTCCACTCTCCAGTCCCAGTCTCATCAGACTCCTTATTCAATCTATTCCTTTCCCCCACCTGCCCTGCTCACAGGCCCACCCCTTGTCCTCTCTGCATTTGAGTCTGGAAGCTTACACCTCCATTCTACCTGGGTGCCAGCAGTTTGAGTGGATTGGGGATGTGGGGTATCTTTGAGGCTATGTCTACACTGGGATAAAAGATGCTTGGCCTCGGGCTGCAAGAGTGGAGTGTCCTGGAGCTCAGGCTCCAGCCTGACCCTGAATGTCTACACAGCAATTTTGTTTTTTAGCCCCACAGTCTGAGTCCCACAAGCCCAAGTCAGCTGACCAGACAGCCACAGCCATGCCGTGAGTCTTTTGTCCCTGTGTACGTGTACCCTACGAACATAAGAAAGATACTCCCTGCTCTCTGTTCTAGTGCCCAGCCCAGCCACAGCCCAAAACAGCCAGGAGCAGCCACTACAAGGAAAGTTCTGCTTAATCCCTGTTGCTCTGGGCTGGTGGAAGCATGGTCAATTGCTCTATGGGGACGGTCAGTCTGACTAACAGTAGAAGCTGTCTCTCCTCAGCATGTATTAATAGAGACTCTGAAAAGGCTTATATCTTGGCCAAATTTGGGCAGACTTTCACATGGTCAGCAAAAGGCACAACCCTGACACAAAGGCCACTCCTCTGTCAAATTTCAGTTAATTGCTCCAAAGCACGCGAGCACTAGAGCTGTTCAAAACAAAAATTTTTAAAAGGCACCAGAAATTGCTGGACTGTTTTGACAGAAATTTTCCAAAATATTGATGCCTGAGGCAGATATCTGGCATGTAAAATTTCAACCCAAATGGTTACATTTTGGCGAAGTTATAAGCAACACTAACCAGAACCTCATAATGGGGACCATTAGGCAACCTCAGTAACAGTTGGTGCTACCGGCCCTGGATATATTTTAAGAGCATATTAAAATAGGGTACTCAGACCTATACAACTTTCTACAGTATCTCTCTGTCATGCTCCTTGCTCCCCTTGATGAATGCTTCTCTGAGGAATAGTCTGGGTTTTAAGTGTACCCTAAAGGTCACCAAATCCAGGTTCTGGTGAACCAGGAGAGGATGCAGTTCTGCAGACAATATATATATTTGACTAAAACATTAAGTAATTTACCTTTCATTTGTTTTCAAATCTATTAATATTTAAAGAGAAGTTCTCTCCCTTGAATCCTATTTTTCTTCTCCTCATCCTGCAATGATGTCATAATGACGAATTAATGCTGGCATAGTAACATTCTTCTTCTATCCAGTGAAATCTGTGTTAGTGACAGGGCCGGCTCCAGGCACCAGCATTCCTAGCAGGTGCTTGGGGCAGCAATCTGCAAGGGGTGCTGAATTGCCGCCGCGGACGGCGGGGGCAGTCCGTGTGTCATTAGGGCAGAACGTGCGTTTCCGCGGGGGCGCCAAGTTGGCAGCAGCTTCTATGTTCAGCTGCCCGCGGCGGCAATTCGGTGGCGTCTGTCTTCAGCCGGAAGACAGAAGCTGCCCCCGAGCTGCCGCCGCCGCGGAAACGCGCGTGCCGCCCTAAGGGCACACGGACTGCCCCTGCTGTCTGCAGTGGCAATTCGGCACCCTGTTTGGGGCAGCAAAAACAGTAGAGCCAGCCCTGGTTAGCGTCCACACTTTTCGAGGAAACATCTGACTAAGGGACTACCTTAAAGTATCCCCTAGAACCTTCAAATGCAAATTTACCTTTACTAGGTGACAGGGCCGCCCGGGGGAGGGGGGGCAGAGGGGCAATTTGCCCCAGGCCCCGGGCTCCGCAGGGGCCCCCACAAGAGTTTTTTGGGGCCCCTGGAGCGGGGTCCTTCACTCGCTCGGGGACCCCAGAAAACTCTTGCGGGGCCGGGCCCCGAAGCTTCTTCCGCTCCCGGTCTTCGCTGGCGGAGGAGTCACTTTACCTGGGTGGTCTTAGTGTAAATGAGATCAGGCTGTGTGGCTCCAACTGTTTTAAAAAACAATTTAGTTCAACTAGCCCTTTTGGGGAAACCTCCCCAGTGCAGACAGGCCTGGAAAAATTGAGTGTGAAGGGGATTCATAATACTTTACCATTTGCAGATCCCTAAAATAGGGGGGAAAGAAGTGGAAAAGTACTGTTACTTACATTAAAGAAAAGAGCAGGGATTGGTGTGAAACACTTAATATGAATCAAACTCAAACTGTCAGGAAGGTGTCCTTCTCTGGCTCCAACATAAAAAAGCCTAACACAAAAGGAAAGAAAAAGTCTAATTAGCCAAGCAGAGTCCTCCTGCTTTTCCACAAAGGCAGAACCAATTATATTTGTTGTTGTAAACATTTATGGAGAAAAATGCTATTTTGTTGTAAGTACCATTCTTTTGTCCACCTTAGTCTTTCACTGGATAATAGACAGTGCTAATGTACATGCCAGGGCACAAAAATATCTCCATCATTCAGGAATGATTGGACTTAATGTGACAAATGTAGATCAGACTGCTAGGTACTCAGAAGACTGCACTTGCCTTATTTTAAGTAGTCCTTCGTTTGAGAGTTGTTATAATAAAATCTGTGCTACTGAAAATAGTACTTCACTGCAAGCATACGTTTATTGTGGAAACATTGCACATTGCATTAAATATTATTGAAATAACTTCCGGTAGCCTGAAATATGCTGAATGCTACTTGCTCCTATACTGTCAAAAGTCCTACCAGAACTATCAAAAGCCACCACAATGCTTAGAGAGGGGCAATTTGACAGCAAAAAAGTATATAGTCCAGTCCAATTCTCTGCTGAGCATGCTTTCTTTTTAGGGGAGAGACATACCTGCACCTTTGCATAGCTGGACAAGCTCTATGCAGTCCCTTTAGACTGTAAGCTCTTTGGGACAGGGATAGTCATTTACTATATGTTGGCACAGCCCTAGCACAAAGGGGCTTTGACCTGGTTTGTCTCTAGTCACTAGCACAGTGTTTAACTAACTAACTAATTAACTAAATAATGCACTGTGAATAGCAGTGGGAGGGAGAATGTAAGTTTCAAACAAACAGCATTGGAATGTGCTGGACTGTCTCCTGAATTTGGTTCTTCAATACTTATAACTGCAGACACAGAAGATAAGATCTACAGTATTATAGCTGCATCTTGGTTTTATGTGTTTTGGTTTTCTTCAAGTGTCTCAAGTATATACCTGTCCATGGACAATATGCAATTATGCTAAATACTTAACTATAAAGCATGAACTATTAGCGCTGAAATAAATATTTATTAACCCAAAATATTAAAAACTTAATTTAGATTCAGATTAACTTGCAGCTATATACAGCAAATTCACCACATTTGTTAGGCCAAGGGCAGTACTGCTCCCCACAAATGAATAATAACTCCACACTAAACTTGCATATTCTGAATTATTTTGCTTTGGCATTACAGAATGAGGACCATGGAACTACATGATATTATTAGACAAAGATGGTGCTAAATGATGTCCTTATATCCTCGGATTGTGGCATTCCTTCAGGTTTGGTACTTCTAATATATTCACGCACATGGCAACATTAGCAGACTTTCAATTCTGTTGAATAGGATCCGTGTCAAATTCATGAGATTGATGGTAGATATCTATGAAAGTTCACTTCTGGCTTGACTGAAAGGAATTTTTTTTCCTTAGGTAGACCTTGTTTTTCTGTTTAAAGCAGTTCCAATACTGTTTATTATTTATGAATTATCAACAGGAACTATTATTGGATCAGTTTCAAATATCACAATATAGCAATATCCAGCATGACAAATGTCTTTGACAGATGAAAAAGGAAGAATACAAATGTTCTTCAGTGTAATGCAAATAAAGTTGGCCTATTAATTGACTCTAAAATAACACCTCTACTCAGTCATGCTATTTCTCACTGGAATCTGGAGGTGTGCTCAGAGATCTTTGATTTATTTATTCAGATTTTACCTTACAAGCTCTCTGAGCCACAGAGATTTGCACCAGGCTTTACATACAAATAAAAGAAGAGAGGCACATGCCCTAAGCGACCTACAATCATAGGGCCACACTATGGGAGCTAATTACTGCTTGGCAAAGGAGGCTGTGCTGAGCTGTTCTGCTGTAGCCAGAGCACCTGGAAAGATTATGCCAAGACATGAGTGTACCTCATACAATACCTCCCAAAGCACCCCACCATTAAGGGGTAGTGAATCTGCTGTGTCATTAACTAGAACAGGCAGTATACACAGAAGGACAATTTTATAAGGCCTTCTCCCTACCATTCCTCATTTCTTTTGGGATAGTTCACTCCCCAGGTGGCACTAATGGGGAACATTCTTTGTGCACGAGGAATGCATCTGGTGTCAGCCATGCATGGAAGTCTTACACCCTCCCTCCCTAGACCTGCTCCATCGTTACCCTAAATTTCTTGTAGCAAGTCTGCCAGTCAAGTTAGACCAAAGTAATAGAAAGAAACTCAACAGTCACTCCTGTTAACATTCTATTGCTATCTTTAGACTGCATTCTTAACATTATAGAGTGCATTAATTTTATCCTACAATACTAAACACCTGAAATGGAGATAGTCACAGATTCTTAACTTCAGCAGATCTCACTGCAATGTATTATTAAATGATGCCACTTACTACAAAGTGCTATTGATTGCCCTTTGAGTACTGCCTGCCTTTTACATGTTTGATGTTTCATACCTGGAAGCTGCAATAGTTGATGAGTTTAATCCACCGTAACAGGACATGGCCACTGCAATAGGAATTATCCACTTAGCATAACCAAGGGTTTCATTACCAAATGTCTGCAATAGAAAAGAAAGAGCATGAGGCTAATTATATTAAATATGCAATGACAGCCTTGCAAAACTGTCAGGAAAATTTATCCGTCCAAGCACAGAGTCTCCTAGCCCATTCTTTACCATGATAATAATGAAAACTACTCCTGCTGAGTGTGTGATGGGAGTTTTGAAAGGCTGATCAACGCTAAGATAAATCCTACATTTGCAATAAAACAAAATTGGATTTTTGTTAATTTCTGTGATTTGGGTTTGAAATGATGATTTTCAGGCAGATTAGGATGTATAAATCAATTGTTGAATTGTGTGTTAATAACTATAGACTTTCCATATTGTATAATATGTTGGCTATATTTGTTTGTATTCTGGAGGTCTGAAATACTAATAGAAGTTTGAGCAGCGCTTAGCAACAATTTGTCTCAAAACTATTTCTGTCAGTGTAGAGTGTTCAGTGGCAATACTGAACATCATGAAGTAGAACTATAGTAAAATTGGTTTATTTAAAACAACCGCTACAGCTAGGTCATTGTTAGGATCAAGATCTACAGAGATTATAAAATGGTTTAACAAGCATCAGTTCACAAAGAGATATGCTTTATGTCTGAGTCATCACAGTGTACTGGTGTTATTACACAGAAACAAGTAGTTATAGCTATTAAACACACACACACACACACACACAAAACACATTAATTGACAGGGTAAGAAATCTGTATAGGGGACCAAATGAGAATCTTCCACAACATTATACATATTATAAACATTTGCCTTAATAAACTGCACACAACTTACCACTGCCACTGCATCGCTTGTTAGGAGAGCTGGCATGTCCAACACTACATAGTATGCTATGTTAGTCAGCAAGTAAATAATGGTCACAATAGGCATTGAAATTGCAATTGAGAGGGGTAGATTCCTACAAAGAGAGAGAGAAAATGGTATTGCATCATATTAAAATGAGAAATGCTCCTCCCAAATACAAGTGGGTGAGTATCATAACCTAGTCCCAGATTTGGACCTTAGCGTCCAAAATATGGGGTTAGCATGAAAACCTCCATGCTTAGTTACCAGCTTGGACCTGGTAAAGCTGCCACCACCCAAAAAATTAGAGTGTTTTGGGGCACTCTGGTCCCCACAAAAACCTTCCCTGGGGACCCCAAGACCCAAATCCCTTGAGTCTCACAACAAAGGGAAATAAACCTTTTCCCTTCCCCCCTCCAGGTGTTCCTGGAGAGATACACAGAAGCAACCTCCATGAATCTAAGCAGAGGGATTCCACCCTCCCCTGTTTCCAGCCGAGAAACACAAGCACTTCCCTCTTCACCCAGAGGGAATGCAAAGTCAGGTTAGTAAATCTACCACACACCGATTTCCCCCTGACTTCTTCCTCCCACCAATTCCCTGGTGAGCTGCAGACTCAATTCCCTAGAGTTCCCCACTAAAGAAAAACTCCAACAGGTCTTAAAAGAAAGCTTTATATAAAAGAAAGAAAAATACATAAAAATGGTCTCTCTGTATTAAGGTGACAAATACAGGGTCAATTGCTTAAAAGAATATTGAATAAACAGCCTTATTCAAAAAGAATACAATTCAAAGCACTCCAGCAACTATAGACATGTAAATACAAAAAAAACCATATAAATCACTAGCTGATCTTTTGTACTTACAACTGGGAAACAGAAGATTAGAAAGCAAGAAATAGAAATCCCCTCATAGCCGAGAGAGCATACAGGCAGAAGACCAAGAACAAAGGACTCACACACAAACTTCCCTCCACCCAGAGTTGAAAAAATCCTGTTTCCTGATTGGTCCTCTGGTCAGGTGCTTCAGGTTACTTTTTTTTTTCAGGTGAAAGAGACATTAACCCTTAGCTATCTGTTTATGACAGTGAGGTAATATCTTTTATTGGCCCAGCTTTTGTTGGTGAGGGGGACAAGCTTTTGTGCTTACACAGAACTTTTCTGCAGGTGTGGGAAACGTATTCAGGCTTGCTCCACAGGTCGATAAAAGCTGCCAACCTAGCTGTGGAAATTTGGCTCCTGTCAATGTATGTGCCTCTCCATGCTGATTTAGGCTATGTCTACACTTTCCAAAGTAATCTAGTATCGAATACTACCCCTAAGAATGTGAACCTTTTAACCTTTAGGCATAGACCAGGCCTTGGAAATGAACATGTTTCCAGAACACTAGTATAACTCTTTTGTCTCTCCTTTTGCCCTCATTTATTATTACAATTGATTTTGGCTCATTTCCTTGAAAGTAAAATACAGCACTGGCTGATCAAAAAAAAGTGGGAATTTCAAAGGGCCTGTGGAAGTTAGGCACCCAGATCCTATTCATTTTCAGTGGAAGTTGGGTGCCCTAATTTCTTAGGTGCCTTTGAAAATCCCATCCTAAAAAGTAAAGAAAATAATGTCACATATGGAGCTATTGACCTTTTGATATAATACATTTGAAGAGATGAAGGGAAATCACATAGTTGTATGGTGCTTAGTAGGTCTTTTCAAAAGCTAAGAATTTTTTATAGATAGTAGTTTGATTAATTTCAAAATTAGGACCCCCATCCCCCAAAATACACGCTGAACTCATCCATTGGGTTATTGAACAATCTATCTTGTCATGTTTTCATAATCTTTGTAACACTCTTTGGGGGATTTGAGAGTATGCACAAACCTTTCAGGATTCCTCATCTCCTCAGTGACATAATTCAGGGTATCCCATCCAGAGTAGGAAAAGAGGGCTGAATACAGAGAAAGTGCTATGCATCCTACATCAGTTGTTGAACCTTCAAATGGAGCTTTAAGATTTTCTGTTTCTCCTATGTAAATATTAAAAAGCTGTTATAGGTTATGTTTAAATGTTTTTCTATTTTAAATATATACACTTCAGCTAAACAAAATAAAACAAAAGCTACTGTTCTCAGATCATAATAAAACCTTTTAAAAATATATAGGAGAGTGTCACCAGTGGATAGGATGGGAATCAGGAGGCTATAGTTCTATTCTTGGCCCCTTCTCTGACTTGCTGTGTGACTCACATCATGTCACATCTGTGCCTCAATTTCCTCATCCATAAAATGGGGATAATTATAGTTACTTTCTTTTTTAAAGCACTTTGAATTATATGGATAAAATTGCTATATAAAAGCATAATATCATTTTTAGAAGTTAATTTCTGTAATGCATTTATTAATGTGAAATCTGATATGATGTAATTTTAATTATCTACAGATATCTTTGTAGCTTTGTTTAAGCATCCAGCAGGGGAAAAACTCTTGGGGTCCAGGTTTTCATTAGCATGCTAAAGAAACTGGTTTGAATAAAAATGTTTACCTCAAATACCCAGGGAAAGTGGAAGTGGAGGAAAGACTTAAAATTACCAAATATGCAGAAGGAAATTGAAAAATCACTTATGAATAGAAATGGAATTATGTATTACGGGTGAGATGAGCATTCTTAACTTTACCCAGTTAAGAGCAAAGGGAAGCCTTCCTTATAAAGTCACCCTGGACACTAAGAAAGTAGTTAAATATGTGGAATTCATGGGTTACACACAAGCAGTAAGCTATGGAGACTGACAGCGTAAAGTTTGCAGCTACTAGTGTTTCACCTTTGTAACAAAATCTCATACACAGTTACTGTTAGAATTGGGATAGGTGGGGTTAAATCAGAGGATCCATCTACACTCCATGGAGAGGGACTGCAGATGGGGAGGGTCTGTGCTGACAAAGAAAGACACTTCTGACTTTAGTGGTATCAAAACAGAGTGACAGGGCCAAGAAACTTACCTTCTAAAAACAGCATGGTTTCAAATCACAAACATTCATAATGTCCAAAAAATAAACACATTTGACTATATCAGGAATATGGAAGCTAGGGAAAAACATAATTGTACTTAGTAAAATAACTGCTGAGTGAAAGAATGTTGACCCGATCACAAATTCCTCTGAGTTTCCTTCATCTTCATTCCCAACTTCCGATTGCTTCCCCATTTGAATACCCTGAATCTATTTAAATATAATATAGATTAGGTTATGCTCATCCCCTGCTAGTTTAGGGCTCGTCTACACTTACAACACTGCAGCAGTGATTAGTGAAGATGGAGAGTGTCTCCTGGTGATATAGGTACTCCACCTCCCTGAGAGGCGGTAGCTATGTCTACAGGAGAAACCCTCCCATCGACGCAGTGCTGTCTGCACTGGGAGTTCAGTCACTATAAAGCATCGCTCAGGTGTGCAGATTTTCCATACCCCTGAGCAACATAGTTATACAGACATAAGTTCATAGTGTAGACTAGGGCTTATCACAAGGACTGGCAACCTTTGGCATGTGGCCTATCAGGGAAAGCCGCTGGCTGGCTGGGATGGTTTGTTTACCTGCAGCATCTGCAGGTTTGGCCGATCGTGGCTCCCACTGGCCACAGTTCGCTGTTCCAGGCCAATGGGAGCTGTGGGAAACTTCCCGCAGCCCCGATTGGCCTGTAACAGTGAACCGCAGCCAGTGGGAGCTATGATCGGCTGAACCTGTGGACACTGCAGGTAAACCATCCCGGCCCGCCCGTGGATTTCCCTAATGGGCCATGTGCCAAAAAGATTGCCAATCCCTGTCTTATCAGATGACTTGACTTCCACTGAAAGCTCTTAGCATACTTCATTCACAACAATAACGTTTGCTACTCCTCCATCTCTGTTTTCCGAAGCAGATTAGAAAATATAACAGAGAATGACTATCAGCAATATTCTCCTCCCCTATTCTCACTCCTTGTCCTTAGAGCTATGTTTAGCAGTTTGCTTCTGATCAGAGCTGATAGGTCAGAGACAACTCACATAATCTGACCTACTAAGGCCTGTTTACACACAAAAGCTATACTACTTTTCCTGTACCAGTATAAATAGTTCAGCTCCCTGAGCACGGAGACAGTAATATCAGTATAAAAGTGTTCGTGCCAGTGTAGCTTATTTCTGAACAGGAACAACAAATAAGTAATTTGTTGCTTATCTATTTATATTAGTCTGTCATGTCTTTTAGAGTGCTAGCTCTTCAAGAGAGAGACTGTCTTTTATTATGTGATAATACAGTGACTAGCACAATGGAGTTTATAACCCTGGTTGGACCTTGGTTCTCCCTGAATACAGACAATAAAATATCATTCTAAACCCTGTCTTTATTATAGGCCTCAGTTCAATAACATTTTCTCTTCTATTAAACTGAAACTCCTCAGTCCTATCTACATTATGGTCAAAAAAGTGACCACATAAAATGGTTCCTGCATATGCCACAGGACTGCTCCCTGTACATATTAATTGCAGTTAACTCATGCGATTAACTCAAAAAAATTAATCACAATGAAAAAAATTAATCGCAATTAATCACCATTTTAATTGTACTGTTAAACAATAGAATACCAATTGAAATGTATTAAATACTTTGGATGTTTTTCTACATTTTTATATATATTGTATTCTGTGTTGTAATTGAAATCAAAGTGTATATTTTTATTACAAATATTTGCATTGTAAAAATGATAAACAAAAGAAATAGTATTTTTCAATTCACCTCATACAAGTACTGTAGTTCACTCTCTCTGTTGTGAAAGTGCAACTTACAAATGCAGATTTTTTTTGTTACATAATTGCACTCAAAAACAAAACAATGTAAAACTTCAGAGCCTACAAGTCCACTCAGTTCTACTTCTTGTTCAGACACTCGCTAAGACAAACAAGTGTGTTTACATTTACAGGAGATAATGTTGCCTGCTTCTTATTTACAATATCACTTGAAAGTGAGAACAGACATTCACATGGCACTTTTGTAACCAGCATTGCAAGGTTTTTATGTGCCAGATATGTTAAACATTCATATGCTCCTTCATGCTTCGGTCACCATTCCAGAGAACATGCTTCCATGCTGATGATGCTTGTTAAAAATATAATGCTAAAAAAAGAATGCATTATTTAAATTTGTAACTGAACTCCTTGGGGGAGAACTGTATGTTCCCTGCTTTTTTTACCTGCATGCTGCCATATATTTCATGTTATAGCAGTGTCGGATGATAACCCAGCAAGTGTTCATTTTAAGAACATTTTAACTGCATATTTGACAAAATGCAAAGAAGGTACCAGTGTGAGATTTCTAAAGATAGCTACAGCACTTGATCCAAGGTTTAAGAATGTGAAGTGCCTTCCAAAATCAGAGGGATGCAGTGTGGAGCATTCTTTCAGAAGTCTTAGAAGAGAAACATTCCGATGTGGAAATTACAGAACCTGAACCACCGAAAAAGAAAATCAATCTTCTGCTGGTGGCATCTGACTCAGACAATGAAAGTGAACATGTGTCAGTCTGCACTGCTTTGGATTGTTATTGAGCAGAACCCATCATCAGCATGGACGCATGTCCCCTGGAATGGTGATGGAAGCATGAAAGGACATATGAATTTTTAGCACATCTGACATGTAAATATCTCGTGACTCCGGCTACAACAGTGCCATGAGAATGCCTGTTCTTACTTTCAGGTGACATTGTAAACAAGAAGTGGACAACATGAACTTCTGAGTATGTAAACAAACTTGTTAGCCAATTGCTCAGACAAACAAGAAGTAGGACTCAGTGAACTTGCAGACACTAAAATTTTACATTGTTTTATTTTGAATGTATTTTTTGTACATAATTCTACATTTGTAAGTTCAACTTTCATGATAAAGAGTTTGCACTACAGTACTTGTATTAGGTGAATTGAAAAAATACTATTTCTTTTGCTTTTTTACCGTGCAAATACTTGTAATAAAAATAAATATAAAGTGAGCACTATACACTTTGTATTCTATGTTGTAACTGAAATCAATATATTTGGAAAAATGTAGAAAACATCCAAAATATTTAAATAAATGGTATTCTATTATTGTTTAACAGTGCGATTAATCACACAATTAATTGCAATTAATTTTTTTAATCACTTGACAGCCCTAATATTGACACATTTATGGCTGCTTCTTTTCTGACAAACATAATTTTTTACTATTTTTTTTTTTACATTTGTTAGCATTGCAGAGTTTTATCTATGTGAGAGCAAGTCTGCAAAATGAACCTGGAATCTGAAATTTGAGCAGTCCTCTTTCTGATTCACACATCATCACTAGCAATAAAGATTCTACAAACAGAATTTAGTTAGCAATTCTGCTGATGATGCACAAGCCAGAAAGCATGTAGTTTGCATATCATATCCCAGGTTAAGTTTGCAGAGCTGGCATTTATTTAAAAAAAATCTAGTAGTTGGAACCCCGAGGAAAATTTGATCTGGAACCATTGACAGCCAACAAATATGCTCTAGAAAGCAGAATAATGTATTAGATTATAACCATGTTGTAATCCCTATTCATCCTTTACAACTAAAGATGGACCAAGGGTAGACCAAGGCAATTTAGGCTAGTATGGTTTCAAGGTTGTATGAAGACTAGGGTTCACATTTGCTGGCACTGAAAACTTGTTCTGTTCTCATGAAAATATTTGGTCTCATATTGCAAACTATTGAGATACTGGGTCCGAGCCTAGGTTAGCGTGATTTGTGTTTAGATGGAAGGGGGCTAGCCTCGAACCTGAGTTTGAAACCCGGGTTTACATTTTGGTGACCCAAATGTCTACGTTGAAATTTTATAGCCCTGCAGACCAAGCCCTGGGAGCCCAGATGTGCTGTGGGTCTTTTAATCGCAGTGTCGATGGAGCTTAAAGCGTCCTACAGAGCAATATAGCTGTCACCTCTTTTTCAGGAGATTAACAGCAATTTCCCAGTGCATAACATTTTATATTAAAGTGTGGATTCTGGATACTACTGTATAGATTTTGACTCTCAGATACTGTTTAGTTTTTTTAAAAATGTCTAAAATGAAATATATTCTTACCTTTACTAATTTTATGAAGACCCACTGAGATGATCACGATAAGGGCCATAACTTTTGCATATGTGAACAGATCTTGTACTCTGGTTCCCCACTTTACGTTGACACAGTTAATAAATGTTAAGGAGCCTATTGAGAAAAGGAATTCAAATGAGATAGGTGCTTTCTTAAATAATACACCTTTCAAGAAAATGAAAGTTACAAGTACAGAAAAACTTTTTCAACATTTCAGAATTATCTAGACTTTTACTGAAAGCAATAGAAATTGACTATAATAAATTTTTAAGTCAGTTTTTATTGTTTATTTTTTAAAAAGAAGTAAAACTTACTGCATGGAGGCTGCCATTTCCTGGTAACAGGTTGTAAGGAAGAGAAATTAGGAGAGGAAGGAAGACATTCTGCATTGAAATCAGTGGGAAAGCACTGGGTTCTGAATTCTGATTTTAGGACCAACCACTCTTTACTTTATTTGATTTCAGTGGGGCTACTCACATGAAGCAGGCAGGATTCTTATTATTATTTATTTGGATTATTGTAGTGCCTAAACTCCATGATGGAGATTAAGGCTCCATTGTGTTAGGCTCTGAGGCCACGTCCAGACTAGGAATTAAAATCGATTTTAGATACGCAACTTCAGCTACGGGAATAACGTAGCTGAAGTCGAATTTCTAAAATCGAGGTACTCACCCGTCTGGACGGCGCGGCATCGATGTCCGCGGCTCTCCGTGTCGATTCTGGAACTCCGTTCGGGTTGATGGAGTTCCGGAATCGATGTAAGCGCGCTCGGGGATCGATACATCGCGTCCAGACTAGACGCGATATATCGATCCCCGAGCAATCGATTTTAACCCGCCGATGCCGCGGGTTAGTCTGGACGAGGGCTGAGACAGTCCCTGCCTCAAAGACTTTGCAGTCTAAATACACAAAGAATGCAAGAAAGGAATCTACATTTCACACCAAAAGAACTGAAATTATGTTGCTTTTCCATGGTTACACAGGAAAGTCTGTAGCAGCATTGGGATTTGAATCCACATTACCTGAGTCCCTTCCCTAATCACAAGTCCAATTTTCTTCTGTTGGGCCCTCACTTTGTATTTCTTTGTTGCTAGCCAGTAGAGCTGGTTTGAACATTTTCACCCAAATAGACTGTTTTGTCAAAGCCAAAACATTCCTGGGTCCAGGTTGAGGCTGAGCAAAGAGAGACTCTGTAGCCTGTTGGTTAGGGTATTAGCCTCGAAAGACTGGGGTTTAAGTCTTTACCTGTTTGGAGTGTTCTGGGATGAAAAACTCTGCTCTAAACAGTGAGTTTGGTCTCCCAGAACAGGCCTTAACCACCAGCCTACACGTGTAGGTTTTTGTGAAAACATTCAGAAGGTTTTGTTTTCATTCCAATGCAGAACAAAAACAAATTTTTCAAATCTCAAATCTTGCCTGGAAATGGAACTGTCTTCCTGTCAGCTCTACTAGCCAGTGCCTAGGAATTCCAGATGCAGAGTGAATGTGCACACACTTCTTTGGGAAACGTCCCCTTGTCCTGCCTTATTCAGCCCTGACAATCTTTCTTCCAACGCTCCAGCTTGACCTCAACACTATGGCCAACCTATCATCTGGGGCAATGATCTAGGAAGGAGGCAGGGATGAGACACACACTATTTATGAGGTAGGAGGGTGGATGTGCAGTTGCCTATTAGGTCACCCATTTAGCTCATCTACTCAGTGCTCATCAATGCAGAATTTTCCATTGCAATATGTTCTCCAATTCTTTGCTTGAGACATTTAAAATTAGATGAACAATGGGACTTTGCTCACTTCCTTTGAGGAAGACTTTCATAATATTACAGATCACACCGTTAGGATGCTTTTCCTAAAGCTCACCTTACATTTACAGAGAGAAGAAAAAAGAAACTACAACACAGAAATGCTTCTCCTTTGGGGTCAGATTCTATACTGAAACATTTGTGCAACCATGTGGACTGCACGGGGAGTGTCTGAAGTTGCAAGTCAGCAAAGCATTTGGCCCTTAGAACTTCAGACTGGATCTCAGGAAGGAGCAACCTGCTGTAGCAATATCCAAAGATCATTTAGAAGCTATTAGCAGCCACGTCCTATTAGAAACTTAGTAACTTACTCCCTTCTCAGAACAAGGAACAGTGTGTGACTCCTTGTGAAACTGGTCTATTCCTGGTCTATTGCTGTCCCTGACCCAATGTAAAGTCACTTTATTGCTAAACTGGATCTCCACTGAGCCCTGTGCTGTTGGAAATAGCCATTCAGTTTAGTCAGAGAAGTTAAAACCTAATGAGGTGACAGAATAGTTTAATCAGTTGCCACATGTCAGCAGCACTAGAAGCTCAGGTAGTGGAAGGGCATTCTGCCATCATATCCTACCCCAGTCTCCAAGAGAACACACAGACATAGAGGAGGCGATACTGTACAACTCAGCACTGCAAAATGGAGATAAGTAGGGGATGTGGGCACATAGCATGAATCAGCAAAGTTAGAGACCAGCAGCAGGGCTAACTGACTCTTCCCTCAACTCAACAGCAGCTGGCTATGAGGTGCAGAGTATTCTGGAGCACTGGCTAGGGACAAGGATTCCTTTTTCTGTAGCCTTTAGTAGGCCTTTTTTGACAGAATTTTCTCTCAGAAAATTTCTCTCATTTGGGCTTTGCTCCAGGGTTTTACCCTTTCATCCACGCCTCACTTTTCTTTAGTTTTAAATGGGGGGAAAAGCTATTACAGCCATTTAAATTATATTGTAACTTTAAAATTATTCTTTACAATGTGAAAATAGTATCCAATATATAAATACTCCAATCCTGTGAACACATACACACATGCTTACCTTTATTACTGTGAGTAGTCCCGTTGATTTCAGTGGGACTACTGTGCCCTTTGAGGCTTGATACACCATGGCATTTCTCTTTTATATACCACTGTGATGCCAATGAAATCAGTGGTGTTACACATTGGCACACAACTGGAGTAATGCAGTGGTAACAGGCTCTTGGTCTAAAAAATATTAGATTTTACAGTGAATTGTTCTAAGACAAACACCTTTTTAATGTCAGAGTAGGGTCTAATTTGAAACATATCTATCTGAGTGATTTTATAAAGCCCACTCTATTAACAAATGTGATGTGCACATTAAAATAGGATTCCATTCTCTACAATCTAAAATCACCATCTAGGCACTGGTAACGTATAGTATTCCTTATTCCTAGAAGGGAACATTTGCTTTGACAGAGTTTGTAGCTAAGACCATGACAATGCCAAGCGTCAAATTATATATTTTAACTGCCAAACCAAACATCTCTCTCAGCTGTCCCATATTTTAGATCCAAATCTAACACTTCCCCACCTTACATTCTCCCTCTTTTTATGTCTGTAAAAGAGTGGAATCAGGAACTCTACTTGATCAGGGTATGAAAATTTTCATAGTAAGGAACTGAACCCCCAAAGTTTTGCTATTTAAAAAAAATAAATTTCTTATTTCAAACTGATCCAATGTTGAATGAAGTGAATGGATGAATTCCCATTGACTTCAATGGGCATTGCAATGGGGCCTTATTTTCTGGGACATAATTGAAATTCCAGGGTCCTATATTTGCATATGGACAGATTAAATGCTGTGAAAGCCACCTACTCTAACACATCTGTATTGGGAAAGATCTAGAAAATAAATGTTATTCCTTTACTATCTCCCTTTGTTTCAGCAGAGAAAGCAATTAGAGCAGGGGTGGGCAAACTTATTGCCCTGAGGGTCACATTGGGTTTCTGAAATTGTATAGAGGGCTGGTTAGCGGAGGCTGTGCCTCCCCATACATCCAGGTGTGGGCCAGCTCCCACCCCTTATCAGAGCCCCCCATTTTCTTGCCCCGACGCCCCCTCTGGGACTCCTGCCCCATCCAGCCCCCTTGTTCCCTGATCACCACACCCCCTGACCACCACTCCGAACTCCACTGCCCTCTATCCAGCCTCCCCCCGTCTCCCTGCCCCCTTACTGTGCTGCCTGGAGCACTGGTGGCTGGTGGTGCTACAGCTGTGCCGCCCAGAGCACCAGGACACGCAGTTGCGCTGCCCGGCTGGAGCCAGCCACACCACTATGCAGCACAGAGCACCAGGTCAGGCTGTGACTCTGCAGCCTTGCTGCCCAGAGCATTGTGCCAGCAGCACAGTGAGCTGAGGCTGCGGGGGAGGGGCTAGCCTCCCGGGCCAGGAGCCAGGCAGGAGAGTCCCATGGGCCACAATTTGCCCACCTCTGAATTAGAGCACTCTCATTCTTTTAATATCTTCTAGCACTTAGAGGAGGGTTGTAGATTTATATGAATGTAATTGCTCAAAAAGGAGGCTGCTGTAGGTGAAAAATTGTAGCTTTTGGAGTTAGCTCAAGTGAATAAAGAGTCTTTTCCCCCAACTTGAAATTATTTGACCACTGAAAAATATTCAAGTTAGGATTGTTGATGTATCCTTTCACTTTCAGGATCTTTATTTCATTTTAAAACCATGCAGATTGTGGGATAGCAGCACATTGTAACTAACGGTGTTACAAAACAGAGCAACTGATCCACATGAGGAATACAACAAAAATCACTAAGCATTCGTTTTGGATTCTGTCTAAGAAACTGCTGTAATTAAACACCATTCCTCCCCCCATCCCTATTTGGTAGTTTATGGAACAATACCAGGTCAGGTGGGGAGAGAGAAATAGATCCCAGGTGTGTGCAAGTATGGAGATGATCAAATCACAGTTAAACTAATAACATATATTAGAATAGATCTACTTTTTAATAAATTAGACATTTAGAATACTGAAGAATGAGGAGTGTAAATCATGGTCTCTCTTTTTCAGAAGTTTACTTCCTGCCTGCCTCAATGGGGCGTGTTAAAAGTATAAACAGGATTCATTAAAGAGGAGACATTTTCTCAGAATTCACAGGAGACACTACTCTGTTATACGCAGCACTCAACAACCACTAGCTGCGTCAGCTGTCTTTTAGGGAACGCTCTGTCTTGTCTCATGGACAATTGATCATGTGTTGCGTATGCGAAGAGCAGCACATAGATTACACACAGTTCTGTGGATGTGGGTCATAAGGTTATTACCACCATTCATCACTGTAGTATCTGGATAGCAGAGGACGGGACTCAGTGCGGGTCCCTTCCAGTTCTATGTACCTACATTTACCTTTCAGGCTTCCACCTAAAATCCATAGCAATAGCAAAGTCCCTAGTGGACTTCATGGAGTGTCTGGCACTTCTACCTTTTGGGGGTCAAAACTCTGCTTGAGGCAGAGCTTTTGCTTTTGCATTTATTTTTTTAAATTTTATTATTTTTTTGCTAGGTTGGGAGGGGTTAAGGAAGAATGTCAGTATTTCACCAGTTTTCACTTACAAGCAGTTACTGATTAATCGGAGGATATGTGAATATTTAAAAGCCCATTGAAGCCAAAGGGAATTTTCCCATGGACTTCAATGCAGGCTTTGGGTCAGGCTCTTGATCCATAGCAAAATGTTTTCTTTTCTATCACCAATCATAGCGCCTCTCAGCCAAAATGTTGGAAACCCTCTCTCCCTTCCCTTCCCCTCCCCAACTCCCACTACCAACCCCTCCTCCCACAAAAATTCAATCCGGAAGAGAGAGAATACATTCTTGTGAATTTGTCCTAGGTAAAAAATTGTTATTTTCACAGAAAATTAAGGGGGAGGGTAAGCTGACAAGGCTTTTATGAGTACCTGCATTAAATTAATTCATTTCTACCAATCAGAACTTTACTTACAGATGCAAGCAGCTGCAATCAACCTGACTGCTTCGTATGGTGGCTCACAGGATGGAAAAATTGGTTGAACAATATAATTAGCAAATGTAATTGCTATTACAGCCTGAGTTGTTGGTTCAATAATTAGCAAGGAAGACCACAGTCTGATAAAGGCTATGAATTCACCAAAAGCTTCTAGTATATAGGCATAGCTAGCTCCTGATTTAACAATGGATGTTCCCAGTTCAGCATAACACAGAGCTCCAAACAACGAAAAGATCCCACCAAGGGCCCAAATGAATAGTGAGAGTCCATAAGAGGCACTATACATCAAAACACCTTTGGGTGACACAAATATCCCAGAACCAATCATGTTCCCTACTATTAAAGAAACACCATTAATCAAAGTAATTTCTTGTTTCATCTTCATTTTTTCTTGCACATTTTCAGCCATTTTGTCCGTTTCATGTACTCCATTCTTGGATGAGTTTTTTTTATTACAGCATATGATCCGGGAGCCTGACATTACCTGAAAATGAGTAATGAGAAAGAGACAATTTTTTAATGGACATCGCATATGTGATTAACTCTGTGATTAACTGGATTAACAGAATCCGCCATCATGATTAGTACTTGTTGGTAGGGCCTTATTGATAGGCTAATTTTGATTAAAAAACAAAATCTACCTTATCGGTAGGACTCCTACAATTACAAAACTGTGAAATTTCATATTCTGTCTCTCTTCCCTCAGCAACACAGTGCCACTTCAATGAACTATTTACTGTCCCTAAAGTTTGTCCATTTGAGTACTAGAAATAAAAAGGGAAAAGTTAGAATGAACTGACTTTGTTGGGCCAATCTGTGAACTCTTAATAACCTATTACCAAAAACAAGTTCCAAATAGGAGTTTTGCACAGCATAATATGATAAAATGACCAGAGCTTATGATTGTTATAGGAAAATGCAGAGCACCTGGCTTTTTTGAAAGTGCCACCACCGAGATTTAATTATGTACATAAGTGTTATGCTGCTCAAGACTGTGTCAATGTCTATTGACTTTAAGTTGACAAATATAGGTGGAGAAGGTAGCTCTGCCTATGTCGAATATGCCTAAACACTTTCTGTTATAAGATCCTATCATCAGTTGCCTATAATTTTGTCAGACTCCAACCATTTGGGCTAAAATTTTCCATCTCAGGTGCCTGACTCACTCTGATTTTTTTATATATATAGTTTCAGCTAAAAAGTACAATTGTTTCTCAGAATGAAATTAGGAAACAAAACAAACCATTGTTAGACCCTCATTAAAATAAAATCTTACAACCGCTTTGTTGAGATGCTTTAGCACCTCTATGAAGAAAAGTGGGGCTTGAAATTTTGCAGGGGCATTACCATGGTATCAAAAAATGTGGCTTTTGCCAGTCCCATGAAAACTTGGTCCAGTCATAAGCTTCCAAAAAACTGCACTTTGTAAAGACTTCTTAGCATTTGGTAACAAAATTCTACAAAACTTCATCTTTGCTAAGCTTGCTCCAGCTCTGGGATGAGTAGCTCTGTTTATCCTTGTGAGCTGAATGAAGCAGAGGTCCTGTGAACAAAATAATCCATGATCATTTAATTAAAGACTATCATAGAAACATAGAACTGGAAGGGACCTCGAGAGGTCATCTAGTCCAGTCTCCTGCACTCAAGGCAGGACTAAGTATTATCTAGGCCACCCCTGACAGGTGTTTGTCCAACCAGCTCTTAAAAATCCCCAATGATGGGGATTCCACTACCTCCGTAGGCAATTTATTCCAGTGGTTAACCACCCTCACAGGAAGTTTTTCCTAACGTCCAACCTAAATCGCCCTTACTGTCATTTAAGCCCATTGCATTTTGTCCTATGCTCAGAGGTTAAGAAGAACAATTTTTCTCCCTCCTCCTTGTAACAACCTTTTAAGTATTTGAAAACTGTTATCATGTCCTCCTCTCAGTTTTCTCTTCTCCAGACTAAACAAACCCAATTCTTTCAATTTTCCCTTATAGGTCATGTTTTCTAGACCTTTAATAATTTTTGTTGCTCTTCTCTGGACTTTCTCCAATTTGTCCACATCTTTCCTGAAACGTGGCACCCAGAACTGGACACAATACTCCAGTTGAGGCCTAATCAGCGAGTAGCAGAGTGGAAGAATTACTTCTTGTGTCTTGCTTACAATACTCCTGCTAATACATCCCAGAATGATGTTCACTTTTTTTGCAACAGCATTACACTGTTGACTCATATTTAGCTTGTGATCCACTATGACCCCCCAGATCTCTTTCCACAGCACTTCTTCCTAGGTAGTCATTTCCCATTTTGTATGTGTGCAACTGATTGTTCCTTCCTAAGTGGAGTACTTTGCATTTGTTCTTATAGAATTCCATCCTATTTACTTCAGACCATTTCTCCAGTTTTTCCAGATCATTTTGAATTTTAATCCAGTCCTCTAAAGCATTTGCAACCCCTCCCAGTTTGGTATTGTCCGCAAACTTTATAAGAGTAGTCTCTATGCCATTATCTAAATCATTGATGAAGATATTGAACAGAACCAGACCCCGAAGCGATCCCTGCAAGACCCCACTCGTTATGCCCTTCCAGCATGACTGTGATCCACTGATAACTACTTTCTGGGAACAATTTTCCAATCAGTTATGCACCCACCTTATAGTAGCTCCATCTAGATTGTATTTCCCTAGTTTGTTTATGAGAAGGCAATATGAGACATTATCAAAAGCCTTACTAAAGTCAAGATATATCATCATCTACTGCTTCCCCCCACCCATAAGGCTTGTTAACCTGTCAGTAAAAGCTATCAGGTTGGTTTGACACTATTTGTTCTTGACAAATCCATGCTAACTGTTATTTATCACCTTATTATCTTCTAGGTGTTTGCAAATTGATTGCTTAATTATTTGCTTCATTATCTTTCCAGGTACAGAAGTTAAGCTGTCTGGTCTGTAATTCCCCAGGTTGTCCTTATTTCCCTTTTTATAGATGGGCAGTATAATTGCCTTTTTCCAGTCTTCTGGAATGTCTCTTGTCTTCCATTACTTTTCAAAGATAATTGCTAATGGCTTAGATATCTTCTCAGTCAGCTTTTTGAGTATTCTAGGATGAATTTAATCAGGCCCTGGTGATTTGAAGACATCTAACTTGTTAAAATAATTTTTGACTTGTTCTTTCCCTATCTTAGACTCTGATCCTACTTCATTTTCACTGGCATTCACTATGTTAGATGTCCACCACCATCAACCTTCTTGGTGAAAACCAAAACAAATATGTCATTAAGCACCTCTGCCATTTCCACATTTTCTGTTATTGTCTTTCCCCCCGTCTTGAGTAATGGGCCTACTCTGTCCTTGGTCTTCCTCTTGCTTCTAATGTATTTGTAGAATGTTTTCTTGTTTCTTTTTATCTCCCTAGCTAGTTTGATATAATTTTGTGCCTTGGCTTTTCTAATTTTGTCCCTACATACTTGTGATATTTGTTTATATTCAACCTTTGTAATTTGATTGAGTTTCCACTTTTTGTAGGACTCTTTTTTGGGTTTTAGATCATTGAAGATCTCCTGGTTAAGCCAGGGTGGTCTCTTGCCATACTTCCTATCTTTCCTACACATGGGGATTGTTTGCTTTTGTGCCCTTAATGACGTCCCTTGAAAAACTGCCAACTGTCTTCAGTTGTTTTTCCCTTTAGACTTGCTTCTCATGGGATTTTACCTACCAACTCCCTGAGTTTGCTAAAGTCTGCCTTCTTGAAATTCATTGCCTTTATTGTGCTGTTCTCCCTCCTACCATTCCTTAGAATCATGAACTCTACCATTTCATGATCACTTTCACCCAGGTTGCCTTCCACTTTCAAATTCTCAGTCAGTTCTTCCCTATTTGTCAAAATCAAATCTAGAACAGCATCTCTCCTAGTACCTTTCTCCACCTTCTGAAATAAAAAATAGTCTCCAATACATTCCAAGAACTTGTTGGATAATCTGTGCCCTGCTGTGTTATTTTCCTAACAGATGTCTGGGTAATTGAAGTCCCTCATCACCACTAAGTCCTGTGCTTTGGATGATTTTGTTAGTTGTTTAAAAAAAGCCTCATGTTATACATGCACAAAAGCACCAAATTGAGGTTGCACAGGCAACCTTAATTCTGGCATCTCCTAACATTTGAATGCTTGACATTGCAAACAATGTTCTTTTACTATAGCTTTTATGGATGTTCTATTTATATTAGGTGTATCAAGGGCTAAATATGCATGCCTTCACTGTCTTTACCCTTCTTGCCATGCCTGGTATAATTTGTTCCAGGACATTTCAGTCTGGGGTGGGCCAATTTTCATCTTTGACCAGGTGTGAATGATTCCTCCTTGTCAAGGTTCCTTCCCCACTCTGAACTTTAGGGTACAGATGTGGAGACCTGCATGGACACTTCTAAGCTTAATTACTAGCTTAGATCTGGTACACTGCCACCATCCAGAATTCCAGTGTCTGGAGCACTCTCTGTCCCTCCCAAAACTTTCCCCTCCCTGGGTTGCCTTGAGGGACTTCACCATTTCCCTGGCAAACACAGATCCAAATCCCTTGGATCTTCAAACAAGGAGAAATTAACCATCCCCTCCTCCTTTCCCCCCACCAATCCCTGGTGAGTCCAGATCCAATCCCCTTGGATCTTAAAACAAGGAAAAATCAATCAGGTTCTTAAAAAGAAAGCTTTTAATTAAAGAAAGAAAAGTAAAAATCATGTCTGTAAAATCAGGATGGAAAATACTTTACAGGGTAATCAGATTCATATAGCCCAGAGGAACCCCCTCTAGCCTTAGCTTCAAAGTTACAGCAAACAGAGGTAAAATCCTCTCAGCAAAAAAGGAGCATTTACAAGTTGAGAAAACAAAAATAAGACTAATGCACCTTGCCTGGCTATTACTTACAAGTTTGAAACATGAGAGACTGATTCAGAAAGATTTGGAGAGCCTGGATTGACGTCTGGTCCCTCTTAGTCCCAAGAGCGAACAACCCCCCAAAACAAAGAGCACAAACAAAAGATTCCCTCCATCAAGATTTGAAAGTATCTTGTCCCCCTATTGGTCCTCTGTTCAGGTGTCAGCCAGGTTTACTGAGCTTCTTAACCCTTTACAGGTAAAAGAGACATTAACCCTTAACTATCTGTTTATGACACCCCTCATCTCTAAATGCTGGACATCCCAATGCTAGGGTTATCATCCTACTGACTCTCTCTACAGTGCAATCCAGGAAATGTAAATCCAGCTCTAGGAGAAATACCCATGCTAGCTTTGATTGAGCTAGAGATCTAAAAATAGCTATGTAGCCTGTGACAGACTCAGACCAGTGGGGTACAGGAGTGCGGTCGAGGGCAAATATACTGGTCATCGGATGAGTAGTTTTCTGTTCCCTGAGTGACCAGAGCAGAGGCTGCACTAAAGTAATCAGGAACCTGCTAGAACCAATTAAGGCAGACAGGCTGATTAGAACACCTGCAGTCAATCAAGGCAGGCTAATCAGGGCACCTGGGTTTAAAAAGGAGCTCACTTCAGTTTGTGGCGTGCATGTCAGGAGCTGGGAGCAAGAGGCGCAAGGAGCTGAGAGTAAAAGGGTGTGCTGCTGGAGGACTGAGGAGTACAAGCATTATCAGACACCAGGAGGAAGGTCTTGTAGTGAGGATAAAGAAGGTGTTTGGAGCAGGCCACGGGGAAGTAGCCCAGGGAGTTGCAGCTGTCATGCAGCTGTTACAGGAGGCACTATAGACAGCTGCAATCCACAGGGCCGTGGGCTGCAACCGGGAGTAGAGAGTGGGCCCAGGTTCCCCCCAAACCTCCCAACTCCTGATCAGACACAGGAGGAGTTGACCCAGACTGTGGGTTACACCAGAGGGGAAGATCACTAAGGTGCGCAAATCTGCCAATAAGCGCAGGACCCACCAAGGTAGGGAAGGAACTTTGTCACAAGCCACAGCTGCACGGGTGGTGGAATGGACTAGCCTGAGTACAATGCCATCTGAAACCCTAGATATACACTTGAAGCAGTCCTCACAGCTATTTTTAATGTATTAGCTTGATCACAGCTAGTACAGCCATGTGTACTTGAGCTGGAAATTACACCTCCAACTCCAGTGTAGAGATACCCATTGTTGTCTGAGCTAGCTCAATCCAAGGTCTCGCAGGTATGTCTGCATGTGATGCAGTCATCTCTCTCATTGTAGTGTAGATTTACCCTATATAACAACAATAAATTATAACTTGCATCATGGAGACATATTCAACAAGTGCCAAGTGATCGGCAATGCTCAGCCAGGGGTTTAAAAGGTGTGAACTTTTCTACTAGGTGATAGTCATTCAGCCTGGAATTATCAAAGGGCCTTGAAAGTTTGGTTCAATGGGAATTACTTGCCTAACTCCTTAGGTACCTTTGAAATCCCCAGCGTTTAATGCAGACAATACTAAATAAAGATTAAGGTGCTGAGTACTTCCTATGAGGTGCTGAGAACTCCCAGCTCCTATTGATTTCAGTGGAAATTGAGAGCACTGAGCACCTTGGAAGGTCAAACCTTAATAAAGATGAAATACAGATGAAATGCATCAAATATGCATCAGTTTTATTCTTGTATTTCAGGCGATTTTGGGGGACAATCTCTTAATTGGGATGATCAGCTGCCCACCATCAGAGAGTCCCAGATCAGAGACCTCTGCTATGTCATCATCACAGGAACTAGGCTGTAGAATCAAGGTAAACAAGTGCTTTCCAGTTTCACACATAAAGTGAGTGATGTCAAAGAAAAAATGCCATTTAAGAATGAAATCTATTTTCACAGTTCCACTGTGATTATCAGTAACAAATGCAAGTTTAAAAAGCCGTTTTAAAGGCTATAATCCATCACATTGTATTCTTAAAGCAAACAGAACAGTAACAGCATATTAACAGCAGAGATAATGATTGAAAAAATAGCAACGCATCTTTAAGGCACACACATTGATAGGAATATGCTTGGTTGGATGTGCAAAGAACAGATGAGCCGAGAGTCACCGCTGTACCTTAGGAAATCCTGCTGTGTGGCTCAAACTTCAGAACCCTGACACTGAACATGAGCTACAGCAGATTCTAAATAGAGCACTTATGGCATGATCATGCCACTGAACACATTCCAGCGCAAGAACGGGCCAGGCGAACAAAACAAGATTATACATTGTGAAGAAGCAACAGCAACAAAAACACTTTGCTGTGAAGCAAAACTTTATCTTCTGTGATGGGAATACATAATTATTCAGTAGGAACTTACCAGCTCCACAGATTGTTGTTCTCACTTTTACGTTCTTAAAAATATGCAGCAAAATAATACCTAGTGTTGTCCTGCTTGGTTACTATGCTCAAAATGTTTGTGGGTTCTTATATTACAGACACACTCAATCCCACAGTTTATCGTTACCACCATAAGCATGTCATTATGGACAAAATAAAGGGAGAAGCTACTGTACTCTGATTTTAAGAGTGGTATTAAAAAGAGAAAGTAGAAGCTTACCAGTTGACGCTGCTTCCTTTAGGGGAAAGGCTGCTGTAACTTAAGCAACAGAACAGTGACTCTAACTTCCTTCTGTGTCTAAATAAGAAAGCAGCTGATTCACTAGGAGTGGAAAGTGATATGGATATAAGGGGTTCAATTTAGCTTTGCTGTCAGCTGCTATTTTTAGTAGGAATATTAAAACCAGCAGCAGCTACCAAAAAAGAAGATCTAGGGCTTCTATGAAACAGGGTGTCTCCAAACAACTCAAGTGAACCAGAAGAGACAGTGTAAAAGTCAGAGGCCCTATTACAATATCTTAGAAAGGCATGTTTATCAAGACCAACGGAAGTTTATTTACTTCAACGCATTTATCCACAGCCACTGTCGAACTCAAAGATAGTGTCCCAAGTGATAAGTTAACATTTTCAGAATGAATGGAATCTCTCGTTCACTGCAATGATCATAAAGTGAGCTTTTTGACAATGTGATGGTGGAAGAAATCTGTTTTCAGGAAAGTGCGTGGAAGAGCCGGGCACAAACCTCTGTTTACTGTGCAGAAGGTAAGGGAGAGAGGAGGTTGTCTGCTAATTTCCCAAACACTTTATTAACTAAAACAAGACAGCTGGCTAAATGAAAACAATAGATCTCACTTTACACCAAGTACATTTTCTGAAAATTATCTCTCTAGTCCACCCAAGAATTTATAACACAGTTATTCATTACGTGACAAGCACGCTGGCAATCTGTGTAAATCTTATTTCAATTGAATGTGCTTTTGTTTCAACTAAGATTTAAAAATAAGTAAAGCAAAGAAGGACTTACCAAGGTGCTTGAATTTGTCTTCTGAAATTATATAGTACCCTCTTTATAAAGTACTCTTGGAATACAAAGTCCAGGATGAAGCAAGGTACAGTATTAATCCAAAAAGGCCAAACAAGGAAATAATCTCTGGAGAGCAGAATAATAAGTTAATGAATGCAAGAACACTAACTTAGCACCCTTGTTTTCCATGATCTGCTGGTGAACTGAGAGGCCAGTGTGAGTATAAGAGCTTACACGCAGAAATCAAAGGGCATCTGGAAAGAGCTGATCAAGCAGGTCAAGAGTGTTTGGCCACTGGACTGTGTCAAGACATCTGACAATGGGAATTAATAGGAAAGCAACTAGTAAAAAGATAAAAATATGTTTAATTAATGTGGCTGTCTCTCCCATTCCTCCACTGATCCCAGCCCTAAGAAAGCAAGTTGCAACATAGTATTAAAATTGCTAAAATTAATTGCAAAACAAAAAGCATTTAGAACAGATTTGGTAGTGCTATTTGTTACTTTTCAAATACAAGCTTGTAAAAAAATTTTATTACATATTGGGGCATGTTTCTTTAAAAAAAAAGGACAATACAGGTCTGAGAAAGTCTATACTTAATGTAATATAGTAATGGCTGCGCTTTTTTAAAAGCAGTATTAAAGGAAACAAGACTATGCAAGGCATTTTAATTAAACACTCAAGCTATTTTTGCCCATGGACGGCAGGTATTTATGCACTACGTTTTCTAAGTTTAGTTAGGAATGTATATGTTTAATACTTGGATTGTACAACGTTCATTAGCTGGCTGCATCTCTTTAGAGTTACACAAATCTGCGATTAGGTAAATTAAAATATATCAAGAGGCTTCTTGGCAACAAAATTGTTTTGAAGACATGTTACTCTGTTTAAAAGTATGATAGGCCCTGCCTCGCATGCCTCAATAAGGCAAAACTCTGTTATATTTAGGGTATATCTACACTGCAGATAAACACCTGAAATTGGCCCACGTCAGGCTGTGGGCCTGTAAAATTGCAGTGTAACCTTTTGGGTTCGGGCTGGAGCCTGAGCTCTGGTACCGTGCAATGGGAGAGAATCCCAGAGCCTGGACTCCAGACATACCCTTACAGTCATTTAAAGGCCTTTCCATGCTGCTACACTCTGTAGTACAACTGTAAATGGGCCTAAGTGTAACTGAGAAACAGGCCCCCAATCTTGATTTAAAGAATGATTAACTATTCCTTTTATTAAAAAAAAATTGTGCCTAATTTCCACTTTGAATTTGTCTAACTTTAGCTTGCGGCCACTGGATCTTGTTATGCCTTTGTCTGCCAGGTTAAAGAACCCTCTATTATCAGATTCTTATTCCTGTGTAGGTGTTTTTTGTATATTTATCTGGAAAATATTAAATGGTCATACCATAGCATGAGCCAAATATCCATAGCATGAGCCAAATTCTGCCCTCCATTTTGACTCAGTAAAAATGTCTTTTATATTACTGTTAGAACATTCCAGCCCAAACAGTGGTCGAAATTTCACAAATATCTACAAGGAAAAGTGCTTTGGTCAACATGAAGAGAAAACAAAATCAAACAATAAAGAATGTAAGATAAGCACATTTCCCTTGTATTTGCAACCAGCAATAATCCAGCAAGTTCACTCAAACACACAGCTGATGATCATACTAATATCAGAGGAGTTTATGACACTGCATTAGTACCTCAAAATCTTAAGCAATTGTTCACAGTTTGGCAAAGAACAAGAATCCATTTATGTTTCATTTGAAAAAAGGGGGAGAGGATTTATTTTATGTTGTGTTTAGTTCATACTCATTTTCTGTATGTTGTTCCTTTGATCCCAAACCCACTGAATCGACAATATCTCATAGCAAGCACCCACAGACGTCAATAGAAGTTTGTTTTAGTTAGTTACCAGAGATTTC
Organism: Gopherus flavomarginatus; assembly: GCF_025201925.1. Classification (NCBI taxonomy): domain Eukaryota; kingdom Metazoa; phylum Chordata; order Testudines; family Testudinidae; genus Gopherus; species Gopherus flavomarginatus. Next base: position 253,990,055 of record NC_066618.1, on the reverse strand, counting down.
AGATCTTCATTCAGGAAAGTCACCGAATGTTATCTGGTACTATAACATTACGATTGCACGCTCCAAGAAAGAAGAGTAGAGGAGGGGGAATAAAATCTTAATACTTCATCCAGGTTATTCAGGATTTTTAATTAAGAGCCAGAAGAAATATAAGACACTAAATGTCCAAGCTAAAAACCTGCTATACAAATTATTCTCCAAGGTATTTTCAAAATATATAACAAAAAGGTAACCCTTCACCTATCTTACATTATTCTGTGCTGGCTTTGTTACACAGGCTCAAAAATACATGAGCAATATTATTTTTTAAAATGTTATATTTTCAAGACAGCTGTGACTCAAGAACCTCTTTGTTGCAACTGGCAGAGAGCACAGAGGTGCATAGAGTTTTACAGGAATCCCCTGGACTGGATGTATGCATAATAATTCACTAAAGGATGAGGTCTCTACCAAGAGCCAGTATCCCATCATAATCACTGCAAAATCTATGTACACATAATATTTAACAAGTTACGTGTCTATACTGAAAATTATGTTCTTAAGGCAAGCAACCAGAAGGTGACATATCTTGGACAGGTGCCTTTCAAGCAGGAGGTAATAGAAGTTTATTGCTCCGTCATGTGGGCATTGTCTGACTCAGTAGATACCTGTTTGTATAGTGAGCCAAATACTAATAAAGTGTTTGTGAAATCTTCAAAAGAGGAAATTTACAAGAATAAACAAACAATAGGAGGGGATCCTGCCTTTAGAGTAAAGACAATGGATTGTTGGGGTATATCTGGGGATTCATGCTCCTCCCCCTAGCTCCTTCACTGAGGCTTTATGTCTTATGAATGGAGAGTCACTGCCAAGCTTGGCTGTCAAACATTGGAGGGACTTTGGGTGAACATTGCTCTATTAAAAAATGAAAGTATCTAGTTAAATAAGTTTATGTTCTAGAATGCATCTTGTGATTTTATTTTATATGTAACTATTTGTTTACAATACTTCTACTTGACATCACTTGAATCTCTGTACTTTAAGGAAACTTGCAGTTGTTTCACTATAAACCAGGGATGGGCAAACTTTTTGGCCTGAGGGCCACATCTGGATGGAAAAATTGTATGCAGGGCCATGAATGTAGGGCTGGGGCAGAGGATTGGGGTGTGGGAGGGAGTGTGGGTATGGTAAGGGGTGCAGTGTGCAGGAAGGGGCTCAGGGCAAGGGGCTGGGGTGCAGAAGCAGTGTGGGGTGCATCCAGGGGCTCAGGGCAGGGGGTTGGGATGCAACAGGGGACTCAAGGCAGGAGGTTGGGGACTCAGGGAAGGGGGTTGGGATGCAGGGCCCAGGAGGGGTTTGGGGTGTGTGTTCTGCCCTGGCACCAGTTACCTCGAGTGGCTCCAGGGTGGCAGCGGCATGCAGCAGGGCAAAGGCAGGCTCCCTGCTTGCCCTGGCCCTGTGCCGCTCCCAGAAGTGGCCAGCATGATGGCAATGGCTCCTGAGAGTGGGGTGGAACAGGTGGCTCCGCTGCATGCTGCCCTCGATTGCGGGTCCCACCCTCAAAGCTCCCATTGGCCACGATTCCACATTTCCAGCCAAGGGGAGCATGCCTATTGCTAACTCATAGAGAGAGCAGGACCTGTATAGGCCTAAATGGGAGTGCTTGTGCTGCCTGTGACCAGTGGTTTTTGGGGAGCTGACCTCTGGCAGGCATAGACAAGACTTCCTCCAAGGACAGGTGGTAATGAGTGCCTCACAGCTCTGGATACTCCAGGAAGTGTCGCAACAGCATCTTAAAATATGTCTACCCTGGTGGCAGTGTATAGAGTACAAGCACTGCTCACCCAGCTAGTGTGGGTATAAACAGCAGGGTAGATGGCGAAGTCCAGCTTAAGTGAGTTGCGTAGAACAGAGTGCCCTACATTTCTGACTGTCCAGGCTATGGCTCTGTACAGCCCAAGCAGTACCTCCCAGGTCAACACTACTGTTTTTAGTAGCGTAGCATCAGGCTGCCTCCCCACTAACAGAGCCTCTCTCTGACCTGGTCTACACTACGCGTTTAAACCAATTTTAGCAGCGTTAAACCGATTTAACGCAGCACTTGTCTACACAACGAGGCCCTTTATATCGATATAAAGGGCTCTTTAAACTGGTTTCTGTACTCCTCCCTGACGAGAGGGGTAGCGCTGAAATTGGTATTCCATATTGGATTAGGGTTAGTATGGCCGCAAATCGATGGTATTGGCCTCCGGGCAGTATCCCACAGTGCACCACTGTGACTGCTCTGGACAGCAATCTGAACTCGGATGCAGTGGCCAGGTAGACAGGAAAAGCCCTGCGAACTTTTGAATTTCATTTCCTTCTTGCCTAGCGTGGAGCTCCGATCAGCATGGGTGGTGATGCAGTCCCAAATCCAAAAAGAGCTCCAGCATGGACCGTATGGGCGATACTGGATCTGACCGCTGTATGGGGAGACAAATCTGTTCTATCAGAGCTCCGTTACAGAAGACGAAATGAAAAAGCATTTGAAAAAAATCTCCAGGCTATGATACAGAGTCCACAGCACAGTGCTGCTTGACAAGCATAACGGAAAGCCAAAGAGTCAAACGGACACTCATGGACGGAGGGAGGGGGTACTGAGGACTCCAGCTATCCCACAGTCCCCAGCAGTCTCCAAAAAGTATTTGCATTCTTGGCTGAGCTCCCAATGCCCGTAGGGTCAAGCACATTGTCCGGGGTGGTTCAGGGTATAGCTCGTTAATTTACCCTCCTCCTCCCACATGAAAGAAGAGGGAAAAAAATCGTTTCTTGACTTTTTTCAATGTCACCCTATGTCTACTGCATTCTGCTGGTAGACGCGATGCTGCGACAGTGAACAGCAGTATCCTCTCCTCTCCCCTCCCCGGTGGCAGACGGTACAATATGATTGCTATCTGTCATCATCATCATCCCGTGAGTGCTCCTAGCTGGCCTCAGGTGAGGTTGGCCGGGGGCGCCTGGGTAAAAATAGGAATGACTCCCGGTCATTCCTAGTAGATGATACAGAACGGCTGGTAACTGTCTTCATCATAGCAACTGGGGGCTGAGCTCCATCACCCCCTCCTTTTCATGTGTAAAGAAAAGATTCTGTACTGACTGGACTATCATAGCAGCGGGATGCTGAGCTCCTCTCCCCTCCACTGTTTAATGTCCTGCTTGGACTATCATAGCAGCTGGAGGCTGCCTCTCCCTCATTTTATCTCAGTAACAAGTCAGTGTCTCTTATTCCTGCATTCTTTATTACTTCATCACACAAATGGGGGGACACTGCAGCGGTTGCCCAGGAGGGTTGGGGGAGCAGGGAAGCAATGAGTGGGGTTGTTGCAGGGGCACCCCTTAGAATGGCATGCAGCTCATCATTTCTGCGGGATCTGACACGGAGCGGCTGTGCTCTCTTGTTCTCTGGTACACTGGTTCTCTAGTGCACTTGCACCATATTGTAGGCAGGACTGACTCTATTTTTAGATACCATAAAGGAGGGCTTGACTCGGGGAGTCATTCCCATTTTTGTCTTTGCGCCCCCGGCCGACCTCAGCCAGGGGCACCCATGATAGCAGCAGACATTACAGAACGACTGATAACCGTCATCTCATCGCCAATTTACAATGGCATAGAAGACGATACAGAACAACTGATAACCGTCTCTGCTGTCTTGCAAAGGCAAATGAATGCTGCTGTGTAGGGCTGCAGTACCGCCTCTGTTAGCAACATCCAGTAGACATATGGTGACAGTAAAAAAAAGCTGAATGGGCTCCATGGTTGCCGTGCTATGGCATCTGCCAGAGCAATCCAGGGAAAAAGGGTGCGAAATGATTGTCTGCCGTTGCTTTCACGGAGGAAAGAATGAGTGATGACATTTACCCAGAATCACCCATGACACTGTTTTTGCACCATCATGCGTTGGGGTCTCAACCCAGAATTCCAATGGGCGAGGGAGACCGCGGGAACTAAGGGATAGCTACAGGATACCTACCCACAGTGCAATGCTCCAGAAATCGACGCTAGCCCCAGACCATTGACTCATACCGCCAAATTAATGTGCTTAGTGTGGCTGCGTGCACTGGACTTCATACAATCTGTTTTACAAAACCGGTTTGTTTAAAATCGGAATAATCCCGTAGTGTAGACATACCCTCTGCTGCAGGGAAAGGCCCTAGCAGGAGAGGAGGCAGCAAGGAAAGACTCCGGCAACATGGAGCTGCTGAAGCCTTTCCCTGCGCCTGGAGTTTTTCACTGCCATGTGTAGCTACACCCCACAGTGCCAAGTGTGCATGCAGCCTGCCTTTCACTGCAGCATGTAGCAAAGACGGTTACTCACCGTTGTAACTGTTGTTCTTCGAGATGTGTTGCTCATATCCATTCCAGGTAGGTGTACGCGCCGCGCGTGCATGTTTGCCGGAAACTTTTTACCCTAGCAACTCCAGTGGTCCGGCAGGTCGCCCCCTAGAGTGGCGCCACTATGGCACTAGATATATACCCCTGCTGGCCCGCCCGCTCCTCAGTTCCTTCTTGCCGGCTACTCCGACAGTGGGGAAGGAGGGCGGGTGTGGAATGGATATGAGCAACACATCTCGAAGAACAACAGTTACAACGGTGAGTAACCGTCTTTTCTTCTTCGAGTGATTGCTCATATCCATTCCAGGTAGGTGATTCCCAAGCCTTACCTAGGCGGTGGGGTCGAAGTGAGAGGTCGCGGCCTGGAGTACTGCAGAGCCAAAGGCCGCATCATCTCTGGACTGCTGAACCAGGGTGTAATGGGAAGCGAATGTGTGGACCGATGACCAGGTCGCCGCCCTACAAATCTCTAGGATTGGGAAGCGGGCAAGGAAAGCCAGCGATGATGCCTGTGCTCTGGTGGAGTGAGCAGTCACACGGCCCATCGGGACATGGGCCAGGTCGTAGCAGGTCCTGATGCAGGAGGTAACCCAGGAAGATATCCTCTGGGAGGAAATCGGCAGCCCCTTGACCCGGTCCGCTACCGCCACGAATAACTGGGGGGACTTGCGGAATGGTTTGGTCCTGTCCACATAAAATGCTAGCGCCCGACGGACATCTAGCGAGTGGAGCTGTTGCTCCCTGCTGGACGAATGGGGCTTTGGGAAAAAGACTGGGAGGAAGATCTCTTGGTTAACGTGGAAAGCTGAGACCACCTTGGGAAGAAAGGCAGGGTGAGGCCTCAGCTGTACCTTGTCTTTATGGAAGACGGTATACGGTGGGTCCACTGTGAGGGCCCTCAGCTCTGACACTCGTCTAGCTGAGGTAATGGCCACTAGGAAGGCGGTCTTCCACGAGAGGTAGAGCAGGGAGCAAGTAGCTAATGGCTCGAATGGAGGGCCCATGAGCCGAGTTAGGACCAGGTTGAGGTCCCATGAAGGGGCAGGAGGGTGGATTTGTGGATAGGGCCGCTCCAGTCCCTTCAGGAATCTCACCACCATAGGGTGGGAGAAGACAGAACATCTGTCCACTCCAGGATGAAACGCGGAGATGGCTGCTAGGTGGACCCGGAGGGACGACAATGCCAGACCCTGGGTCTTGAGGGACTAGATGTAGTCTAAAATAGTGGTGACGGGACTCTCCATAGGGCGAAGACCTTTCTCCGAACACCAGCAGGAGAAACGCTTCCACTTAGCTGAGTAAGTAGCCCTGGTGGAAGGCTTTCTACTGCCCAGTAGAACCTCCCGAACCGGGGTAGAACAGCGTAACTCGGAGCCTGTCAACCACGCAGGAGCCATGCCGTAAGGTGCAGAGACTGAAGGTCCGGGTGACAGAGCCTGCCGTGGTCCTGGGTGATCAGGTCCAGATGTAGGGACAGTGCAACTGGGTTGGCTACTGAGAGGTCCAGCAACATGGGGTACCAATGCTGTCTGGCCCATGCTGGAGCTATGAGAATCACCCAAGCTCTGTCTCTGCGCACCTTGAGGAGAACCCTGTATATCAGCGGAACGGGAGGGAATGCGTAAAACAGGTGGTTTGTCCACGGGATCAGGAATGCATCTGCTAGAGACCCTGGCTCCCGACCCTGGAAGGAGCAGAATGCTTGACACTTCCTGTTCTGCCTGGACGCGAAGAGGTCCATCCGGGGACGACCCCACCTCTGGAAGAGTGAGAAGGCGACGTCTGGACGGAGGGACCACTCGTGCGAATGGAAGGATCTGCTCAGCCGATCCGCTAGAGTGTTCCGTACTCCTGGGAGATAGGAGGCGGAAAGGTGAACCGAATGGGCTATGCAAAACTCCCAGAGGTGCATTGCCTCGAGACACAGGGGAGAGGACCTGGTGCGGCCCTGCTTGTTGATGTAAAACATGGTCGTCGTGTTGTCAGTGAACACCGCGACACAACGACCTTGAAGGAGATGGACAAACGCTTGACAAGCAAGATGGACCGCTCTCAGCTCTCGTATGTTGATATGGAGGTTGATCTCTTGAGGTGTCCACAAGCCCTGAGTTCTCTGGGCGCTGCAGTGTGCCCCCCAGCCCAGATCTGAGGCGTCCGTAGTCAGGGATGCCGAGGGCTGGGGCGGATGGAACGGGAGCCCCGCACAGACTACGGACTGGTCCAGCCACCACCGAAGGGAGTCCAGTACCCTCTGAGGAACGGTGACGACTGTGTCCAACGAATGTCTGGCCAGCCGGTACTGCGCGATGAGCCAAGATTGAAGAGGCCTCATGCGGAGTCAGGCATATGCCGTCACGAACGTACAGGCTGCCATGTGGCCTAGAAGGGCCAGACATGTTCGTAGAGAGGTCAGCGGGGCCGCCTGCAAGCGCAGAATGATGGCCGACAGCGACTGGAATCTGGGCAAAGGTAGCAAGACCCTGGCCAGGGTAGAGTCCAGAGCGGCCCCGATGAACTCTATCCGCTGCGTGGGGAGCAGAGTAGACTTGTCCACATTGATGACGAGGCCCAAGGCAGCAAAGAGGGTGCTGATCCTGCAGACGTGGTCGCGGACCTGCAGCTCCGATATGCCTCGGATCAGCCAGTCATCCAGATAGGGGAAGACGTGAATGCGGCAACGTCGAAGGTGTGCGACGACGACTGCCATGCATTTCGTAAACACCCTCGGGGCCGTAGAGAGGCCAAACGGGAGGACCGCAAATTGATAATGTTGGCGGTCGACCACAAAGCAGAGGAAACGTCTGTGCTGGGGGGCAATGGAGATGTGGAAATAAGCGTCCTGCATGTCGAGGGCGGCATACCAGTCTCTGGGATCCAGGGATGGGATGATGGTTCCAAGGGATACCATACGGAACTTCAACTTCACCATATACTTGTTGAGTTCCCGCAGGTTGAGGATGGGCCTGAGGCTGCCCTTGGACTTGGGGATTAGAAAGTAGCGGGAATAAAACCCCTTGCCCTTCTCGTTTTCCGGAACCGCCTCTATGGCTCCCTTGACGAGGAGCGCGTGCACCTCCTGATGGAGGAATTGCTCGTGAGAGGGGTCCCTGAAGAGGGATGGGGATGGTGGGTGGGGGGGGGGGGCGAAGAAAACTGCAGGCGATAACCGGCCTGCCCCGTACGCAAGACCCAACGGTCCGATGTTATTCGGGTCCACGCCAGGAGGAAAAAAGAAAGACGGTTGGAAAACTGCGGGGAAGGATCCGGAGGGGAAACTGGTACTGCACCCTCGGGCGCACCTTCAAAATGAAGGCTTAGGTCCTGGAGGGGCCTTGGCGGAGCCTTGGTTCTGCCCTGTTTGGCCACCGGACTGCCTGCGGCGGTTGTTCCTGCTGCGGCGCCTAGAGAGGTCCTGCCGCGGGCGGAACTGAGGGTATGGCCGCCGCTGCTGCTGCTGGTTCTGCTGCCGGAATGGCCTGCGCTGTGTCGCAGGCGTATGCATTCCCAGCGACCGTATTATGATCCTGTTGTCCTTGAGGTCTTTTAGTCTGGGGTCTATTTTATCGGAAAACAGGCCCTGGCCTTCAAAGGGGAGGTCCTGGATAGTATGTTGGAGCTCCGGTGGAAGGCCAGAGACCTGCAGCCAAGAAATTCGGCGCATCGTGAGCCCCGAGGCCAGGGTCCGAGCGGCTGAGTCGGCAGCATCAAGGGAGGCCTGTAGCGATGTCCTTGCTACTTTCTTGCCCTCATCCAGGATGGTGGAAAACTCCTGGCGGGCGTCCTGTGGCAAGAGCTCCGCGAACTTCCCTGCCGCTACCCACGAGTTGAAGGAGTAGCGGCTGAGGAGGGCCTGCTGGTTTGAGACCCTGAGCTGTAGCGTCCCCGCCGAATAGACCTTGCGACCCAGGAGGTCCATTCGTCTCGCCTTCTTCGACTTGGGCGCTGGGGCCTCTTGACCGTGGCACTCCCTGTTGTTCACCGACTGGACCACCAATGAGCAGGGTGTCGGGTGAACGTAGAGGTATTCATAGCCCTTCGAGGGGGCCATGTACTTCCGTTCCACCCCTCGAGCAGTCGGAGGGATGGAGGCCGGTGACTGCCAGATGTTAGCGGCGTTGGCCTGGATTGTTTTTATAAAAGGCAGGGCCACTCTGGTGGGCGCATTGGCGGAGAGGATGCTCACCACCGGGTCCTCAATTTCAGACACCTCCTCCGCTTGCAAGTCCAGGTTCTGTGCCACCTGGTGGAGGAGGTCTTGGTGCGCCCTAAGATCGAGCGGGGGAGGGCTGGAGGACGAGGTACCCGCCACTGCCTCATCCGGAGAAGACGACGAGGAAACCCCCGGCAACAGAGTGTCCACGGGGGGTTCCATGTGGGGCTGCACCTCCGTCTCTGGAGGGAGCTCTGGGTCCCGGTGACTGGACCTGCCGTCTGCTTCCGGGGAGGAAGAGGGTCTAGATACCGTCGCCTCCGGTGGTCTGCGTTCCCCCGTAGGGCGGGGGGTAATGTGTTGCGGACCCTGGGCTTGGCAATACGCCCATGGGGTCCAAAACCCCCACTGTTGAGGCCCTCGCTCTTGTGGTGGAGGGTCCTGGAACAGGGCCGAGTGTCTGTCCTGGCCCATGGCATAGGCGCTGTCAGCCTGGGAAGACACCGATGGCTCCCTAGAAGGCCACGGAGGTGCTGAGCCTGATTGGTATGCGTCTCTGTGCGCCGAGTCCGACGCTCCCCTCAGTGCCGAGGGCCAGTGCCGCGACCCACATCGGTGCCGGGATTGGGAACGGTGTGATGACCGGTGCCGGGATTCGGATCGGGAGCGATGTCGGTGCCGGGAGCGGTATCGCGACCTTCGATGAGCGCGGTGCCGGGACGGCAGCGGAGACCGGGACCTGCCACCAGCACGGTGCCGGGAGGTCGACCAGCATTGGGACCTACCACCGGTTCTGTGCCGGGAGGTCGACCGAGGAGCCGAACGTCGAGGTGAACAGCTCCTGGAGTCTCGGTGCTGGTGGTGAGAGGAGCCCGACCGGGACCGTGCAGATGGCGATCGGTGCCGCGAGTACGACCGGTACCGCCTGGGAGAACTGTGCCGGGACTCCGAGCGGCGCCCCGAGTGCGAGCGTTCACGCCTCCGGGGTGATCGGTGCCGGGACTCAGGAGACAGCGCTCGAAGCATTGGTTTACCCCTGGAGGTTACCCGTCCCGGGGGTGCCGGCTGAGGCTGCGATGGCTCCGTCATCGAGATCAAGTCCCGTGCCGAGGCAAAGGTCTCCGGCGTAGACGGTACCAGTAGCTCGACCCCTGATCTTAAGGGGGATCTAGGAGGGGCTGGACTCAACGGACCTTCCGGGCCCGGAGTCGACAGCAGCCCTGCAGGCAGTGCCGCGGCCAGGGTAGGTGCCGGGCGCTCCACTCGGGCCTGCCTCGATGGTGTTGCAGACCCCGAGAGACGTGAGTCTGCTTCCGGTGCCGGAGATGGTCGGTGCCGGGGAGTCTTGCCAGTGCCGGCGTGGTCCTGTGCCGGAGTAGAATTGGCCGACTGCGCCGCCGGTGCCGGAGTCAGAGCTGCTTCCATGAGGAGAGCGCGGAGCCTCTGATCTCTCTCCTTCTTCGTGCGAGGCTTAAAGGCCTTGCAAATGCGGCACTTTTCGCTGATGTGTGATTCCCCCAGGCACTTAAGGCACGCGTCGTGGGGATCGCTAGTAGGCATCGGCTTCTTGCATGCCGAGCACTGCTTGAAGCCCGGCGAGCCAGGCATGGGCCCGGTGCCGGGGAGGGCAACGGCCCACCCGCGAGCGATGTTAAACAACTATATACAAGACTCTAATTAACTACTATACTAACAAACTATCTACAAATTATCTATGAACTATTTACAACTAAGACGACGAACAAGTACAGGAGAGCTAGGGACGTGGAGGACAGCAAGCCGCACTCCACAGTTCCAGCAACCGACACGGCAGTAAGAAGGAACTGAGGAGCGGGCGGGCCGGCAGGGGTATATATCTAGTGCCATAGTGGCGCCACTCTAGGGGGCGACCTGCCGGCCCACTGGAGTTACTAGGGTAAAAAGTTTCCGGCAAACGTGCACGCGCAGCACGTACACCTACCTGGAATGGATATGAGCAATCACTCGAAGAAGAACCTGTACTTATACCCCAGCATAAGTGTGGCATTGTAAGGGGAGAATTTCTGTATTTCTGTTCTGGCTGTTAATACCCACATCCCATTTTGAATCCCTGACAAGAACAACTAGGAATCCATCTTGGCTGCCTTTCTTCCCCCTCCTTAGGGACAGTTTCCCACCCTTTCATGTGACATGTGATCTGCCCAGTAAAAGCAGGGCATATAAGGGCTAGCACATCTGAGGGAGGGTGCTGCCCATCTGAGTGGCAAAGTGCTGTACTCAGATGTGTATGCCAGAGCACCACGCCTTAGGGTTGTGGGAGGGCTTAACACACTTGCACATGAGGGTGAGCTGCCAGCTGCCACCTTCTCATCCAGATCTTACTTGCACCCATGATGCAGCAGGGAAGAAGGAAGAAGAATCACCAGCATTAAGCAGAGTTACTGCATACCTGTTGCCTGAGGTCCAGTTCTCACCCTGCCGAGTCACCTGGTCAGTCCCGGACCCAATTTGCGCCGTGAGAAGGCTCCAGACAAGCTGCAAGATATGGTAGAGACCTTATAAGTCCTCCATATCCCTTACCTGACCCGTCTTGGGGACGGAGTAAACCCTTTTGGTCACAGTCAGTACAGTTATAATGTCACCTTTGCCTATTTAATTTACTTACCTGTGTGGAGAATCCTTTATACTATATCCAGTTTACTTACTTGGCTGAACTGTTGTTAGTCTAATAAACGTACCGGAGTTTTTCTCCTGCACTTCCTTGTTAGTTTTTATTTTGGGCAATCCTGAACCCCGATGATAGAGGTGGGTAGGGTGACAAATCTCTTGACAGGTCTCCAGCCATTCTAAATCCAGTCAACAGCACACCCTTAATGTTCTCTCATTTTCAACATGCTGAGCAATAGGTGATGCCAGCTGAGAGCTCCTGCCACAGTTGCGGGACTAGCTGCACCTCTGTTCCCTCTCTGAAGGCAACCCCTCATGTGTCATGCCTTGGGCCTTTACCTCTCCTGGCGCTCACAATCCTGCCACTCTCTGTGCAGCCCCTGGCCTATTGTACCCTGTGTATCAGTCATGCTTACTTAGTAGGTCCAACTGCGTTCAGCACCTGCAATTCTTCCCTTTGGGAGTCTGTGACCAGTGGTATCCTGTGACAAAACAGCCTTCTTCAAACCAAAGTATTATTTATTCTCACAGTTGGAAAAACCATTTAGAGAAAAATAGGACTTCTACACCACACAGAGTTTACACATCTATCTTACCATTAAGGAATGGTAAGTCTTTGAGTAACCTAGACAGGACAGACTTCCTCAGACCCCTCACAATGAGTACCTCTATCTCAGACTCATTCCTCCAAACAACTGCCCTAACCTTGAGACGGGTTTCTTTTTACACGTGACAGTTCTCTGCCCATGCTGTTTCCTATCCTGGCATTGTCTCTTAACAATCCTCAAGTGTCTGTGGAGAAATGGCTTATCTTGAGCCAGTCTTTCCCCCTTCCTGCTTGTTCTTCCTTATAGGCCCTATTGAACCAAATCAATATATTCAGACAATAAACATACCAATAACCAGGTCAACATACAGTATTCATACATTTTTTACAGAGCACTTCTAATTCCATCACAGCTCCGGATTTGGTTTATGAGAAAAATCTATTTTACAAACCTCAGTTAAAATTATTATTATTTGCAGAGATTGTGGCAGTACCACCCTTGTGCTAGATACTTTCCAAACTCCTCAGAGCTTTCCCCATAGCCCTCTGTTCTCTTTGTTATCCTTGAGGCAGACAAGTACTCACCTGAAGAGCTGGTCTTGGTGTTTAAGGGGACGCTTGCAAAACAATTATGTTTAGGGCCTTTATATCCTAGAGAACAGATTCCCATTTGCACAGGGCCAGGCCTGGGATTTGGGGAGCATCAGGAAGATGGTTATTTGAATTACTATTGGGATGGTTAACTGGATTACCAGCTATTTCATCACTGCACAGCTGACAACATGCCCCCAAACTCTTTGCGTATTCAATTTTCAGTCAAGAGCTGAAAATTTTGTATTGGTCACTTCTGATGACCGGTTAGTTACCCACCTTCAATTGAAAAGAAATTGACATTTGAAAAGAACAGGTCAGCAGCAATAAATGAATATCTAATTCCCAGTTTGGTACAGTTGGGCTGCTCCAGTGTAACTTCACAGTAGGACAAGAGCCATACCTCCATCATCATCCTCTCCATGTGTCACATAGTACCTCAGACTATTGATTACAAGATCATAGACTCCTAGCTACTCTGTGCAATTTATTTCCTTATATTAAAATACATAGTTAAGAATTAAAAGGGGAAAAAAGTTAAAAAGTTTCCAAGTGGCACACTAGTATACTTTGGCTCTAGAAATGCCATAGGGTGACGTTCTTGTCTGTCACTGGGGCCAGGATTAGTTCCCATGTCAGCAAATGTGCCCAGCAGGGTTTTTAAGACTCTTCCCCCATTTACTCCCTTTCAGCAAAACCCATGAACCAGATGAATGTAGATTCATAGACACACACAAGTAGAATCTGCCATAAATGGATAGTTATAAATGCAATTATTTTCCTCTCCACCAAACATGAATGTGTCGTCCATATTCTCACAGTGAACACTTATATAGTGTTGTAAAAGGTACATTCAGATAAAACAACAAAAATGGAGACTGGTGGAGGTATCACCCCCCTTCTGAGAACAGTCTAGAAGAAAATCAGTCTTTGTTTCAAAAGGAAGGGAAGAAAGGACAAATCTATACCTAACTATGCTAACGCTCTTACTAGGTTTCCCCTTTACCCCTGCTAAAGTTTATTTCTTTCACCAAGACCTAAAAAGACGAAGAAACAAGATATGTAATAATAGTGTGTATAGCTTATTGAAGAACATTGTAATCTGTTATGAATTTAGACTAGCAAAATGAAAATTTCAATCTTGTATTAGTGTACCACAAGAGAACCCAATCCCAAAGCAGATACTGTTTCTACCATATATTTAGCAATGCCCATTCATGAAATGTATTTTATAAAAATCAAGACATCCTGCACCATTTCAGAGGGCAAGACTGAGACAATGAATGGGAAGGAGTTGGGGATGGAAAAATGGAAGCAATATTCAGGCATGCAGGTGACACCTATAGTTACAATATTTCTTTTCTCACTTTATTGTTCCAGTCCACTTCCGATTTACTCACTATCATTTAGCACTGTCTTCAATTTTGCTCTCAAATTTGCAAGCAACATGTCCGGTGCAGTCAATTACTGATTTTTCTAGATATTTGGCACCGCTCATCTCTGCGTCTGAAGTACTGCTGGGCCCTATGACAATTTTATAGTATAGGATGAGCCTAAAGAAAGAGGATTTGCAATTATTTATTGGTACAACAGTCTTGCATTTAAAAAAGGCACATTGTATGGACATTATGTAGGTCTGCAATCACTAGCAAGACTGGCACAGCTCACTATGGCCATATTCCACCAGGTCATCTTCAAATCTATTCTATAAAAAGCACACACACTGGAGCTTCACACTGTCCCATTATGTGTTGCTGGTGCCTTCGTTAGAACTTCTACATTGGTAACAAGTTTAAATATCTGCACAGAAACAGGGATGAAATGCAAAATTCCAACTTACTGCAAAAATGTTAATTTACCTAGTAAAGTCTGCAAAAGTTTACAGGAAATTATACGTCACATTCTGGTGACTCAGTTCACAAAACAAGTGAAGACAGATACTAAAACATCATGTCTATGTGTTTAAACATGGCAAAGCAGAGATGCACAATTTAGACCCTGAACTAGTTTGAAATGGGTCAGTCCCTAGCTTATCCTCCAAGATTTTCAAGTATCAATAATTTGGATTCTTCATTGGTTTGGCTTTTATGACAAGGACAGTAAACTACTAATGCTGATTGTAACCTTCTTGGATGAGGAGGTGGGATTTTCAATTGCAAAATTCTTGTTAGTGCCAATGGCATTCAGCGCACAGCATAACTGAACTCAACTTCTTACTGCTGTAAAATGTAGATGGTGTGTATGTGCTGCATCCACGAAAATTAAAAAGCTATAAATCGGATTTATAACCATTCACGCTGTATTAATTGTGCTAAAGAGAATTAAAACAAAATCAGATTCGTCCTCTCAGACTTCTCTCTCACCAATGGCCTTCCCTCAAAACAAGAAAGGCGGAACACCAAAGGTTTAGTTTGGAGGGAGAGAGGGGGTAAGAAAGGGGCATTGCCCACCAAACTGAAAGTTTCAGGCAAGCACAGAATTCTCCCCCACCCCCAAACCTGCACAGCCCCATTGGCCTGACTGGACCTGCCCTCTCAGCTACAGAAATGCTGAACAGCACTATTTTCAGTGCTGATATTTACTCTGTCCAGAGGGGACTGCTACAGATCAGCACACAACACTTTTCCTCCAGGAAGTAAGTACACTGGCTCTGCAGCACTCTTAGTGCTTGTGTGTCAAAGGAGGTTATGTGTGTTTATTGTGTCACTGCTAACCCACTTGGGCAGCATATGCTTGATCATTATACACTACATAAAATCAGTGCTTACTGCAGGTTATGTAGACATTAAAAATAAACTGGAATTAGAAGCTTGAGGAATCAAATGCAACATTCAACATTTAAAATGTGATTCTGTGTCAAGCTTGTGGAGGCAAGAGATGAGTTAAAGACAGCAACATTCTACTAGATCACATGCTGGTCTGTGGATCCAATCACACTCCCTTTGACTGAAATGGGAGCAGGTGCAGGTCTTGTATCATTAGATTTACCACTACTAACTACTTGAGTGGAGAGAGAAAATTAAAATCTAAATACAGGCATATGGCAGACTTAGTGTTCTTTAGGAAGGAACAAATCTACCCAGAAGGGTAATGTGAAAATAGCTTACAGCAGAAATGAACATTGGCAGAACTCTACAGGTTTTGTTGTAGGGTTTTTTCCTTTTATATCAATCCTACCAGGACAGTGAGTGAGAGCAGCATCTCCATCATTTTAAGACAGTTACAACTTACAGAATATTTATAAATGGAATAATTATGATTATTTAAAATAGAGAATAGGGAACATTTTCTCTTTTTATGTATAAACAAAATACTTTCAAATACTTCATTAGAGTGTGTATCTTTCCAGTTGCTCTTCAAAATGACTAGTTTTAACCTTACAATGTAACCTTAGTTACATCTAATTCTTTCGCTTACCAGACTTATATAAGTGCAATAAAGACCAAAAGAAATACAGATATAAAGTAACCTTTCAGAAACAGAAACCTACTTGTAAGGAAATATTTACATGGCTTTATACTGATATGATAAATGTAAAGATGCAGTCTTAGAAGCAGATGACAAATCTGGGTAAGGCTGAAGGCCCATCTGTTTATTGTCTTTCAACTTTTGTATTATAACTTTAGCAAACTCCTCTCCTTGGCTGTCAGTAGTATCGAGCAGTTGTCGGACTTTTGATGTCCTCGTAGGTTTGGTGCTAATAAGTTCATAGTCTTCTTTCATGATTAAATCCCTTGATAGGAGGGCATCCAGAGACTGGTTCAGACATGCTTCAGTCATCTGGCTGACAATGTCCTCTCTCCTAATTTGGATCCACTGGTGAGCTACATCCTGTTGCATAGATTCCACAGCAAAACCTAAAATTGAAGAAAGATTCAGAAATCTAGTGTCATAGTTACAGTGAATTTATAGTGCTATAAAATGAAGAGAGAGTTGAGAAAGAATGGTCCAAAACTATACCTGTAGTTAAAATGACAGCCTCATAATACTCTGCCAAAATGTTGCTACATTAATCCAGATTAAATCTGTTAATTAAAATATTTCTTTAGTTATTCTAATGCCGAGTCTTTATTTCTTAAGGGAAGTAAAAGTTACGAATACAGCTGCTCTTCCTAAAATGCCACCATTATTCTGAAAGAGAAACTCGATTCTTTCAACCACTCCCACCACCAATGCCTCCCTCCCACACAAACCCACTTCCTCCTGAAACAGCTACAAGATGGATCACAACAATCTGTGATGACGCCTTTTTTTTTTTCCTGTTAAAAATGTCATTCCTTTCACCTTTTCTGGCTTTCCTTATTATTCCTTTCTTATGTTTCTTAAAATCAAAGCTGGCTTTGCTTACAATTAACATGACTATATTAGTGCCCAAACTACCACATTACAGACAGAAGAATGATAATTGGTTAAGACCCTGGACTAGGACCCAAGACCAGCGTTCAAACCCTAACTCTACCACAGACTTCCTGTGTAATCTTGGGCAAGACACCACTTCTCAGTGCCTCAGGTCCTCATTTGCAGAATAGAAGTATAACACTTCCTTTCTCCTACCCCATGTCTGTAGGAGAAAGACAGGATTAGCTATACCTTGACCATCCCTGGTAAGTGTTTGTAACTGTACCATTCTGCATCATACTGAAGGAGAACCATAATACACACCTCAGTCACACTGTATGTGCAATCTTCCTTACTCTAAACTGTAAATTCTTTAGAGCAGTATTGCCTGCATACTGTGTTTTGTATTGTTTTGTTAGTGCTTAGTAAATAATAATAGGCCTAGTCTTCCCTTCACACACGTACACACAAATTGGTAGTTGTACATATATCAAGATTGTGAATAAACCTAACAGCAGGCATCTCACTGGCCATTCATTGTTTCCCTCTGATATCAGTGGGATTTAAAATTCCATCAGTTTGTGTTGTACCTGAGACAAGTGCTGATGACTGCAGCATGTGTGTCATAGGATTTGATGCGTCTGAACGATCTGCACCAAATGAGGAAGGGTAGCTGTGGCAGGGCACATACAATTTAGCACTCTGGGCTGGAGAGATATTTTCATCCATGCTAACAAGAGAGCATGGTCCTTCAGAACTGTTGTCTTTACCTTAAATAAAAGATAAAGAATCACTTTTAGGTTCAGGAAAGAAACAAAAACATGTTAGAAATTATTTACAGCACCTTTACAAAAATATTGTTAGTTGCATGTCTGTTCTCTACAAACAACATTCAGATTTTTCATGAAGCTAAGGTTCATGACGCTTTTACATTTTTTTCTTATTTTCTGTCAGCTTTGGAGGATTATTATTTTTGGGGGGGAGGGGGCAAACATGGTTGAGAAAACCAGGTTTGGTCTGTTCCAACTTTAAAAAGCCTTAAGCAGTAGAAAATTCCACAGAGCTCTGACTTCCAACTTTCATGTTGTCAATTATTTCTTCTTATCAGATTTATTTTAGTGCCTTTTATTTATTTTAGAACAAGTGCGGAGGGGCTAAACCTCCCTAAAAGAGACTCAAGTAGAATGGTAGCATCTCAAAGACTAATCATGATCTTTATTGGAAGTCCAATGGAAAAATCTGCTTTTTTATTTGTTCTATTAGCTCTCTCTTATGAGGTTTCCCTATATGCCTTCAAAAAAATTTCATATGAAATCTTCTTATGTAATTCATATGGCAATATAGGTTTGAATACTAACTATGTCTAACTTAATTCATGGATAGACAATTCATTCAACTGCAGAACTGACTGAGTATAAGAACAAATGACATTGTGAAAGAGATGCAGCAGCATGGTAATAGGTTTACCTTAATTCAGGGCCTGATAGACAATAAAATCATAGAATTTATATGGACACATTAACCAGTGTAAGCCTAAAACTGTATGTCACTTAAAGGACCCTTTATGTCAAGTTTGTATCCAGACACATCCAAACAACAGATATGTTTCCATTTTTTACCAAGAGTGTAACTCCAAAACAAACAGGTTTAACACAAACATTCCCTGCAGCATTTGTATTTTATTATTTTTATTACCATAGTGCCTAGAACTCTAGTTATGGACCAGGGTCCCCTTTTGCTAGGCACTGTACAAACAGAAAAAAACTCAAATTTGCAACATTGTGCCAGGTCATGAAAACCCCCGAGTTGAAATTGATCATATACAAAAGGTTAAAACACAATCTGTATTGATTATTCAATCAGGGGAAAGCAGTAAAATAGCTGAATGTTTTATTTGCAACACTTTTTAAAAACACATTGGTATGAATTACTTGCCCGTGGCAGCCAAAGACTAACAGCATGCTTCTGCTGTGCTTCCTAAAATAAAAGTCAGCCAACATTTATGGGCAGTTGATGGAAGTCAATTTTTATTTTTGAAGTGTTTACAAAGTATGTTTGATTGTCTCCCCCTGCCGCCTCTACAAATTTCTTGTCTTCTTAGATTGTCAGATTTTCAGGTCTGACACTGTTCCTACTTCTGTGTTTGCCTGGTACCTAATACAATGGGACTCTGATCCAGACCAGTGCCTCTGGGTACTATCATAATAAATAATAATTGTTCAAAACTATCTTCTGTGACCTTTCACAAAGAAAGGATCAGAGCCACTTGAGAAATTTCAGACGTGCCCCATAGAGAGCACAGGTATGCCAACAATACCTCACAGTCAGCTGCGTGACAGAGTGCAAACAGGGCCAAAAGAATCATTACTGACATTTAATCTTCATACCATGGCTAGATGAAGATCATTGGCCAATGCCATCAGCAGAGCTTCTGTCCTATAGATGGAAGCCTGAAGTCTGACAGAAGCTCCAGATACCACCACCAATGAACAGTCCCCCCAGTGGAGATTCTGTACATGGCAGTACAGTCAATGTCAAGAGGTTTTGAGACTCACCAGTGTCTTATCCAATCACATTCATACTCATCCTTCATATTCAGCCTAATTTTCCCATGTCTGTTTCACCACATACTTCTGATTAAACTACTCTGTATCACTATAAACAATCCTTCTCCATTTCTTTTGTTTCTACTCTGAAAGAATTCATTAACGGACTGTCATGGCTCCATGATCTAGCAGCTACTCCTCATCCTTGCCCATGATCTGGCCATATAGGGGCAATTAGTTGTCCCAATGGGGTGTAATGGAGTTAGAGTGATTTATTCCAGCTGCAGAGGACTACTTAAGTAGAGCTGAGATCTCAGTGTAGGGTGAGTACTCCTGTACAAATGCAGTGCCACGAATAGAGTATAAAGTTGCAGTTCAATAATAACTGAATATCATGAATCAATATTGTGCAGCAAGGTTACATACCTGTTGAGAGGATATTATACTTTGGTATAGATTTGAGTCTTGGTAATTCAGGTGACATGCTCCGGAGGGGGAGTGCACCACTTTGCAGGAAGGGAGCACACGTTTCCTGAAATGAATTCAGTTATATAGTGAAGATGTACATTTTTGGAATGGTTTAGTAATTTCTAAAGTGTTTTCCTTTTGTTGTCTTCTTCTTGTTATTAAGATGTTCAAGTTACTTCACAATTAAAATATAGTAAGACATTAAAAAGACGTTGTTAGAGAGCTCATTCCTTCACTCTCCCACTTCCCTGGTCCTTCTCGCACGAACAGAGAGCAACAATACCCGAAGTCCAAAGGTGCAAACAATTCGATGTTTATTGGGTGAACTTCCAGCAAGCTTAAATCCAAGTTCCTTTTTCCTTATTTTCGGATCCCAACTTACTTCTTCTTCGTCCCGAATTTATATATTAATATTCTCAGCTATACCTTAACCAATCATTCTACTGAAATTTAAAATTAATTATACAGCAGAAACAAACAATCAGAGAACCAGACAGAGACCATGCAAATAAACATATCAAAGTGGGAACTATAATGACAAAACAATACAGAAGTGAGGATTTCACAACTACATCTATAAAGACATAAGGATTTCCCAGCTGTGTCTCTTGATAAGTGAGTTCTTACCAGACAGAAAACGATCAGACTAAATTTCCTTTTACATCTTCTAGGCTCTTCCCTTTCTCTGGAGGTGATAGGTGAGATCACCTTTCTAACAGCCCCAGGTTGCCTTATTCAATATTACTAGTTTGGAATGTGAGGTTGTGACCATATGCTTCCCAGTTTATGGCTACCTCTGCTGCTTGGCCAAAGGCATTAGCCTAAAAACCGGGCCTCAGACTGTCACAGTGAAAGAAGGCCCTTACACAGATTCTCTCTTTTATACCTTTATAACTAGCTAAATGATAAACATAAATTCTTAAAATATAGGCCTTTACAGACAGGCTTGAATATCTATATCCTAACAGAAGTAAAAAACCAAATGCAGATGTTCTTCCACCACCTGACCAAGATTTTACATGCTATATTAATTATTAGTAGTAAGAATGAAAAGCAGCAGCACTAAGGGACATGATAATTTAAAAACAAATCCATAGTACTTTGCATGAGCAACATCACTGGGAATGGGGGATGAAATCCTCTCTTCCAACCCTGAAAGCACCCATTGTGTGGCTAATAACAGGCTGTTGCAGCATCTGTGGTCTGCTACACTCTCTGTACAGAGGATAATATGGTTATGTCTTCCAGTCCCTTGGGCCATCCACAACTAACTCCATCCAGGCTGTTATGCTGTCAGTAACCTAGTCCCAGATTTGGACCTTAGCGTCCAAAATATGGGAGTTAGCATGAAAACCTCCAAGCTTAGTTACCAGCTTGGACCTGGTACTGCTGCCACCACCCAAAAAATTAGAGTGTTTTGGGGCACTCTGGTCCCCCCAAAAACCTTCCCTGGGGACCCCAAGACCCAAATCCCTTGAGTCTCACAACAAAGGGAAATAAACCTTTTCCCTTCCTCCCCCCTCCAGGTGTTCCTGGAGAGATACACAGAAGCAACCTCCGTGAATCTAAACAGAGGGATTCCACCCTCCCCGTTCCCAGCCTGGAGAACAGAATTACCGAGAGTCAATCTCTCTTCCCCCCTCACCCAGAGTGAATGCAAAGTCAGGCTAGTACATCTAACACACACAGGTTTTCCCCTGACTTCTTCCTCCCACCAATTCCCTGGTGAGTTGCAGACCCAATTCCCTGGAGTTCCTCACTAAAGAAAAACTCCAACAGGTCTTAAAAGAAAGCTTTATATAAAAAAGAAAGAAAAATACATACAAATGGTCTTTCTGTATTAAGGTGACAAATACAGGGTCAATTGCTTAAAAGAAATATGAATAAACAGCCTTATTCAAAAGAATATAATTTAAAGCACTCCAGCAACTATAGACATGTAAATACAAAACAAAAAACCAACTTTGTACTCACAACTTGGAAACAGAAGATTAGAAAGCAGGAAATAGAAAAATCCTTCTCTAGCTGAGAGAGATTCAGGCAGAAGACAAAGAACTCAGACACAAACTTCCTTCCACCCAGAGTTGAAAAAAATCCTGTTTCCTGATTGGTCCTCTGGTCAGGTGCTTCAGGTTACTTTTTTTTCAGGTGAAAGAGACATTAACCCTTAGCTATCTGTTTATGAAACGCCCCCCAAATTGAAGACAGTGGGGAAGCTCACTGGCGGCGATTTCCTTCTAGAACTTTAAAATAAACAGATTACTACAACACATGCACCTTTACATATACCACTAAGTATATAACTAACTAACAGACTTCTACATTTTAAGAACACTTTTTAACTACTAGATTCTGGGAAACTCTCACGGGAGAGTGCATCAGCTACTTTGTTAGAAGCTCCTGAGATGTGCTGAATTTCAAAATCAAAATCTTGGAGAGCTAAACTCCAACGAAGAAGTTTCTTGTTGTTCCCCTTGGCAGTATGAAGCCACTTTAGTGCAGCATGGTCAGTTTGTAGCTGGAACTGCCGTCCCCAAACATATGGGCGTAGCTTTTCCAGGGCGTACACAATGGCGTAGCATTCCTTTTCACTGACTGACCAGTGACTTTCCCTCTCAGACAGTTTCTTGCTGAGAAACACGACAGGATGGAAGTTGTGATCTGTTGCTTCCTGCATGAGCACTGCTTCTATACCACGCTCAGATGCATCCGTGGTTACTAGGAATGGCTTGTCAAAGTCTGGGGCCCTGAGCACAGGGTCAGACATGAGCGTTGCCTTAAGTTGGGTAAAGGCCTTTTGACACTCATCAGTCCACTTAACTGCATTTGGCTGGGTCTTTTTGGTCAGGTCGGTCAGTGGGGCAGCGATTTGGCTGTAGTGTGGTACAAATCGCCTGTAGTACACGGCCAAGCCTAAGAAGGATTGGACCTGTTTCTTTGACCTTGGGACAGGCCACTTTTGGATAGCATCCACCTTGGCCTGTAGGGGGTTTATGGTTCCTCGACCCACCTGGTGCCCCAGGTAAGTCACTCTGTTTTGGCCTATTTGACACTTTTTGCCTTAACAGTTAGTCCGGCCTGCCTGATGCGCTCAAAGACCTTTTCCAGGTGTAGTAGGTGTTCGGGCCAGGAGTCTGAAAAAATGGCCACATAATCGAGGTAGGCAACTGCAAATTCTCCCAGTCCTGCTAGTAGACCATCTACCAGCCTCTGGAAGGTGGCGGGTGCATTTCGAAGGCCGAAAGGAAGGACATTAAATTCATACACCCCCGCATGGGTGACGAATGCTGACCTCTCCTTGGCAGGCTCATCTAGCGGTACTTGCCAGTACCCCTTGGTTAAGTCTATTGTAGAGATGAATTGAGCACGTCCCAACTTCTCCAATAGCTCATCGGTGCGTGGCATTGGATAGTTGTCCGGACGAGTTACCGCATTTAGCTTACGGTAGTCCATGCAAAAGCGTATTTCCCCATCTGGTTTGGGTACCAGAACCACTGGAGATGCCCATGCACTGGTAGATGAGCGGATTATTCCCATCTGTAGCATGTTCTGGATCTCCCGTTCTATAGCAGCTTGGGCATGAGGAGACACCCAGTAGGGTGGGGTTCTAATGGGGTGAGCATTACCTGTGTCAATGGAGTGGTATGCCCGTTCAGTCTGTCCTGGGGTGGCTGAGAACAATGGGGCGAAGCTAGTGCACAGCTCCTTGATTTGTCGCCGCTGCAGACGTTCCAGTGTGGTTGAGAGGTTCACCTCTTCCACGCCACCGTCTTTTTTCCCGTCGTAGTAGACACCTTCAGGCCACTCAGCATCATCTCCCTGGACTGTAAACTGACAAACCTGTAAGTCTCTGGAATAGAAAGGCTTGAGAGAATTAACATGGTAAACTCTAGGTTTTAGTGAGGAATTGGGAAATGCTATGAGGTAGTTCACAGTTCCCAGGCGCTCTTGGACCGTGAATGGCCCTTCCCATGATGCTTCCATCTTATGAGCCTGTTGCGCCTTCAAGACCATAACCTGGTCTCCTACCTTGAAGGAACGTTCTCTGGCATGTCTGTCATACCAGGCCTTTTGCTCTTCCTGAGCATCCTTTAGGTTCTCTTTAGCAAGGGCTAAAGAGTGTCGGAGGGTGCTTTGTAGGTTGCTTACAAAGTCCAGAATGTTAGTTCCTGGAGAAGGCGTAAACCCCTCCCATTGCTGCTTCACCAACTGTAATGGCCCCTTAACCTCGTGACCATACACAAGTTCAAACGGTGAAAACCCTAAACTGGGATGTGGTACAGCCCTGTAGGCAAACAGCAACTGCTGCAACACTAGGTCCCAATTACTGGAGTATTCGTTGACGAATTTACGTATCATGGCCCCCAAAGTTTCATTAAACCTTTTCACCAGGCCATTGGTTTGATGGTGGTACGAGGTGGCAACCAAGTGATTCACCCCATGAGTTTCCCACAGTTTTTCCATGGTCCCTGCCAGGAAATTAGATCCTGAATCTGTAAGGATGTCGGAGGGCCAACCTACCCTGGCAAAGATGTCTGTTAGGGCCAGGCACACAGTGTTAGCCCTGGTGTTGCCTAGAGCTACTGCTTCTGGCCATCGGGTAGCAAAGTCCACTAAAGTCAGTACGTACTGCTTTCCTCTGGGTGTCTTTTTTGGGAAAGGACCCAGAATATCCACAGCTACTCGCTGAAATGGGACCTCAATTATGGGGAGTGGCTGGACAGGGGCCTTGACCTGGTCTTGGGGTTTTCCCACTCTTTGGCATACCTCACAAGACTGGACATACTTGGCAACGTCCTTGCCCATCCCCTCCCAGTGGAAAGACTTCCCCAACCGGTCCTTGGTTCTGTTCACCCCAGCATGGGCACTGGGATGATCATGGGCTAATCTTAAGAGCTTCCCCCGGTACTTAGTTGGAACTACCAACTGTTTTTGCGGCTGCCATTCTTCCCGGTGTCCACCAGAAAGAATCACCTTGTATAAAAGTCCTTGGTCTATAACAAACCGGGATCGATTAGAAGAGCTGAGAGGCGGTGGGGTGCTCCGTGCCACCGCCCAAGCTTTCTGAAGGCTGTCATCTGCTTCCTGCTCAGTCTGGAACTGTTCCCTTGAGACTGGGGTCACCAGTTCTTCCTCAGACTGTGGACTTGGGCTTGGTCCCTCTGGAAGAGATGTAGGTGATGGGGTTGTTTCCGTTGCTGGTGAACCGCTCTCCGCTGGTGCACCTGAGGGTATTTCAGGCTCGGACTGAGCCTTTTGGGTATGGCTGTCTGTTGCTTCTGCCAGTTCTGGCTCACTGGCGCCCTCTGGCGTTGAGTTTGAAGATGTGGTTGCACTTGCTGGTGCTGGCTGCTGTTCCAGTTCCGGGCCTGGGACTGGAGGTGCTGTGGCTGTTTCAGTGGTTGGCATGGAATTCGGGTCCACTACCTCTGTCTGGGTCTCTGGTAACACAGACGGGGCGTCTGTGGACGGCTCAGGAACAGGAATGGGTCTGGAAGCTTGCCTGGTTTGGCTACGTGTAACCATTCCCACTCGCTTCGCCCGCTTCACCTGGTTGGCCAAGTCCTCCCCCAGTAGCATGGGGATAGGATAATTGTCATAGACTGCAAAAGTCCACATTCCTGACCAGCCTTTGTACTGGACAGGCAGTTCAGCTGTAGGTAAGTCTACCGCTTGTGACATGAAGGGGTAAATTGTCACTTTGGCCTTTGAGTTGATGAATTTGGGGTCTACGAAGGATTGGTGGATAGCTGACACTTGTGCCCCCGTGTCTCTTCACGCAGTAACCTTCTTTCCGCCCACTCTCAAATTTTCCCTTCGCTCCAAGGGTATTTGAGAGGCATCCGGGCCTGGGGATCTTTTGTGTGATGGTGGTGTAATGAATTGCACTCGGAGGGCGTTCTTTGGACAGTTGGCCTTGATATGTCCCAGTTCATTACACTTAAAGCATCTTCCATCTGATGGGTCACTGGGCCGAGGTGAGTTACTGGAGACTGGTGAGGTGGAAGAATACTGTGTCTGTGGCTTTACTTGGGTTGTAGGTGGGGTTTTTGGCTGCCCTCGGTTGTAGGGTTTATGGTCGGTGTGCCCCCTGGGGTATTCGTTCCCCTTGACAGTAGCTTTCTTGCTTTCTGCCACTTCCATCCATCTGGCTCCAATCTCCCCCGCCTCAGCGAGATTTTTGGGTTTTCCATCTTGTATGTACCGTGTTATGTCCTCAGGAACACCATCCAAGAACTGCTCCATTTGTATGAGGAGGTGCAGTTCTTCCAAGGTTTTAACATTGTGTCCTGATATCCAGGCCTCATAATTTTTCCCAACGTAGTAGGCGTGTTTGGGAAATGACACATCTGGTTTCCACTTTTGGGTTCTGAAGCGCCGACGGGCATGATCCGGGGTGATCCCCATTCTGTATCTGGCCTTGGTTTGAAAAAGTTTATAGTCGTTCATGTTCTCCTTAGGCATTTCAGCTGCCACCTCTGCTAAAGGTCCACTGAGCTGTGGCCTCAATTCTACCATGTACTGGTCTTCAGGGATGCGGTACCCAAAACAGGCTCTTTCAAAATTTTCCAAGAAGGCCTCGGTGTCATCACCTGCCTTGTAGGTGGGAAATTTCCTGTGCTGTGGAACAATCATTGGCGCAGGGTTGTTAGAAAAGGCTAAGCAAAACACAGCCAACCCTAATTCCATGGCCTGTCGGTGGGTCTCCCTCTGTTTTTCCAACTCTCGTTGGTCGGCTGCATTGTTGGCTTCTTCTTGTTTTTGTAGCCTTTCCATCTCTTGTTTGTGAGTTGCCTCATCTCTGGCCATCTGTGTTCTGAGCAGTTCTATCTGTTTTTCCATTGCTTCGAGCTGTACTGCCTCTGGTTTTCGTGACATCTTGTTTTCTTGTGTTGGGGTGCCCTCCGGTGTTTATCTTCGGAACTGCAGGCTCTGTTGCCTCCTGGGGTCTGCCAAGCAACAGTGCCTTTTTTCCTAGCTAATTTTTTTCAATGTAAAGTAAACCAGAAAAACCACTTTATTTGCATGAGTATAGTGCTGGTATATGACTCCTAATGGGAGTGCTATTGTCCGACAAAAGACCTGTTTGTCACAGCTTAATGGTTTCTTGCTTAATATGCAAGCCACAACTGCCAGAGAGAGCAGAGAAAAAAAAAATTCTCTCTGGTTCCCTTAAAACCAAACTGTTTCTCTCTGCTAAAAAGCCCCTAGCAGAGAAAAGAAAAATATAATATTCCTACTGGCTTCTGGATTCTATCTCACCACTGCCACTCATGTCAGTAACCTAGTCCCAGATTTGGACCTTAGCGTCCAAAATATGGGGGTTAGCATGAAAACCTCCAAGCTTAGTTACCAGCTTGGACCTGGTACTGCTGCCACCACCCAAAAAATTAGAGTGTTTTGGGGCACTCTGGTCCCCCCAAAAACCTTCCCTGGGGACCCCAAGACCCAAATCCCTTGAGTCTCACAACAAAGGGAAATAAACTTTTTCCCTTCTCCCCCCTCCAGGTGTTCCTGGAGAGATACACAGAAGCAACCTCCGTGAATCTAAACAGAGGGATTCCACCCTCCCCGTTCCCAGCCTGGAGAACAGAATTACCGAGAGTCAATCTCTCTTCCCCCCTCACCCAGAGTGAATGCAAAGTCAGGCTAGTACATCTAACACACACAGGTTTTCCCCTGACTTCTTCCTCCCACCAATTCCCTGGTGAGCTGCAGACCCAATTCCCTGGAGTTCCTCACTAAAGAAAAACTCCAACAGGTCTTAAAAGAAAGCTTTATATAAAAAAGAAAGAAAAATACATACAAATGGTCTTTCTGTATTAAGGTGACAAATACAGGGTCAATTGCTTAAAAGAAATATGAATAAACAGCCTTATTCAAAAGAATATAATTTAAAGCACTCCAGCAACTATAGACATGTAAATACAAAACAAAAAACCAACTTTGTACTCACAACTTGGAAACAGAAGATTAGAAAGCAGGAAATAGAAAAATCCTTCTCTAGCTGAGAGAGATTCAGGCAGAAGACAGAGAACTCAGACACAAACTTCCCTCCACCCAGAGTTGAAAAAAATCCTGTTTCCTGATTGGTCCTCTGGTCAGGTGCTTCAGGTTACTTTTTTTTCAGGTGAAAGAGACATTAACCCTTAGCTATCTGTTTATGACATATGCAAACACTGCACTCTGATATGCAGAAGATAGAAACAGACTTCCCTGCTGCTGCCTGCCCCACTGACTCTGCTAGTTCATGGCTGTGCAGCTGCAGAAGAGGAGGGGGAGAAAAGCTTTCCCCATACTGAACTAAAAAAACATTTCAAAATGTTTTAGTTACCCCAACTCATTTGGGAAAGAGCTTGAATTCAAAATTAAGAAGAAAAAGTTTTACCTCCTGTGGACTAAGATTCAGAGGTATATTTACAGATGTCAGCTCCACATTGGCTGTCTTGTGACTGAAGCGAATACACTGAGACTCATATTTTGACTGAAAGAAACATTGGTATTCTTATTAGTTGTGCATTATAAATCTACCAGTCCAGGACACTACAGACTCAATTCTTATGTTAGTTACACTGTGACAAGCACAAGTTGCCATTTCAGTGTATTTTCATATTACATTGTAATAAAAGCTATTTACCTTATCTCTCTTTAAGAGAATTACTGCTTCAAGCATAGATATCTCATCAAATGTTCTCAGCACTGGTTCAAGATCTATTATGCATTCTAAATAAGAAAAGAATACTCAGTTTAACATTAACTTTTAATAACAGTAATTTTTCTCATGCTCATGAAAAGTGATAGATTGACATCCCTGGGAGATTAATGCCACCTATTTATTTAGTGATTTTATGTAATTTTAATAATTAGATGACAGGAAGTTCAACTACTCCATCCCAGCATGTGTGTGTTGATGTAGGGATTACATAGCTGATTTTTAAAATTTCTGGATGACTGTTACTTGCAGGAATGTCTAATTTAAGTTGAGCTCAGCTACAAAAAGTGATATATTTAAGCAAACAGAAGGGCCCGGGAAACCTCACAACTTCCACTCCCATCTTACAATATACCACATAATTTTGTTAAAATGGAACTATTAAATACTTGGCACCAAATCCTCAACTGGCATGACTAAGCAAAACCTCATTGACACTGCTGTGCTGATTTACACTGATAATCTGGCTCTTTGTCTTTTCTAATTTATTCTCTATTCTTTTGGTGATACTTCTTGAAAGCTTACAACCAATTTTCCCCTCTAATTATTATCTCTTCTACTTTCCCCCTGGCTTTTATAGTGGAGACAAAATTTTTATTTAAAAAAACAACAACAACATATTTCCTTCTTTGAGCAATGGCATTCTCAAGAATAATGTTCTGTTGTTGACTGCTTCTGAACAGTCACCAGAGGGAGTAAAACATCATGAAGTGCTTCTCTGGTATAAGGCCAACATAATGTAAATAGTAGCTGGTTTAAAACAAAACAACCCTTCACCTCCTTTGCAATAGTGTGGTGAACTCTCTAATTTAGAACAACAAAAGATATTTATAATTTGGAGATATTCTTTATCAAAAGCTTTAAGGTGGGTCAAATTTTGATCTTAAATTACAGTATCCCTTCAGGGCAGGTATACATGACATAACATGTCAAAACTCAGAGTCCATTTGATAGTATTTCAAAACAATTACAGAACATCAACAAAGAAATATTTTACAGAAAACTTGCAAAATGATCCACAATACCATTTAAAGTTAAAATAAGGAAGATAAGCTATTTCTGATCATGCAAACTATGTTTTAAAGCAGGAATTTGTAGAAACAAAGAGACATGTTATGTGATGCACACACAATTCCTATGAACAATAGTGACCATTACAAGGATGCACTGAGAGGAAAACATACTTGAGTGAATAAAAAAACCATCCCCACATAATACCGATAGATTATGAGCAAAATTGCTTCTCAATTCTCTCTCTTTCAAACTGAAAAGCACTTTCCAGAAACCGAGCACGATACTCTACAAATGGTGAAGAGGTAGTCAGAGGTAAGGTAGCTGATTTATCTTGGCATCCCTACTTCTCCTAATTTACTATCAATGAGTATCACAGAAATATAAAGAGGAAGCAAAAAAGTAGACATTTCAACCCTTACAAGTACCATTGCAAAATGAAGGGAAGTAAAAGTAAACTGAGTAGAAAATTCTGCTTTTACAATAAGACAGCAGAAAAAAAGTTTTCCCCTTAAATAAAACCACCTGTTTTCTTCCTTTTATTAAAAAAAAAAAGGTGAGGGTATTTATTGTTATGAAGTCACATAAGATACATACTATTTTGATTATGTAACCTAGATAAATATAATTATAACATTAATTAAACAATCCTTACAGTTCTAACATTGCGCTAACACTACAAACAACATTTTAGCTGATGCAATTCATTACAAAATAAGAATACCCAAGAAGTATAAAAGCACAGAAACATTTCTCTGCTTTTATAAAAGCCTGTGATATGACACGTTCCTTGTTTTGGGTTAAAACAAGAGACAAGGTAAAAAGTTCATAGGCCCCAAACTGGACTCTGTCTTAAAACTGACATTCAATATCAAAACATCCGCCAGTATTAAAAGACTTGTCCATGATCCAAACAAAAGGTTGTAAATCCCAAATACTAGACTGAGTTTCCCATTAAACCATCCACTAGTATGCTGTGTTGTGTGTTTGAATTAAAGACCTAAGTATGCCTCATTTTTCTCTCCTGCCAGCTTCACTGAAGGAACTGAAATTGTCAAAACAGTCTTCTTTCTGAGCTCTTTGGAAAGCAACTTTCAAAACACTTTCCAGCTCAAATGAACAGAACCAGCAACAGTTTTAGAGAAATGAAGCTACTGTGCAACCAAACCACCCTAGAAATTGAGATGTTAAATTTGTTGAATCCTCAGTTCAAGACATAAAGGTTTAGTGTTTCATACTGGGGATGTTTTAAAACAGAAAGCACTTTTTTAAAAAGGGAAACTGCAGGTCTAGGCATATAAACTGTCACAGAGCTTCTAAAATACAGAATTTTGTACCCCAGCACAATCTTACCATTTTCATTTTGCAACATCAATTAGGAGGGGAGAACAACAGCACCAAGGCCATTAAATTTTGAACAATTAAAGATTGCTACTTTTCTGCTTTTACAAGATAATCTCCCTTGGACATTTAGGATCAGATTTTCCAAAGATGGAAGTTAATACAGTGCTCTCAGCTTTCACATTCACAAGATGGATAGTCAGTTGATACAAATACACATGTAATTACACAACGTGGCTGTAATTAATGTTAGGAACGGGCCAAAAAAAAAAAAAGAAGAAAGACAACTCTACGTTGAGCTGAGATGGTAATGGATAAAATGGGACTGAGGTATAATTCCCCCCACCTTTTTTTTATAAGATAGAAGCCTGATAAACAAAGATTTGCAAAATCAAAACTAAACTCCTCCTCCTCGCTTTGTCCCTCTAATATATATAGATTTTTAATGTCATGTCTGCC
This sequence comes from Gopherus flavomarginatus, assembly GCF_025201925.1. Taxonomy (NCBI): domain Eukaryota; kingdom Metazoa; phylum Chordata; order Testudines; family Testudinidae; genus Gopherus; species Gopherus flavomarginatus. Next base: position 253,958,892 of record NC_066618.1, on the reverse strand, counting down.
TTCTGAATTCAGTGTTCCAGGTTGTAGGACTCACTGTAAAAGAGCTAAAAGCATTAAGATAGGATTTCATAGTAAAACCTGACAGCACTAAAGGTGAGAATCGTAGAAGATATTTATAACTGGAGTGAGTCACCTAGTCAGTATGATAAATATTTAAAATCCGTCAAATCATAGAGTCACAGAGTCACAGATTATTAGGGTTGGAAGGGACCTCAGGAGATCATCTAGTCCAACCCCCTGCTCAAAGCAGGACTAATCCCCAAATGGCCCCCTCAGTGCCACTTTAAGTCTTAAATATACAATTAGTTTCCGATTATCATTGCAACTGGTGGTACAGATCGATCTAGTAAAGACTGCAATGTTGTTTACATTATAGTTTCCTATATTTCAGGCTCATTTGCACTTAGGCTCAGCTCTCTACCTAATGGTGATTTGCAGGGAAAAGTATAAGCAAAATGAGTGAGGGAGGAAGGGTAAACCCAGAAAGCACTGTTCCCAGTGTTCTAAAAATATATAAATCTAACCACAACTTTTTAAACATTGCTGTACCAATATGCTGAAAATTGGCACTAGTGTCTTGCATGAAAAACTAAGGCTTTGGGAATTGTGTACTGAGCCTGCATAATAGACATTTTTAATTCTATGGGTGCACTTAGGGGCAGAGCCAGCTACCAATTCTACAGCCATGAAATCCCACTGGCAGTGGAACTACTGTGCAATGGAGCTGATGAGCTAGATATGAAGCGGGCTGAAGGGGCTTGTGCAACAGCAGCTCCTCATTCTGGAAGGTGGGACAGTGTTTTCACATGGCTTCCCCTGAACACAGGTGTGTTCCACGAACACACACATTTGTTTATGAAAGGGTAAAAGTTTGTTTGTAAAAGGCTGGTTCAGTTTTTTTAGAGGAATTTATAATCCAGGGTTCACAGTTAATTCATGAAGCAAAATATCTCTGACTGCTTACAAGTTCCACTAGCCTTATTTTATCTGTTTTCCTCTAATTATTTTCCTCCTTAAAACTCCCACCCCTTCAAAAACAAGCAGTAAATTAAGTGCAAATAAATAAATCATGTTAAGGTTGCACAATTAATCACACAAAAAAAGGACAGGAAATACAAAACTGAAGATTCCAACTACAATATAAACCTGGCTGCATTGTGCATGTTCCATTTTTTATTATTGTTTGACTTCTAGCATGAGTAGCTTAATGTTAATGTATATGCTGTTAAATGTAAAGTGTAAATTATATAAGATATTTGACAAGGCTGAGTTAAAGCTGTTTTGGATGCAGCTGTTTACATCTCCTTTTTGTGACTGCAATTAAGCAATCTCAACATTGTATTAACAATCAGGTATTTTGGGGGATATAGTTTTCCACTTAATCTATACCAAGCAAATAAACTCACTTGAAAAAGAAGGTCTTTCATCTGGATTTTGTGCCCATCCACTTGCCATTAATGTTACTAACAGCACTCGGTGGGGTATGTCCATTGATAAAGTTTCTTCACTAGTGTCTGGTCGCTTTCCTTGTGACACACTGTACATAATCTGCAAGGGGTTTATAACTTCTGTCAAAATAGATATCAGGCATTTATTAGAAATATATGTACTATAGATAGTTATTGTTTACTATAGGGGGATAAATTAAAATTGTAGACAATAATTAGGGATGTTGTAATTCTGCCAAAATAATTGTTTTCAGATTACTGCACAGAGGCTTTACCTAAATATAAATAAGGCTATAAAAGAAAACTAAACACATCTCACCTTCAAAAGGCTGTTTTCTTGACATCACTTCCCACATAATAATGGCATAGCTGTTAAAGTAAAAATGTGCATTACTTTAGAACATTTTATTATTTATGCTGACAATGCACTCAGCATCATACAAAATATTTCATTAAAATAAACTTGCACAACACCAACTTAAATGGCTGACTATAATAATGTCCCCCTTCATACATGTTATGAAAACCAACAACAAGGGTAATACTGAGTAAAGAACAATGTGCTATAGCTGACTTTATTTATGGTGGCCATATGTGTCTCTGAAAATCTGACTGATTTCACATAAAAAAAATTAGTTTATAAGTAGAGTTTTTTTTTCTAACTGCTAGCCCTTCTCATCCCGGGCTCTCAGTGCTAAGAGGGATTTCTTTCACAGGCCCGTTCTCCACCTCAGAGAAGGTCCACATAAGGCAGCTTATGTCAACCTAACTGAGTGTCTATACTACAATGCTCCTCCCCGATTTAACTCATGCGCTAGGCTAACCTAACAACTCCACCTCCAAGAGAGGCATAGTGATTAGGTCAATATAGATAGGTTGATGCAGTGTCCATGTAGACATTGAGTTGCTTACATTGCTTATTGCTGCCTTTGGTAGCTGGAGCCCGGCTGATCCAGGGCTGACAGCCAGAGTCCCGCTGCCTCAGGTGGAGGGGCTCACAGCTTGGGGGGGTCAGCACCGAGGGCGGCGGGACTGGGGCTCCAGCCGTCATTGCCCGACTTAAGTTGTTGCATGCGCTGCTGGCGAGGATGCACACTGACAGAAGGAGCATAGTGTGGACAGGAAGAGCAGATTTAATTACCACAATGGCTGTAGGCTGACCTAACATAAGTCAACTTAATTTTGTAGCACAGACAAGCCTAAAGCAATTTGAGTTCAGCTCGCCACCATCTATCCTTAGTTACACCTGTGCAAAGCCTTTAAACAGTCTGCGAGGGGGAAACAAGTGAAAAAAATTGGTCCTGCAATTGGAACTCAGTTAATAATTCTATTAATTATGGGCCAGTCAAAATAGAATATAGCTCCCTCTCCAGAGCTGTGTTACCTATGCAGTGCTAACAGGAGTGAAAAGTAATTCAATAAATATTTTTGTCCATAATGTATGCTGTTGGGACTCTGAATATAAACAGTGATCAGTTGGGTTAGGTGTCATACACGCCATATTCACTCTGCAGAGAAGAATCTTCAGGAGACCATCAGAAATAACTCCAAACTTCCTAAGCCTAATCATGTTAATATGTAAATCAATGGGACTTTCCCCACTAACCTCCAAGGGAGCAGGAATAGGCTCATAACTACACTTTTAATAAAGGTGGGGCAGAACACTACCTATATGCAGCAACACATTGTTGGTCCCCTGAGTAGTGACTTAAGAGAGAGTTCACTGTCCCTGATATTTGGTAGAAAACAGTGGATTTTAACGGCAAAAATTCTGCTTTTCAACAAGAGTAACGGAGTCAAACTGGTACAGAAGTCACAAAGAGCCATCCTGGACAGGAAGGCCTAAGAGCATTCAGAGAGGTGAATGAACTCTGCCACAGCCTGGGAAACCCCCAACATCACTCTCCCATTCAATCTGAGATATGATATAATTAAACATTTTCATCTCTTCTGTGACACTGTAGTCTGCAACTTCCTATTTGTTTTCCTTTGGCTCGTGTTCCTCTTTCCCTCACCACACCTTTCTCTTTGCTTCCATTGTATAGCTTGATTTGCTTCTGTTCTCTTTTTTAGTATGTAGTGTTGTAGCCGTGTTGGGCCCCGGATATTAGAAACACAAGGCGGGTGAGATAATGTCTTTTATTGGACCAACTTCTGTTGCTGACAGAGACAAGCATTCAAGCTACACAGAGCTCTTCTTCAGGTCTGGGAAAGGTATTCTGTGCATCATAGCTAAATACAAAGTGGAACAGATTGTTTAACTACTACCTACCTATGCTAAACAATCTGTTCCATCTCGTATTTAGCTGTAACACTCGGAGGATCTTTCCCAGACCCAAAGAAGAGCTCTGTGTAGTTGGAAAGCATGTCTCTCTCACCAGCAGAAGTTGGTCCAATAAAAGATTTTACCTCACCCACCTTGTCTCTCTTCTTCAGTGGATGTTCTCCTCCTGTCTTCTTCTCTCTTCCTTTGGTTTTGGTTCTCTCCCTTCTTTCCACCTATGTTCTCAATTTCTTCTTCTCCTCCTCTTTCTGGACAATCTCTCCCTCGTTCCTTGTTCCCTCATTTCAAACCTCTTTTTCAGTCTAGTTTCCCTCTAAACTTACTCTTTCTTTCCCTTTACTCTCCCTCTCTTCTCTCTCTCCTAACCAACCTCTCTAGGCTCTCCCCCACTCTAACCAATACTGTCACATCCTTCTAAAACCATAAGCATAGACAGGGTCTGCTGCAATATTCACTCCCTCTCCTGCTCCTCCAATGAATTGCCTTGAGCTCCTGATTCTTCTCTCTTGCTCCACCCGCCCATACCTCTCAAAAGGGGAGAGTTACAGGGATAGTCTCTTGCCCTGATTTCTTGCTAGGAATGCCAGGTGCTTCCTCTGAATCTCAAGGGGAAGAGCTAATTATGAAAGTTAATGCTCTATCTTCCAGGAAGCCCAGGCTTTGTCTTGTCAGTTAAGTCTCTGAAACTGATTCATCTCCTATCACTGCATCCACACACCTACATGCAAGAGTCCCAAAGTGTCAGAAGTCCTAGATATTTTTAAAATATACGAAAATTATGCATCTGATGAAGTGGGTATTCACCCACGAAAGCTCATGCTCCAAAATGTCTGTTAGTCTATAAGGTGCCACAGGATTCTTTGCTGCTTTTACTGATCCAGACTAACATGGCTAGCCCTCTGATACGAAAATTATGGAATCCGTGACTGAAGTAGTAAAAATGCAGCCTTAATAGATATTCTTAAAAACTATGCTTGACTGCCAAAGGTCATCTGTCAACTGTTAACCATCCACTTCCTCAACTCAGTCCCCTTCTTGATTGTTTAGACAGGCTTTAAGTTGGTACCCTTCTGAGCTAACTTGTTTAGTATCTCTTACACTTAGAAAGCAACTGCTGTTGTTTCTTTTACAGGTAGCTATTACTCTATATGTGCCATTCAAAAGCTTACTGGAGTAGCTCTCCCTGGATTTCTGTATGATATATACTCCTATATGAATTTCTATTTGATGTATATTCTGTTTTTGCCTGTTCCTTCTCCTGACCTTTTGTAAGTTAATGCTTTTTCTCTCACCCCATGTTTGTCTTGCAAACTATATTAACCTCTGCACATAAGCCACAGTGATCTCTTAAGTAGGTGTGCATAGTTTGTTCACCTGGATGCTTGCACTTTCTTTTGCTACTCATTTGCTCCCTCCCCTCATCCATCCCGTTTTCAGCAGGGTAATTCTATTCCCTGCAAGCCCTGATTTGTGGGATGTTCAGAAAACTAAACAACATTGGGTTAACTCCAACGACTCCCCTTTTCTAGTTATCCTGGTTTTACCTGAATCTCTAGGTCATTATATTTGTCTTAGTGTTTGCTATGGAAAGAAGTTTTCAGAAGTTGTACTTTATCCATTCAGTCTCCCAAAATAACTTGTTCTGGTTCATTATAATCAAGTTCCTTGGACAATTTTTACTTTTCATTTTGCAGTACCACTGCAGGATAACAGGCAGTACCTGTATATATCATGCTTTACACTTGCACGGGTTTTCTGATTGGGATTATAGTCTTCAGGTGGCATGTAGATAATAGTCCCTCCCTCTGGCAGAGATTTGTCACCTCGGGATTGTGATGTGGACACCATGCGCCATTTCGATAAACCAAAATCCGCAATCTGGTAAAAAATAAAAATCTGTCATTCTGAGAGAGCAGCAGGTTCCATCTATGCACTGATGTTAGTGCAAGTTGTCAAAAATAGAACTGAATGAAGAGTTTGTATAAAAATTTCCGCATGAAATGAAAGCAGCTATGGTGTTCTGCTAGCTACAAAAACCACCAACCTTGATTTAGAAAATGTTTCCAAATCAGGGTTCATGTTGTCACCACAGTATTATTATTTATTAATTATTTGAATTACCGTAGCACTTAATAGCCATAGTTATGGATCAGGACCCCACTGTGCTAGGTGGTGTACAAAATAAATAGAATAAAAAGATGTTCCTTCCCATTGCTCCCCGTGGGCAACACCTCCCATGTAGTCCGTGATTTGGCTGTGGAATTCACCCTTGCTAAAAAAACTGCATTTCAGAATATCAGCTTTCATTTCCAAAGACCAAACACTTATGTTTCTAGCCCTTACGGTTGGAAAGAAAGTCTTGAAAACATTAATCAAATGTAAAACGATGCAGCACTATCCAAAAACAACAACTCAGAGAGTGGTGCAGTTCATGTCATCTCAATCAGAGCTCCTTGGACCAAGATGCCATAGAATTAATCATTTTGTCTGTGAAATTTGCCATTTTGCTGCAGACAAGAACCCAATATTTTGTTTGCTGTTTCCATGTCTGGCTGGGACATGCCTGAAACTGCTTCTTGTTCTCTATCCTTCCCTACAAGCGAAGAGTTAATTTGTTTGCAATGCATGCACCTGTGGTGAGGTGTGCACCTCACCCCTCCACTTGCCCTGAAGAGATTAATGGAAGCCAGATGGGCCAATTAATCTTTTAGTCCAAAAGGAAAGTGAACCTGTGTGGGAATAGGCAGGGGTTCTATAAAGCCAGGGAGCTGATAGTAGGAAAGACTGCAGGAAGGGAGTCTGCAGTCACTTTCTGGGAGAAGGGAAGCGTGTTGAGGGGGGGCTATCGAGACAAGTAGCCCACTATTGCTCCCTGGGAGGAAGGAGTAAAGAGACTGACAAACCCCAGAGAGTGGGGGAGTGCTGGGGTAGGAAGCAGCCCAGGGAACACGCAGCAAGGTTGGGGACTAAACAGACCTTGGCTGCATGTTGTAGGTCCCTGGGCTGGAACCCAGAGTAGAGAGTAGGCCCAGGTTCCTCTACCTGACACTGGGAAAGTGGCACTGGCAAGGGAGTGAACTGGAAGACTCCTTTGGCCACTATGGGATTGATAAGAAACTTTGGAAGACTAAACCCCAGAAGCGGGGAATGCTGAGCAACCTGGTCAGAGGCCGAGTCACAGAGAGGACAGCTGTGGCTCCTGAGAGTGAGAAGAGCAGCAGAAGAGAAACTGATGGGGTTTAACCACTAGAATGGGCGTTGCTGTGATTGAGCTAATCCCCAGAACTGCCAGGAGGTGGCATCACCCAGCAGTGAATATAGCAACCTGTCACAGCATCTCACACTGTTCCACTGAACCAGGCAGCAGGGGATCAGTGAGCAAGAGCTGGACTCCAGCTTCCAGCATGGGGGAGAGAGAACCAGAAGTGTAGGTTGTCCAGTTGAGATCCTAGAATACAGCACAGTGGCCAATGGGTGGGAATCCAAGGAGATGAAGCAAGCTACAGACTCCCCACTTTCCTGGTACACACATGAGAGGGAAAAAGAGTTCTGAGCAAGGCTGCCTGGACAACATTGCAACAACTAAGATCTATGGATATGAGTTTCCTGGAGAATACATGAGGGGCAAAAAAAGTCAAAAATAATTATTGACTGGTGTCATGTGACTGACTGGGCCATAGTTGGGTGTATTTATGTAGGACGGGTGGAAGTGAAGGAAGAATATTTAATTGGAACAGAAAAAATTAAGGTGCTTGTAATGGGCTTGATTTCACTGTGTCAGGGAGTACATGGCCTGTCTACAAGAGCTTTCTCCTGACTAGCTTTTGAGGTCATTGAGGGAGGAGGGAATGATTTTAAAACCAATTTGCATAATGCGCTTGTGTGTGTCTGGTCTCATTGTAATTCAACAGAAATCTTACTCATTTAGCAGATATCTGATGCAATCAGACGCACTGTATGACTGCATATTTTACATATGTTCAATACTTCCTTTTTTATAATACACAGCAGATGCATCTAATATTACTCCTTCCATTTTCTGCCAGTTATCAAAATCTTAATTTCACTCCACGCAAAAGTAGCTCAAATAATTAGAGAGCTATTTAATAAACAATGAACAATTAACCCCCAAATAAAGCATCTGTAGAAAAATTCATCTTAAAACATTAACTATCCAAATTTAATGCAAAGCATCTCCCGCAATTACTGTAATAGTAAATGTTCCAGATCGTCCAGTTCAAATTTTCAAACTGTTGATGAAAGGAAACAAAACTTAATCAAACTGTTTTTATTTCTACTCAAATTATAAAACTGACCAACAGTTTTCTCAACAAATGGATTCTTCATCACCAATACTTCCTTCTCTTTGCCTCTGAATTAAAGGTCCATAATAAACCATGAAAGTTAAGATGGTTGAGAAACAATTTCACGTATGTTTTGTTCTATTTTAAGGTGAATATACAGCCTAACAAGCAACCAAGGCCTTGATCATCCCCTCATCAATTCTCCTTCAGGAAGTATCTGCCAGGTAGGTTTCTCGCCTTCCCATACGATCCAAACCCAACATGTGCATATTTGAAGAGATGTTCTAAGGCTACATTAAGCACTGCTGAGTGAAGCAATTTGGAAGCAAGACAGTACATCACATATTACACTGTTGCTGGGAATGGGAAACCCGCCAGGGCCTACCTGAGCTCTTGACTTCAGAACTTGAGCAGTTCTTCGAAGGAGTTTCTACTCTGAAAGGACCACATTAAGGGTTATCCTCAAGGACTTTCATAGGAAAGTGTTAGCACTTCTGAATATTAGCCACTGCCTTTATTTCTTGCACTGCCTAATTACTTCTCTAATTTCTCTCTATTTTATAGACTCATAGACTCATAGGTCAGAAGGGACCAATCTGATCATCTAGTCTGACCTCCTGCACAAGGCAGGCCACAGAACCCCACCCATCCAATTTTATAACAACCCCTATCCCAGGACCGAGTTATTGAAATCCTCAAAAATGGTTTGAAGACCTCAAGCTGCAGAGACACCACCAGCAAGCGACCCGTGCCCCACGCTGCAGGGGAAGGCGAAAAACCTCCAGGGCACCTGCCAATCCGCCCTGGAGGAAAATTCCTTCCCGACCCCAAATATGGCGATCAGCTAAACCCTGAGCATGTGGGCAAGAGTCACCAGCTAGCACCCAAGAAGGAATTCTCTGCAGCAACTCAGTACCCATCGCATGCAACATCTCCCCGCAGACCATTGAGCAGACCTGTCTGGTGGTAATTCAAGATCAATTGCCCAAATTAACGATCCTATCATAACATCCCCTCCATATACTTATCAAGCTTTATCTTAAAGCCAGGAAAGTCTTTTGCCCCTACTACTTCCCTCGGAAGGCTATTCCAGAACTTCACTCCCCTAATGGTCAGAAACCTTCGTCTAATTTCAAGTCTAAACTTCCTAATATCCAGTTTATACCCATTCGTCCTCGTGTCTACATTAGTGCTAAACTTAAATAATTCCTCTCCCTCCCTAACGTTAACCCCCTTGATATATTTATATAGGGCGAGCATATCCCCCCTCAGCCTTCTTTTGGCCAGGCTAAACAAGCCAAGCTCTTTGAGTCTCCTTTCATAAGGCAGTTTTTCCATTCCTCGGATCATCCTCGTAGCCCGTCTCTGAACCTGTTCCAGTTTGAATTCATCCTTCTTGAACATGGGACACCAGAACTGCACACAGTATTCCAGATGGGGTCTCACCAACGCCGTATACAACGGTACTAACACATCCTTATCCTTGCAGGAAATACCCCGCCTGATGCATCCCAAAATCGCATTTGCTTTTTTAACAGCCGTATCACATTGGCGACTCATAGTCATCCTGCTATCAACCAGTACCCCAAGGTCCTTCTCTTCCTCCGTCGCTTCCAACTGATGCGCCCCCAACGTATATCCAAAATTCTTCTTATTAATTCCTAAATGCATGACCTTGCACTTTTCACTATTGTATTTCATCCTATTTCTATTACTCCAGTTTACAAGGTGGTTCAGATCTTCCTGAATAGTATCCCTGTCCTTCTCCGTGTTAGCAATACCCCCCAGCTTCGTGTCATCCGCAAACTTTATTAGCACATTCCCGCTCTTTGTGCCAAGGTCAGTAATAAAAAGGTTAAATAAGATCGGTCCCAAAACCGATCCTTGAGGGACTCCACTGGTGACCTCCTTCCAGCCCGACAGTTCACCTTTCAATACGACCCTCTGGAGTCTCCCCTTTAACCAGTTCCTTATCCACCTTACAACTTTCATATTCACTCCCAGCTTTTCCAATTTAACTAACAGCTCCGTGTGCGGAACCGTGTCGAACGCCTTACTGAAATCTAGGTAAATTATATCTACCGCATTTCCTTTATCTAAGTAATCCGTCACCTTCTCAAAGAAGGAGATCAGATTGGTTTGGCACGATCTACCTTTAGTAAATCCGTGTTGCAATTCGTCACAATTACCATTGACCTCTATGTCCTTAACTACTTTCTCCCTTAAAATTTTTTCCAAGACCTTACATACTACAGACGTCAAGCTAACAGGCCTATAATTACCCGGATCACTCTTATTCCCTTTCTTAAAAATAGGAACTACATTAGCAATCCTCCAGTCATACGGCACAACCCCCGAGTTTATCGATTGCCTAAAAATTCTTGCTAACGGGCTCGCAATTTCACGCGCCAGTTCCTTTAATATCCTCGGGTGGAGATTGTCCGGGCCCTCCGACTTCGTCCCATCGAGCTGTTCAAGTACGGCCTCTACCTCAGTTGCAGTAATATCCACTTCCATATCCACATTCCCGTTTATCATCCCTCCATCGTCGCAAGGTTCCTCACTAGTCTTATTAAAAACCGAGGCAAAGTACTTGTTTAGATGTTGGGCCATGCCTAGGTTATCCTTAACCTCCATTCCATCCTCAGTGTATAGCGGCCCCACTTCTTCTTTCTTTGTTTTCTTCCTATTTATGTGGCTGTAGAACCTTTTACTATTGGTTTTGATTCCCTTTGCAAGTTCCAGTTCAATGTGGCTTTTAACCTTCCTCACTTTATTCCTACATGTTCTGACCTCAGCAAGGTAGCTTTCTTTACTGATCCTGCCTTCCTTCCACTCCCTGTAAGCTTTCTGCTTTTGTCTAATCCCCTCTCTGAGTTGCTTGCTCATCCAGTTTGGCCTACAACTCCTGCCCATGGTTCTTTTCCCCTTTCTCGGGATGCAGGCTTCCGACAGTCTCCGCAGCTGTGACTTAAAGTAATTCCAGGCCTCCTCCACATTTAAATCCACTAATTCCTCCGTCCAATCCACTTCCCTAACTAATTTCCTTAACTCTTCAAAATTAGCCCTCGAGAAGTCAAAAACCCTAATCGCAGATCTACATTTGTTTATCCTTCCATCTAGTTTGAACTGAATCAGCTCATGATCACTCGAACCAAGGTTGTCCCCTACCACCATTTCTTCTACGAGGTCCTCACTGCTCACCAACACCAAGTCTAAAATGGCATCCCCTCTTGTAGGTGCTTCAACTACTTGATGAAGAAATCCATCCGCTATCACATCCAGAAAAATCTGACCCCTATTATTCGTGCAAGTACTCGTCCTCCAGTCTATATCCGGGAAGTTGAAGTCCCCCATAATCACACATTTCCCCTTTGTGTTTACTTCATTAAAGACATTAAAGAGGTCTCTATCCATATCCCAATCTGATCCCGGCGGTCTGTAGCACACCCCAAGCACTATCTCAGGGGAAGCTCTAGTTGCTTTTTTACCCAGCGTGATTTTTGCCCAGACGGACTCTGTCTTATCCATTCCATCGCATCTTATTTCGCTACATTTAATTTCATCATTGATGTACAATGCTACTCCACCACCTTTGCCTTTCTTCCTGTCTTTTCTGAACAGCACATAGCCTTCAATACCCGTGCTCCAGTCATGAGTACTATTCCACCAGGTTTCGGTAATCCCTATAATATCCGGCTTCACTTCCTGCACGAGTAACTCCAGTTCCTCCATCTTGTTACCTAGGCTCCTCGCATTAGTGTACAAACCTTTTAATTTTCGGCGTTTGGCGTCAGTGACATTATTTCCCCTGTCGTGCACAAACTTTCTACCACCAGCATCACCCGTTACTCTGGTTTCTACTCCACTATTCCTCCTTGGATCAAATCTTGGGGCCGCAAGGGTATCCCCGCTCACTTTGTTTACTTCCCTCTCCAGGTTATATTCCGGCGTGGAGATCTCCTGAACATTTCCCAACCATCTCCCCCAACTTTCTAGTTTAAAGCCCTCTTGATGAGGTCGGCGAGCCTCCATCCTAGAATTCTATTTCCCTCCTTGCTGAGATTTTGTTAACATGAACTAACATTTTGCTTATCTTAACACTGTCTTATTATAGTACCTCCAACCACTCTTCTCTGTAACTAAACCTGTGAAATCACGACTACTTTTATGTTAATTTTGATGAGAATTTGGTTATTTTCCCTAGGTATAATCCCTTCAGATATCCACAGGTTCATCTCAGTTAAATTTCTCATTTACTAACTTTAATTTATTTAATCTGTATGGCATACTGCATAGGCCAACATTATGGAAAGCATGTATGCTGCTAAAGGCCAGAAATCTGTAATTGGATTGGTGCAAGACAACCCATTTCTGTGTGGAACTTCCCTGAAGATGATGAGGCTCTGCCTTCAAAGACACAACTGCAGGACTGGAGTATAAGTTTGTCCCTTCCTATCCTCATTCCTTGTCTGTAATATTAAACACACTTCAGTTCCGTTATGTGTAAGGAGACTGTTGTTCCCTTACTAAAACTCAGTGGGGTGTTTTGGGTGGCTAGCTCCCAGTACTAAAAGTAAGGAGAAGGGTTGATGGGAAATCAGGACCCTGAGACTGACAGCCCCCAGGAACAATGGTGAGAGGCCAATGCTCCAGGTCAGCCTGATGGACAGGACGGGCAGGCTAATCTGGGAATCAGGAGGCCAGGGGATCCTGTCCTCCATGTGAGCTAGAATTGCCTGGGTCAGACAGAGTGAGGCCAAGTTAAGGAGAAAGCAGGGCCCAAGCAGAGCTGGGGAACAGAGCTGTGCCACTGAGAGGGGCCAGAAAAGCAGCCCAGGAAGCAGGTCAGAGCTGGGAGCAGAGTCACAGATGCAGCGCACAGAGCAGACCTGTGCTGGGAGAAGAGCTCAGCAACCAGAGCCAGAGAAGCAGCCCAGGGAGCTGGAGGCAGAGCAGCAGCAGTAGCTGCGCTCAGGCAGCAGAGTGGTGGAGCTGGAGCTGAGGCAGCAGAGTGGAGTTGTAGCTGAGGCAGAGACGCTGGAGCAGTCCGGAGATGGGTGTGCTGAGCAGCTGGGGAGAGCAAGGGGGGCCCTGGGTAGCAAGCCCAGCGCAGGGAGGTGCCCCCAGCCAAGGTGCCTGGCAGGCCACACTTGGAGGATTGTAACCCCAAGAGGGTGGGGGCGACGCTGGGAAGAAGAGTCCCGCAACCTAGAACCTGAGAGTGCGTGGCTACAAGCAGAGCAAGTGTCCGACTCACAGCATCCCTGCAGCACAGCCAGGGCCTGAGGAGGCCTGGGAATATGAGGAACAGATTGAACTGCCCTTACATTCCAGAGATGCTGGCTGCGATGTCCCTGTGCCACAGAGTGGGGTGACGGGTTTTCTTTTAACCTTTTCCATTTTTTCCTTATTTTTTTCAATTGATTGCTGTTTAATAAAATGTATTTTCTTTGAACTGTAGTAATGTCATGATCAGTGGGTCAGGGAAGCATCCACTGCAGAAAGAGCACCCCAGAGTGGGGACACCCTAGCCCCTGCCCTAAGTGACCATGACAAGGTTGGGGGTCGAGCCCCCCAGGAATCCTGGGCTCAGCCTTGTTGGGCTTATGAGGACTCTGCCGCACAGGAGAGTGGAAGGGGAGCCCTTGAGGTCAGGCAGGCCTCTGGGTAAAAAGTGGGAGCGAGGACTTGGATCCTTTCGCTAGCTCACTTCACCGAGGTAGCCAGGAAAGTTCCCCACAATAGCAGGACACAGCCCCACAATAGCAGGACCATTGCCCCTGTGTACGTATGCTCACTGAAGAGGAATATAGGGACTAAAATAACCAGGACCTTACCTTAACGTGAAACTCGCTATCCAGTAAAATATTTTGGGTCTTCAAATCATGGTGCAGCAATGGAGGACTCATATTGTGCAGATAATTCACTCCCAAAGCAATTTCATACAGAATACGGAATCGCAGTGACCACGCAATGTCAGGATATGCATTTTTCTACCAAAGAAAAAAGAAAACCAAAAAAATCACAATATGATCATTCATTTAAATATTCTAACAACAATCTTTGAGTCAGAGGAGACGTACTTTGAAAAGAGGATTTTTTACATCTTTTATTCACAAATTTAAAAAGTGACAAATCACAGTGATTGGTGTTAATTTATATTTGTTTTAACATTATGAACTATTTAATCACTCAATAGTATGTTCCTGTTCTTTACTCTATCAATTCACAATCATTATATATGCTGTTACTAATACACATATTGTATGACTTTGCAATGATAAAGTTCTAGATAAGATTTAGATATTATCATTAACAGATTCAGAGTGCTTTACGTAAGTGGTCAAGTATCTTCTTAAACCGCTCTATTCCATTGCAGAACACAGGGTCTTAACCACTGCCTTCCACCTCTGTTGGTCTCCTCCTTCAGTCTTAGTTTTCAATTCTGCTTATATTATGTAGTTCAATGTTATTGTTGGTCTACCTCATTGCCTCTTGCCCTAGGGGTTACAATCCAATTCCTGTCTTACGTTATTTAGTTTTCTAACTCTATGTACTAGCTATCTCCATTTTCGTTCCAGAATTTCTTGTCCTAGCGGCTTCTGTTTTATCCTCTTCCAGAATTCTTTATTTGTGACTCTTCTTCCCCCAGCCATCTGATACTGAGGATTATTCTGTCAGCTGTTTATTAAAACTTGGAATTTAGATAGTGAAGTCTTAAATCTCCAAGTTTCAGCACAATATAGTAAGACCAGCTTTACAATAGTGTTAAATATTCAAAGTTTTTAGTTTGGAAGCAAGATTTCTGTTTCTCCAGATTGGCTTTAGAGTTACAAAGGCATGTCTGGCTCTTGATACTCTGGTTTTAATGTTTTTATCTGCTCTACCTGTTGTGTCACAGATCAGGGCATTTTCCTGTTTCCTCTCAGTGGTCCAGCCAGGGTACCCACTGTCAGGCTTGCAGCTCCCCAGCCAGTGCCTTTCTTGGGTGGAGACCTATATCTCACTCCCTTCTGACTAGGGTATTTCCAGGCTGAGAAGTTCCCAGCCTTCACTGTGTTATTCCCAGCCCGTGGTCGTAATTTACCACACAGTTCTTTTTAAGCAAGCCTATTTTATTCTTAAGGTAAAAAACATTACTCAGAATATGTTAAAAATAATAAAATTACATGCATGCTAATACAATTACCAGAGATCACCCTAACCCTAACATGGGTTCTGGCATTCACCAACCTCCCAAAGAGGTTTCTCTCGTTTTAAGTTCATCATAGCTTCAGCTCAGAACAAGCACACAGTCTTATGGGTCCTCAGTAGGCTAAGTCCTTTCAATCCTTCCTTAAACAATGGACCAGAGATCCTGTCTATTTGCTGGACCAGGAAGAAGGGCCTGGACCAGGATAGTCATCCAAAAGTGTTTTCTTTGTCTATTGGTCCATGGAAAATCCATTTTCAACTAGTATATGCAGACCTCACTAAGGGGTCAGTTCAAAGGGGCTCATAACCTAAGGAATTACATTAGCATCCCCCTCCTCCTAGAGGAGTGACCTACAATTCCAAAGTAAATATGCACAACTGCATTTTTAATACAATGGACTCCCAAAGTATCAAACATAATTCAATCAAATTTACAGAATTAAGTTAAACCTTAGCCTAATTCCATAAGGACTGTGCAGGATATTGTCAGTCTGCTGCATGTTGTACTTACAATGCCATCAAGATATGTGAAATATTGGACCTTTTTTGTGTCAGTCCCAGAAAATGTTATTGGTGTTGTGTGTTGATTCTTATGGTTTTAGTTTTCTCAGTATTTATTTTCAACCTTATTAATTGTGCATAAGCCTGGAGATCATTTGTTTCGGCTTGCATGTCTCTATGGGTAAGTGATAGCATGTTGATGTCATCCACAAAGTCAAGTTGGTCTAACTTCTGTTTGAAAATTCATTGTATGTCCTTTCATTGTTCTGTACTCCCTCTCACTACCCAATCCACTATCAGTAAAAAAAATTCTAGGTGCATAAGACATCCTCGCCTGATGCCCAGAGTGACTTTGAATGGTTTAGTCAGTTCGCTATTATGTAGTACTTGACATGTCATATTTTCATAGAAGCTCTGAATGAGCCTCACAAATTTTGGAAGGATTCCATAGTGGTGTAGCAATTTCCATAAAACAGTTCTATCCATTATACCAAAAGATTTTTGGAAATCTAAAAAATTAATATAAAGTGGTGATTGTCATACAATCAACAGTTCTATGTTGATACATAAGATTATTATTTGATATGTACCTGATTTATCCTGTCTGAACCGTGCCTGTATCTTGAATCTACAGAGGATGTGAGCTTTTTAGGTGACAAATCTGTGGAACTGTCCCAGATGTCAATAGGGGAGGTTTTGGAATAAGCTGATAAATTAAATAGTAGAGCTGTCAAATATTTTTTTTAAAAATCTCAATTAACCAAGTTTTTAAAAAAATTGTGATTAATAGCAGTTTTAACAACACTGTTAAACAATAGAATATCATTTAATTCAATATTTGTGGATGTTTTCTACATTTTCAAATATATTGATTTAAATTACAAAACAGAATACAAAGTGTATTGTTGTAGCCGGCATTGCAAGGTATTTACATGCCAGATTTGCTAAACAGTCCTATGCCTCTGCTTCAACTGCCATTCCAGAGGACATGTTTCCATGCTGCTGACAGGTTCTGCTTGATAATGATCCAAAGCAGTGCAGACTGACGCACGTTCGTTTTCATCATCTGAATCAGATGCCACCAATAGAAGGTTGATTTTTCTTTTTTGGTAGTTCTGGTTCTGTAGTTTCCAAATCAGAGTGTTGCTCTTCAAGACTTCTGATAGCATGCTCTACACTTCGTCTCTCTCAGATTTTTGGAAGGCATTTCAGATTCTTAACTTTGGGTTGAGTGCTGTAGCTACCTTTAGAAATCTCATATTGATATCATCTTTGCATTTTGTCAATTCTGCAATGAAAGTGTTCTTAAGTCGAACAACTTACGTTTGAGTCATCATCTGAGACTGCCATAACATGAAATATATGGCAGAACGCAGGTAAATTCATGGAGCAGGAGACATACATTAATTAACACATTTTTTTTTAACGAGAGTCATCAGCATGGACGCATGTCCTCTGGAATGGTGGTCAAAACATGAAGGGGCATACAAATGTTTAGCATATATGACATAAATACCTTGCAACACCAGCTACAAAAGTGCCATGTGAACACCTGTTCTCACCTTTAGGTGACATTGTAAATAAAAAGCAGGCAGCATTATCTCCCATAAATATAAACAAACTTGTTTGTCTTAGTGATTGACTGAACAAGAAGCAGGATTGAGTGGACTTGTGGGCTATAAAATTTTAGAGTTTCTGAGTGCAGTTAGGTAACAATTCTACATTTGTAAATTGAACATTCATGGTAGGGACTGCTTTACAGTACTTGTATGAGGTGAATTGAAAAATACTATTTGTTTCTTTTACAGTGCAAATATTTGTAATCAAATATATAAAATGATCACTGTACACTTTGTATTCTGTGTTGTAACTGAGATCAATATATTTGAAAATGTAGAAAAAATATTTATAAAAAAACCAATTGGCATTTTATTATTGTTTAACAGTGCGATTAATATTTTGAATTGAGTTAATTTGTTTGGAATTAATTGCTTGAGTAAACTGCGATTAATGGATAGCCCTATTAAATAATAACAAGTCACCAGGATAAGATGGTATTCACCCAAAAATTCTGAAGGAACTGAAACATGAAATTGCAGAACTACTAACTGTGGTATGTAACTTATCATTTAAATCAGTTTCTGTACCAGATGACAGGAGGATAGTAATGTTACACCAATTTTTAAAAAATGCCCCAGAGGCTATCCTGGCAATTACAGGCCGGTACACCTAACTTCAGTATCTCACAAATTGGGTGAAACTATAGTAAATAACTGAATTATCAGACACATACATAAATACACGTTGTTGGGGAAGAGTGAACATGACTTTTGTAAAGAGAAGTCATGCCTCACCAATCAATTAGAATTATTTGAGGGGGTCAACAAGCATGTGGACAAGAGGGATATAGTGGATATAGTGTACTTAAATTTTCAGAAAGCCCTTGACAAGGTCCCTCACCAAAGGCTCTTAAGCAAACTAAGCAGTCATGAGATAAGAGGGAAGGTCCTCTTATGGATCAGTAACTGGCTAAAAGATAGAAAACAAAGGGTAGGAATAAATGGACAGATTTCAGAATGGAGAGAGGTAAATAGAGGTGTCCTCCAGGGATCCAGCGCTGCTCAACATATTCATAAATGATCTGGAAAAGGTGGCAAAACGGTGAGGTGGCAAATTTTGCAGACGATACAAAATTACTCAAGGTAAGTCCAAAGCAGACTGAAGAGTTACAAAGGGACCTCACAAAACTGGGTGACTGGGCAACAAAATGGCAGATGAAATTCCGCACTGATAAATGCAAAATAATGCACACTGGAAAACAACCCCAAGAATACATACAAAATGGTGGGGTCTAAATTTAGCTGCTGCACTCAAGAAAGATCTTGGAGTCATCGTGATTAGTTCTCTGGAAACATCTGCTCAATGGGCAGCCTCAGGCAAAAAAAACTAATAGAATGTTAGAGACTATTGCTAAAGGGATAGATAATAAAACACAAAATCATAACGCCACTATTTAAATCCGTGGTACATCCAGACATTGAATACTGCCTGTAGTTCTGGTTACCCCATCTCAAAAAGAGATATTAGAATTGGAAAAGGTACTGAGAAAGGCAACAAAAATGATTAGGGGTATAGAACAGCTTGCATATGAACAGAGGTTAAAAAGACGGGGACTTTTCAGCTTGAAAAAGAGATGAGTAAGAGATGATCAAATCTATGAAATCGTGACTGTGGAGAAAGTGAATAATGAAATGTTATTTACACCTTCACATAACACAAGAACCAGCGGTCACCCAATGAAATTGATAAGTAGCAGGTTTAAAGCAAACAAGTACTTTGCACAACACAGTGTCAACCTCTGGAACTCCTTGCCAGGGGGTGTTGTGAAAGCTAAAACAATAATGAAGTTCAAAAAAGAACTAGATAAATTCATGGAGGATGGGTCCATCAATGGCTATTAGCCAAGATGGTCAAGGATGCAACCGTATGCTCTGGGTACTATTAGCCTCTGATTGCCAGAAGGAGGGAGTGGATGATAGGGGATAAATTATTGCCTATTCTGTTCATTCCCTCTCAAGCATCTGGCATTGGCCACTGTTGGAAAACAGGATATCGGACTAGATGGATCATTGGTCTAACCCAGTATGACTCTTCTTATGCACTGATTTATTTATTTTGCCCAGAATAATAAATGTAAATACCTTACCTGTGAAAGATATCCATTCAATGCCCCTCCAGTTTTTACACTGAAGTTTTCTCTCTTTGGCAGCTTCACTATATGACCTCTTTTCCACTGATTTGGCAACTTTTCTTCTTTCCATATATTTTGTAAGAGGCCTATCAAAATGTCTACTGTTTTCCTCAAGTCTGCCTTAAGAACCTCTGTTGGAATGTTACCTGGACCTGGTGCCTTTCCATTTTTAACTGATTGACTGCCCTCTCTATTTCTACACTGGTGATAGGTTCTAGTTTGATGTCCAGATCTTCTCCTTCCTCTATATCTGGGGGGTATGCCCACTGGCTCACCATTCAGCAGTTGAATAAAGTACTGCCTCTATACATTGAATTGTTTTGATGTCTTTATCATTATGTTGCCCTTGTTGTCTTGAATTGGTCAGTTGGTATTTGTTTTTCCTCTTGATAACTACTGAATGATGTTGTATACTGTCTTCATATCATTTTGTGCTGCCGTGGTCTGTGCGTCTGTTGCCACTTTATCTATAAGTTCTCATTTGTCTTTCCTAGCACTCATGTTGGCCCCTGTGCTCTTTATGGTATATTCCTCCGAGAGAGAGTGAGAGTGTTTATGTATATGTCTGTGTCTGTTTTCTTGGTCTTGCTTGATTTAGTTTATTTAATTTGGTATCTTTTATTTCTTGTCATATATCCTCAGATAACCATTCACTGTGGTGTTTCTTCCTGAATCCCAGCATTTCTTCAGAAGTTTTAGTGATAGTTTCCTTTACCCATTTCCATTTGCCTTCTACTGTTCCATCATCTTCAAGCACCTGTTAATGGAGTTCTAAACTCTGGTTACATTGTCATCTGTTTTAGGTTGGTGATGTTATAATGTTGTTATAGCTGTTGTTCAGACATCTTTATTTTTATTCTCAAAATATCTACCACTAATTCATGGTCTGTCCCCATACCTGCCCTGTTCCTTCTATGTACATCTTCTAACGTTCTTCTTCATTTAAGCCACATTGTAATGTGATCCATTTGGTTCTCTGTTCGGTGACCTGGTGACCTCCAAGTTATCTTAGTAATACTACAGTGAAGGAAAATATTTCCTCCAATGATCAGGCCATTTGTTTCACAAAAATCAGCAAACACTTTGCCACTTTCTTTCCACTGATGCCTTGTTTCTGTAAAATAGCTTCCCTGACAGTGTTATTGCTCCCTACTTTAGCATTCATGTCTAGGTCAAAGGATAAGAGCCAGACTTAAGCCCACTTGCTAGTAAGCCACTACTGTAAGAAACAAAGTTGTTAGAGAAATCTGCGCTACCCGTCAATTCACCAATTCAATCCAACTCAACCCCATTCAAATAGACTTACGAGAGATGATGGCATGAAAAGGCCAAACACACAAGGAAGTTACTCCGCTGATGAATTTTCTCTCTCCTAAATTGGTATGCAGAATGTGCGGGGTGAAGGGACGTACCTTTCTACTAGCCACAAGGAGGTTAACAAGCTCCTCTGGGCCTGTGCTGCTCTAATGAGGTGCAGCTGTTCCTGGAGGAGAAGGGGCTTATTAGGGGAAGCCTACCATAGGAAGGGACGGTGACCAGGGAGAGGCTGTGAGTAACCGAGGCAGGCCGGGTGAAGAACAAACAGTCACAGAACAGAGCCGCCCCGGCTGACAGCCAAGTAACACACCCCAGAAAGAAAGGTGGAGGATATAAACCTTATGTAGGCGCAATAAACTTTCAGAAACTGAGCATGTAAAGACCTATCCAGGGACTGTCTGAAAGGCTGACCACTGTTTCAGCCAGACCCTCCTCTAACAAGGAGCAGGGACAAAGAAGAACCAGCCCTCTGCCAGGGAGCAATTACCCCCAGAAAACTCGCCTAAGGGCAGCCACTGGGGGAGCAGAGAGAGTAAACCAAGGACAGTGGGACCTGGGGGAGGGGGGAAAATGTGTCTAGGGAGTGCTACCCCTCCTATATGTGGATACTATAAGCCTAGAAAAGTGGTCCAAATAACAGAAATTGACAGATATAAACTAGATATACTAGGCCTAAGGGAAATGAGACAAATACCTTTCGTCAACTGAACACATCTTACTATATTCTGGGCAACCAAATGCCAGTGACATACGCAGAGATGGCAAAGGTTTTATATTATCAAAAGAGGGCAACCAAAAGCCTGACAGAATGGGCACAAGTTCTGGAAAGGATTATAACAGTACAATTTACATCCAAGTTTCAGAAAGTGCCCATTATTTTGTGCTCCAACAAATCAAGCTAGCCAAGAGGAAAAAAGAAAACTTCTACTTGTGGCTACAGAAAATAATACACAATATTCCAAGAAGAGATGTCTTCCGAGTAAAAGCAAGTATAATATCCCCATTTTACAAATGGGAAAGCAGAGGAACAGACAAAATGACATGTCCAAGGTCACCCAGCAGGCCAATGGTAGTTGCAAAAAGAGACCTGAGATCCTCTAAGTCCCAATCGAATGCCCTGTCCGTCAGACAATACTGCCTCCCAGTGATGCTAGACTACCCTAAAACTAAACACAAACACTATCTTTTAAAAATGTTATGATTGAATTTCTCAGCTTTTGTGGGTATGTTTCACAAACTGAATATGAAAGTTCAATCCTTCATTTTAAAAAAGCACAACTGAGTGACTGAAAGACATGCTTGTTATAGTTTTGCAATTTTGGACTTACCAGTTTGAGTCATAGTGTTCTTTTAAAAGACTATTCGCAGTAAAAAGAAAATGAATGCACATTATTCACATGAATGAATTACTCCTGCCAAAAAATTAATTAAATTCCACACCAAAAATTAAACTCTGTGCACAATATTTTAAAATTCTACAAAATTCTGGATATTTTGTCAAAATAACACAATATAACCACATCAGTTTCAATTATTTTGGTAATTTATTTCAAAATACTTCTCAGTAAGCATGTCTGTAATGATACAGACAACAACAAAAAAATTCAGGAAATGATTTTTTGACAAGTAGATTCCTTACTAGGCATATAAAAACAGAACTTTGAGTAATTCATTTAAACTACACTACAGAAACATATTTCCCACACCCCTCAGAAGCAGTGCAAAGGCTTAGGGAAGTCGAGGTAATGGAGGAATTGAGAGAGAGGGAAAGAGCCTGGGAGTGAACCTGGAGGGTTGTTGGTGGTAGAAGTATGGAAAAGGTTTGTTTTTTTTTGGGGGGGGGGAAGAGGAAGGATTGTTAGGGAGTTGGGGAGCCTCCTCCATGCAGATTCTGGCTGACCCCTAGCCTCTCCCAATCAGTCAGGCACATCTGCCTCTATCTCTGTATATTGCCTATGCCCTGTCCCTATGTGGCCATGCAACCTCCATGCCCCTACCTCAAAGCTGTCACTATATTAGCTCCTGAGCCTGCGTCCCAGTCTGTTTCCTACCCCTGCCCCATCAGCCCTTCTGAACCCCAGTCTGTGACCCCCAGCAACCCTGTGTGCCATACCCTGTCCCATCTGTGCATCCTCACCTGGCGCCGCTGTAAGGAATGCAGCTGCCAAATGACTGCCCTTTCTTCTGGTGCTGTAGCAGCCCCGGGTGGCCGAAAGGCATAACTGCAGAGCCTCTCCAGCAGAATCTATATTCTGCGGAGAAAAAAAATCTGATGGGGGGGTGGGGAGAGGAGGGCATGAATTCTGCACGTGCGCAGTGGCGCAGGATTCCCCCAGGAGTAATGAATAAATGCATGCATGCACAAGAAAGGCCAGAGATTCTGAAATCAGTACAGAAATGAGTACAGCTATGTGAGCTCTCATTGAGTTTCTAATTACTTGCAAATCACAGCTGATTGTTTTTAACTTAGCATTCATTTCCCTGTAATTTCTCTAAAGCCCCAAATACTGCAACTGTCTTAATAGGAGTAGACTGCTGCACCCAAACAAGGCCCCACTGACTTTAAAGGGGCTCTTCATAGATGTAGTCTGCCTGCACAGAGTAAATTGCAGGCTAGAACCCAATATTTTTTTCCATTAAAAAAATGTATACGACTTAATTTCCTCACGCATGCAAAACAGACCATTTAACAACAACAACTTGAAGTGACACACAAAAAGCTTTAGAAAAACACCATACACTTACCCCATGTATAAGTTGGTTTAATGAACCATTTGTCATGTATTCAGTCACTATTCCCAGAAATTCAGGCTCATTGCAAATTCCCAAAATTGGTAGAATGTAACTGAACCTGGCTTTGTGTAAAATCTCCGCTTCTTTTAAGAGATTGGTTCTTTCACTGCAAGAAAAAAAATTAAACGACTAAATCAGTGCTAAGAAACATGCAATTATGATTTAGTTCATTTAAATATATTATGTTTACTTTTAAGGTAACAAAAGAAATACACAGATGAAAGGTACTCTGAATTAGCTTTACAAAATTAAGATCTCACTATACGAAAACACTGACAGTACTACAATTTATTTTTTACTGGACTGTTGTATACAATTATCATAAAATACTTCACAACAGATTACAATCTATAGATACAAATACATGTAAACCTGACGGGTTATGTTTTAGTACACAGTAGCATTGATAGATATGCCACAGCAGGAATTAATTTTTTCAGCAAGAATAATTGTGCCTTGCCGTGGCAGGTTGTCTTTCTGGTATTTATACTCTCGGGTGTATTTCAATAATACTTGAAACATGGGTAATACAGTGGGTGCCCTTAATATTTCCAAATGTATCACTCTAGTGACAATTAGTATCTCCTTGTATTTTTGGCATATTGTGGTACCACAATAACTACAAATAGGAATTTTCAATTATATTCATTGCTTGTTGGGAAAGCCGACTGCTGCAGAGGAGCATGTGGATCGGACACAGACTTCTCTTAGAGGAAAGTCTGATGATAGGGAATCTCCAGGTTACAGTCAGGAACAGAGGATGGAAGAGGATAATGTAAGGGCCGGATCAGATGATAAACAGTCACATAAAGAAGAATCTAGCACATCAGAAAAGGGCAGACAAATAAACAGGGACAAGTTTTTAAAGTGCGTGTACACAAATGCTAGAAGTCTAAATAATAAGATGGGTGAACTAGAGTGTCTTGTGATAAAGGAGGATATTGATATAATAGGCATCACAGAAACCTGGTGGACTGAGAGGAATCAATGGGACACATTTTGGGGTACAAAATATATCGGAAGGACAGAACAGGTCATGCAGGGGGAGGAGTGGCACTATATGTGAAAGAAAATGTAGATTCAAATGAAGTAAAAATCTTAAGTGAATCCACATGTTCCATAGAATCGCTGTGGATAGAAATTTCATGCTCTAATAAAAATATAACATTAGGGATCTATTATCAACCACCTGACCAGGACAGTAATAGTGATGATGAAATGCTAAGGGAAATTAGAGATGATATCAAAATTAAGAACCCAATAATAGTGGGGGATTTCAATTATCCCCATATTGACTGGGAACATTTCACTTCAGGATGAAATCTAGACATAAAATTTCTCGATACTTTAAATGACTGCTTCATGGAGCAGCTGGTACGGGAACCCAAAAGGGGAGAGGCAACTCTAGATTTAATCTTGAGTGGAGCGCAGGATCTGGTCCAAGACGTAACTATAGCAGGATCACTTGGAAAGAGTGACCATAATACAATAGCATTCAACATCCCTGTGGGGGGAAGAACACCTCAACAGCCCAACACTGTGGCATTTAATTTCAAAAGAGGGAACTATACAAAAATGAGAGGGTTGGTTAAACAAAAGTTAAAAGGCACAATGACTAAAATGAAATCTCTGCAAGTTGCAAGGGCCCTTTTTAAAGACACCATAATAGAGGCCCAACTTAAATGCATACCCCAAATTCAGAAACACAGTAAAAGAACTAAAAACACTGTGGCTTAACAACCATGTAAAAGAAGCAGTGAGAGAGAAAACAACTTCCTTTAAAAAGCGGAAGTCAAATCCTAGTGAGGCAAATAGAAAGGAGCACAGACACTGCCAGCTTAAGTGCAAGAGTGTAATAAGAAAAGCCAAAGAGGTGTTTGAAGAATGGCTAGCCAAAAACTCCAAAGGTAATAACAAAATGTTTTTTAAGTACATCAGAAGCAAGAAGCCTGCTAAACAACCAGTGGGGCCCCTTGACGATCGAAATACAAAAGAAGCGCTTAAAGACGGAGAAACTAAATGGATTCTTTGCTTCAGTCTTCATGGCTGAGGATGTTAGGGAGATTCCCAAACCTGAGCCGGCTTTTGTAGGTGACAAATCTGAGGAACTGTCACAGATTGAAGTGTCACTAGAGAAGGTTTTGGAATTAATTGATAAACTCAACATTAACAAGTCACCGGGACCAGATGGCATTCACCCAAGAGTTCTGAAAGAACTCAAATGTGAAGTTGTGGAACTATTAACTAAGGTTTGTAATCTGTCCTTTAAATCGGCTTTGGTACTCAATGACTGGAAGTTAGCTAATGTAACACCAATATTTAAAAAGTGCTCTAGAGAGGTGATCCCGGCAATTACAGAACGGTAAGTCTAACCTCGGTACTGGGCAAATTAGTCGAAACAATAGTTAAGAATAAAATTGTCATATAGAAAAACAAACTGTTGAGCAATAGTCAACATGGTTTCTGTAAAGGGAAATCGTGTCTTACTAATCTATCAGGGTTCTTTGAAGGGATCAACAAACATGTGGAGAAGGGGGATCCAGTGGACTTAGTGTACTTAGATTTCCAGAAAGCCTTTGACAAGGTCCCTCACCAAAGGCTCTTACGTAAATTAAGCTGTCATGATATAAAAGGGAAGGTCTTTTCATGGATTGAGAACTGGTTAAAATACAGGGAACAAAGGGTAGGAATTAATGGTAAATTCTCAGAATGGAGAGGGGTAACTAGTGGTGTTCCCCAAGGGTCAGTCCTAGAACCAATCCTATTCAATGTATTCATAAATGATCTGGAGAAAGGGGTAAACAGTGAGGTGGCAAAGATTGCACATGATACTAAACTACTCAAGATAGTTAAGACCAAAGCAGGTTGTGAAGAACTTCAAAAAGATCTCACAAAACTAAGTGATTGGGCAACAAAATGGCAAATGAAATTTAATGTGGATAAATGTAAAGTAACGCACATTGGAAAAAATAACCCCAACTATACATACAATATGATGGGGGCTAATTTAGCTTCAACGAGTCTGGAAAAAGATCTTGGTGTCATCGTGGATAGTTCTCTGAAGATGTCCACGCAGTGCGCAGAGGCGGTCAAAAAGGCAAACAGGATGTTAGGAATCATTAAAAAGGGGATAGAGAATAAGACTGAGAATATATTATTGCCCTTATATAAATCCATGGTACGCCCACCTCTCGAATACTGTGTACAGATGTGGTCTCCTTACCTCAAAAAAGACATTCTAGCACTAGAAAAGGTTCTGAAAAGGGCAACTAAAAGGATTAGGAGTTTGGAGAGGGTCCCATACGAGGAAAGATTAAATAGGCTAGGCCTCTTCAGCTTGGAAAAGAGGAGACTAAAGGGGGATATGATAGAGGTATATAAAATCATGAGTGATGTGGAGAAAGTGAATAAGGAAAAGTTATTGACTTATTTCCATAATACAAGAACTAGGGGTCACCAAATGAAATTAATAGGTAGCAGGTTTAAAACAAATAAAAGGAAGTTCTTCTTCACACAGCGCACAGTCAACTTGTGGAACTCCTTACCTGAGGAAGTTGTGAAGGCTGGGACTAGAACAATGTTTAAAAGGGAACAGGATAAATTCATGGTGGCTAAGTCCATAAATGGCTATTAGCCAGGGAGGGTAAAGAATGGTGTCCCTAGCCTCTGTTCATCAGAGGATAGAGACGGATGGCAGGAGAGAGATCACTTGATCATTGCCTGTTAGCTTCACTCCCTCTGGGGCACCTGGCATTGGCCACTGTCGGTAGACAGATACTGGGCTAGATGGACCTTTGGTCTGACCCCGTACGGCCGTTCTTATGTTCTTATGTTGTTTAGCATAAAGTGGGGAATATCCATATTCATCTCATGAGCCAAAGCTAATGGAATTCAAAAGGTTTCTAGCTTCTTTGACTGAGCAGACACCAGTGCACTGTAGGAAAATACAAGTTAAGATAAACACATTCCGTGAAAACATAATTATCCAAAGAGAGGAAAAGAGAAATGTTTCAAATTAACTATTCTTGGTTACCAAGAAAATTTTCCAATCTTGCTTATCAAATAAAAAAATATCACCAAAGCCTGCTTATGGCCCTGAAAGACATGAAAAGCAACGCTATCCACAGGAGATGCTTTTCAGCTGCACGGGAAGATGTGTTGTACAGTTGGAAATATACTGTCTGTGCTGTTTGGAAGAAGGCATTACAGTTTAATATTGGTCTTTAATTCCAGGGAACGATATTAAGAAAACAAAGTTTCTTGCCTTCAAGATTGCAGGGTAAAGCTTGATAATGTGATCTGAGTGGACGTACATATTTAAAAAAAAAAAAAAGAGGTAGAGGGTAAGAACCTCAAAATATAGGAGGGAGATGTTTTCAATATCATGATATTTAAAACAAATCATTTTTGGAGGCTGACTTCTTTAAAAAGAGTATTAAAATATTTAAAAAAACTGTGGCAACACTGACTGAGACATAACTTATACCAATATAAACGGTAGTGTTTACATAGCTTGAGCAATGAAAAGAAACTAAACCCAGACTCTAGGTCAGTGGGGCTCTGCACAAGCACAAGGATTTTCCCATGATATCTGACTGCAGGATTTGGAGCCCTAAAGCAATGGCTCTCAACCAGAGGTACGTGTACCGCTGGGCGTACACAGAGATCTTCCAGAGGATAAATATCTAGGTATTTGCCTAGTTTTACAAGAGGCTACATAAAAAGTACTAGCAAAGTTAGTAGAAACTAAAATTTCATACAGACAATGACTTGTATACTATATACTGAAATGTAAGTAAAATATTTACATTTCAATTCATATATTTGATAATTATATGGTAAAAATGAGAAATTAGGCAATTTTTCAGTAATAGTGTGATGGGACACTTTTGTATTTTTATGTCTGATTTTGTAAGCAACTAGTTTAAGTGAGGTGAAACTTGGGGGTACACAAGACAAATCAGACTCCTGAAAGGGGTACAGTAGTCTGGAAAGGTTGAGAGCCACTGCCCTAAAGGGTAAGAGCCCACTAGGTTCTGGAAGGGAAAGGGAGTGTTTTTGAAACTAAGATTAGATTATTTTATTACAGAGAAGGTTAGAATCTCTAGGCCTGTGAGACAAAATAGGGTATTTAGAAAAGAAGTGTAGCCATCAGATCTTGAAGCCAAATAGGTATAGAGAAGCAGGAGTTGTTCCTGATGTTGCAAGAAGGCAGGATCTTGCTATTAGACACTATAGAAAATGAAAATGCTATAGAAAAAGTAGTTTGAAGTATGGAGAAAAATCCATAAATGACTAAATCTGAGAGAGATCTGAGCAGGGGTTTACCCAGCCTAACCCCACAAGGAATATTCATGCTGTACTGGACTCTGATGTAAACAAGAAACCATGGAAATCTCTAGAGGGAGAAAGTGATGTGTACTTGTTTCTAGGAAAGTTGATAAGATGAGACAGCTCATTTTGGATGATGTGGAATTGAAGGAGACATTAAAAGTAGAGAATTGTAGTGGTCAGGTAGAAAGGATGAAGACATGAATAAGAGGTCTGCCACAAAATTGGTTGAGAATCTGATGCTTCATGGTGGTAAGTTTTCCAAGGCAATAATAAAGCATATTTGCACCTGGTTGATGAGAAGCAAAAGAGTTTGAATAACAAGACACTAAACAACGTGTCCTTATATTTTAAAATTTACCATATTACTTAGCAACATTTGGAGTTCCCTTCTTTGCTAAATTTTGTCTAATTTCAGCAGAATGATTTCTCATCTTTTTGAAAGCCTTACATTTACTCTTGGGGATGCCAAGACTAATACCAATAAACCCTTCTCTCAGCAGCTACTACTCTTCAGCAATTGAAATAGGAAAAACTCAAAAAATCAATATTTTGAACTTGGCAATTCAATTTTAAAAAATAATAAGCCAACAGGCTTTTTTGACATATCTTGGTCAAAGTTTTGTTGTCAAAGACAAAGACAATGATCATTACTCCGATCAACTTCTGACTGAGAGAGCTACACTGAAATATTTGGGGTTGTCACCCTTTGGGATTTGTTTTCCAGTGCTAAAAATCACAACTTCATTGTACATGAAAACACTATCTTAAAAGTTCATGAGGATATACTGTCAGCCAATGAATGCATCTGGAATACAGGGGAGACTGATATGCAAATGAAAATGGATTTGATGACCTCCTATTAGGAAGTAACTGTATCATCATTAGTAATCTTCCAGAAAACACGATCTTAGCCACTATGGATGCAGAAGTTCCCTACATCAACATTCCACACAAAGATGGACTACAAGCCATCCCCGATAATGTCATGGCAAACCTGGTGGCTGAACTTTGTGACTTTGTCCTCACCCACAACTATTTCAGATTTGGGGATAATTTATATCTTCAAGTCACTGACACTGCTATGGGTACCCGCATGGCCCCACAGTATGCCAACATTTTTATGGGTGACTTAGAACAATGCTTTCTCAGCTCTCGTCCCCTAGCGCCCCTACTCTACTTGCACTACACTGATGACATCTTCATCATCTGGACCCATGGGAAGGAGGCCCTTGAGGAATTCCACCAGGATTTCAACAATTTCCACCCCACTATCAACCTCAGCCTGGACAGTCCACACAAGAGATCCACTTCCTGGACACTGCAGTGCAAATAAGCGATGGTCACATAAACACCACTCTATATTGGAAACCTACTGACCCCTATACTTACCTACATGCCTCCAGCTTTCATCCAGGCCACATCACATGATCCATTGTCTACAGCCAAGCTCTAAGATACAACCACATTCGCTCCAGTCCCTCAGACAGAGACAAACACCTACAGGGTCCCTATCAAGTGTTCTTAAAACTACAGTACCCACCTGCTGAAGTGAAGAAACAGGTTGACAGAGCCAGAAGGGTACCCAGAAGTCACCTACTATAGGACAGGCCCAACAAAGAAAGTAACAGAACGCCACTAGCCATCACCTACAGCCCTGATTTAAAACCTCTCCAGTGCATCATCAAGGTTTTACAACCTATCCTGAAAGAGGATCCCTCGTTCTCACAGACTTTGGGAGACAGACCAGTCCTCCCTTACAGACAACTCCCCAACCTGAAGCAAATACTCACCATCAACTACACACCACACAACAAAAACACTCAGGAACCAATCTCTGCAATAAACCCTGATGCCAACTCTGTCTGCATATCTATTCAAGGGACACCATCATAGGACCTAATCACATCAGCCACACCATCAAGGGCTCATTCACCTGCACATCTACCAATGTCATTGCTCAAGCTATGTAAACAGTATCGTTTATATTGGTATAAAAGTTATGTCTCAGTCAGTTGAAAATTGCCACTTTTAAGTCTATTGTGTGTCCAAGTAGTTTGAAGTATTCTCCTACTGGTTTTGAAATGTTAAAATTCTTGATGTCTGATTTGTGTCCATTTATTCTTTTGCATAGAGACTGTCCAGTTTGGCCAATGTACATGGCAGAGGGGCATTGCTAGCATATTGATATATGCCATCATGTGCTAGCAATGCCCCTCTGCCATGTACATTGGCCAAACTGGACAGTCTCTATGCAAAAGAATAAATGGACACAAATCAGACATCAAGAATTTTAACATTTCAAAACCAGTAGGAGAATTCTTCAAACTACTTGGACACACAATAGACTTAAAAGTGGCAATTTTCAACAAAAAAAAATTCAAAACCACACTCCAATGAGAAACTGCAGAACTAGAATTAATTTGCAAACTAACATGGCTACCACTCTGAAACCTGTATCATCATAAACTCCACCAAGCAATTCAGCACAGTCAGCACACTCACTTCTGATTAAACCAGATTGTAAACGATTTGAGGCAGGGCTTTCCTTGCTTCTCACTATGTTTGGGCAGTGGCTGGAACAATGGGGAAGATGTGGGCCTCCATGTGCTACCTCTCTATAAATGGTAATTATTAAGAGGAAGTGGAGGGCTGAAATAGGCAGGGGTTCTGTAGGTCAGACTGGGCACACTGGCAGGGTCATTTGCTCGCACTATACACACCCTGATCCTTGCTCTTGACTTCACTGGGGCCGAAAAAGCACTCAACATCTCACAGCCCTGGGCGCTCGAAGAGTAGCCACTAGGTCCCATTAGCCTTCACGGGGAACACGGGCAAACAAGCCAGACCTTTGAAGCGGGCCAAAGCCACGGAAAGATTAAGGTAGGATCAGCTCCCTGGGGCGAGTCTGCGAGCAGCACCCGCTGGTTCCCCACGGGGAGAAGGATCGGGGCCATGGGTGCAGGGGGACTGGCGGCCCGGAGGCGCTCCCTGGACCAGACTGGGCGGCAGGGGATCCCCATGGGGGAGGGAAGGACCCGTTGCGGCGGCTGGAAAAGAGTCAGGAGCAAAACTCCCCGGAGCCGGCCCAGCCCGCGCCCCCCAATTACCTGTCTAGCAGCGGCCCCTGCAGGCACTTGACGGCCACCGGGACCCTCCAGTCGGCGTGGCGCGCCGAGGACACGGTGCCGTAGGCGCCCCGGCTGAGGAAGCACAGGTCGGGCAGCTTGCTGGAGGGGATGGTGGGCAGCGCGCAGTTAATGCTGTGGGGCGAGCCGCCGCCGACCCCGCTGCTCATCCTGGCGCCAGGCTCCGCGGCCGCCGACACGGCCCGGCTGCTGCCCCGCTGACTAGGGCTGGGAGGCGGCCAGAGGGACTCGCAGGAAGCCGGCTTCCGGGCTGGCTGGCTCCGGCCTCCCACGCACCGGCAAAGGGAGCGGGGACTTGCCCAGAGCGCCCCCGGGCCGGCCTCGCCTCTTCCCCTCCACTACGCGTCGCCAGCCTCGGCAGGGGGTCCCGCTAAAAACCCCGTCTAAGTACCCCCGCCCCCTATTTCCCTCCAGCCACGGGGACCCCCCCGCGACCTCCCAGCCCCCTTAGTCCCCACCTTCCAGCCACGGGGACCCCCCCCACGACCTCCCAGCGCCCTTAGCCCCCCCCTCCAGCCGGCGGGACCTCCCCACAGCCTCCCAGCGCCCTTGCCCCCCCGCCGGGACCTCCCTTCCAGCAACAAAGCGCGGCTGCGGTTTCAGCCCCTTCCCGGTTCCGAGCGTAGCCGCCAGGGGCTAGAACTCGGCCCCCCGCTTCCCCGTCTCCGGGCGCTTCTTCCTGCAGCCAAAAGAGCCCCCCAGAAGCATCATCGCACGCGGGGAGCCTCCTACCAGCCTGAGCTGAGGGAGGGGGATAGGCGCGCGCACCAGATCTTCAAAGATCAAAAGTTAGGGGAGCCCCACTCGCTGGGGACGGGAGCCTCGGAGAGCGCCGGGGCCCGAGCGCCGCCCCCAGCCAGGGAGCCGCACACACAGCGACCCTCCAATCTCAGCTGCTGGCGGCGGCAGCGCGGGAGCCCTCACCCTTCCCTTTCCGGAAATCGGCGGCTTGTATTCAGGGAAGTCCGAACCAGAGCGGTGCGTGAAGCCCCGCACGGGCCGGCCGGCTGGGGCTGGGAGCGAGCGCGGCAGGGTGGGCTTGCGGGAGGGCAGAACGAGTGGCTCAGTGTCGGGCGCTGTCTGCTTTCCCACGTGCTTTCTCGGAATACAAGCGAGGCGAGCACTACAGCTCGAGCGCGTCATTATTGTAGCAACATTTTGGTAACTGTCATAAGTATCAGTGCCCAGGGTGTTACTGTCTTGTAACTGGTTTTGATCACGTGTACATGCCAGGCAAGGGAGGAGTGCGCTGTTCGGAAGGAAACATTTGAAACAAAACTTTGAAAGAATCTTTGTTCATAAGGGATGGCAAAGTGAAGGACAGCCACCTTTGTTCCATAAAATTTATTAAAACGTTGCAATTTGCCGTTTTTCCTTGACAGCCTTTTTTTGTTACTCTTGTTGCCTTGCAAGTGGACTTTAGATCAGGAAAAATCGGGTAAGTGTTTACTTTCAAAGTGACTTTAGAGGTGATGCTTTTGGGAAGTCAGTGGACCCACAAGCATGAACTCTTCCTTGTCACTTTCAGCGACTTTCTGCATATTGAGCTGATGCAAACATAAAGCTCACTAACCTTATTAAGTAACTTGTGCTGAGTGACCTAATACTAAAAGTTCTTCCTTTTGCCCCCTTCAGTTGCGGTAATGGGTGTGGTATAAGAAATCAACAGAATAAAATCTTCATTTCCACTATGGAAATACTGAGAAATGAAAGCCAGTAATTGAAAGCTGTGGATTGTTGGGTTTTTCTGAATCTCACTTCCACTTATATTTTCTCTCTGACATAAAGTACTAGGGTAGATGGACCAGATTAAAATGATAATTGCCAATATGGCAGCTCTTGTATTATTTAGATTTGTTTCTTAGAGATTTTTCTGTGTATTGCTATTTTAAAAGTAGAAAATAATTAACTCCCCATGGCCCCAATTCTGCAAAAATTTATCTATCTGATTCACTTTATACAGATGCTTAATTTGACTCGTGTGTCCATCGTTGCAGGATCAGGACCAGTATTTGTATATTTACCAGTTATAGTTCTTCTATTGTAATGAAGAAGTTTAAAGTAAAAAATATATTTTTTCAAACAGAATTGACAGATACTTAAATCATGATAGTAGGCCTACCTGTCACATGTTGAAACTGAAGGCAGTATGCAACACCATCTGGGGAGTATGGCAGTAGCCTGCAATTTAATTCATTTCTCTTACTGTGGTTTTATTGCCATTAAAAGACCATTATATTTCAATTTTATTTTAAAAAGATTCCTACATAGTGTTGCCAGATGTTCAGTTTTTTACCAGAACACCCAGTCAAAAAGGGACTCTGGAGGCACCAGTCAGCAGCACCGACCAGGCCGTTCAAAGTCCAATTGGCAGTGCAGTGGGGCTGGCAGGCTCCCTGACTGGCTCCACACAGCTCCCAGGAAGTGGCTGGCATGTGGCTCTGGCTCCTAGGTGGAGGAGCAGCCACAGAGGCTCAGTGTGCTGCCCCTGCCCTGAGCACCAGCTGGGAACTGTGGCCAATGAGAGCTACAGGGACGGTGCCTATGGGCGGGGGCAATGTGCAGAGACCCCTGGCTGCCTCTCTGCCTAGGAGCTGGAGGGACATGTCACCACTTCCCAGGAGCCACCTGAGGTCAGTGCTCCCTGGAGCCTGCACCCCGTACCCCCTTCTGTACCCCCACCCCTGCCCCAGCTTGGCTCTCCTTCCACACCCAAACTCCAGGAGCCTGCACCCCACACCCAAACCCCCTGTCTCAGCCCAGAGTCCCCTCCTGTACTCCAAGCCCCTCATTCCTGTCCCCACCCCAGAACCCTCACCCGCCCCAGACTGGAGTGCCCTTCCACACTCTGAACCCCTCAGCCCCACTTACACACCGAACCCCCCATCCGTGGCCTCAACCCAGAGCCATCACCCCATCCCGTGCCACAACCCCCTGCCCCAGTCTGGTGAAAGTGAAGGAGGGTGGGGGAGAGCGAGTGATGGAGGGAGGGGGGTATGGAGTGAGCAAGGGCAGGGCCTTAGAGAAGGGGCAGGGCCTCAGGAAAAGGGTGGGGTAGGGGGCAGGGCAAGGATGTTTGGTTGTCTGCAATTAGAAAGTTGGCAACTTATCCCTAAAACTTCAAGAAGCTGGGAAGTTGAGGTAAAGGAAGAGGAGAGAGATTCTAAGTGTCTTCCTATGAAAAGTGGTTTCTAATAAATGGAGGACAAAAAAAGTGCCGTTTCTAATATCTGCTAAATATTTTTCAATTCCCCCCACCCCTGCTCCTCTATTGATTCATTGGATTATTTATATCTCCTTGTTGTGTTTTTGTGTCCCAAGAAGCTTGGTCGCCCTTTCAGTCACAGTTTGTAATAACTGCTTTCATTTTCTATTTAAAGAAGTAAAGTTGGAATATTTAATAATCCCCACTGTAGTCTTTGAAACAGAAAGTGAGCTAAAAGGGGCTCTAGAGCTACAAACTGCTACTGAAAAGGCAGTGTGTCACTTTGGAGGGAGAGAATCAGTTTAAAAACTATTGCTTTCTTTTCCAGTCCTACAGCCTCAGCTACCTTGCTTCCCTCCCTCCATCTGGTCTTGTCCACACTACAGAATTTTGTTGACTAATGATATGTCAACACTAAAAAAAAGTGCTATAATAAAAATCAGTATTTCATTTTCACACTATGTTCCCTCTGGTGGCAGAGCCCATCCACATTTGGAGCACTAACATTGACAGTGTGAGCAGGGTACAGTCCCACAGTCCAGCTCAACACCTACTGCCACTAGGTCTTGCAGGAAGGCAGAGCAGATTGCGGCACATCTTGGGACTGGGTTCAAAGTCCCATGAGGCATTGTTTTCTATCCTAGGATTCCACGGGCTTACAGCTTTCTTTTGTGGCATTTTTCCGTTGGTTTGCTGTGCTCCCTGGCATTTCTATGTGAAGGGATAGATCCTTCACTGCTCTCCCATGCTCTGATTATTGTCATTGACACATTGTGAATGGCAGTTCAGTTAATTATGAAGTTGCTAACTGAACAGGACTCCCAGTTGCCTGACCTGCTGTGATATGGATAGAAGCAACTTTAGAATTTCTTTGACATTCAAGGAACAGCTACACAAGGTTGAACATCGCTTTTGGGCTCAGGAAGTAAGCACTGAGTGGTGAGATTGTATTGTCATGCAGGTCTGGGATGACGGGCAGTAGCTACAGAACTTTCAGATGCGGAAGGCCACCTTTCAGGAACTATGTTAGGAGCTCACTGCAGCAGTGCGGTGCAAGGACACCAAAATGAGAACTACCAAATCAGTAGAGAATTGCATGGTGATCACAGTGTGGAAGTTGGCAACTCCAGACTACTACCGGTCGGTTGTGAATCAGTTTGGAGTTGGGAAGTCAACTGTTGGGACTGCATTAATGCAAGTGTGCAGGGCCATTAATCACATTCTGCTGTGAAGGACCAAGACTCTGGGAAATGTGCATGAAATAGTGGACAGCTTTGCAGAAATGGGTTTCCCTAAATGTGACAGGGTAATAGATGGCACACACATTCCAGTTTTGGTACCAGACCACCTTGTGACAGAGTAATCAATAGGAATGGGTACTTCTTCATTGTATAGCAGGCATTTGTGGATCACCATGGGTGTTTCACTGACATCAACGTGGGGTGGTTCCAGAAGATTCATGGTGCATGCATCTTCAGGAACTGCAGCCTGTACAGAAAGCTGCAAGTGGGGATTTTCTTTCCAGACCAGATGATTACAGTGAGGATTGTTGAAATGCCCATAGTGATTCTGGGAGACTCAGCTTACCGCTTACAGCCATGGCTCATGAAACCTTGCACGAGAAACCTTGATAGCAGTAAGGGGCAGTTCAACAACAGGCTGAGTAGATATCAGATGACTGTGGAATGTGCCTTTGGAAGATTAAAGGTGCGCTGGTGATGCTTTTATGGCAGGTTAGACCTCAATAAGGATAATATTTCCATGGTCATAGCCATGTGTTGTACATTGCATGATATTTGTAAAGCTAAGGGGGAAAGGTTTGCTCGGGGTGGAATGCTGAGGCAGACTGCCTGGTTGCTGATTTTGGGCAGCCAAATACCTGGGTTATCAGAGGGGCACAGAGGTGGGCAGTTTGAATCAGAGAGGCTTTGAGGCAACACTTTGAAAATGAGAACCAGTATTGTATATCCCTGCGCTTGGTACTGCAATGTTATATTACTTTTAGTTATCCTAGGAAGCAATTGTGTATTTTGGGACCTTAAATTCCAGTAAATAAATGATTAAACTGCCTGTGTGTGTCTTGGTAGTGCCTGCTATCTCAATATGTAGGACACAGATAAAGATTACTTATTGTGCAAAAACTTTGCTCTTATTGCATGAAAAAGAACACACACACAAACACGCTTGACGGGAAAGGAGGTACCAGGGAAGGGCAGACTTTCAGAGCTGTGTATAGGTCCAGCTATAATTTTGAAAGTCGTCCGAGGGGGTGGAGTGAATGGGAAACTGAGAAGTCCCCAAAAGTGGAAGGGAATGTATGGGTGGAGTTTGGTGGTGGGCACGGAAAAGAGTTATGAATGTGCTGCAGGAGACAGTGGGAATGTATCTGCAGCATTATTAAGGACTTCATTTGCGTTTGCTCCTCCATGACTAATTATCTGCACAGTAGCATCCTTAATGAACTCCTGATTTTCTTTTCTGTCCTGCCTTTCAGCTTTCCTCCACTCTCTGTATTCCTTTTCTCTGCACTGGAGCACTGCAGTTCCCCCAAAACAAGTCATCTTTGCTCCATCCTGGGTGCTTTCTTATCTGTCGGAGAGGCTCCGCTGGTGTGTAGAGGGTGCTCCTGAAGGCCACATCTCTGAAAGCACAATAAACAATACACAGAAGCGTGATCGTTAAGTTCACTCACAGCATTGAAACATTTCAGTAAAATATATCTCTGGTAACATAACAAATCACTTTCTCACTGACCTTTGGCAAGCACAAACCTTGGCGAACACCCCAAGCCTGGTGAGTGTTGGCTCGGGCAGGGGTGCTCTTCCTGGGGAATAGAGCACTCTGGAATGGTTACAGTGCAGCCAGCTATGGACAAAATTCTAAATCTCCCACACTTTTCCACAGGTGGGGGTCATTGTAGCAGATATCTCACTGCAGAGGGAAGCAGGGGTACATCTACTACATCCTTGTGGCTTCTGCCCTGGTCCTTACGCTGCTCGCCTCTTTGCCACATTGATCCCTGCACAAGTGATTGCCACGTGGCATGGAAAAGTTTCCTATGATGGGAGAAGGAATAAAGCGGCTCTGCCCAGGAACCTTTAGCGGGGGATTGCCGAGTACCTCCAAGAAAGTTTTCTACAGAACTTGGAGTGCATCAACATCTTGTTCCGCCGTACTGATTAGGAGCACAGGGAAGTGTCCAGTGCACAGAAACACAGCAAGCCTTGTATATTTCTGTACCCTGAACCCAGCTCTGCACTACACAAACCCCTTTCCCAGTGTCTCCTCTCCTGCTTCTTGTTCGCTGGAGAGCAACTGCTGAAACTGACTAGTCTCCTCTGGAGTGGTGAACAGTTCCTGGCTGCCTTCCCCACTGGATGACCCGCCATGGGCTCAAAATCATTGTCTAACTCCACCTCTTCATCAACAATTTTGTCCTCTGGGTTAGGTCCTCTTTCTGCTGCCGCCTCCAGGCTCGCCGAAGTATCCATGGGATTCTTAGTGGTGGAGGTGGGGTCATCGCTGAGGAAAGCATCCAGCTCCTTATAATACTGGCGGGTCTTGGGTGCCGCACCAGAGCCACGGTTTTCCTCCCTCACTTCCTGGTACACCTGCCTCAGTTTCTTTATCTTCACTATGTACTGCACTGTGTGTTGGTCATACCGCTTTTTGCACAAATTTCAAGAAATCTGCCTGTAGATATAGAAATTCCTATGGCTGAAGCGCAGCTGGGACTGCACAGCCTCCCTCTCCACAAATATTGAGCAGAGCCAACAGCTTCACAGTGGTCCAAGTGAGAGTGTTTGGTGCATGAGGCTGCCGTGGTCACCTGGGAAGATGCGATGAGACCTCTCCATGCCAAGCAAACAGGAAATGGAAATTCAAAAATTCCTGGGGCTTTAAAGTGCGAGGGACGGGTGGTTGTTTACCTGGCTGCAGGGCAACAGAGTTCAAACTGCTGACCAGAGCGGTCAGGATGGGCATTGTGGGACATCTCCTGGGGGCCAATTAAAGTGGTAAAATCAAGCACAAAGTCTACACTGGTATTTGTTGACAAAACTTTTGTGCATAAAGCCTTATGTTTCTCATTGGGGTGGTTTTATTTTGTCGCCAAAACAGAGCATTTTTGATGCCAAAAGTCACATTGTAGTGTATATGCATCCACTGTTTTGTCGACAAAACTCTGTAGTGTAGATGAGCCTCAGTTTGTACTGTCTTTCTTCCCTGGTTAACACTTACTTAACTTCACAGATAAAAAGGTTTCTTTGTTCTTCAGTAATGCCCCAGTACTGCGCCATTGGGACTTATACAGTAGTAACAGATTCAGAAAGGCTCAACTTGTCAATTAGAATTTGGTTTGAGCTAGTCAACATTCACAGATGCTCTTGCTCCTGAACCCCTTAAGTGCTTTTTTTCAGTCATACTATATCAACCTCATGATCTAGAAAGAATGAACTACTCTATATTTCATGACAGAAAATCTAGAAGTAGATGGGGACATTGGAGTAAGACTAAAATATCCAGATCAATGATGCTTGACCTGTGGTTCTTATGAATGCAACTCTTCAAAGCTGTACATGTAATTCTTCAGTGCATTTTGTGTCCTACTAGCTCTACTTCATCCTGAACAAAGCAAGTAAACTGGTGTTTGCAAGACTTCATGCAAGTTAATCAAAAAGTGGAGTGCTAAGCAAATGGACATTATGAATAAGAAAAATGCCTACCCTTCTTTCATGAATGGAGCCTATGGCCAGCAGAAAATACGGAGTGTGGATATCCCTTCTGTCCATCCCTTTACTTCCAGCAGCCAGTGGAGGTCAGAAGATAAGATGAGGATGCTAAATTTTCAGATACTGACATTGCATCTATACTTGATGATAAATTGCAATAAAATTATACTATTCACAGTTGCAACATGGTGATGCATGACAATTGTTAGGGGGCTTATTCCTTCACCCTCTCACTTCCCTGGTCCTTCTCGCATGATCAGAGAGCATCAATACTTGAAGTCCAAAGGTGCAAACAATTCAATGTTTATTGGGGCAATCTTCCAGCAAGCATGATTCCAATTTCCTTCCTTAGTGTCCCCCTTCCCAGCTCTGACACCAAAGAACCTTGCCTGTGTCCCTGTTCCTATTCCCTGTTCCCATTCCCCCCCTTAGCAAAACATGATCCCCAATCCCCCCTTACTTCCTGATTGACTGCAGACTATATAGTAAAACTTGAGTTCTGCTTAGCTATACCTTAACCAATCATTTTACTGAAATTTAACTAACCAATCCTAACGTACTGTAAAATGAGTATTTAACCAATTATATCCCACCACCTTATTTGGTTCACACCCAACAAAATTAATTATACAGCAGACAAAAACAATCACAAAACCAGACAGAGATTATACAGACAAACAATAGGGAAGTGGAGACTACAGGGATAGAACAATACAGAAATGAGGATTTCACATCCCAGCTATTGATAAATGAGTTCTTGCCAGACGGATGCTATCAAACTAAGTTTCCTTTCACATGTTCTAGGCTCTTCCCTTTCTCTGGAGGTGATAGGAATACAATCTTGTCCTGATATTCCTAACAGCCCAATAACACCTTATTTCAGTGTGACTGGTTTGGAATGTAAGGATGTGACCTTACCCTTCCCAGCTTATGGCTGCCTCTGCTGCTTAGCTGAAGGCCTTAGCCTAAGAAGCAGGCCTCGGACTGTCACAGTAAGAGAAGGCCCTTATACTGGCAGACAGTGATTTTGATTCTTTCTTTTATACCTCTATAACTAGCTAAGTGATAAGAATACACCTACATTCTTAAAGTATAGGCCTTTGCAGACAGGCCTGAATAGCTATATCCTAACAACAGTGATTTGCACCTCTCTGTTTAGATGCCATTTTAGCACAATCACTGTTTTCTCTCTGCATTTGCCACCTGCAACCTCTCTGTTCTTGAGTTTCAGAGGGTTCACTTCCTGTGTTTCAATATTATATTGTACATAGTACACTGTGGAAGTAATAGGGGAAGCTCAGAATTACTCTAATTTCAGCTTTCACTTTCATCTGTCGTTTAAGAACACTGTGGTTTTCCCAGATGGATGCAATCTGCCATAGGATGTGCATGTTTTTGCATATACATTCCTCCTTATTTGCATGTTAGTACTGCTGTGCTATTCATCAAACTGTTTTTTTTTTATATTGTTGCCCCTTTACAACATGACTGGCTAGTCAGAGTTCAGGGCCCTTAGAGTGTTCCAGTTAGAAGGAGAAATTGGGGATAGTCAGGTATTTCCTTAATGCAATCTTGTTTATTTACAAGGAATGTACAAAGTTCTGTGTCTCTGAACACAGAAGAAAAAAAATCAAGTAGCAGTAAACAGTTTCTATTGCTCACACTGCCACGCACACACTTTTTTCATCCTGCGCCCTGACCGAAAAACCTCTCCCTCAATTTTTTTTCAGGGTCAGACACCATGCTTTCAGCTGCTCCTTCTGGCTGTTTGCATTTCTCTCTGGTCTTCTGTGTTCTGTCTGTCTTCTCTCTCTCTCAGCCAGCTAGGGCAGGTTCACATACTCCTTTTGTTCCAGGTGGGCAATTATCCTTACAGTTATGTTACTTGAAGGGCATCAGTTTTAACTCAACCCATAACAAAGTTTCACCTGGCTCATAACAATATTAACATTTCAACAATGAAAATATAGTGGGAACTATTAAAAATGTGCCTTTACTACACTGCAGTTTTACTGTTATGCTGGTATTTGTTATACTTAGAATGTGAACTAATTCAAATACTGTGATAAATTTAACCACACTAAATAGTAAATGTAGTTTTAATGGCAACCATTCTAACTGTTCATCACAAATTATAAATATCACTATTGAAGATTCAAGGAATCCATACAAAAAAGTATATTATGTATCTTGGTATCTTTTGTCCATTTTTATATTGATATTTTGTGTTATGTAAAATGTAAACTTGCAAAAAGATAGAGATTAAAAGTGGCAAAAGAGCATTACATTTTAAAACAAAACAAACACAGAAGAGTAACAGAAAAATATGTTCACAATGGCTCAGCACTTACTGCACAATATCACTATGGTCTGAAGTCTGTTATTATAGACTATTTTCACAGTTTGTAAAGATGCGTAAAACATATTGCACACCTGTTTTATTAACCAGAGATGAAATCTTGGCCAAGCTGAAGCCAATGAGAGTTTTACCCTGGGTGTCAAACTCCTATTGACTTCAAAGGAGCCAGGATTTTACTCCAAAAGTACAGTAAATTACACTTAGACCCTGATCCAAAATCCACTGAAGTCAATGATGGCCTTCCCAACTTCTGCCTGTTGGGTGTGAGCAGAATTCGCCCCACTTTGGGAACAATAAATAAAAGGTAAACAAATGGTTGATAGGAAGCAGTAGCCAGTTGCTGCTGACTACACTTTTTTTTTTTTAAAAGAATGACAGCTCAGGGGCTTGAACTGAATAGCACTTCCGCTTGTAAAAATATAAGACAGAAGGAAAGCAGAGTTTTTCCATCTGATTCAAATTCTGTGGCAGTAACTATCTTAATTTATATAGCTATATATTTTATCTGATGAACCAAAACCAACAGTTCAATTCATATTTAAATATGTTTTAAAAAGGGAAAAAAAAAGTTTTGTAATCTAGTGGGAATTCCCCAGGCAGGAGTGAGTAAATGGATGGTTTAGAAGAATCTGCAACTGATTGTGGAAAATCCTATTCTTTGGTATTTTACTTGGCATCCTACCAAGTAATTTGAAAGGCTTTGGGTTTCACATCACTGTACATTTAAGATGTGTGGCATTAACTGCTGCTAGGAAACAAAGTGATAGTTTTGCATCTCAAAAGTTGCAGAATGCTGCAAACTGAAATTTTAAAATATTTTGTTTCAAGACACTGTTAATGTGACATCTATTTTTGCAAAGTCTAATCAGCAAAGATTGAGGATATTTTCTGGATGGACTGTGATATTAAAAGGACATTGTCAATTTTGTGAGAGTCACCATTCAATATAGTAGGTGAAATCTTGGCCTCATCAAAATCAATGAGTTTTGCTATTAGCATCAGTGGATCCAGGATTTCACCAATTATGCATGAATGTGGCACGCTGCTAAATTCTGACTGCAGTTATGCTCATGGAAACCATTCAAATTCAGCAGAATTGCAAAAGTAAAAAGTATAACAGGACATGTGTCTACCCTAGCATTGTTCCTCAAAATTTTCTAGCACTTCACTTCTTGTGATAAAATTAGATGTAGCACCAGCATAGACAGTCCCATGTGTTAGCCACCATCCTGTCTAATGCTGCTCAAAGAGGTCTAGAGTCTGATGATTTCAGCAACTACCATCAGCCTGCCTACACTGGTTCTCCCACCATTGTTATCACTGGCTGCACAGGTGACAGTGACTAGAAATGATCTGTTCTTTTGGAATTTTAAAGGCTGAAGAACATCTGCAAAGTTGGGTATTCCTGTCCAAAAGTTTGCATGCAAGAATCCATACTTCTGTGATTTTGTTGAACAGCAGCAGTGCAGCCTTTGTTTTCAAACTTGGGTCAAACTGTATGGGAATATAAATACCGTATGAGTGGATGATAGTAGGCATTAGACTTCCAAAGTCAATGGCTCTAAGCAGAAGTGCAAAGTAACCAGCCTGGATTACAAGAGCAAGTGAGTGCCTGAGATGATAGCTGGTCAAATTCCCATCCCTGGGGTAACTTGGTGCCTATGTGATATTGCTAATAAGAAATGTTGCTTTCCTAGTTAAAACTTATTTGTGTTTCAAGGAACTGGAATTTCCTAATTTTAGGAAACTGTTTTCAGACATCAAAGTGAAGAGTTAAAGTTGCAGGAGGTCTTAAAGCTGCAGATCTAGTTGATACTCACCAGATTGCTATGGGGTGCACTCTCAGTCAGCAGATCCTCTGTCTAACACCTCTTCCTGTGAGCTTAGATCCTATGTGTAGCATCACCTCCTGAGAGCTTAAACCGTGTGGTCCGACTGCCTAGCTTTTGAGACTAGTGCTGACCCCTCAAACTCTCCTGTAGATTAAGCACAGCCTCTGGGTTTACATCATGTTCCTGAAGAGGAAACTGTAACAGATAAGACACACAAACTTTGCACAGAAATACCCAGCTCTAGACAAAAATAATAAAACCTTACACACATTTATCTGCCTC
This sequence comes from Gopherus flavomarginatus, assembly GCF_025201925.1. NCBI lineage: Eukaryota > Metazoa > Chordata > Testudines > Testudinidae > Gopherus > Gopherus flavomarginatus. The sequence goes on along the minus strand of NC_066618.1, from coordinate 253,914,409 downwards.
AGTTTTCTCACTGCTTCAGAGAATTCTTTGATCAGGGGTCAGAGTCCTCTGGGGGTATCCAGGACCCATCTCCTGCAGCTCATGGCTTGTCTTCTGAACTAGGTTAGCTGGTTTTTAACATGGTTAGTCTCACAGCTAAACTAGCCCTCTCCCTCTGCTACAAAAGCAAGGTCATTTCTTCCCTCTCTTGTCCAAAGCTTCCTGTTTCTCCTAAAGCCTTCCCCATGAGTCCTTTTTAAATACCTGCTTTGTTACTTCTGACTATATCCTATGTGAGAATTTTCTACTCCCTTCACTCCAACGGTGTCCTGCATAGACATTTGGTCACATTGGTTTCCCATCCCAGTTATCCTCCTTAGCATACCCATTGTTTGGTGCAGAGCACAATTGCCAAGTTTAATGACTCTCGGTTGTCCCTAGTCTGATAGGTACATGCTACAGGTCTTGTCAGCAAATCATGGATTCCACATTCACATAGAAGCATTAAAAATGCTGTATTTCATAACTTCATAAACATCACCCAGAATTCATAAATTGGACAGTTTCCCCAAACCATCACAGAAACAAACTATTCTGAGAAGCACTTTCACCTATGCTGACTACCTGCCTCTTCTGTGATTATTTATAATATGAACAACTGCCATGAAAACAATGTGTAGTGATGTTCCCACTTACATCTTAAGCTTGTGAGGTCATACAGGACAGCTATTATATTCTCAGTATGTTATGAAGTCACCATTCAAAATGGAGTGCACACGTTATGTCTCTCTCTACATGATCATTGATAAATAGAACAACTAAGGTTTTCAGAAGTTTCCCATTACTGCAGTCACATAAAGTAAGAATTCAGGTCAGTGTCACTCCTGACATCCTTCCCTGTGAGCAATGTGAACTTCAAAGACCTGTTAGGTTTCCCATTTAATTAAGTAACTAACTTATATGGTAAAAAGAGGGCACACAATATGGAAATGTGTAATGTCCTTTTCTGAGCACCTTGCAGTCGGAGACAGATTACACACATGCTTTTAGTCCACTGGTGGCTGCTGTATGCTTAGGCATCTACTGACACTTATAGTTTGCCACACTGACATACATATTTCTGCTGATAGCAAGGCTGTCACTTTCTTTTAATAATTCATGATAAAAACGTTTCTGATCCATACTTTACTAATAAGGCCACAGAACTAGCAACCTTATTCCTCCTCCTCAGCAAAAATTTAGTAACTGCAAACTTAAGGTGGTCACATACAATATTTTATTAATTTTACAGGATACAGGATTGATGTTTTTCTATAAAAATTACTCTAGTTTCACCAGAAGGTGTGAGCTGCATGAAGTAATCACTTACTGAAATTTTATGGCCTATGCAAGAGGTCAAAGCAGATGCTCATAAAGGTCCCTTCTAACCTTAAAAATCTATGAATCTACAAAGATATTATAAATAATTAAAACTAAACTAGAATTATCAAAATAATGAGCAAAATTAGGCTCTCAGTACTTTGGCTTTGTCCTGACTCCTTCACACCTTTCTTTGAACCACACCTTCTTTTGTGGAGTTTGCAGATGTTTTGGAAGTATTCTGAGTGGAATCATTTTTGTGCTGGACTTTGGTATGACAGTATAATAACTAAGAATTTTTTAGCTTGTGTGTAGAATTTTGTGGCAGACTGTATAGTAAACTGCTACAGTTTTGCCATATAACTCAGGAACTTCATGACTCAGTGATTAAAATCAAATGGTAAAGGTGGTTGTGTTTTGTCAAAATAATTTACTGCTAAATAAACTTTATATTAAAAATGTAAACTCTAGTAATCATTATCACAATTTACTACTTATGACTAACATAAGAATAAACAAATGTTAATCTTAAATGCAGCTAATCTAGCTCACCTAGATAAGACTATTTACAAGAGCATATGAGGCAACACCAAAGCATGTCAAGAACTCAGAACACAGCCCTCTTCTGCATTAAGCTGCTGCTGATGCTTACTGGTAGATGGAAGACCGACCTGACTCTTATCTATTAAATCTGAAAATATGCCAAGTTCTTGTTAACATTTACACATTTCCATATTCTGTGGCCCTTGCTGCCATACATGTAGTCAGGGTAGAACAGAGAAAATAGTGTTTTAATAAATAAATTTTGATTTGACCAGGACTGCAATTCTTTTGTGTTTGCTCTAAGTGAACTTCTGAGCTTAACTAACACATATCAATGGAAGGAGAATGTTAAGTTAAAGTGTTCAAAGATTTGTGATAAGCAAATTTCAATTTGTATTTTCAGTTATAATCAAAATTCATGTTCTGTTAGATAATTATCCAATCATAGAACATACTTTATATAGCTAATTAACACAGCATGAATTTCTTCAAGGTTTGAATATTTGCAGTGAACTGTTTGCAAGATTATCATATAGGCAAAATGTTAATAAAATTGAAGAATGTCACAATCTGCCTGTTAAGGGAACAGAAAAAGATATGAAATTCAACTAGTTATTGGTCATGTTATGAACTATATGCTCAGTTTCAGAGCAGTCCTCTGTATCTTCTCCAACACATCGTCTAAAAGGTTTTCTTTAAAATTTCTTCAGTGGGTGTTTTTAGTCACTCCCACTGATTGTTACATTTTGTTCTCATGACTGTCTCACATGATACAGATGCAGCTGTTCTCTGCAATATAATTTTAGGTCTCTTTGCCCTTGCTGTATTTTTTTTCTACTACAAAGAGGACCATGTGGCCTTTTGTTTGCTATTCAATTACTTACCTATATGGAGTAGAGTTGGGATTAGACAGCAAGTGAAAGACAAGAACAAGCTTTGTGTGTGCATATACTTCCTCTAGTATTTATACCACTTCTGCTGGTGTAGGGAATTCCCAGGATTCATACAAACCTTAGATCAGATGAAGTAGCCAGACTGGTTTGGTGAAATGTACATACTGGCATACTCACCTAGATATTATCAGGTTACATCTGAATGAAGGAGAGGTTTGCATTTTGATTTGCAAGACTGTTTAGCTTCATATATTGAATTTTCTAGAGGTAATACTTGTTTTTCTGTTAAGTTTAAAGTATGAAAGTTTTTTTCTGTTAAATAGAAGGAAGAATATTTGGGAAATCATGATGCCTCCACCCTAAATGTACACTGTGATAAATGAAGGGGGGAGGTAACTCCCTTTTATGGACACCCAGCCAGCCAGTAGCTATAAAATCCCTTTTAGTAGCTGTTCTCTAATTGCTCTACCTGTAAAGGGTTAAAAAGTTTCACTGTTATGCAGGTAAAAGGAGGTGAGTGGGCACCTGGTCAAAAAAGCCAGTGGGAAGGCTAGAACTTTTTAAAATTGAGAAAAGACTCTCTTTTGTCTGTCTGTCTGTTGTTCTCCTGGGGAGAGGCAGACAGGGCAATAACTATGCTGTAAGAAGCTTGAGCCAGGTATAAAATAATCATGGTAGCAAAGGTGGGATCATTTTGAACCAGAGGCACAGACCTCAGGATTTTAGGAGGACACATTTTTCCTTTTGGTAGTCTGCGAAGCCAGGGAGGGTTTTTCCCTCCCCCTTTTTTTCTTTGCTGCCTGAGGGGGAACAGGCACACAAAGGGTTCAGCCTGCAAAGCCACGGAGTCCAACAAGCAGTTTATTTTTTTTTCTAACTTTGTGGCAACAAAATAGCTAGGCTAGAGTAGGGCAGCCCTGTGCATGAGGTTGCGGTTGGGCACTGAAACCCTAGAACAACCAGTCTTCCCAAAGTGGCTCGCCATGGAGAAGACAGACCCAAATCAAGCCCAGACATCCAGCTCCATGACAGAAATGCAGGAAGGGGATGGGGGACCAGAGATTTCTCCAGAGGGAATGGTCAGCCCTTCCCAACCCTGAGATCCAGGTGCCAAGATGGAGGGATGCCCTTAACCCAGAACGAGTTCTAACTGTGGAAGACAGGACTTTCTTCCTATAAATGAAGCGCTTGGAAGCAGAAGCAAAGGAGAAGCGCCTGGAGGTGGAAATGGAGCTGAAGCACTTAGAGCTGGAAAGGGCTAAGCTGGATCAACCAGGGAGCCCTAACAGTCCTCCTCCAGATACTGCTCCCCATTCCAAGAAATTCTCTACATACAAGGTAAGCGATGATACAAAGGCCTTAAAATTTTTTGAAAGGATCTGCCTTGGATACAACATCCCTACAGACCATTATTTGGTGGAGCTGAGGCCACTACTCAGTGGACCCTTAGCAGAGGGGGCAGCTGAAATGCCTAAAGAAGACATGAACAGGTACAAACTTTTTAAACAAAAGGCCAGAATTAGGATGAGGCTAGCACAGGTGTCAGCTATCCACCAATCCCTGGTGGACCCCACATTCATCAACCCAGAGGCCCAAGAGACAGTGCAACCCTTTAAGGCCAACTCTTTGAACTTGCCTACAGCCAAGTTGCCTGTCCAGTACAAGGGCTGGTCAGGAATATGGACTTTTGCAGTCTATAGCAATTATCCCATTCCCATGCTGCTGGGAGAAGACTTAGCCAACCATGTGAGGCTAACAAAAAGGGTGGGGATGGTCACCCACAGCCAGGCCTCCACATCTAACTCCATTCCTGAGCCTCCTACAAGGATCCAGTCTGTGTCCCCTGAAATCACAGGCCCGGGGACCCAACCAGAGGTGGTGGAACCAGACCCCAGACCAGAGTCAATGGCAGCAGTTGTAGATCCAGTTCCTGGGACCAAGCCAGAACCAACCCAAGAATCAGAACTAGCAGAGCAGTCAGCACCAGAATCCATGCCTGCAATCCCAACAGTGTCAGAACCACTGGAGAGGCCCATGCACTCTCAGGGGGCAGATTACATCCATCTGTAACATGTCCTTGATCTCCCTTTCTATCATGGTTTTGGCTTGAGGAGCCATCCGGTAGGGTTGGGCTCTAAATGGGCAAGCATCACCTGTGTCAATGGAGTGGTATGCCCATTCTGTCCATCCTGGAGTGGCTGAAAACATTGGCATGAAGCTGGTGCACATCTTCTGGATTTGCTGTCACTGCTTACGTCCCAGAGTCTAGAAAGGCTCACACCACCTTTGCTTTTCCCTTCATAGTACACTCTTTCAGACCACTCAGTGTTGTCTCCCTCCTGGGCTGTAAACTGGAGAACCTTGATTTTTCAGGAATGAAAGGGCTTTAGAGAATTAACTTGATATACTTTAGGTTTTAGGATAGGTTTGGGAACGCTATGAGGTAATTAACAGCTCCCAGGTGCTCTCGGACCATAAATGGCCCCTCCCATGATGCTTCCATCTTATTGGTCTGGAGCACTTTCAGGACCATGACTTGGTCTGAAGGAACGCTCTCTGGCATGTTTATCATACCAGGCCTTTTGCTCTTGTTGAGCATTCTGTAGGTTTTCTTGAGCAAGGGCTAGAGAGTTTTTGAGAGTGTTTTGCAGGTTGGTTACAAAGTCCAAAATGTTAGTTTCTGGAGAAGATGTAACCCCCTCCCATTGCTGCTTCACCAACTGTAATGGCCCCTTAACTTCGTGGCCATAAACGAGTTCAAAGAGTGAAAACCCCAAACTGAGATGTGGTACAGCTCTGTAGGCAACGAGCAACTGCTGCAACACTAGGTCCCAATCATTGGAATACTCATTCACGAATTTACGTATCATGGCCCCCAAAGTCTCATTAAACTTCTCCACTAGGCCATTAATTAGAGGGTAGTAAGGGGTGGCAACCAAGTGGTTCACCCCATGATCTCCCCAATGACGTTTCTTGGTCCCTGCCAGGAAGATAGTTCCCAAATTCATAAGGATGTCGGAGGGCCAACCTACCCTGGCAGAAATGTCTGCCAATGCCTGGCTCATGCTTTTAGCCCTGCTTTTCCTAAGAGCTACTGCTTCCAGCCATCAGGTGGCAAAATCCATGACATCCTCTGGGTGTCGTCTTAGGGAAAGGACACACAATATCCACAGCTACATGCTGAAATGAAACCTCACTTATGGGGAGTGGCTTGACCTGTTCTTGGGGTTTTCCCACCCTCTGACACACCTCACAGGTATCAATGTCCTTTCCCATTCCCTCCCAGTGGAATGACTTCCTCAAATGGTCTTTGGTCCTGTTCACCCCAGCATGGCCACTAGGGTGATCGTCGGCTAAGCTCAAGAGCTTTTCCCTATACTTAGTTGGAACTACCAACTCTGAGGATGCCAGGATGCCTCCTTGTGCCCAACAGAAAGGGTTTCCTTGTATAAGAGTTCTCCTTCTACAACAAACCTGGACCTATTAGAAGAGCTGAGAGGTGGTGGGTCAATCTGTGCCGCCATCCAAGCTTCCATGAGGCTTAAATGCACTTTCTGCTCTGCCTGGAACTTCTCCCTTGATGCTGGAGACACTAGTTCTTCGCTGGGTTGAGTTGACTTGGCTTGGTCCCACTGGAAGCGATGCAGGTGATGAGAGTGTCTCCGTCGACTGTGAACCACTCTCCACTGGTGCACTTGGTTGTATTTTAGGCTCTGGTTGAGCTTCTTGTGCCGGTTTAGCTGCTGCTGCACATGCAGGTTCTATGGTGCCCGGTGGAGGTTAGCTCTTCAAAACTTTAATTTCGAGATACAACACATTTCAGAAGCCTCTAACAAAGTGGCTGATGCACTCTCCCAGGAAGGTTTCCCAGAATCAGCTGGGTAAAAATGTCCCTGTATTCTAAGTCATTGTAGTCCTTAAAATGTGGAAAATGCTGTTTAGTTCTTCATGTACTTAGTAGTAAAATTAAAGGTGCATGTAACTGTTTTAGGAAAACTTATTACTGTTTTCCTAAACCTCCAGGAAGAAATCCCACCCATTGTGAACCAATCTGAACCAGACTGGCTAACACCGTCTGTGATTTGTGGGGCATGTGATATATGAAGGGTGGGAGGTAGCTACCTTTTAAGGACACCCATCCAGCCAGTAGCTATAAAATCCCTTTTAGTAGCTGTTCTCTAATTTCTCTACCTGTAAAGGGTTAAAAACTCTCAATACTATGCATAGGCAAAAGGAAGTGAGTGAGCAACTGGCCAAAAAAGCCAATGGGAAGGCTAGAACATTTTAAAATTGAGAAAAGACTCCCTTTTGTCTGTCTATCTGTTGTTCTCCCAGGGAGAGGTGGACAGGGAAACAGCCATGCTGTAAGAAGCTTGGCCAGGTATAAAATATCATCAATATCATACCTGGAAACTACTCATTTAAAACCCCAGATATGTAAGTAAATCAGAAAATGTCTAATAAGACATGGTTAGGTTTATCCCTTTTATTTCTTTATTGCTTGTGGATTCCTCTGTGCTAACCCCCGGTGCTTTTGTTTTGCTTGTAACCTTTAAGCTGGACCTGACTAAAGCTATTTTTGGTGCTTAATCCTTGTAGTTGCGCTTTTAAAATCTAGCAATAGCCTGAGTTCCCAGATGTATTTTTTCTTTTCTTTTTATTTTAAATAAAATTTACCTTTTTTAAGAACAGAATTGTGTTTTTATGTCTTAAAAGGTTTGTGCACATGTTGTTTAATGATCTGGTGGCAACAGGTAATTTCCTTTTTTCCCCTGTCTCAGCACTTCCCTGGAGGTGTGGTGGTGAAAGGGTGTGAGGGTACCCCACAGAAAGGAATTCCCAAGTGCACCTTCTTGGGCTATCAGAAGGGTTTTGCACTTGGGTGGTGACAGCATCTACCAATCCAATGGCAGAGAAAAGCTGTAACCTTGGGAATAATACAAGTCTGAAGTGGCCATTATTAATTTTTAAAGTCCTTGCGGGCCCCCACCTTCTGCACTCAAATGGCCAGTGTGGGGAATCAGCCTTAACATACACACACCAGCATCATAACCCAGTTCTAATCAGCTCTGGAACAAGCTCCCCAGTCCAACTCCATAGTCCAAAATAACCCTGTTGACCTGCAGGGCACACTGCAAGGTATAGGGTCACAACAGATAATCCTATTATTTTTGATCACGAATTATTCCAGATATTATTTTTTCAAAACTTTACATATCACAAGTACCAACTCTGGTGATTGGTTCTGTAAAGTCTGTTTTGCTTAGGGTACGTCTACACTACCCGCCGGATCAGCAGGTAGTGATTGATCTATTGGGAATCGATTTATCATGTCTAGTGTAACGCGATAAAATCAATCCCCGATCGCTCTGCCGTCGACTCCGGAACTCCATCGTGGTGAGAGGCAGCAGCAGAGTCAACAGGAGAGCGGCAGCAGTTGACTCGCCGCCATCCTCATGGCCGGGTAAATCAACCTAAAATATGCCGACCTCAGCTACGCTATTTGCGTAGCTGAAGTTGTGTATCTTTGGTTGCCCCCTGCCCCTCCCCAGTGCAGACCTAGCCTTAGATAATCAAGTTAGCATCAAAGAGAAATTGTCCCCAAATCCTGCTTTCTTCAGGGACAAAACTTCATATTCTTCTTCAAGTATTGTCTGTGTTCCATGTCAGGATATGTATGCAGCCATGTGCTCTTGACTGGAGATTTTTGTTGGCAAAGCATAGGTGTAGTTTGACTTCTATATTTGGGAGGGCAGCTCCAGTCAGGCCAACAGGGCTGCTTATGAGGGGACAAATTCCGTACCTGCCCGAGGCTTGCAGTTTTTTTTTTGGTGGGGTGGAATGCTCCCCTCTCCCCTCAAACTATGTCTATGCAGCAGAGCCCATGGATCTGCACTGTGCTGTAAACACCCTTGTTCCCCAATACGAGGATATATAGGGAAGACTGGACCCATTGCCACTCCAGTTCCTTCTCATCTGCCTGTGGCTTGAGATGGGGTATCATGGTATCTGTTAGCTGAGCCACTCAGCTCACTACACCTTGCTTTGTTATACCTTTTTCCTTAGGTATTGCTTTATTTTTTTCTATTATTAGCACAAATTTATGCTCTAAGGGGATTCCCTGTCCCCTTTTCATGTTTGCCCATTTTGGGCCCTCAGAGTTTTTTTTCCCTTGGGCCTCATCCACAGCATCGAGTGCAGGTTACGCCCATGATCCTGGGCTTCAAACCCTGCCAGACTTGCCACAGGTCCTTTCCTATCAGCAACAGACATTCACACTGCCTCCACTGCTTAGAAGAAACCCATATTCCTTCTAGATGTAAGATCTACTTAGGATTTAAAAGAACTAAAAATCTGAGTTGAACTCCTACTTGTGGTGTGCGCTCTGAGGCCCTTTGGTTCTGCTGACCACCTCTGCTTCCATGGTAAGCAAAGACCCTGGAGGCTCTGAGGTACTCTCCAGCCCCTCTAAGAAGAAGAGACCCCATTCTCTGGAATGAGAAAAGAAAAAGGGAAAGTCATCTCCTTGATCTGGGTCTCCGGGGACCTTATGTCCTAATATGGGTACTGCTGAGGCTCCCATTCCTTTTGGTACCATAACCATGGTACCAACTAAGAAGACCGTGTTGTGCACAGAGAAGCCAAGTAGAGCCATTTCCATTGCCCCAAGGATCTTTATCAAAGTTTGGTCAACCTCAGCAGCCTATCTTTGCCAGATTGGCATTATCATCTTTCCCTACTTGGATGACTTGCTCCTGCAAGGCTGCTCCCTTTTGAAGCACAGCCAGCAAGGCCCTGTCTTTGTTTCACTCTCTGGGTCTCCACATCAATGTGGAGAAATCTACCCTAAAATGCACACAATGTATAGACTTCATTGGCACCACTCTGGTATTTCTCTTCTGCCACAGCACAGGGACAAATTCACCACAATGTCCAGCTCTGTTACAACAACCCAACAGAGTCCACAAGCCACTGTAAGGGCTTGCCTACAACATCTGGGCCATATGGCAGCCTGTACGTTTGTGACTTCCCTAGCAAGACTTCACTCTTGGATATCTTGAAACATGGTTGAGAACAGTCTACAGTTCCAAACACCTAACAGACGCAATCTATCCAAGCAGGTGTCTGTACCTCTGCAGATCCTTGATTCTTTCTGAACTGGCGGAAGTATCCCCAAAGTGCATGGGAGTTCCATTTGTACATCCTCTTCCCACAAGTATTACCAGCACAGATGCCCTTCTAATAGGTTGGGGATGCATGCTTCCAAAACATCATAGCTCAGGGGAAAATGGACTCTTCAGGAGACAACCTTTATATCAACATATTGGAGCTCAGAGCAGACCACTATACTTGCCCACATTTCCTACCACACATCAAGAACTATAAGGATAAGGCCTTTGTCTGCAGCCATATTGTAAGGCCTAAAGCCTAAGGCCTTCGTCTGCAGCCAGATTTAAAGAGCAGCCAAACAGTAGCCATTAGCTGAGAAGCAGAAAGTCATATCCTCACATTCCATCTAAATTACATTAAAACAATGTAATATCAGGTTGTTAAGAAGGAGATCCCATCCTAATGGCACCCACTATGACCAGATAAAGAAACAGATCTTAAGATGGTTAAAGAAAACTTAGTTTGATAGCATTCTGTCAAGAAATCACTTATAAATAATTGTGGTTGTGAAATCCTCATTTCTCATTGCTTTGTCATTATGGTCCCCACTTCCCTATTGTTGATCTGTATGGTCTCTGTCTGGTTCTTTAATTGTTTCTGTTACATAATTATTTTTGCTAAGTGTAAATTAATTAAGGTGGTGGGATAGGATTGGTTAAAGAATTTTGTTACACTATGTTAGGATTGATTAGTAAAATTTTAGTATAATGATTGGTTAAGGTATAACTAAAAAGAACTCAAATTTCACTGTATAAACTAGGGTCCAAAAAGAATTTATTTGGGAACCCCTCCAGGACACAGCCGCAATGATCAGACCAGCCAAATCTCAACACTCTGCCACTGTGCAGAAACTGGAATCCCCCAGATGGACATGATCCTGGCTGGCCATCAAGAAAAGTTCATCTGTCTTATTGGGAGTGGTGAGCACTGTATGTGTAGTGTGTGCATTCTGTGTTTGGTGCTTGTTAATAAATAGAGGTTATGTAGTAAATTACTGTGTAACGCTCTTTCACTGGTAAAAGACCTGGTAAACCCACAAAAGATTAAGCCCTGAGTCCACAGGGAAAGGGTATTTGCCCGGAGCCCATGGAGGAATAGAGCCCAGAGCCCACTGAGGGATAAGTTAGTGCTTTTTGCCTGGAGCCCTAGGAACTGGGAAAGGGTGGGGGTGCCTAAATTAAGAGGGTTATGCCTTGAGCCCTAGGAAATGGGTAAAAGTGGGTGCCCTTGAGTGTGTGAGTAACAGAGAATTTTGTGTGGGTAACAGAACCACTCAATCAAAATAATTCTGGATAAAAGAGTAACAATGCATTACATCAATCCGCAAGGAGGAGCAAGATCCTGATCCTTGTGTGCTGAAGCCATGAAACTATGGTACTGATGCATATCACACCACGTACAGATCTCAGTGGTTTATCTTCTTGGACTACAGAATACAGTGGCAGATTCCTTCAGCAGACATTCAGCATTGACCATGATTGAGAAATGAACAACAAAGTGTTCTAAGAGATATATCTTACCTGGAGCCATGCACAGGTAGATCCCTTTACAACTCCATCCAGTGCAAAGTACAAGTTTAGGCATGAAATTAGATGAAGGTTTCTAACCATCAGAGTGAAGTTCTGGAACAACTTTCCAAGAGGAGGAGAGGGAGCAAAACCTAACTTGTTTCAAGACTGAGCTTGATAAGTTTATGGAGAGGATGGTATGAGGAGACTGCCTACCATGGCATGTGGCCCATCTGTGATTGCTAGAAGCAAAAATCCCCAACGGCTGTAGATGGGAAATTAGATATAGAGGGCTGAGAATTACCACAGAGAATTATTTCCCAGTGTCTGGCTGGTGGTTCTTGCTGACATGCTTAGGATTCAGCCAACTACCATATTTGGGTTCAGAAAGGAATTTTCCTCCAGGTCAGATTGGCAGAGAACCTGTTTGGGATTTTTTTCTGCCTTCCTCTGTAGTATGGGCCATGGGTCACTTGCAGGTTTTAACTAGTGTAAATGGTAGAATATCTGTAAGCTGAAGTCTTTAAATCATGATTTGAGTACGTCAGTAACTCAGCCAGAGGTTATGGGTCTATTACAAGAGAGGGTGGGTAAGGTTCTGTGATCTGTGATATGCAGGAAATCAGACTAAATCAGGGATTGGCAGCCAAGAGATATCCTAGCCGCCACTTTCCACAGCCCCCATTGGCCTGGAACAGCGAACCGTGGCCAGTGGAAGCTGCGTTCGGCTGAACCTGCGGACCCTGTAGGTAAACAAACTGTCCCGGCCCACCAGTGGATTTCCCTGATGGGCCGCTTGCCAAAGGTTGCCCGTCCCTGGACTAGATGATCACGACGTTCCCTTCTGGCCTTAAAGTCTGACACTATACATCCACATCCTTTTCTCCTTCCTAAAGTATCTTCTGAATTCCACATTAATCAGGAGAGTCACCTACCAGTATTTTACCCCAAGCCTCCCTTTTCTAGAGTAGAAATATGAGGCAAACCCACAGCCAGACCAGGGCTACTCACTTAGCTGCCATGACTCATCCCTCCAGCAAAGCCTGCAGTGACTCATCACTCAAACATGCTGCAGCAACTCAGCTGTACTGTGCTGAGTGATCTCAGAAGCAGAGCCTGCAGTGACTCAGGGTATGGCTACACTTACAGTTGTACAGCGCTGGGAGTTACAGCTGTCTTTGTACAGCTGTGTAGGGAAAGCGCTGCAGTGTGGCCACACTGACAGCTACCAGCGCTGCAGTGTGGCCACATTTGCAGCGCTGTTGGGAGTGGTGCATTGTGGGCAGCTATCCCAGCGTTCAAGTGGCTGCAACGTGCTTTTCAAAACAAGGGGGTGGGGTGGAGTGTGACAGGGAGTGTGGGGGAGACAGAGAGAGTGGATTTTTGGAGCTGACACTGTTCTCAGCTCCCTGCCTTGCAAGTTCTAAGGACTGGAAGATACACAGCACCTACTTTCAATCATTTTAAAAGTTTCGACCCCTTCCCCCACCCCTCTCTTATTCACTAAATGCAAATTGTGCACTCCTAAATAGCCTTCAGACCACATAAGCAGCTGCTCAACACGGACTCCCCTCTCTCCTCAAGCAAACAGCTGTGAACATTCCAAAGCAATTCCCCTGCCTCCGCTCGCTCGCTGGAGCAAAGAGCAGCTGTGTTTGTTTTTTAGATAAGTAGCTCTGGGGAGCTCAGAGTTCAGCCATTCTTCTGGGTTGTTGTGGACTGGAATTCTGGGATACCTCCTAATACTCTGGAGGCCAATAACAGCACTTTTGGTGGCCACACTTGATGAGCAGCACTGCATCACCAGCGCTGCAATCGTTACCCCCCAAGCAGAGCAGGTGTACAGCCAGCACTGCAGCCAGGGATGTGCCTTGCAGGTGTGGACAGTTACTGAGTTGCTGCGCTGTAAACCCACCACCAGTGCTGCAACTCTCCAGTGTAGCCAAGCCCTCAGTACTCAGTCATGCTGCAGCAGCCTATCCCTGAGCAGAGCCTGCATCAGATTACCCCCAGGTACAGGTATTTCACTGACCCTTCAAGAGTTGCAAGTTAGTCTGAGCAACAGCACTGCTTGGCCAGAAACACCCCTTCTGCCCAGGGCCAGATTAAGACTTTCAGAGGCCCTAAGCACTGAAAAGATTATGGTGCCCCCCATATGTAATTCAAAATAATAACAATACTATACTGTAAAATAAAATTTTATTTTTTGAAATGACACAAACTTACATGTATACTGAAATTAAAATAGCTTCTTTCTAGATTTTCTGACTGCAAAATTCTGGATAAGTTCATCAAAGCTGATTCGACGAAACATGTCTGCTTCCATACACAATAGGGAAAGTGAATCAAGTCTGTCCTAACACATTGTTGTTCTCTTGGGTTTTTTATTCTTTTCAGCTGAGAAAAAGAGTGTTCTGCGGAGCAGTTAATAATCATCAATGTTAGAAAAATACGTAGTGTGATCTCTACATATGGAAATACACATTTTATTCTGTCTTTCAATATGGTGTCATGAAGATCAATTTGACTAAATTTCATTTTTTCTGTTTCACTAAACTTTGCTTGCATATAACAGTGGAACTGCTGTACTTCTCCACCGAGATTCATGTTCAAGTCAACAGGGTATGAGTCAACTAGCCTTTGGGAACCTTGTGAATATTGTTCATCAGATAAGTCCATATCTTTTAGAAAAGAAAATCTACTTGATACTTCTTTGTACACTTTGTAAACTCACATAAGTTTCGAGTATATCAATTATACCGTAGTAAGTAGATACGCAAAATTTGTCTCTAGGATTCAATGCTGTTTCTGTTGCACTGCTATCATTTGCTTGTTGTTTCCTGATTCGCTTGCGGGATTGAGCTTCTTTGTAGTTAGTATCAGGCAAGATATCTTTTGATATGTCTTCAAATCTTTCAGAATCATTCCTCAAAGTAAGTGGTCTGCTAATGATTCACAAAGGTCTGCACATGTTTTCAAATCCAATTCTTTTTCTTGAAGAGTTTGACTTATGTGATAAAAGTGTTGTAAAATTTCATTCCACATGGTCAACATGAATACAAACTCTAGTTCTTGCATCTTGTTTGCAATGTTTTCTGCCTCTCATATAGTTTCTCCCTTTTATGACTGGTCTTCAGCTATACTTTCTAATGCATCTACAATCTTTGAGGACTCCAAAATTGCACTTGTTGCCACTGCATGTGCCTCCCAGTGAGTATTAGAAAGAGATTTCAGCACACAATCATTGCCCAAATATGTGTTAAGAACTGCCCATCGGTGTGTTGAGACAGAGAAAAATGTATAAAGTAACTGGACTGTTGAGAAAAACCTTTCTGCCACCAGACAACAATCAACAAGACTGAGAGGGTGGGCAGCACATGGTATGAATATGGCATACTTGTTCTATTCTACAAGCTTCTTCTGCATTCCTTGATAACGCCTGACATGTTGGCAGCGTTGTCATAAGATTGACCTCCGCACTTTGAGAAATCTATTTTGCAAACTTGGCACAGATAATGCAGTACCTGATTTGCCATTTCTTCACCAGTGTGGCTTTTCAAATTGAGGAATATTATAAATCGTTCAAATGGTTTTCCATCTGTGGGAGACACATATCTTAGTACAATACTCAGTTGATCAATATGTGAAAGATCAGGTGTAGAGTTGACAGATAAACGGAAGTGCCCAGCAGTACTTATTTCATCCACATGTTCTGGAATGGTGTTTGTTTCACCAATAGAAGAAGGGTCAGTATCTAAAACACCCACAGGTTTTGGAACGATGTCTGTGCTACTGAGAGAAGATGTTGCTTCTGATGGATTGGTTTTGAAAAATGATATCAGCTTTGGAAGATTTTGGAAAATTTCACTAGTGTTTTGTTTCTTTTCTCCTGCCAGTTCACGTTTCTGTGCTCCACTCAATTGGTTCAGTTTCATCCTGCCCCTTATCTTAGTTATCTGAACTTAACCCCCCCCAAATTATACAATGTACACTATTTTTTATATATATTATATAAAAAAGGGGAAAAACGAATCAAGTACGTATAACTTGGAAGAATATATCAGTAATAAAACAAATTTATTGCAATACATGACAGGATCTGCTTTCCTTGCATTATTTTGATCTACATTAGTAGGACGCCTCCCTGGTTTAGGTGAGGATAAGTAATAAAAAGAGAACAGAAAAATGGGGGATGTGTGTGTAGTGGAGTGTAAGGAAGTCTGACAAAGTTCTGATTTTTCCCATGATGACTACTTCGATGCTTTTCTTGAAATATCAAATATCAATTTTAAAAAAAAATCTTATTTTTTTGGGTGCCCCCTGCTTTGCTGGTGCCCTGAGCATGTGCTTAGTCTGCCTATTGGGTAATCCAGCCCTGCTTCTGCCTCATGGTGTCAGACTCCCTAGGCTTCCAGCCTGCCCTTGATCCATTTCCTGTCCCTGCTCCAGCCTTGCCCAAGCTTGGTTCCAGCCCACTTCAGCCTTGTCTTTGCCCTACCCAGATCCTGATCCAGCCCTGTTCCTGACCCTCTCTAACTTTGCACCCACCTCTTGACCCCCATGCCCTTGGACTTATGCCAACCTGGCTTTGACCTGATTCTGAATACAATCCCTATTTGGCTTGTCCATGGAGTCTAACCATGGGTCTGAAATGCAGCCTATCCCTAGACCCTGGTTTCAGCACTGCCCCTGTCTCGGCCCAGTCCAACCCTATGTCTGGCTTTGACCACTGATCCAACCACCAGGCCTGACTGCTAGCTTCAATGCACTGCATATTAAAAGAGCTCTTGATTTTTACCTCAACAGGAGTTTAGGCCCTTTTGGGTTTCCCCTAGACTCTTCATCTCTATTGCAAAACAAATGAAGGGACATCCAATCCACAGACTGTCCAAATGGATTGCAGGTTGTGTCCTGCCATGCTTTGAAGCCTCAGGGCAGGGGTTCAATCTCCTCCAAGAGTTATTGCTTATTCCACCAGGGCTCATATCTCAATAACACTTCTCAAAAATGTACCTATCTCAAACATCTGCGGGGTAGGCATCTGGTTTTGCTGCACAGGTTTTACCAGCATGATGCTTTCATACCTGCTTCCAGGAAATGCTGTCCTACAATCTGTACTGAACCCACCTCCTGGGCACCCTTTTCTGTGATGGAGGTACTGCTTGGGTGTCTCCTGACATGGATCACTCATAGAGATGCTATGCAAAGAAGGACAGTAACTGGAGTTCTCCAAGGTGTGTCCCCCTATGAGTCCTCTAGCTTGCTTGCTAGCATATATATACCTGCCCCTGGAAATTTCCACTACATGCATCTGAGGAAGTGGGTATTCACCCACGAAAGCTCATGCTCCAAAACGTCTGTTAGTCTATAAGGTGCCACAGGATTCTTTGCTGCTTTTACAGATCCAGACTAACACGGCTACCCCTCTGATACTTGACACCATGCAAGGCACTGCATTTAGCCGTATGGAGTGCAAATCCATCAACCTCATGAAGAAACTTGCACAAATACAGTCAGATATCATCTTCCTTACCAAATGCAAACGGATGGACATCATACCAAATGGACTAAAGGTAAAAAATCCACTGCTATCTACATACTACACAGACCACAGTGAGAGATTATGCCATACTCTATCAAAAAAACTGAGGAACCACCTGATCAGCATCCTATACAGCAAACAGGAAAACATCAAAAAAGAGCTCTCCAACCTGGAGACTCTCATTAATAACCAAACTTCTATACAAACGGACTTCACTAGAATAAGACAGGAGATCTACATTACTCACTTCACCTCTCTACAAAGGAAAAAGGACTGTAAGCTGTCTAAACTCCTACCTGCCACATGGGGCCACAACAGTGGTACCCCTAACCCACCCAGCAATATTGTCAATCTATCCAACTACACACTCAGCCCAGAAGAAAAGTCTGTCCTATCTCGGGGACTCTCTTTCTGCCCTGCCACCCCCACCAACATGATACAGTTCTCTGGCGATCTGGAAGCCTACCTTCGCCGTCTCCGACTCAAAGAATACTTCCAGGACAACACTGAACAGTGCACTGATACACAGGTGCCCTCCCACCAACAGCACAAGAAGAAGAACTCCACATGGAATCCTCCTGAGGGTCGAAATGACAGTCTGGACCTATACATTGAATGCTTCCACCGGCGTGCACAGGCAGAAATCGTGGAACAACAACATCACTTGCCTCACAACCTAAGTCGTGCAGAACACAATGCCATCCACAGCCTCAGAAACCACCCTGACATTATCATCAAAGAGGCTGATAAAGGAGGTGCCGTTGTCATCATGAACAGGTCTGACTACCAAAAGGAGGCCGCCAGACAACTCTCCAATACCAAGTTCTACAGGCCACTTCCCTCAGATCCCACTGAGGAATACACTAAGAAACTACAGCATCTACTCAGGACACTCCCTACACTAACACCAGAAGAAATCAACATACCCATAGAGCCCCGACCAGGGTTATTCTATCTACTACCCAAGATCCACAAACCCGGAAATCCTGGATGCCCCATCATCTCGGGCATTGGCACTCTCACTGAAGGACTGTCTGGATATATGGACTCTCTACTCAGACCCTATGCCACCAGCACTCCCAGCTATCTCCGTGACACCACTGATTTCCTGAGGAAACTACAATGCATTGGTCACCTCCTAGAAAACACCATCCTAGCCACCATGGATGTAGAGGCTCTCTACACAAACATTCCACACACTGATGGAATACAAGCTGTCAGGAACACTATCCCTGTTGATGCTACAGCACAACTGGCTGCTGAGCTCTGTGCCTTTATACTTACACACAGCTATTTCAAAATTGATGACAATATATATCTCCAGATCAATGGCACTGGTATGGGCACTCTCATGGCCCCACAATATGCCAATATCTTTATGGCCGACCTGGAACAACGCTTCCTCAGCTCTCGTCCACTCACGCCCCTTCTCTACCTATGCTACATTGATGACATCTTCATCATCTGGACCCATGGGAAGGAGACTCTGGAAAAATTCCACCACGATTTCAACAGCTTCCACCCCACCATCAACCTCAGCCTGGAACAATCTACACGGGAAGTCCACTTTCTTGACACCACGGTGCAAATAAGTGATGGTCACATTAACACCACCCTATATCGAAAACCTACCGACCGCTATGCCTACCTTCATGCCTCCAGCTTCCATCCCGGACACATCACACGATCCATTGTCTACAGCCAAGCACTGAGGTACAACCGCATCTGCTCTAACCCCTCAGACAGAGACCAACACCTACAAAATCTCCACCAAGCATTCTCAAAACTACAATACCCACACGAGGAAATAAGGAAACAGATCAACAGAGCCAGACATGTACCCAGAAGCCTCCTACTGCAAGACAAACCCAAGAAAGAAACCAACAGGACTCCACTGGCCATCACATACAGCCCCCAGCTAAAACCCCTCCAATGCATCATCAAGGATCTACAACCCATCCTGGACAATGATCCCACACTTTCACAGGCCTTGGGTGGCAGGCCAGTCCTTGCCCACAGACAACCTGCCAACCTGAAACATATTCTCACCAGTAACTGCACACCACACCATAATAACTCTAGCTCAGGAACCAATCCATGCAACAAACCTCGATGCCAACTCTGCCCACATATCTACACCAGCGACACCATCACAGGACCTAACCAGATCAGCCACACCATCACTGGTTCATTCACCTGCACATCCACCAATGTAATATACGCCATCATATGCCAGCAATGCCCCTCTGCTATGTACATCGGCCAAACTGGACAGTCTCTACGGAAAAGGATAAATGGACACAAATCAGACATTAGGAATGGCAATATACAAAAACCTGTAGGAGAGCACTTCAACCTCCCTGGCCACACTATAGCAGACCTTAAGGTGGCCATCCTGCAGCAAAAAAACTTCACAGGACCAGACTTCAAAGAGAAACTGCTGAGCTTCAGTTCATCTGCAAATTTGACACCATCAGTTCAGGATTAAACAAAGACTGTGAATGGCTTGCCAACTACAAAACCAGTTTCTCCTCTCTTGGTTTTCACACCTCAACTGCTAGAACAGGGCCCCATCCTCCCTGATTGAACTGACCTCGTTATCTCTAGCTTGCTTGCTAGCATATATATACCTGCCCCTGGATATTTCCACTACATGCATCTGAGGAAGTGGGTATTCACCCACGAAAGCTCATGCTCCAAAACGTCTGTTAGTCTATAAGGTGCCACAGGATTCTTTGCTGCTTTTACAGATCCAGACTAACACGGCTACCCCTCTGATATATGAGTCCTCCATTACTCACTTTCTTCTCCTCTGCTTCAGAGTCTCTTTCATGGGACTTTTGAGATTGAGAAGGAACTGAAGTGGCGGTGGGTCCGCCCCTCTCTTTATACCTGATATGAAGGTTACGAGGGTGTCTAGGGCACAGGTGCGGACCCATGTGCACTGCTGACAAAAATCTTTGATCAAGATTGCTCAGGTAAGTGCAGATCCTGCTCAGGTGGAGCACTTATAGAGGGACTTATCTTGAAGAACTCAAGTTACTGTACAAGGTGAATAACCTCTTCATGTTTGCCCCATGCATCCCCTAGCTTAAACCTGGGTTCTGTCTACTTCAGCAGCTGTATGATAAGGAAACACACACACAATCTGGTTGACAATATCAGCTACAGCAGTGGATCCGGTGAAAATTGGAACCCTAAGAGGCTGTCTCATTACCCTGTATGGTGCATATCACAGGTGCATATATCATGCAGAGTGAGGCAGCCTAAAGTACTCCTTGGTACAGCTTCTTTTTTAATTACCATGAGATACATAGGAGCAAGACTATCCTTGTCCTAAATCACTTCATGGGTTTTAAAGACCTAAAATCTTTTAGGAATTACCTGAAGTCTTCATAATGTTTTGGTGAGTGGTTTTTTACATTTGGAACATAGTTAGCAGAGATGAATGAATATATATGTATTCAACTATTGCAACACACTGGCACCACAGAAAGCACTGCATAAACAAGTCAAAGTTGCCAGGCTCCTGTCCAGCAGTGATGAAGTAAGAGGAGGAGAAGGTCATGTGTTTAGCAGACTCTGAGTCATATAATATTCTCAGTACTCATCCTAACATTGGGTTACATTGTTTTACACTGTGATGATGCTAAATAGACTCACAGATTTTAGGGTCAGAAGGGACCAATCTGATCATCTAATCTGACCTCCTGCACAAAGCAGGCCACAGAACCCTACCCATCCACTTCTATAACAAACCTCTAACCTATGTCCGAGTTATTGAAGTCTTCAAATTGTGGTTTGAAAACCTCAAGCTGCAGAGAATCCACCAGCAAATGACCCGTGCCCCATGCTGCAGAGGAAGGCGAAAAACCTCCAGGGCCTCTGCCAATCTGCCCCGGAGGAAAATTCCTTCCCGACCCCAAATATGGCGATCAGCTAAACCCTGAGCATGGTGAGCTAAATCCTGATGATACATCATAATACAAATATCACAATATAATATCAGGGTAAGGTAGATGGGCTAGTTGGTGGCTCTCTGAAACTCCAGTAATTGTGTCTGATCAGCTGTGATAGTTCATAACAAAGCCATCCTGTGTTTTCATCATTTTGATATCTATGGGCCAGATTGGCCCCCCTTAGATATGTGCACAGAGGCATCCTTTATGCACGGATCTCCCCTCCTTTTGCACACAGGCGGCTCACACACCTGTGTGGTGCCAATCATCTTCGAACCCCCACCAGAAGGACCCAATGGAGCCATCTCCTCTGAACCAGTGTAGAGGGCAGGGACTGGACAGGATAGGATCGAAAGAGGTGTGGATGGGCTGAGGAGAGGGTGTTGGAAAACCTTACCTGGAAAAGACAACACATACATATGCTGCATTACCTCCTTTTCCTCAATCTGCTGCCAGGGAACCTGTGAGGACACATACCTACCAAGAGATGGCCCTGGTCTGATGAGTCCCAGTGGTCTGCTAGGTTTGGGGTCAGGCCCCACCCCCTTTTCTGCTTGGGACAATTTCTACATTCCCTGAATGGAAGAAATTGGGGGAATGTCTCCCTCCCACCGTGTTCAACCTGGGGTGGGTAATGTGACCCTGTATATTTTAAATCTCTAAAATGCCATTGCTTTTGTAGCACCACATCTGAGGAGGCTGATAAATTGATTTTAATTTAAGCCAGTATTAGCCTGAACAGAAAAATTCCCTTTAGGTATGCGCTAAAATATCTTCATTCTTATAATTTATAATGTCATCAGAAACTACAGTTTAGTTACCAAAACTTATAGGTCTATGTACCATGAAGTTAAACTCCAATATGACCTACATCTAAATTAACAAGTATGAACTGCAGGGGTAAGACTACTAGGAACTGATCCTGTGAGGCACTCAGTGCCCTCAATGCTTGTTGTCTTCTGTGGGAATTGGAGATACTTAGCATCTTGCAGGACTGAGCCCCTGATGAGACTGTGCGTCTCACACGGGAACTTTGAATTTGTATCCCTTCAAACTTCAAGGAAGTGCAGATCTTCTGGAGTCCAAACTTTGCAACTCAGGGCCATCTCCACCAGAAACCCTCTTATATAGCGAGATATCATTTACTCAATTGCTGCACTATATATAAGGTTTGTGTGTCAAAATTAACTTTTGAAAATATGATAACTATACTAGTATTTGCTGTTAACCCTATGCATTAACATATTTTTTGATAACCCTGCCTTTCACAATCTCATTAGCAAATTTATCTTTTTACTGTAGTTCATCCTCATTAATTTAGATGTAGGTCATTTTGGACTTCAATAATATGTAATAAATCTAAGAATTTTAGCAATTAGCACTTTGCTTTAATGTTAAGGAATTTGCAGTCAACTAACATTAAGCAACCATGTTAATTGTTTCTTTGGTTTTCAAAAGGCAAGCATGGTTATCTCTTCTTGTCATATGCAAGTATAATTAATGCCTTGTCATCTGTAGATCATAGAATATCAGGGTTGGAAGGGACCTCAGGAGATCATCTAGTCCAACTCCCTGCTCAAAGCAGGACCAATCCCCAAATGGCCTCCTCAAGGATTGAACCCAATGCTCAAACCACTGAGCTATCCCTCTCCCCTAAATGATGTTAGGCTTATTTTCAGCATTTACAGCATAACTATTTTGATTAGGGTACATTCAATAAAAGATCCCTGAGAAAAACCAAGTAGAAATAGGAATTTTTTTGGTGAATAGTATTGCAGGAAATAGACATAAATCAAGGCACTGTCTATATGAGGTTAGATATTTTTTGGACAAGTGGACCCCAACTGGGTCCCAGATTCAGAACATTTGAATAATGCTGCGTTCAGAGATTTAAAGCCACTGGCCACACATTTTCTATTGTGACCCCAGACCTCTTGCACAACTAAGCGGTGAGATGTCGTAAGGTCTGTGATGGGTATACAAATCCCTCGGTACCCAAAGGGGTAAGGGGGCAATACTGGGCCCAGATAGCTCCGCCCATCTGGGCCTGCCAATCATGAGGGCTCAGAAGCCCAGGCAAAGAGTGGTGGACAGGTTGCAGCAGAGAAGAAGCCAGACAGGAGGCTGATGCCTGAAATGGGACCACAGGGTGG
This sequence comes from Gopherus flavomarginatus, assembly GCF_025201925.1. Taxonomy (NCBI): domain Eukaryota; kingdom Metazoa; phylum Chordata; order Testudines; family Testudinidae; genus Gopherus; species Gopherus flavomarginatus. The sequence continues at coordinate 253,891,303 of NC_066618.1, read as the reverse complement.
AAATGCTCTTGGGCAGTACCTTCTCTAGCCACCCCACTCCCCTCCTTTGAGAACCTGCAGCACAATGCTCCTTTGGACTCACTTTGTTGTTGTTGAGTGACTGTTTGGACTATAGGGACCATGCCCCAAACAGAAAAGGTAGGAAGTAGCCCAGAGAAACAAACTTAGATTTGCTGCAGGAAAGAAAGACCCTGCCAGTGTTCCTTCCCACAGGTCCCTGGGCTGGGACCTGGCAGAGAGTGACGGTCCAGGTCCCCAACAATACCCCCTTGAAAGCGAAGGCCTAGATGCAAGTAGAAAGTCAAAGATTCCTGGCCTATGGTCAGGAGCAGGCACCTCTACTACCCTGACAGAAAGCCAAAAGCCTGGAAGTTGTGTGTATTAACCACTAGGCCACCAGCCCCCCAAACCTCCTGTCCTAGGGTCATTGATTACTTCATAAAAATAGAGCTCAGCTGTAAGTTAAGCATTCCTGTAGCCACCTTCAAATGAAAAAATGCAGAAATATTCAAACTCGCTTTCTCCATGTGTTGTGGTCTTCAGCATGAGTGGGCTCAGGCCTCAGATGCGAGGCAACAATACACACCTGTCATATCACCTACATTCAGTGATCTCCCTACACCCCCCCTGAATTTCCCCAACACCCCCGTCCCCAGTTTTATGAGCTAGTTACATACCAATTTAGTGACTATTTGGAAATCTGAATTTAAACTGAAACATTAATACACACTTTAAAAGCTTATACAGTGTATGATAAAATATGTGTATCTGAAAAAGTATAATAGATTTGAAAAGTATGAACATAGATTAGCTTCCTTGCTTCCTTATACAGCTGTTGTTTTTTATGATGTCAGTGCATTCATTTCAGTGATGTTGGCCAACCTAATAATTTCAAATAATGATTTGTAAGCAAAGTCTAAACGAGCTCTCCCTGACAGCTAGCGATGAGCTGGGGCTATGGGGAAAGGCTTCAGGGCCAGATTATATTTACATTCACACCTAATCTACCTAGGTATCCAGCAAACAGATCTGTGTTGTCCAAGTGATAGATTTTGGCTGGGGTTGGGTTACAAATCACTTGAATGTGGGGGGAATTGGGGATGAAATGTTGTTCTTATTGTATGAGTAAAGGGCAGCAGAACTGTGCTTAGCCTGTGGTGATTTGAAGGCATCAAGAGAGACGGTGGGGACCTGTCTCTCTCCACTGTTTAAAGAAGAGCTGATTAGGCTCCATAGAGACTCTTTTGTTCTGTTAAGTGACCACTGCAGCTGAAATCACTGACAATCAGGTCTAAGTGCTTAGTCCTGTTGTGGGGACGGTGTTCTTGTGGGTAGAGTGTTTTTGTGTAAGAGACAGCCCAGACTGCACTAGCAGGGAGCGAGGTTCCCACACTGAGAGCTCAGCTGAAATCACTGAGAGCTGGTGGAACCTCAAGAGACCAACTCGCAGAGGTCACAGTGGCAAGTGGCAGCAGAAGGTGACTGTGCAGGACCATTGGCAACAGAGCGGTGGAGTGAACGGTGGCACAACATGGCCAGAGGGAACAGTGAGCAGCTTTAGGAACAAGCAAGGTGCCTTCTTCTCCCCCACCTGGAAGGTGTACTCACGTGAAAGCACCTCTGAACTCTGAGTCTCCACTGACCAAGGACAACACTGGTGAGTGGAGTGCGGTGGAGGGAAAAGCGAGGGGCATGTTAAATAAACATTTGTTTGTTGGACTATATTTTAGTCACTTTGCTCCAGAATGCTAGATTTGTGACTAGGAATGGAAACTTATATAAATATGTTTCCTAGTAGGCCAAGATTTTTAAAATGCATTATTTGCCAAGGTTGTTATCTCACATTGTTGCTATCTTGGGAGGTCATTATGTTGGGGATTTTTGTACTAAACATTTTTATTATTGTAATTAATTTTTACTTAAGAATGGTCATACTGGGTCAAACCAATGGTCCTTATAGCCCAGTATCCTGTCTTCTGACAGCGGTCAATGCCAGGTGCTTCAGAGGAAATGAACAGAACAGGTAATCATCAAGTGATCCATCCCCTGTTGCCCATTCCCAGCTTCTGGCAAACAGGCTAGGGACACTCAGAGCATGGTGTTGCATCCCTCCCCATCCTGTCTAATAGCCATAGATGGACCTGTTCTCCAGGAATTTATCTAGTTCTTTTTATAATCCTGTTGTAGTTTTGGTCTTCACAGCATCCCCTGGCAAAGAGTTCCCTGGGTTGACTTTATATTGTGTGAAGAAGTACTTCCTTTTGTTTTTTAAAAACCAGCTGCCTATTAATTTCATTGGGTGACCTCTAGTTCTTGTGTTATGTGAAGGATTAAATAAAATTTCCTTATTCACTTTCTTCACACCAGTCAAGATTTTGTAGACCTCTATCATATCCCCATTAGTCATCTCTTTTCTAAGCTGAAAATTCCCAGTCATTTTAATCTCTCCTCCTGTTTCATACCCCTGATCATTTTAGTTGCCCATCTCTGTACCTTTTCCAATTCCAATATATATATTTTTAGGATGGGTGACCAGATCTGCACACACTATTCAAGGTGTGCACGTACCATGGATTTATATAGAGGCAATATGATATTTTCTGTCTTATTATCTATCCCTTTCTTAATGATTCCCAACATTGTTTGCTTTTGTGATTGCTGCTGCACATTGAGTGGATGTTCTCAGAGAACTATCCACAATGACTCCAAGATCTCTTTCATGAGTGTTAACAGCTAATTCAGAAGCCATCATTTAGTATGTATAGTTGAGATTGCTTTCCAATGTGCATTACTTTGCATTTATCAACATTGAATTTCATTTGCCATTTTGTTGCCCAGTCACCCAGTTTTGTGAAATCCCTTTGTAGCTCTTCGCAGTCTGCCTGGGACTTAACGATCTTGAATTGTTCTGTATCATCTGCAAATTTTGCCACCTCACTGTTTACCCATTTTTCCAGATGAATATGTTGAACAGTACTGGTCTCAGTACTGACCCCTCAAGGATACCACTATTTGTCGCTCTCCATTCTGAAAACTGATAATTTATTCCTACCCTTTGTTTCCCATCTTTTAATCAGTTACTGATCCATGAGAGGACTGCCCTCTTATCCCATGATGGCTTACTTTTCTAAAGTCAATTTAAATTAAACACATTAAAATTTTTTTTTTTTTTTTTAGAAATCTAGATCTGTTATGTGTTTTGGTGTAACTTGTATTTTCCTTATGTTAAATTTGCATTATCTTAACAAAACATTTACTTTATTCACTTTCTTCACATCAGTCAAGATTTTATAGACCTCTAGCATATACCCCCTTAGTCGTCTCCTTTCTTAGCTGAAAATTCCCAGTCATTTTAATCTCTCCTTGTGTTTCATACTCCTAATCACTTTAGTTGCCCATCTCTGTACCTTTTGCATTTCCAGTATGTCTCTTTTGGGATGGGGTGACCAGATCTGCACACAGTATTCAAGGTGTACATGTGCCATGGATTAATACAGAGGCAATATGATATCTTCTGTCTTATTATCTATCCCTTTCTTTAAAAAGCAAAGGTTTCAGAGTAGCAGCCGTGTTAGTCTGTACCTGCAAAAAGAACCTAAGCTTTCGTGGGCTACATCTGATGAAGTGGGCTGTAGCCCACGAAAGCTTACACTCAAATAAATGTGTTAGTCTCTAAGGTGCCACAAGTACTCCTGTTCTTTTTTAAAAAGCAAACAGAATGTTGGGAATTATTGACTGCCGCTGCACATTGAGTGGATGTTTTCAGAGAACTATCCACGACGACGCCAAGATCTCTTTCTTGAGTGTTAACAGCTAACTCAGACTCCTTCATTTTGTATGTATAGTTGAGATTGTTTTCCAATGTGCATTACTTTGCATTTATCAATATTAAATTTCATCTGCCATTTTTGTTGCTCAGTCACCCAGTTTTGTGAGATCCCTTTGTAATTCTTCGCAGTCTGCCTGGGACTTAACTATCTTGAATAGTTTTGTATTATCTGCAAATTTTGCCACCTCATTGTTTACCCATTTTTCCAGATCATTTATGAATATGTTGAACAGTAATAGTCCCAGTACCGACCCCTCAGGGATACCACTATTTATCTCTCTCCATTCTGACAACTGATAATTTATTCTTACCCTTTGTTTCCCATCTTTTAACCAGTTACTGATCCATAAGAGGACTTTCCTCTTACCCCATGATGGCTTACTTTTCAAAAATTCAATTTAAATTAAATACTTATTTTTTTAAATTTATTTTTTTTAGAAATATAGACCTGTTATGTGTTTTGGTGTAACTTGCATTATTCTTATGTTAAATTTGCATAATCCTAACAAAACATTTACTTTATTCATATTTCTTTTATTTATCTCATTGGTCCTGACACCCCTCCTGTAAATTCAAACACCCCCCCTAATTTCATTTCCTGGGGAAACCACTGCCTACATTTGTATGAAAAAGGGAATACTTTAGCTTAATTTAAAAAGTTTGCCCTGGAGATTAGTAATTTAAACTAAATTGGAGGGTCACCCCTCACAGGTGCATATATCATGCAGAGTGAGGCAGCTAAAATTGTTTTAGTTCTGTGGGTCATACAGGAGAAATTTTCTGAGATTTCGATTGACTGTTCTGAACTCCATCTATCTGAGCAGAACAAATCTCTGTGGCTGGGTTAGAATATGCAAAGAAACATTTTTTATTAAAAGGAAACTTTAAAAATTTTCAGTTTGCCACAGGGATTTCCACTACAGTCAAACAGCTGCTGTAGAAGCTTGGTTTTTGTTTTAAAAGATACACAGAGAAACTGTTTCAAATTTCTGATCTGACTATGGTGATTAAGTGAGTGAGAATATAAAACCACGCTATAAAACCAGTCCATTTTATTCTTTGTCTTGTTTGAGAAACTAGGACTGGAATAGGCTGACACTCCCAAGATACTTAGATTGACATACTTAGACTCAATATTACAAAATTCTTTAAACTTCCAGTCACTGTAGAGGAAGAACATACCATTGACTATTTCTACTGTGTTCTTCCTGTTAAGTATTTCTATAAGTATTGCATGCCACCTTGTGGTTATTAGCTAAAATGAGGCACAGTCCATTTATAAGACAGCATACAGGAAAGATTATGCCGTAAAAATTATGTCTAGGGACATATGAAATGTGAAAAACGTAAGCATGGTCAGATTTCAGCAAGCTTCTTAAAACCTTAGATGTTTTCCATATCAGATCAGGATTAGTTTAGATCTGCAATCTATTCTTATGATACAAGATATATTATAGCAATCTCTGTGCTGTTAAAGAAAGGCAAAGCATGAAAGGAATAGCACAGGGATTGGCAACCTTTGGCAAGCAGCTCGCCAGGGTAAGCACCCTGGTGGGCCAGGCTGCTTTGTTTACCTGCCACATCCACAGGTTTGGCTGATTGCAGCTCCCACTGGCTACAGTTTGCTGATCCAGGCCAATGGGGCTGTGGGAAGCAGCGGCCAGAACGTCTCTCGGCCCTAGGGTGACCAGACAGCAAGTGTGAAAAATCGGGACGGGGGTGGGGGGGTAATAGGAGCCTATATAAGAAAAAAAACCCAAAAATCGGGACTGTACCTATAAAATTAGAACATCTGGTCACCCTACTCGGCCTGCGCTGCTTCCCACAGCCCCCATTGGCCTGGAACAGCGAACCACGGCCAGTGGGAGCTGCAATCGGCCAAACCAGTGGACGTAGCAGGTAAACAAACCGGCCCAGCCCACCAGGGTGCTTACCCTGGTGAGCCGCATGCCAAAGGTTGCCTATCCCTGGAATAGCAGATGGGATTTATACCTGCAGATTGTATCTGCTATTCCAGGGATAGGCAACCTTTGGCATGCGGCTCACCAGGGTAAGCACCCTGGTGGGCTGGGCCGGTTTGTTTACCTGCTACGTCCACTGGCTTGGCCGATTGCAGCTCCCACTGGCCGTGGTTCGCTGTTCCAGGCCAATGGGGGCTGTGGGAAGCAGCGCAGGCCGAGTAGGGTGACCAGATGTTCTAATTTTATAGGTACAGTCCCGATTTTTGGGTTTTTTTCCTTATATAGGCTCCTATTACCCCCCCACCCCCGTCCCGATTTTTCACACTTGCTGTCTGGTCACCCTAGGGCCGAGAGACGTTCTGGCCGCTGCTTCCCACAGCCCCATTGGCCTGGATCAGCAAACTGTAGCCAGTGGGAGCTGCAATCAGCCAAACCTGTGGATGTGGCAGGTAAACAAAGCAGCCTGGCCCACCAGGGTGTTTACCCTGGTGAGCCGCATGCCAAAGGTTGCCTATCCCTGGAATAGCAGATACAATCTGCAGGTATAAATCCCCCCAAATTAAAAAAAAGCAACAAAAAATTCCCTACGACCTGTTTGATTTGGAATAGAATTAAATCCATTGTTCAGATTCAAAGTCAATGGCTTTGATTCAGTGACACTGAAATTCTGTGAGCTGGTCTCGTGAGATGTTAGCTTCAAATGATAGATCTTGAAAGACTGCTGATTTCATCATTCATCTTGAATGATGGAAATCTTATAAAATCAGAAATTCTCAGGAGACTCTTTTTGGCAACCTGGGACCCATTCTGAACTAGAACCAGAAAACAGTTAGCATGTTGACCAAAACCTTAGGAGGCAGTTTCAGATCAGACATTTGAAGCTAACCCCTGCTCTGATGGAGGGACTTCAGATTCCATGTTTGTTTTGGTCTTTCTCTACGGCTACTAGTTTTGAAATGTTTCTAAACACTCATTATTTGTAGCATTCAAAGGCTCCAGTTGGACTTACGGACTGATGTACTCAACACAGTACAAAAAACACAGAGAAAGATATGCTCCCTTCCCTCAAGTGCTCTCAATCTAATTTAAGACAAGAGAGAGTGACAAAGAATAGGAGCAAAAGGAGGAACAGAAGATAAAGGTAACAGCAACATCACGTGCTAGCTCTACGTGCAATCTGATAGTTCAAAACCTTTCTAAAATGCTGTAGTGCTTAGTGAAGATGCTGCCTACGCTGATGGGAGAGCCTCTCGGGGAGGTGGAGTACCTATGTCGATGGGAAAAGCCAGCACCCCCCTACACACACACCCTTGTCGACATGGCTCTGTCTATACCAGAAGTTAGGTCCACACCTCTGAGCAACGCAGTTATACCAGCATAAGTTTGTAGTGTAGACCAGGGCTGAATCTGCTTGACAGTTCGAGAAGCTATCTAAACCTCCCTGGTAGTCAGGGATGTGGTACCCATAGGAGTACAGTTCTCACACATATTTATTATATAAAAGTGATTCTTTTCTACATTTTAGAGCAAATTGTACTTTTGTTTTATTTTCAAATAAATGTTCTTAGTAAGTTTCAGCCTATGAGGAGGTAGGGTGCTGTTCTGATGTCACACAAGGCATAGAAGAGCATGAATGGGAGCTACAGAACAGACTAGTTTTTATAAAGGGGAATGGCCAGACTACTTAGGAAAACCAAAAAGGAAAGAGTAACAGAACTAAGTAAGAGGGAGGTGCAATACAGGTTTTGGAGTGGGGTTGTTTCATAAGACTGGGACAATTCTGTGACCACACTTATGTGAAAGGGCAAGCTTGTGTTTTTTTGAAATCCTCTAGACAGATTTTTACCCCAGTTCTCTAAATGGCCCCCTCAAGGACTGAACTCACAATCCTGGGTTAAGCAGACCAATGCTCAAGCCACTGAGCTATTACTCCCCCACAATGTATCAGTCATCCCAGTCAGAGCTCCTTGAAGGTAATACTCCAGTTCCACTTGAGATCTATGTAATTGACTAATGCGTTATTAGCATACAGAACTATTCTATATAAAAAAAACCGTCCAACATTTCTCAGAAAAAGCTATTTGGTGGAAGAAACACAGGGAAGGATGCATAGGCCCTGATTCTGCAGTCTAATTTCTGCAGGTGTAACACTTCCCTTTCCCATCCTCTTTAACGAAAAAAACCCTTGAAATTATTTTTTTCCATTGAAGAACTTCAGTGAATATTGAGTTCACCAATGCAGTACAAAAAACATGCATGTACTATAACTTAACAGAACAAAACCTTTAAATCCCTCAAATGGCACTTCCAATGTGTAGTACAGGCTGCTAGCAAAATGCTTTGGCAGCTCTCCCTTAGCTGGGTTGGCTGTGCAGTGCTGGCAGGAGCAAAATGCAGTTTAAAACTGACTTTCAGCACTAAAGTAAGGAGATATGACTGAATTCACAAGATGTAGGTTGAAGACGATGGCAAAACTCGTATTGACTTCAGTTCAGACAGAATTTCAACCCTGTTGAGAAAGAAGGCCCCAAGTTTACATATTCACTTTGCAGAATAGAACTACACTGTCAATGTAAGCCATTGTTCCCATGGCCTATGGGCCTGACAATACATATTAACATATATTCCTGTTGTCAGACTATCTTGTGACAACTACAATATTAATGCATCTCACCACTGTAAAAATGCTGAATAGGCTTTGTTTGTATCAATGTCTTTTAGCTGTTAGTATCATGCACACAATATTCCACACCTGTCAGGCAGAAGAAACAGAACTAAATTACCGACAGAATACTCATGCAGGCAACTGTTTCTAAATTATTTATTATGGTATTACATTTTCTGCACTGAGATGTTTTATATATGTGTAAAAGTTGTTTAAATTATGTAATGCTACTGCTGGATGAGCATCAGAATATCTGTTTGGAGGCCAATTTTTAAAACTAAATTTCCAATTTTTCTGCACATAGTGTGTCAACAAAACAGCAGTGTTCCCTGAATACCAACATAGGAATTAGTAATATGATGAATATCTACTTAACATTTTGGGTGCCATAAACCAGTCTTGACAACGCCAGGCAATACATAGTAATACAGGTGAGGGCTTTTTGTTGTTATAATTACTTGTCTGTAGTGGGCACTGCCATTTTAAATTATGTTGTGAGTGTCACTCTTCTGCCAGAGGGAGCCAGCAGCAACAAGATCTGAGCTCATTATCTAGGGGTTCCTTTGAATAATACAAAACAGAATTGGCTCGAGCCCTCACCCAGTAATCTGGGAAAACTTACCACCACCCCTAGGTGCCCTTAAGAGTCAATTCTTCCCTTCTCGCAAGCACAGAGTCTGTGCATAGCAAAAGAACTTTTATTAAAAGTAAAGGGAACCAAGCATTAGTTTGGGAGATCACCACAACCACATTCAAAAGCATGTGACCATAAGCTAACCTTACCCCAGTTTGTTGGGCAGTATCCGTTGTGATGGGAAAATCCAATAAAAGAATGTCCGTTTAACACATCACTCCCCTCTCCCTCTGTTCCACCCCATGCACAGTTGGCTGTTCTTGGTTAGTGAAGACCCAGAGTTCAGAGGTGGTTATACTGAGGTCCACTTTCCACCACAGAAAGAACCGGATGTGCGGAGGTGTCAAACAATGTCTCCTTGGTTACCGTGGGTCTCTGCAGTTGGCTATTTGCTGATTCCTCCACTGCTTTTCTCAGTTACTGGTGGTCGCTTGCTGCCACTGCTTTACTCTGCTGCTGCTGTTGGATTCTCACTGCCACTTCTGCAATGCCATGTTGAGAGGTTCCAGCCAGGTTGTTAGTGATTTCAGTTCTTAATGATTTCACCAGGTAGCTGGGAACCTCACTGCCTACACAGCCTCTGCATTGTCTTTCATTTCACACAGTCCCTACAGCAGGTCTAGACCTAGACCTGCTCATCACTAATTCAGTTTTGGTAATCACATTGTCCAACAATCTAAGTGTGTCATCACAGGTTTGTCTTCTTCAAAGAGGCCTGGGAATGCTAGTGGGACAGACTCTTTGTCCCAGGCTGGTTTCATAGGTGTGCCAGTAATGGGCCTAAATGCTTCTACCATGAGGTTTAGGGCCAAAGAAGTGGCGCTCTCTTTGTGTCCTGCTGATCGAGGCCACAATCTGACCTCCATTCTAAGATACACTGTGGGAGTATCCTCCTCTTCATACTCACTCTCAGTTTTGTTGAGTAGGGGGTAGGTTAGACCCAGGTCTGCATCCTTTTGCCACCTACGTGTACCATGTCATAGTCCATTTCATATGGGGCACCAATTAATTCCCCCACAGGTAATAAGAGGTTTCTATGTCTTGTTTTTACTTTTTCCCTGGCTCCATTTCACATTTAATCTTGTTGACCTGCAGATCTCCCAGCTCTTCCACCACAAGGTAAGTTATTGCCTTCCATCTGTTGGCTATCATGTGTTTGCCAGCAACACCCAGATTTCACAGCAGAACTCTGTCCCCTGGCTGGAGCTCCTGCGAATGAACTCTAGCATCATACCAGTGCTTGTTACTATCTGGGTTATCCTAGCTGTTCAGCACACAAGCCTCCATACCATCAGCTGAACCCTAACCCAAGATCTTAGCACAATGACTGACTATTTCCAATGTTGGAAATTTATGCCTAACTCGCTTTCAATCTGAACAATAAAATGGCTAATACCAAACTCGATGTGCAGTTCTGTGGTGAGAGAATCAGCCATAAGGCTAATCCAAAATATCTCAGCATTACACTGGACCGGAGTATGATATTTCGACAACACTTTGAGAACATCCATGATAAAGTTAGGTCTTGGGTCGCGCTTATCGGGAAATTGGATGGAACATCATGGGGCTCTAATCCATGGACCTTATGAACTGCAGCAATTGCCTTGGTCTATTCTGAGGCTGAAGACTATGTGCCAATGTGGTCTCACAGCAGTCACACTAAACTCCTTGATACTCAATAACACCATATGCATAATGTCAGGGACACTCAAATCGACTCCATTCGAGTGGCTCCCAGTTCTATCTAAAGTCTTCACACATCCAGCCTCCACAGATCAGAAGAGCTGCCCAGACATTTCACTTTCTCAAACACGAGGATCCCAGTGCACAACGACCCGCAGAATCTGCCAAAGACAAAATTAGAATCCCACAACCCTCTGTTGAACCACATCAAGACCCTTACACTTAACTTCAACACCAAGATTCAATGGAGAGCCATGTGGAGTGTTTTGATTATTCAAAACAAACAGCTCGTCATTGACCCTGCCCAGGAACCACTAGATTTTGATTCATGTCAGAAAGACTGGTTCAGATTGAATTGCATTAGGACATTTCATGGGAGATGTGGACAAACCCTTTTTAAATGGAAAATGAAGCAAACATAGTATGTAACAGTGAGCACCAGGAACAAACGACGGAGCACACCGTATCTGAGTATCCCTTTTGTGCTTTCACTGAGGGCCTGAAGGACATTCACCAGCTCACTGCTGCGGCAATGTGATGGCTATCAAATCTAGATATAAATTTGTAATCGTTGCTGCCTACCCAAGCCATAAGAAAGAAGAAAATGACTGAGTTCTTGCGGGCTGCATCCCCCAGCTTTTATCTTAATTGGGAGATATATTGCTGATGCATCTCATAGCTATCTCCATCCTCTGATACACCAAAGCACAAGTCTATGGGTAATCTTGGTTCTTGTCCAAACATCAGGAGATTTGGGGTGACTCTCATAGCATCGTTCTTCATGGCATTGTAGTCATGCTTCAAAATCACAACATGCTGGATCCAGATTGCCTTCTGTTCTGGACATAAAATCTTGAGCTTATTCAACAGTTTGATTAAACTGCTCTGGCTAAGTGTCACCTTGTGGCTCAAAGCATTGTCCTGGACTTTCTAGTTTCTGCCATCCTCAGCACCTCCTTCAGAAGGTGACTCTCAAAGTATCATCCCTGGTTGGAGTGTGTCAGAACTGGGAATCCATACACTGAAAAACATTTCTCCCACAACACTTGAGCAACAGTGGTGGCCTTCTGATCATGTGTGGGATATGCCTGTGTATACTGTGTAAAATGGTCAGTCAGTACTAAAAGGTTCCCAGCATTCCTTCTGTCCACTTCTAAAGACAAGAAATCAATGCTTACCAGCCCAAAAGTTTTTCTGCTAGTGGTATTCTCCAGATACACAACTCTGAAGGGCAGAGTTTTCCTTTGAAGACACCGAGCGCACATCTTGCATTTGCCATAAATATTGTCAGCTATCCAGGGCAAATAGAACCTACTATGAATAAGTTTCCAGGTTCTCTCCATTCCCAAATATCTAAAGTCTTCATGCAGGGCCCTCATGGCCAAGGCTCAGTATTTCTTTGGTAGCACTAATTGTTTGTGATTATGTAAAGAAACTGCTGTGATTTGGTGCACCACTCCCTCAGTTTTAGTGTGCTCCATTCTCTCATTAGTAGTTTATCCTCAAAGGTAGAAGGAATGATTGCAGCTGAGTTTCACCGCTCCCTTTTAGCAAGCAGTATGTCACAAATCAGTATTATGCAGCTGGGCTTTTTGCCAGTCAGCAACATTGAGCATGGGCAATGGAGATTGGTTCAACACAATATATCACTGAGGCAGATACACACTTTCAGGGGACAGGCCCAGTGGTTTTGCTATGCAACCATAAAGACTGTCTTGGGCCTCTGACTATTGATGACTCATACTGCAAATAGCTTTCACTCCATCCATAGGCATCACAGCAATTTCTGATGCCTGTGGACACCAGCACAATGTATCTGCATCTACATTACTTCTCCCTGATCGGTATTGAATGCTAAACTCATAGCTAGCCAAGGCAGCCTTCCATCTCTGCCCAGTAGCATCCAAAATCACTTATAACTAACTCTTGTTCCATGGAGTCATGAGCGCAGGGGTGTACCTGTCATTGTTCATGAACTTTTCAAACACCTGTCCCTTTTGCAGTGAGAGGGAGACCCTGGGGCAAATCTCTGTAGGGTGCATCAGCTTGCAGCCCCTCTGCTGGCTCCTCTAGAACCTCTTACTGAGGATCTGGGTGCACTTTTCCCCACACCTCCTCCTGACTATTGCCATCCATCACTCCAGGAGGAGAAAGCTGGACGAGGGTGAGGTACTCTATGACTGTGGTCCCTAGTCTTCACACATCTCCAGGCAGAGTTCCTCTGGATGGTGTCCACTGATTCCTTAGGCACCTCTGAGGAGCAATGGGGAGTGTTCAGGGTTCTCTGCTCAGTGACTTCCTCTGGATCCCCAATTTTCAACTTTTCCCCTCACTTCTTTCCCTGCTTTTTCCTTCATTGTCCCTTGTAGCCTGGGTTTAGTTGTTCCTCCCCCTTTAGTTGAGGGCCCCAGCATTTAGTTTTGGGCAGTCCTAATCCTGCCTCTACCAGATCTGCAAATAGCACACACCTTCCAAGTTATGCAGCAAATGAGGCAAGGGCCCTATAGACAGTTTCATTCACTATGCAACCATGATTCCTCCCCAACTACATCATCATATCATACTTTCCCCACAGAATTCCCAGTCCACAGCTCCTTGCCCAACTAGCCCCAGTCTCATCTAGCTCCTAGTCCCAGTTTCTTTCGTCTCCTCTATGTTCCATTTTCCAGTTTAGTCCTTTCTGTCACCTCAGTCAGCTATTACCCCCTCTGCATTTGAGTTAGGCATTCCCTCCTCCATGCTGCCAGCAGGGAGGTCATTAAGAACATAGTCTCTCTGCTCTCAGTTCCTGTGTCCAGCCCCACCCAGGTAGGTGTCCAACCTGATCTTAAAAATCTCCAATGATGGAGATTCCACAACCTTCCCTTGGAAGCCTATTCCAGAGCTTAACTATCCACAGTTAGAAAGTTTTTCCTGATATCTAACCTAAATGTCCCTTGCTGAAGATAAAGCCCTTTACTTCTTGTTCAACCTTCAGTGGACATGGAGAACAATCGATCACAGTCCTTTTTATAATAGCTGTGAACATATTTGAAGACTTACCAGGTCCCCTTTCAGTCTTCTTCTCTCAAGACTAAACATGCCCAGGTTTTCTAACCGTTTTTATCATTTTTGTTGTTCTCCTCTAATTTGTCCACATCTTCCTAAAGTGTGGCATCCAGAATTGTACACAGTACTCCAGCTGAGGCTTCACCTGTGCCAAGTAAGAGGGACAATTACTTCCCGTATCTTACAGATAACACTCCTGTTAATATGCCACAAAATGCTATTAGCCTATTTTGCAACTGCATCACATTGTGGACTCACTCACTTTGTCATCCACCCAGATTCTTTTCAGCATTACTACTGCCAAGCCAGATATTCCCTATTTTGTAGTTGTGCATTTGATTTTTCTTCCCTAAGTGAAGCACTTTGCACTTCTCTTTATTGAATTTCATCTTTTTGAATTCAGATCAATTCTCCAGTTGCTCAAGGTTATTTTGAATAGTAATCCTGTCCTCCATAGTTCTTGCAGCCACTCCCAGCTTGGTGCCATATGCAAATTTTATAAGAATACTTTCCACTCCATTATCCAAATCATTAATGAAAATATTGACTAATGATCTTGAGGTTTATTAAACAAAACACTGAGCAAGAAAGGAATAAATTTTTATTAAAAAACAGAGCACATCCATGGTAAACTGCTGAACACAGCTATCCTTTGTTCTCCACTCCCCTGCTTTCAGGGCATATCTGAGAATTCCTAATTTCATGATACTATCTCTTGTGAGGGAGCCTTTCTACATTATAATCTTTCACAAACATTTCTATACCTCTTCTTTCCTAAAAAAAGATCATGTAACAACTATCTAATAACATATATATTAAATTCTCAACCCAATTAGTAAGTTTCTATAAACTAGACTCAATATACCCATCAACTACCTAGAAAGGAAAGATTACCAGAACATCATTCTGGAGTGAGTCTTTATCACTCACTTCTTTCAGTTACCCCTTCTCTAGGCAGATTAGCAAGTCACTATTAGTTTGTCAGGCTGTTTGATCTCCCTTTATGAACTTCTCAGAATGAGCCTTTCATTAGTGTCTGAATTACTCTCTTGTTCATTGCCAGTTTCTCCTTTGCCTGTTGATGATAAATGATCAGTTGGTTGATAAATGCCCAGAGTCCACATCCACTATCAACATTTTGACATTTATGGGATTACTCTGACCTCTCTTCGATTACACCAAAAGGTGTCCCCTTGGTCTGCCTGGGCTACACAAGATCTTGGATGCAGCAGTTCTTTATGGCACTCCTTCAGCTGACGTATTAGCAGTGTGATCCATCATGCACATTCTACCACCTGGGTGAACAGATGGGAAATCATGGGTCCTTTTATCAAAATAATATTTCCACTTCTAAGTTTTTCATCTTCCGTATGACTTCACTGTCATGAGATTTCAGCAAGCTATCAGTGTTTAGTAAATTAGATCTGATTCTTCTTCCCATTAACAGCTTAGCTGGAGAAAAGCTATTCTCCAGAGGTGTACTTTCATAAACTAATAAAGCTTTATGCAGAACACCCCCACTGTTTAAAGTTTTTTCATACAGTACTTTAGTGTCTGTATAGACCTTTACACATGTCCATTCGACTGGGGGTAATTTGGATTTGATATTTTCTGACTAAAATCCCAATTATGGCAAATTGCTTAATCTGTGCTGGAAAATTGTGACTCGTTATTGCTAAAGATTTGATCTGGAATTCCATGTCTGGAAAATATTCCCTTAATGCTAGCTGTCACTGACTTACTACTAGTACTCTGAACTATGCAAATTTCTGGTGCCAAGAATAATAATCTGTGACTATTAGATAATCCCAATTGCCAGGTAAATGTCAATTCCTACCCTCTCATAAATCCTGTGTGGACCTGGGTGAGATCTCAACGGCTGACTGTTGGAATGGCTTGTATTTTAAGGCTGAGAAGCAGTTTCCTATCACATTAGTAATGTCGTGATTGATCTGTGGTCAATACATCACCTCTCATGCTTGTTGTTTGCACTTCTCAATTTCTAAATGACCCTTGTGGGTCTGCTGCAGCATTTCTTTTCAGAAGCTCATTGGTATTACAACCTTGCTACCCTTGAAAATCACCTCATCTATCACAGTAAATTCATGTCTGTAATTCTAATAGTCTCTTAGACTTGGATAGCAACTGCTTATTTCTTCAGGCCACCTTTTAAATGACCACTTCTTTAAGGATCCTCAATGATTCATCATTCTCCATTTCCAATCTTATTTGTTGAAGTTTTTGGTTAGTGAGGGCAATTGATTTTACAATTAGATTTACATATGCTTGCATCTCTATCTCTGAGGCCTTTTCTGGTTTCATAGTGGGAGTCATCACTCAGGAAAGTGCATCCTCACTCAGTAAATGTGAATTTACTGGGCATGTAGGTCACAACCAAATCTTATTTTTGCAGCTTTATCATCGTTCTTTGAATCCTAAAGATACAGTCATTTACCAATTGCTAAATAATGCTCTCAAGGGCTTGTGGTTCATTTCAACATCCATTTTCTGACCGTAAATATGCTGATTGAATCAGTCACAGGCAAACAGTATTCCAAAAAGCTCCTCCTCAATTTGTGCATATCTGGTTTCTGCATCAGTCAGTGAGCTGGATGCGTACTCCACTAGTTGATAATCATTGTGTTTCTGTAAAATCATGGCACCTAACCCAGACTGTGAAGCATCACCTAACATTTTAATACGCATGCCTGGTGTGTAGAAGTTCAACACTGGCTCTTGCATCAGTTGTTGTTTCAAACCTTCCCATGAGTCCTCCTGTTTTTATTTTCTAGAAGTTCCCTCAAAGCTTCTGCTTCTTTAAATAGATTAGGTATGAACTTTCTAAGATCATTAACATTTCCAGGAACCATTGGATATCTTTCTTTGGCAGGGAATGAAACATCATTTCAATGGCTGAAACTTTATTCTTATTTTACATCTTCAGAGGAAATAATATCTCCAACAAAAATCAATTTTGTAACCTCTAAAACACATTCCTCCTGATTTAGTTGCAGGTCTAATTGAATCTCAAACTTCCCAAAGTCTATAATTATGCTCCTCTTTAGTTGAGCCCCAGATGATGATATCATCCACTGAGGTGTCGACACAGTTAATATGTTCATATATCATATGTATGGTTTTGTGGTACACTGCTGGTGCTTAAGCGATGCCAAAGGGTAGGCATAAGTATCTGTATCTTACAAATTGGGTATTAAATGTGCATAGTTTTGAGCTTTCTTCAGTTAATTTTAGCTGCCAAAATCCTGAAGACGTCCAGTTTACTGAAATATTGTGCATTCACAAATTGAGCCATAATCTCTTCTCTAGTTGGCAATTTGACATGTTCTCTTTTTATAGCCTTGTTGAGGTCTCTCAAATCTAAGCATATATGCGTATCTGGCTTTTATTTTTCTCCACAATGACTAAGGAGCTCACCTATTCTGTTGGCTTCTCAATTTTTTGCATTACTTGCATTGTTTCCATCCTTGTGAGCTCAGCCTTGAGTTTAACACAGAGTGCAAATGCCACCTTTTTATATGGATGGACAACTGGAAGGACCTGCTTGTTTATCTGGATTGTATGTTTACTCTGCAAACAGCCCAACCCTTGAAATAGTCTTTATTCCAATGTATGGGATGATCACATAGGCCAAGTGGCACTAGTAAGGATCAGGTAGACTACAGATTTTCTGCAACTTTTTCTGCAAGCTTTAACTTCTATATAGCCATATGCTAGTGGCAAATGTAATAGCACTGACATGAATGGACTTGCTTTGCAAAACTCTTCCACCCTGCGCTATGAATTGGTTCCATTTTACTACCTGCTACATTTTTCCCTGTTAAATTCTTTCTAGAGAAATCACTCGGTTAAGTTGTCCGTAGTAACCTGGCATAATCAAAAGTAGTGGAGTTAGTCTCTGGAGTACACAGTCACATATTTGGTCAAGCCCCACCCAGAATTATTAAACAGATATGTTCAATGACTTCCATGCAAAAATGGAAGCAGAGAGGTTGCAGGGATTTAGTTGGGATATTATGGGATTTTAGTAACTCCTGTTAAATTTCAAAGGGAAACTTACAGGATAAGTAGAAACTGCATAGGTTTCTCCACATGTTACCAATGTATGCTTCACAGATGGCCCTACATATTTAATTAACGTTGCAAAATGCTTCCTGCTATATAGGACTATTGCATACATACATTAGATATAGCTTTTTATATATCACTTATAAAAATAAAGCTATTAAGATGTTTTATGTACAATTATATTAAAATATTTTTACATCATCATTTGGTAAAATATTCTACTGTAAAATTGAAAAAGGGAACAACTAAAATATGAGTTAAAATAGATTACCTACTGTAGCATAATAATACACTCCAAAATAGACATATATTTATTATTAGAAGATAATAACTCAAAAATCCTTATGGAGGATGGTATGTTCTTAATCAACATATTAATATATGCACACATACAAGTCAGAGGAAAAGATTTCAGGTGGAATTACTGAAGGGCCTAACCCTCATCATAATTAACAGGTACCAGGCAAGAGAGGAGATAATTACTTCTTTAGGCCACAGTCTTGCAATAGGACTGCTAGTGCTGACTTCTGCACCCACATGGAACCCCTATGGCTTCAATAAGACTCCCAGTTGCAGGGCTCCAAGCAAGCAGATTCAGCACAGGATTGGGATTTTAATAGCCACTTGAGAAATCTATGGTTTATTAAAATGGAAAAATGCCTCATGCTGCCTGTTCTGGTTTTGTTTTCATTTTAACTTGCTTTCTTTAGATTACACTGTCTTCAACATTGATTTAAAATACTAACATCTTCTATACTAACCTAAAATATTGACCAACCTTGACTTTATGCATATCTTTCAGATTTCATATAAAATATTTTGAACCCCATCACAAATATAATTTTCCTAGCCTTTATAGGTTTTAATTTGTTTTAGCTTAGTTTTAACTCATACCACAGTTTTAACATTAACCCTGCTGATCTTCTCCTTACCTTTCCAAATGCTGCAATTAATTACAGAGTTTTATTATTGCACAGTAAATTCCTCTGATTTATATTCTGTTGGTTTAGCTTCGTATTTTGTGTTTGAGTCAGCTCTTTCAATCGTTTCTCTGACATGTGGCCATAGTTTGAGAGTAGGTCACATTTCCTTTAATTATTTCAGTGTCCTTTTCAAAGCCTTTGCACTTTAGTTTAAATACATTAGTTTGTTCTTAATTATTTTGTTCAATGTGTTTTTTCATTTGTAGATATAACATTTCATTTGCCAAAAGGTCAGCACAGGTGACATGCATCCAAAACCTTTTTCAGCAGTACATGTTACTTGCTCAGGTGTGTCATAAGTAGACTGAAAGTTGTGTTAGGATAACATGGTGAATTGAGGTTTGCTTTAGTATACAACTGCAGTCATCCAAACAAACATTATACATCCCTTATTCCTTTTCCCTGCCCCTTATGAATAGTGACTGTCTATGGTACTCTCTTGAAATAACTATATTAAGTAAGAAACACTTCCAAGGATGAGCAGGGTTGTTAGAAATTCTTTAGCATAAAAATGGCCATACTGGGTCAGACCAAAGGTCCATCTAGCCCAATATCCTGTCTTCCAACAGTGGCAAATGCCACATGCCCCAGAGGGAATGAACAGAACAGGTAATCATCAAGTGATCCAGCCCCTGTCACCCATTCCCAGCTTTTGACATACAGAGGCTAGGGACACCATCCCAGCCCATCCTGGCTAATAGCCATTGGTGGACCTATCCTCCATGAACTTATCTTGTTCTTTTTTGAAGCCTCTTATAGTCTTGGCCTTCACAACATCCTCTTGCAAGGAGTTCCATAGACTGTGCATTGTGTGAAAAAAATACTTCTTTTTGTTTGTTTTAAACCTGCTGCCTATTAATTTCATTTGATGACTTCTAGTTCTTGTGTTATGAGGAGTAAATAACGCTTCCTTATTTACTTTCTCCACATCAGTCATGATTTTATAGACTTCAATCATACTCCCCCTTAGCCATCTCTTTTGCAAGCTGAAAAGTCCCAATCTTATTAATCTCTCCTCATATGGAAGCCGTTCCATACCCCTAATAATTTTTGTTGCCCTTTTCTGAACCTTTTCCAATTCCAATATATCTTTTTTGAGAAACATCTGCATGCAGTATTCAAGATATGGGCGTACTATGAATTTATATGGAGGCAAATGATATTTTCTGCCCTATTATTTATCCCTTTCTTAATGATGCCCAACATTCTGTTCGCTTTTTTAACTGCCACTGCACACTGACTGATGTTTTCAGAGAACTCTCCACAATCTCTTTCTGGAGTGGTAACAGCTCATTTAGACCCCATCACTTAATATGCATAGTTGGGATTATGTTTTCCAATGTGTATTACTTTGCATGTTTCAACATTGAATGTCATCTGCCATTTTGTTCCCACAAAACTGGATAATTGGGCATCCTTTTGTAGCTCTTCGCTGTCTGCCTGGGACTGGACTATCTTGAGTAGTTTTGTATCATCTGCAAATTTTGCCACCTCACCGTTTATCCCCTTTCCAGATAATTTATGAATATGTTGAATAGAACTGGTCCCAGTACAGACCCCTGGGGGACACCACTATTTACCTATCTCCATTCTGAAAACTGTCCATTTATTCCTACCCTTTGTTTCCTAACTTTTAACCAGTTACTGATCCATGAGACCTTCCCTTTTATCCTATGCTTAAGAGCCTTTGGTGAGGGACTTTGTCAAAGGTTTTCTGAAAATCTAAGTACACTATAACCACTGGATCCCCCTTGTCCACATGCTTGTTGACCCCCTCAAAGAATTCTAGTAGACTGATGAGGCATGATTTCCCTTTAGAAAAACCATGTTGACTCTTTCCCAAATAATTTATGTTCATCTAGGTGTCTAACAATTTTGTTCTTTACTATAGTTTCAATCAGATTGTCCGGTACTGAAGTCAGGCTTACCATCTGTAATTGCCCAGATCACCTCTGGAGCCCTTTTTAAAAATCGGGGTCACATTAGCTATACTACAGTCATTTGGTACAGAAGCTGATTTAAATGATAGATTACAGACTACAGTTAATAGTTCTGCAATTTCACTTTTGGGTGAATACCAACTGGTCCTGGTGACTTATTACTGTTTAGTTTTTCATTTTGTTCCCAAACCACCTCTAGTGATACCTCAATCTGGGGCAGTTCCACAGATCTGTCACCTAAAAAGAATGGCTCAGGCTTGGGAATCTCCCTCACATCCTCAGCAATGAAGACCAATAGAAATAATTCATTTAGTTTTTCCGCAATGGCTTTATCATCCTTGAATGCTCCTTCAGCAGCTCGATCATCCATTTTGGTTTAGGTGGAGCCCACTCTTCCTGTATAGGCTCTCCCTTTCCCAAAAGTTTCCCCAGTTTCTAATAAATCTAACCCCCTCCTCCCTACACCATTGTCTCATCCACTTATTGGGACCCTGCAGTTCTGTCTGTCTACCTGGCCCTGCACGTGGAACTGGAAGCATCTCAGAGAATGCTACCATGGAGGTCCTGGACTTCAATCTCTTACCTAGCAGCCTAAATTTGGCCTCCAGGTCCTCTCTCCTAGCCTTCCCTATGTCACTGGTACCTACATGTACCATGACCACTGGCTCCTCCCCGGCATTACATATAAGTCTATCTAGATGTCTTGAGAGATTTGCAACCTTCGCACCAGACAGGCAAGTCACCATGCGGCTCTTCTGGTCATTGGAAACCCAGCTATCTAGGTTTCTAATGATTGAATCACCCTTTACTAATAACTGTCTCTTCCTAATAACTGGAGTTCCCTCCCCTAGAGAGGTATCGTCATGCGAGAGGATACCACAATGTCATCTGGAAGGATGGTCCCAACTATGGGATCATTTCCCTCTGCTTCAGTTGGATGTTCTCCTTCCCTGAGACTTTCATCCTCCTCAACAACACAGAGGCTGTCAGACTAAGAGTGAGGCCATTCTACTGTGTCCCAGAAAATCTCATCTATGTAGCTCTCTGTCTCCCTTAGCTCCTCCAGTTCAGCCACTATGGTCTCCAAAGCATGTACATCATCTCTGAGGGCCAAGATAATTTTGCACTGAATGCACACATACACCACCTGCTGCATTTGATGCAATAAACTAGAAAGCCCCCACTCTGTTGCTGGACTTCTGCCTGCATTCTCTTTTCATTCCTGCAGCTCATTCCTTTATTGATGTTTAGTTTTTATCAGGTGGTGTTTTTGGCAGTAAGTTTAAAGAATGTTAAGTGTATCTAGCCCCCACTCACAACTCTCTTGCAAAATTCCCCTGTCAGCCACTCCTGTTCGTTAGCTCCTCTGGTTGCTTAGGAGCTGGATTTTTAAAGCAGTGGTCTTCCTGAGTAGCCCTGCCCCATGGTTAAGGGGTGATTGGTGCTAAAGGACTTAGGGATCACTTTCTATTATGGAAGTACCTAGATGCCTCAACCTATTGTGCTAGGCATTATGCAAACACATAGGCCACGTCCAGACTAGGGGAGGAAAATCGATCTTAGATACGCAACTTCAGCTACGTGAATAACGTAGCTGAAGTCGAATTTCTAAGATCAAGTTACTCACCCGTCCAGATGGCGTGGGATCGATGTCCGCGGCTCTCCGTGTCGATTCCGGAACTCCGTTCGGGTTGATGGAGTTCCGGAATCGATGTAAGCGCGCTCGGGGATCGATACATCGCGTCCAGATTAGACGCGATATATCGATCCCCGAGCAATCGATTTTAACCCGCCGATACAGCAGGTTAGTCTGGACGTGGGCATAGTAAGAGACAGTTCCTTCCCTGAAGAGCTTTCAAGATAAATGGACAAGACAAAGAGCAAAAGGAGTGTGTTTCAATTGTGTTTTGTCAAATGAGTTAGCGTAACCTGATTGAAAAGCCCTGTTAAGATGCAGACTAGCATGTTTGAAAACATTCTATCTTACCATATTGCAGCCTAGGCTCCCCACTAGGCTATCTCATGGCCAGTTACCACAGATTTGAACAGGCTAGCCTGCATCTTAACAGTGCTTTTAATCATGTGAAAGTAACCTGGCTGAGTTAACACAATTGAAAAATATACTCCCTCCTCCAATCAAGACAGAGTCAAAGGGTGGGAAGGGACTGAAAAGCAGCAAGAGATTAAATGACTTTTCCAACATGTCAGTGGTAAAGCCAACCATAGAACTGAGGGTGCCCAAATACCAAATCTTCAGTCCACTGGATCATAATGCTTACATCCTGTTAGGCTGTTACTATGATGTGCTGGTCCAGCTTGCCCTCCTGTATAGTGAGCAATTATTTTGAATAGTTTGTCAAAAAGTGACACATCCACATTTCCGTAGTCTCTCTCCCTCTCAGCTTTTTCTAGATTGTAAATCACATATAAATACTTCCATGGTTCTGAAACCCCACTCATTCTAACCAAGGAAAGATACAGGACTTGTACCAAGACCAGGAATGATGGAAGCTCTCTAAAAGTGTGTATGGGGGGGGCTATGAGCACTCAAACCATGGCCCGCACCCCACAGTGACCCTGTGAGCTCCTGCTCTTGTGCTAGCTCTTCTCCCTGGGCTTCTCCCCTGAGGACCTGCCTGCACGCTACCTCTTCCCCTGAAGCTCCACTCCCATGCCACACCTGCCTCCCAAGGTTCCGCCCCCACTCGCTCCTCTCTGTTCCCTGCCCCCCATTGTTCACCCTTACAGCTGGTAAAAAGTGATGAGGCCATGGTGCCATGACCTCCTCTGTGTTCCAGTGTCCTGACCCAGATAACTGGTTTATCTTTCTTGTATTGCTAAAATACCACTATACCTATATGTAGTATATTAAAAAAGAAAGGAGTCTATTCCAATAATATTTAACTAATGAGAGCTGGGCAAGGTTGGTGGCTTTTGCTTTAGCTATAATGTATTTTGCCTTAGTGTGTCATAGGGGAGAAGATGGCGTATAGTAGTCAGAGTACAGATGTGATATTTTGGGGGTCTACCCAGACCAGTAAGGGATTCGGTCATCACCTGCGCTGTAATTCTGGCGGGCTTTTGTGCTGTGCATCTATAGTTCAATTCCCTGTCACCACTAGCCTGCAGGCCTACAGTCGCAAGGAGTGTTTGGAGGAGGGCCACAGAGAGTACAGTGTTGTCTAGTGTGACAGGGTCAGACCAGATGGCTACAAGAGAGTGGTCGAAGGTAGATACATTAACTCCAGGTTAAGCAGGTCCCTTTTCCCTGGGTAAGATAACAGGGACTATTCCAGAACACTCAGGAACTTTCTAGAACTAATTAAGGCAGGCAGGTAGCCAACTGGGAAGTTACTAGAATTAATTAAGGCTAATCAGGACACCTGGTATAAAAAGGCTCTCACTCCAGTTAGTGAGGTATGCGTTAGAAGCTGAGAGTGAGAGGACGTGCTGCTGGAGGACTGAGGAGTACAAGCATTAACAGACATCAGGAGGCAGGTCTTGTGGTGAGGACAAAGATAGTGTTGGAAGGAGGCCGGGGGAAGTAGCCCAGGGAATTGTAGCTGTCGTGTAGCTGTTCCAGAAGGCACTCTAGACAACTGCAGTCCACAGGGCCCTGGGCTGGAACTTGGGGTAGACGGCGGGCCTGGGTTCCCTCCCAAACCTCCCAACTCCTGATCCAACACAGGAAGATCTCTGAGGCTAGCAAAATCCACCAATAAGTGCAGGACCCACCAAGGTAGAGGAGGAACTTTATCACACTAGATAAGGATCATTTTTGGAAAAATTTCTTTTGGTATTAATACACTATAATGAGTGTGAATGTGTACTTTAGCCTGTATTGGAATTGGGAAATTTTTCAGGCAACTTTAACAGATATCCCAATTTGGTTTTAAAACTGAGAATGAGGAGATGAGGAGAAGAATCACAAAAGTTAATAAAATATTGAAACTCCCCATCAAAACAAGAGAGGCATGCAAATGGCATAATAAATAATTAAGTGAGGAAGCAAAGTATAAGTAAAAAGATTGCAATTACAGATGATCTTAATCTTCTCAATATTTACAGATTATTTGAAATATAAATTTCAAGAACACAACTGACTCAGGAACCAGTGACCCACAAAGAAAAGTTCATCTGTAGATCTAAGTCAGTTTCTATGACATGATCATCATATCAGAAATAACAGAGTGAAGGATTACTAGGTTCAGATTTGGTTTACCCTCTTTTATCAAATTAGTGTACCTAGAGAGGTCACCTTTAAAAAGTTTCAAGAGGAGCATACCCAGTATATGTAACAGAAAGGGCATATGTACATCTCATTGGTCTATGACCGCATGTAATCCAAAATCACAATGCTGACTGAGGACGCCAATCTCCAGTTTGACTAAGTAGAGCAGTCAATCACAAAATGACTTTTTCAATACCTACCAACTAAAACAAAACCACAAATGTCTGTATTGTCAAATTGAGACCATATTTTAAAAAATAGATACTTTGAAATAAGTTACCTGAAATACTATATTTTGCCAGACTCCCAGAGCTCAGCTTTCAAAGGTCCACAGAGTGGATGAGACACACAAAATCCATTCTCAGTTACTTGATTTGAAAACACACACAACTTTCTATTATGTGCAGAAAATGAGCATTAGCACACTCAGGCTGAATAACTGTACATGCAACTACCTACCTGCACCTGTAGTGTTATGGTTTGTATGTGAAATACATATAAATAAAAGGTTTATTGGTTGCAGTCTTGATCATGTGTATTTTGTATAGCTCACCTGTTGCAAAGGCCTTTGAAAATATATCCATAAAAGGAAGTCACAACATGATGAAATGAGATGGAAAATGATCTCAAAGAAGTTGTTGATATCTAATGTGAGTATTTTCTGAATACTGATACTGGTCACTTCTTATGTTGTAGAACTGCAAAGAGGGATAAGAAAATACAATGAATAAAATCAATTTGAACTCAAAGCAAGGAATTCTATGCTACATCAGAGCAACAGTGCTTTTCATACCGGTACAAATATATGTCTCACAAATGTCTGGCCCTAAAAACAAAACATTACAGCCTCTCTGAAGCCGGCCATTGAAGATTTCCCTACTAATAGTTTCACACACATAACTAACTTTGAAAGAAATCACTGATGAAGTGTCAAGACAAGGAAGTTTTTATTTCACTCTTTAATGCTAGACATCACAGATTCACAGCATTATAATACAGCACCTTTTATCCAAAGATCTCAGTGTGCTTTACAAATGTTAATTAATCTTCTTCATAGCACATATGCTGGGTAGAAATTATACTCATTTACAGGTAAATAAAGGTACAGAGAAATTAAGTGATTTACTTCTACTGATAGATTATTCCATCTAGACTACAGCCCAGAAGTCCTTTCCCCTTTGATTTGGATGTGACATTTGGGATCCAGCCAGGTTTAATTCCCACCCCCAATAAGCAGTTAAACCAACTGATTGCACGCTATGTTGTTTGACTGTAAGAGTATATCAAGCTTATATGAAAGCTTGTAATGCACTGAAAATCATTTTGAGATACACACACACACACGTGTTATGGTTATGAATGTATGTGTGAGTATACATAGAAAATAACTAACAATGGTATGACTTTAGCATTACCTCACAACAGGCAGGTGAACCAGTCTGGCAGGCCGGGTTACCACCTCAACCAGAGGAGACTGTCTTCAAGCACCTAGCCATTGTCTAGCCCAGGAAACAACAATGAGGAACCATCAAAGAAAATGGGAACAGCTTGAAAATGAAAAGAAAACTCCAGCCTTTGGAAACTAAGGCCATGTCTACACTAGATACCTTACAGTGGCACAGCTGTACTGATGCAGCTGCGCTGCTCTAAGATCTCCCGTGTAGCCACACCCACAATGAGTGGCAATAGCTATGTTGGCAGGAGAACATCTCCCACTGACCTAGAGCTGTCCACACTGGCGTTTCTGTTGGTGTAACTTATGTCACTTGGGGCAATTTTTTTCACACCCCTACACAATGTAAGTTATACTGACAAAAGTGCTAATGTAGAAAGAGCCTTTGAATATCTATAGTGATTGAATTAAAAAAGGGAAAACCCTTTTAACATGGAAAGAGCATTCAGAACATGAGGGACTGTCTGAGGTGTGTGAGGCACTGTCTGTGAATCCTGGATCCCTCCTATAGTTAGATTGTATATTGGGAAACTGTTTTAATGCAATAGGTAACTCTAAGTAGAAAAGGGGGTTTTATCAAATATGAAAGTGTAAAGCCTGAGGTTGTGGCTATATGTTATTTTCTGTGTAACTTGTATGTTTGCTTTCCCTCGCTATTTCATCTTTGAATCTGTGGTCTTTCTATTAAATAATCTTTTTATTTATTCTTATTCCAATCAGGTTTCTAGCATGCTAACTGTGTGATGTGTATAAGCCAAAGTGAGCCAATAACTGGGGAGCTGGCTTCATGCTTCAGGGATGAAGACCCAGAGGGGAATGGTCTGAGTGTCTGGTAATTAAGAACTTGGGGAGGACATATTTGGAGTGAAATGGGGAAGAACCGGGCCTTGGATGTCTTTGCTATCCTGAAGAAGCTTGTAGTTTATTTTGTGTGGTTTCCCCATACCCAAGCAGATAGTGAATGACATTGTTTATAAAAAGGAGAAAATATTGACAATCTACCCTTTTTATTTTGGATACATTATAAAAAGACAGTCAACTTTTTATGGTTTTTAATGATTTTTTGCTCTGTTGTTTCTAGTACTCCCCTAAAAGTAATTCATTATCCATTAAATCATAGAAATATTTGGTTGAACTTGTCATAAACAGATAGCTAAGGGTTAATGTCTCTTTCACCTGAAGCACCTGACCAGAGGACCAATCAGGAAACCGGATTTTTTCAACTTTGGGTGGAGGGAATTGAGTGTCTGAGTCTTTTGTCTTTGTCTGCCTGCCTGCTTTCTCTGAGCTTTGGAGAAGTAGTTCTACTTTCTAGTCTTCTGTTTCTAAGTGTAAGGACAAAGAGATCAGATAGTAAGTTCTATGGTTTCTTTTCTTTGGTATTTGCATGAATATAAGTGCTGGAGTGCTTTGATTTGTATTCTTTTTGAATAAGGCTGTTTATTCAATATTCTTTTAAGCAATCGACCCTGTATTGTATCATCTAATACAGAGAGAACATTTGTATTTTTTCTTTCTTTTTTATATAAAGCTTTCTTTTAAGACCTGTTGGAGTTTTTCTTTACTTCAGGGAAATTGAGTCTGTACTCACAGGGAATTGGTGGGAGGAAGAAATCAGGGGAGATCTGTGTGTGGGTTGGATTTGCTAGCCTGATTTTGCATTCCCTCTGGGGGAATAGGAAAGTTCTTTTTGTTTCCAGGATTGGGAACAGAGAGGGGGATCACTCTGTGTAGTTTCACAGAGCTTGTGTCTGTCTATCTCTCCAGGAGCACCTGGAGGGGGGAAGGGAAAAAGGATTATTTCCCTTTGTTGTGAGACTCAAGGGATTTGGGTCTTGGGGTCCCCAGGGAAGGTTTTTCAGGGGGACCAGAGTGGCCCAAAACACTCTAATTTTTTGGGTGGTGGCAGCAAGTACCAGGTCCAAGCTGGTAGCTAAGCTTGGAGGTTTTCATGCTAACCCCCATATTTTGGACGCTTCTGGGACTAAGGTTATGTCATGAAAACCTCCAAGCTTAGCTACCAGCTTGGACCTGGTACTTGCTGCCACCACCCAAAAAATTAGAGTGTTTTGGGCCACTCTGGTCTCCCTGAAAAACCTTCCCTGGGGACCCCAAGACCCAAATCCCTTGAGTCTCACAACAAAGGGAAATAATCCTTTTTCCCTTCCCCCCTCCAGGTGCTCCTGGAGAGATAGACAGACACAAGCTCTGTGAAACTACACAGAGTGATCCCCCTCTCTGTTCCCAATCCTGGAAACAAAAAGAACTTTCCTATTCCCCCAGAGGGAATGCAAAATCAGGCTAGCAAATCCAACCCACACACAGATCTCCCCTGATTTCTTCCTCCCACCAATTCCCTGTGAGTAAAGACTCAATTTCCCTGAAGTAAAGAAAAACTCCAACAGGTCTTAAAAGAAAGCTTTATATAAAAAAGAAAGAAAAAATACAAATGTTCTCTCTGTATTAGATGATACAATACAGGGTCGATTGCTTAAAAGAATATTGAATAAACAGCCTTATTCAAAAAGAATACAAATCAAAGCACTCCAGCACTTATATTCATGCAAATACCAAAGAAAAGAAACCATAGAACTTACTATCTGATCTCTTTGTCCTTACACTTAGAAACAGAAGACTAGAAAGTAGAACTACTTCTCCAAAGCTCAGAGAAAGCAGGCAGGCAGACAAAGACAAAAGACTCAGACACTCAATTCCCTCCACCCAAAGTTGAAAAAATCCGGTTTCCTGATTGGTCCTCTGGTCAGGTGCTTCAGGTGAAAGAGACATTAACCCTTAGCTATCTGTTTATGACAGAACTAATTTAAAGAAATTAAGTTTCTAGGTTTCCTACCATATTGCAATGTCTTATTAAACAATCCTAAGGTGTAATATGCGCTGATTAGCAATATTTTGTTTTTTAGATGTCCTTACATTTTTTTCATTGTAGGCAAATACTCTAAATTCCATTATATCTAATATCTTGAACAAGAAATAATTACTAATACTGTAGTCAAGTATCAGAGGGGTAGCCGTGTTAGTCTGGATCTGTAAAAGCAGCAAAGAATCCTGTGGCATCTTATAGACTAACAGACGTTTTGGAGCATGAGCTTTCGTGGGTGAATACCCACTTCTTCAGATGCATGTGGTGGAAATATCCAGGGACAGGTATATATATGCTAGCAAGCAAGCTAGAGATAACAAGGTCAGTTCAATCAGGGAGGATGAGGCCCTGTTCTAGTAGTTGAGGTGTGAAAACCAAGAGAGGAGAAACTGGTTCTGTAGTTGGCAAGCCATTCACAGTCTTTGTTCAATCCTGAGCTGATGGTGTCAAATTTGCAGATGAACTGAAGCTCAGCAGTTTCTCTTTGAAGTTTGGTCCTGAAGTTTTTTTGCTGCAGGATGGCCACCTTAAGGTCTGCTATAGTGTGGCCAGGGAGGTTGAAGTGCTCTCCTACAGGTTTTTGTATATTGCCATTCCTAATGTCTGATTTGTGTCCATTTATCCTTTTCCGTAGAGACTATCCAGTTTGGCCGATGTACATAGCAGAGGGGCATTGCTGGCATATATTACACTGGTGGATGTGCAGGTGAATGAACCAATGATGGTGTGGCTGATCTGGTTAGGTCCTGTGATGGTGTCGCTGGTGTAGATATGTGGGCAGAGTTGGCATCGAGGTTTGTTGCATGGATTGGTTCCTGAGCTAGAGTTATTATGGTGCGGTGTGCAGTTACTGGTGAGAATATGTTTCAGGTTGGCAGGTTGTCTGTGGGCAAGGACTGGCCTGCCACCCAAGGCCTGTGAAAGTGTGGGATCATTGTCCAGGATGGATTGTAGATCCTTGATGATGCGTTGGAGGAGTTTTAGCTGGGGGCTGTATGTGATGGCCAGTGGAGTCCTGTTGGTTTCTTTCTTGGGTTTGTCTTGCAGTAGGAGGCTTCTACAGCCAAGCACTGAGGTACAACCGCATCTGCTCTAACCCCTCAGACAGAGACCAACACCTACAAAATCTCCACCAAGCATTCTCAAAACTACAATACCCGCACGAGGAAATAAGGAAACAGATCAACAGAGCCAGACGTGTACCCAGAAGCCTCCTACTGCAAGACAAACCCAAGAAAGAAACCAACAGGACTCCACTGGCCATCACATACAGCCCCCAGCTAAAACTCCTCCAACGCATCATCAAGGATCTACAACCCATCCTGGACAATGATCCCACACTTTCACAGGCCTTGGGTGGCAGGCCAGTCCTTGCCCACAGACAACCTGCCAACCTGAAACATATTCTCACCAGTAACTGCACACCGCACCATAATAACTCTAGCTCAGGAACCAATCCATGCAACAAACCTCGATGCCAACTCTGCCCACATATCTACACCAGCGACACCATCACAGGACCTAACCAGATCAGCCACACCATCACTGGTTCATTCACCTGCACATCCACCAATGTAGTATATGCCAGCAATGCCCCTCTGCTATGTACATCGGCCAAACTGGACAGTCTCTACGGAAAAGGATAAATGGACACAAATCAGACATTAGGAATGGCAATATACAAAAACCTGTAGGAGAGCACTTCAACCTCCCTGGCCACACTATAGCAGACCTTAAGGTGGCCATCCTGCAGCAAAAAAACTTCAGGACCAGACTTCAAAGAGAAACTGCTGAGCTTCAGTTCATCTGCAAATTTGACACCATCAGCTCAGGATTGAACAAAGACTGCGAATGGCTTGCCAACTACAGAACCAGTTTCTCCTCTCTTGGTTTTCACACCTCAACTACTAGAACAGGGCCTCATCCTCCCTGATTGAACTGACCTCGTTATCTCTAGCTTGCTTGCTAGCATATATATACCTGCCCCTGGATATTTCCACCACATGCATCTGAAGAAGTAGGTATTCACCCACGAAAGCTCATGCTCCAAAACGTCTGTTAGTCTATAAGGTGCCATAGGATTCTTTGCTGCTAACACTGCAGTGTTCATCTACAATATTTCTCCAGAGGGGAAAAAAAAAAACAGCAAGGGTGAAACCCCTGATTAGAATAAACCAAACTGTAATTTTTTTGAATTACAAGTCAGTGTTGAACTGAAACATTTTACCTTAAAAAAAAAAACCAAAGAAAACCCTACATGTGTTGGCAAACTGGACATTTTCCAATTAAAAAATGTGGGGGGGGACCCCAAACCAATCACGCTGACAAGAAACAAAATTTCCCTTTGAAACAAAACAATTTGTCCTTGAGAAGGATTTTCTATTTTAGAAATAAAAAACTGCTCAAGTTACTAAGGGCCTGATTCTTATTTATACTCTGGCAGCATGAAGGGGCATTACAATGGGAATATGTTATATACACAGACACTTTAAGGCCCCTTCATGCTGCCAAAGCAGTGTGTAAGGTCCTCAGTGTACATAAGATTTTGCTCTAAATTTTCTGTCTAAGGTCCCCAATTCTGCAGACACTTGTGCATGTGGTTAACTTTAAGCACGTAGATAAAGTTACTCACATATGTGCTTGCAGGAGGTCCCTATCCTACAAGCTGCTCCACCTGGGCACCCCTTGAAGACAAACAGGGCTCTTGGTGGTTCTAGGGGATGCCTGTACAGAGTAGTTTGCAGAGTACGGGCCGGAAACATAATGTAGACACCAAAGTGAAAAGGCTTGTTTTAATGGAAAAAGAAAACAAAGAAAAAGAATTATAAATGTTTTGGGTTTTCTCTCCTGTTCATGTATTTCACTAGTTAGTGCAGGAGAATCAAGTCCCTAGTATGCTGCTGGAGTTGCACAAGTAATCAATTACAGAAAGAGTATTATAATATCAGCTTTAATGTGGCGCACAGTGTCTCTAAGAACTTGTGTTGGCATATCTGCACCACTCTTTCTGAGGACTATAGCTTTCAGAAATGATGCAGCTCTTAGTATTTTAATATTTATCAAATCATAAAACAAATATTAATTCAAATGCACTTACAAAACAAACCTGAACTTGGGAAAAACAACCACAAGATAGAAAAGTAGGTCTATATTCATTTTACAGATAAGTAGACCAATGCACAGGTGGGTAATGACTTGTTCAAGGTCACAGAAAAACATCACTGGCAGAGGCAGACAGAACCCATGGATGGTGAATTTCAGTCTCCTGCTCTAATCATTAAGATTTTCCTAGTCCCATTTCCAGGTTTTTTCAGCCTAGTTAAGTATTTTCCCCAGAGCTTCACTTGTTCCACTATTTGTCTTATTCCTTCAATGTTTCTTAGTATCAACAGTACCATTATATCTATATCTCTTTTTATTCTGCACGCTTCTCTTACTTTATTAGGTCCCCACATATTTGTCTTTCATTATTTGTCATTTCCAGTATTTGCCTTATTTTACTGTCACATGTTCAGCAGTTCATATTTTCATGATGTCTGTCATTTCCCTTTGTATTTAATTCCAATATTTGAAACATGTCTCTTCTTCTTCCCTTGACTCATCACTCATTTGCTCCCAGTGCATCTGCAAATGGCTGCAGGATATATTCATGTGTAATGCAGATTGTTATAAAGTTCAGGGAGACGGCTCACATTCTTATTAATGTACATCATCTTGATTTTAACTGAAAGGCACATGGGAGCAAAATAAAGGTACTATACAATGCAGCTTTTTAGATTACCATTAGATTATTGTTGTTGGATGATAGTTTTTGACCAATTTCTCATACTGCACAGAAGGATCTGTCAAGCCTTTGATACCTGAACATGCTCAGTACTAATTTTGAGTGTATTTCTACACTATTTCCTTGAATTGCCTGTGTAGGGGCCTGAGCCAAGGTATCATTTGGATAAACTTTTCTAATTGTGCATGTTATCAAATAGACTGAACAACATTTACAGAATTGTAACCATTCCCTGGAATAGAAAATGTGTAAACCCTGCTGCTTAAGGAATGATAGATTTGCTATCACCCTTAAATGAAAAAAGTACAGTTTTGCCCCCAGTTTACAGCACTACTCTCAAATTTGTACTGGTTCAAAGAGATGCTCTGTGTTATTTTACATGTGCATGTTATCAGGACACATTTTGTGTATTACATTTTTAGCTACAGGTTTATAGGTAAATATAATGTCAATATATCATGGAATCAGAATTTAAAATGAAAGAGATTTGTCAGATGATCCTATAATAATACTTAGCTCTTCTATGGTGTTTTTGAAGATCTCATAGCACTTCACTAAGGAAGGTACATATTTCCCCTATTTTACACAAGTGGAAACAAACACTGACAGGTGAAACAACTTGTCTTCACAAAACTGATCAGTAGAAGAGCTGGGAATAGAATCCCAGGAGATAGGGAGAGGGCCAAACAAAGCTGAAAACAGGGAAAGAAATTGTCAGCTTCCTCTGAAGACATCAAAGAAAAACTCAGGCTTTGCACACCTTTGAGAGACCCTTGGCTGGCTTTCAGGTGTTTAACTAACCCCCAGTCCGGTTTATTATAAAAGTGACACCCAAGTCTCATTTCAATGCTTTATAAGCCTAAAACCTTGCGTTGTACACTGCCAGCACATCCATCAGCTGTCTCCAATATTAGTCTTCTCCTTTTGTTACTCACAGTTGGCAGTAGAAGGAGAAGATCCCAAGTTCAACCCTCTTTCCAGCTTTGATTCCACTGAATCCCCCTTTAATTTGCTTCTGTGAGAATCATAATTAACAGGAATTACCCAGAAGAGAGAGATCCTCATTCATTTGGAGAATATATAATTGAATTTTGTCCATTTTGGAGGAAACCTCTACCATCTGAAACCAAAATTCCCAAAGCTACTAGCATTCTTATATTGCATGCATGAATTTCTAGTGTCATTTTGGCACATTTACTTTTATTGCAGTTTCATAAAATCTCTCAAACAGCAGTAGATGTCACTGCAGTCAAGAGAAAGTACACTAAAGCCTTTCAGTAGAAATAAAATTGTTTGGCTAATAAAATATGAATGTACCATTGTTCTCGTTAGACCTAGTCCCAAAGTCCTTACTTAGCTAGACAAAGCTCCCTAGAGGGAGGATTTGCCTCAGTAAGGAATTCAGGATTGGGCCCCATAGTCTTTAAGATTTTCCAAAAATCATCTTTGATGTCCTTTGTAAAGGTGCAATCCTTAAAGAATGAGGATAGTGTTGTTGTTAAGGCCCAGGGCTAGCTGTCAGGAGATCTGGGCTCTCTCTTCAACTTGGCCACTGACTTTTTATTTGACATTGGATTACTCACTATCTACACCGCAATTTCCTCATTGGTCACATGAGGATAAAACATCCCTTCCTCAAAGGACAGCTGCAAGGATTAATGTATTTACTTTTGTAAAGTGCTATGAGATCTTGAGGGGTCACATGTAAATGAAAATTATTATTGATAACACCATATCTGTATAGCAGAAGGACCTATGCTAGCTTCAGATAGATGCACTATATTATAGAAAAGCTCACTGTGGCACAGTATGCGGAAAGTATGTATACGTAACTAGTTTATGATGAGGCAGAGCTTATCTAACCATCTATGCTATCACTGTCAGCTAGATCATGGTTGGAACGAGTGATTAGCCAACTGGCCAACTAAATTCTAATGTCTTAATGATATAATAATTCTGCATTAATCTCATGCTGCAGATTATTTCTCATATAAAACAATTCAAAAACAAAAATATTCAAAACCCAAAATGGACACTTTCAGAATCAGGCTTCCAGACATAGCTTGATGGAAACTTAAATTGCAGTTTCCAATAGACTCAGGTGGATAAGTGAGATAGGAAGAAAAGATGGTGGCTTGTCTTAGATGTAAAAGAATGATTGGGCCCAATCCTCTTCTCACTTCAGGAGTAACTCAATGGAAGCCCAAATGGGTTTAAGTGAGGGGAGAAGCAGACCCTTAGTGTTTCAGTGGTTTAAAAACAACCACGTTTGGGCTTCACTGTTATTGTCATAAGCAAAAGGCAGCTTACTTTTCAGTTGGAGGACGTGGAATTGCACATCACAGCAGAAGGACTGCTGAGTGGGAAAAGGGTTAAGTTCCACATGCTTTCACATGGTTTTTGCCAGATGAATCTTACCATGTGACCGGTATCATTCTAGTAATGGGGGAGGTAGAGCGGGTACAGTGGGAGATCAGGCATATGGGCATGAAAAGAAATGTAAAGAGAAATATATGACCAAATATTATGTATAAATGGGCAGCAAGTTGTTGAACTCTCCTTTCACCTCAAGAGATGGTTGTCTTCAGGGCAGGAGTCTATTGGTGAGAAAATGAGAGGAGGAAACTCGCAGAATGAATGGACATGGAGGGGACCACTGTTCTTTTTCTTTCTGATAGACTCATAGACTTTAGAGTCAGAAAGGACCAATATGATCATCTAGTCTGACCTCCTGCACAAAGCAGGCCACAGAACCCTACCCATCCACTTCTATAACAAACCCCTAACCTATGTCCGAGTTATTGAAGTCTTCAAATTGTGGTTTGAAGACCTCAAGCTCCAGATGTTTGTGTTTTGGACAGATAATTAGACAGGGCTGGCCTTACAGGCAAAACCAGCATTGGTCTACAGCAGCGAAGCATGAACACTCAGTAACAGTGGGCTAGGTAGAGGTGGACATTTGCATGCCTGCTTAGTGCAGCTAAATCCCTAATATTGGCCATGAAATCAGAGGCCTGGAATTGTGAGAAGAGTAAGTGGGTTAAAAGGAAAAGAAAGGGGAAAGGGTAGATGTGGGCTGGAGAGGATGACATTTTCTTCAGCTTAAGAGAGGCACAGCAAAAGTAGAAATAGATGTTACCACAGAGAGCAGCAGGAGTAGGAATAGTTACTGTGTATAAGGACAGATGTTTTAAACAGCAGTTGCAGAGTCAAAGGAAGTTGTTGAAAAATACACTAACAGAAACCATAGTTAGCATTGCACATCTCCTGCTGGTCTCAGCAGAAGGAATGCATGCTCCTGTCAATTTAAAACAAGGTCTAGCACAAAAGTTAGTTCTAAACAACAGTAGTACTAACAACAGTATAGTGGCTTTAAAATTCAGACCAAAACAGATACATAGCCTTCACTTAGTGCATGACCCAAAGCTACTGAAGCCAATGGAAAGACTCATATTGACTTCAATGGGCTTTGGATCAGGGCCTCAACAAAAACGGAAAATGTCTCTGAGCATCCCTCCCAGGGGACCAAATAAAACCAAAAGCACACAAATATATC
Organism: Gopherus flavomarginatus; assembly: GCF_025201925.1. Classification (NCBI taxonomy): domain Eukaryota; kingdom Metazoa; phylum Chordata; order Testudines; family Testudinidae; genus Gopherus; species Gopherus flavomarginatus. Next base: position 253,854,569 of record NC_066618.1, on the reverse strand, counting down.
ATGAACAGTCAGGCTATGTGAAGGAGCACTCATCAAGACTTACACACCCAGTGACGTTTCACCTATAAGTCAGAGGATGCCAGAAGTAAGCTTTAATTAAAATTTGACTTTTCCTTTTGCAGTTGCATGGTTAAGCTTTGCTTGTGGTGCTTTTGGAAGCATGCATCTACCACACTTCTTATTTTTATCCATACCTATTGCTGTCTCAACACATTTCATTTCCATAGAGTTTCTATAGAATGAGCACTGCAGTTGCCTTCTACTAACTTGCCAATATGAGAGTCACCCCTTAAGGTCATTTTTAATTACTCACATCTGCTTAATCAGGGGCTCATCATTAATTATCTTATGTAAATCTGACTCAGCCTTTATTCTTGTGCTGACTCATAGAACTGCTAACAAAGTGATAATGCCACAGTCAATAGGTTCAAAGTAAAAAAGACTAGTGGACAGCTCTTGCTGTGGAAGAAGCTGGATTTGTGGGTGATGATGCCCTATAATCAGCCACTTGCTAGGCTCCCCAGAAAATGAGAGCAAAGCTTTTCTTTCCTCTTTTTTCAAAAGAGTTACTGCTTTTTAAAATTTTTGTTGTTGTTTTTGAAAATTAACAAAAAATGCTGCAAAATTTATAAAATGTGTGTTGCCCTTCAGTGAGATGTGAGGAAGCTTTTACACAATATCTGGGGCACCGTTCTGTGTTTCAGTGATGTTTTCACTTTTTCCTATGATTCCCCATCTGCTGATTTTTCTGTTGTCAGATTTGCAGCTACTTTTTCTTTCCCCCAAGCTTCCAAGTCTGAGCTAGGAAACTATGGGTCTGACTGAACCAAAGCCTAATGAAGTCAATATACTGATTTCAGCTGGTGTTGAAACAAGCCCTAAAACAGCAATAAGGGTTGAAGTCTGAGTCCCTCCATCATACTGTGGTGCAGTTACGCATCACACTACAGTCGGTATGGGCTGCTCAGGTGAATACTGCTCACTGACCTGAGTTGGGATTCACAGTCTGGCCCTATGTGAGGAAAGGGAGGGCAGAAAGAAACAACAAGAAGGGAGAGAAAAAAGGAGAGTGCACTAACTGTTACAAGAATAATAATCAGAGTGAAGAATTACTATTGCACTGCGGACCTCCCAACTCACCATGCATCACAAAGGCGAGATTTCTTGAAATTGAAGTTGATTACGTTCAATTGCCCACTCCTCTTTGTTGGGCTCTTGCTTGTTTCCATTGTGGTATTGTCAAATATCACGTTCCTGACAGGTTGGGAAAACTGCTATTGGACTTGGCACTCCTTGTACAACTTTTCATTAGTGTACAGTACAAAATGGAGTGTAACAGTAGTTCCCTAATCCTCTGAGTTCACGAAAAGATGAATTACATGTACTGTATCAGAGGATTTGCCCTATTCTCAGAAGATGTGAAATTGGTTACTTTGAGGGAGTTAGGTAGTAAGGAGAGCTCAAAAACAAATAAAGAACCCCCCCCCCCCAAACACCAGCGGATAGAGATGGAAACAATGTTTAAAGAGATGGTCATTTCCTCTTTAATCTTATTTTAAAACTTACAGTGATATTATAAAAACAACTGAGGGACGAAATAACAGTTTCTGTGAAGGGAAAGGCGCATCAAGGCTTATGATTTTGCATTAGAGCCATAGGGAGCTGGACTTTAACCTAATTAATGTAAGGAATAACAGAAAAAACACAGAATTAATTCAGTAACGCATACAACTGTACATACATTCACAACTGTGTCACACTTTCCAGTGCTCAACAAGGTCAATGCTTTCCTAAGCACTTCTCAAATTGAATTCAGTTTCATGACTTTCCTGTTTTTCTTAATTTCCAGCATGTACTTGACTGAGCAATGACCTTTATTTATTTAAAACAAAACCTCCTTCTCAAAAATCGTATAGACACATGACTCATGAAAACAACCTGTCCCCAGTGAAAGCACAGAGCATCTAAAATCAAAATCACAATTATCTATGCTGACATTTGGGAAGAGATGCCCTGAAGTATATAATTGCCAGAGGACAGCCATCCAGAGGAAAAATGCTAGCTGCCAGTATTCACAGCAGGGTCAGTGTGGCTTAATGACAAAGTTCTCCCAGCATTCAGCAACATACAGACTATTATTCTGATATGAGGGGGGAAATGCTAGACTCGTGCTATGTTTCTATTAGTATAAATGACAACTCACGTCTGGAAGCACTTAAAATAATATTTCTGTGGGACTGTCTGGAAGAAGGGACGGATGATGCAAGTTTTTACATCTGAAACTTTATATTAAGTGGTTCATTTGTTATTTTAATATTGCTTCCCAGTCTTTGCCTCTTCATATTCTGTCAAAATAACCCTCCATCAGCACTTTACAATAAGAGCAGAAAACAATCTTTTTGTTCTCAGTATATCAATATTTAAGGACACTTTCCACCACTTTCTTCCTCTACTGACACAGACAGAAGATTTATCTTCATAGTATGGGCATTTTCCTAATTTATAGACAGCCATCTACTATCAAATGATGATCATATATCTCAGTTGCCAAAATGCACTAATGTCAAGGCCTAAGTCCATTATCAAGCTACCAGAGACTGTGGAAAGCAAGAGTTGTCACAGTATAGCGAAAACCTACGTGAGTTTAAATGGTGCATGATTTGCTATGCTTGGGCTTGACATGGCTAAAAGTCCATTTTACCCCCCTCTTTGTGAAATATAATCAAACTACATCACTTACAACAATACAACCTCTCATGATTTTCAGAGAGCAGTGGCCATCTTTTGAAATCAGAGAGGGCCTTCCACGCCAGGACAAATTCTAATTTGAAGGTCAGATGTTGCACAGATATGGCTGCACTACTTAACATATTTTCCCTTTGTGCAGAATGCAGAAACTGTGCATGGCCTTATACTGAGGCTAAATACTTCTCATGCATAATTCTCTGCTTATTTTACCAGGATGGTCTTGAGGCATCAGCTGTTTTAATGTGCTTGATGGTTCATGGGTGAGTGGCTTGTAATTTGTAACAAGTGAGAGAACAGCCAGCTAAAAACAACTGCCAATGCTGCAAAAGTTTGATGATGATGGCTGGTCAGGATTTTTAGAAATTCAAAATTTTGGTAAAAAGTTCCATCAAATCATTGAATTTAGAGCAAGGTGATTATTTTTGTCCAAGACTTGTTTGAGAAAAATTCTGAAATTTTCATTTTCTTTCCAACCTGTCCTAGAGTTGGATGAAGTTTAAAAAAAAAAAAAAGTCAACTTAAAATTATGACAGAAAAGAGGAATGTCTGTTTGTAGGATTGTGAAAACTTTTCCCAACTCCATTTTTAGACCAGCTTTAGTGGTGTGCACTGCTCATTGTTGGCTACATCATCCATCAAAAACGTTACCCAGCCTCCTAAGCCATGTCACAGCTTGGTAGCTTGAACTACACATATGACATGTTGCATTCTGCTCTAGAATCCAAAAAGACCTTTTAAAGTCCCATTTAAAAAGAAGGCAATTAGATGCAACTACCTATGAATGCAATGTCAAGGCTGAGATTTTAAATCAAATTAAGATGACTGGTTAGAACAGAAACATTTTCACACACTCACTCGTCATGGGGCACTACTGTCAATCTCATCTCACTTTCTCCACTGCCTAATTGTTAGCAATTAGGTAGTGACATGCAGTACACAGGTCTCTGAATTTGATACGCTTTTGCATTTTAAACTGTGTGGGCTACATTTGGAAGGGAGGTAATTGATGGTATGAATGAGTTCAAGCTGGTTTATATTGGAGTCACAGAGAGAGAGAGAGAGAGAGAGTGTGTGTGTGTATGGGGGGGATGGATAAGGGGTGGGAGGATGGATGTAGAGTAATTAGGGAAAGTAATCAAAAGTCATCATTCTTATCAAAGTCTTTGCTCTTCATATCTTCTCCAACACACTAGACAAAATCACTGCCTTCCTTGACCTCATGCTCATACCCTTGGTGCCAGCTTTTACTCCTTTCTTCTGCTCTGCTCACACAAATATTGTCAATAAATCCTGCTGCTTTTTCTGTACAAAAATCTCCAAGACCTGTTCATTCTTTTCCATTGCTACTGCCCAAAGTCTTTTCCAGGACCTGATTATTTCTTGCCTTTGTAACTACCACCAATTGGCTCTATACCATCCCAGACTATCACCTTTCCCCACTTCAATCTATTCAAAATACTGCTGCAGAAACCATGCAACTGGCATGCCACTTTCGCCACGTCCAAACCTCCAAATCCTTCCACTGGCTTCCCTTTGAATTCTGTATCAAAGTTAAATTCTTTGTCCTAATCTTCAAGAGCCAGAACAACTTAACTTTTGCCTACTTCTCCAATTTCATCTCCTTTTGATCCCCCTGCATGGTCCCCTCCTTTGCTTGGTCCAATCTGCAAGCAGACTTTAATTAAAAAAAAAATCTGCACACCTATGCCGCTGCTGAGACTTACTCCTGGAGCACTCATGGCAATCAGGGTCACCTCCTTTGAATCTGACCTTTGTCCTTTATGAATGATGGAAGAGTGTGGTAAACATTTGGGGGCCCCTTTTAACAGAGATTGTCAGCACCTTTGAAGAAACTCTGCCACCCACGCCAACCAATACTAAAGAAACCATTATTCAGTGCCAGTGACATCACACATTAAACAAACTGTTTACAAATCTCCCTTTTGGTGGCAAGGTAACAAATATGCTGGCAAAAAACAGTCCCCAACACCACCTGTCAGTGTTCTTGACCTCTCTCAGTCATGGCATACAAATAAAAGAGAAAAACAACATGAGGATGTGAGACGACAAACTGGTGCTGCTACATTACCTTACTACTTCTCACACCCTTGAGGAGGTCACTTCCTATTGTAAACCTATCCTTCCATCCCAACCTACTGTCACACCAGTTTATGGAAGCATAATATTCACCATCATGCACATCTCCTGTGAATTTGAGTCATGTCTGGAATCATAGCAGTCAGCTGACTGCAATCAAAGCAGTGGAAGGAATCTGCCAACACCCATTCTTGCCTCAGTCGATAGGACGATGAGTTGATGGTGTTTTATTTCAAATGAGGATTTTTTTTAAGTCCAGCTGCAGGAGTCTAGACTTAATTAATTAAACTCTGTATTGGTTCCTCTCTGGGCTGCAGGCTCAAAAGGCACAAGGAAGTGAGGCATTTGCTCACTAGTGAGCATGACTTCATTCTGTGACCCTCCATAAGAAGAACATAAAAATATCATTGACATGTCTGGTTTAGTGCTAAGAAAGAACCTCAAAGCTGAAGTGGGTTTTTCAAACAGCTTCTGATATTAAATTCTGCCCTTGTTCAGATTCAGACGCTAACACATCCATCTTATTGAAGTCTAAATGTACTGTTGGAAAACAACTCTGCAGCTTGAAAATGCAGATGAGCTTGCATTTGAGATGGTAAAGACTCTCTGTATGTGAGGGGAATTGGTAATGGACACTTTCATTTTTACCCTAAGTCCCTGGGTCAGCCCAGGTTGAGATTAGTAGAGCGCTATTAAAAAAGGTGAGTAGCACAAGTCAGTAACATCAATGGAGTGCAACCCAGAGGGCTTGCTCCTGCACTCCTGACCCAGGCATAATTCTCACTTAATTCAGTTGGACCCAAATTTATTAGAGGCTAACTCTCTCACCCCCAGAGGTAGTTCCTCAGGCTCAAGATTGAAGTCATGTTACAAGAAGTCTGCAATGCCCATGCTCTACCTTTTCTGTCGCTAAGCAGAGAACTTCAATCTTTAGGGCTGGCAGGTGAACTCTGTTCACTAGCACGTGAAACCTACACTCTTCCTGGGTGTGGTGCTCTGTCCCATGTAGTGGCACCAAGACCACTTAGAGATTAATAAGTCTGCTACAGCCTTAGCTAAGGGCTGCGTGGCTTTTAGCTCATACAGTAGAGGCTCATCCATTTAGCTTCAGAGTTCCCAGGTTCAATCCCGCCCACCAATGACCAGGATCTGTCAGTATCACACACGCATGCACTCCCCCCCTCTACCATACACAAAAGAGTAAGTCAGTTTCAAGTGTTAGTGTAAACCAGAAATAAATTACTAATACATTCGTAGCTAAATATATGCCTAAAACCCAAATATGCTACTCAAGGTTGCATGTGCAATGACTGGATTTTTTCTTCTTCTTTACTAAGAAAATTCCAGTATTTGGACTCAATTTTATCATCTAAGCTTAGTTTAAATTGGCACTAAAAAGTTTTGGAGACTGTATAATAGTGTTTTCAAAGTGATTACTGCACCATTATGTTATTTAGATGCAGTGACAAACCTTGTTGAGGGACAAGTTAGAAATACTTAGAAAGAAACTAAAAACACATCTCTGCATTAAAGCTTTATTCTGACAGAGGGTGTAAATTATGGTAGTAAACTTGGGAAGAAAATTATTAATCAACACTCCCCAAAATAGTATGTGTTCGCTCTTGGAAGTTATAAAGCCACACATTTGGAGGAATATCTTTTGAATTACCATGATTTACAAGTTCGTACACCATTAGTCCTTTGCTGTAGGACACCACTCATGACACTATGACCTAAAAAATTCTCCAAACCAGTGGAACACTCAGTCCCATGCTTAGTTCACTAGACCATAGTAGAGATATAGACTCACTGTTGAGCTGATGCTTCCTGTGGCCCACAGCTTACAGCAGCTGCTCAGAAGAAGAGCCAGCGGACGGGGACAGGTTTTCCTACCTTGTGGTGTGGATTCTGTCCAGAGTCCTAGATACCATTTGACCATCCCTTTGCCAGCGTTTAAAGACAGAGCCGATTAAACTCAACTGAGAGTCATAGTTTCTGTTCAGTGATTACTAGAGCTAAATCACTGATAAGCAGGTCTAAGGGCTACACCTTAAACCTGGTGTGAGGACAGTGCAGGCAACCTATCAACAACCAGAAAAGAGCTTGCTGTCATCCTAATGCCACTGGTAGCACCCAGTATCCTCAAACTGGTTTAGGGTGCTCTCAAAAATAGAGGGACCCATAACCATGGATTTCACCGATCCTAAAGGACAGCCTTGGATGCCTGTAAGGCAAGCCGAGAATAACCCATGAATGTTAGGAAAAATCACTATGACGAACATTCACTCCTTGCAGTAGGTTTACATTCCCTCTGCAACAAAAAACTTGTCATTTTCTTTAGATGACAGCTGAGGTCAGCTGTGATGTTGATCGACTCCTCATAGTCGGGGGCCTGAAATCACAGGCTTCACAGGAGGCTCTGCAGGAGCACATCACAGCTTGCAGACCTCCAAGTCTGAAATTAGGCATGCAGTTACACTTACCAGTTATGACCATTTTGTACACATTAGCAATGGCCTTACCTGCAGCAGTTTCTTTAGCATAGGGACATATTGAATCCTGGAATAACTGGGTCACTGAATAGCACGAAATGAGACCACAACATGGCAAAAATAAACTCTGCTTGTCCTTTTAGTTAAAACAAAAACAAGACAAAACCCACAAGTGGATATTACTTTGTCTGGTATAATAAAGAACTTGTATGAGCTACAGTCTCTCTTCTGTGTTTCATTATAATTTGCAGTTTATGGCATTTATACCCAAAGACTCCCTGAGCAATTTGCATTTGCTTAATACATACAGGATATATAACAACATTCTACCTGTACAGCATTTTTCATCTTCAAAGTGCTTTAGGGTAATCAAGGAAATCCTCATATAACCTCTGAAGCAGGTAAATAAATATGATCATCCCCCATATCAGAGTCTCTAAGTGGCAGCCATTGCATTTGTACTGGACCCTCTATCCATGGTGTAAGTAGATATGGAATGGAATATCTTTTGTTTTCTCAGTACTGCACCTTTAGATTTGTAAGATCTCTTTCTGTGTGCCATGACAGAGTTGTCCTCAAAGTTGTGTCAGCATGTTATAGAGGAAAGACTCCCATACCACTTTTCTTTCTCTGCTTCTCTGAGGGCTTTACTTTAGTTCTTTCTTGTTGTTTTCCTTAACTAGGGAGTTCTCAGGAATTCATTAACTTTCTTCTAAGACATAAATCTCAGTAACCCCTAGTCACTTATGTAGGCCTTGAGACAGGATACCTGCCCCAAAGGCTTTGCTCAGACTCAGGTCATTAGCAGAAAGTCTCTATTCTCCTGCACTTTTCTTTGCATTTCTTTACTGTTAATAGTATTAATGAGCTATTATTGGCTCCTTTCTGGTAGGTTGAAAGACCCTTGGGTTTGGTCAAACCTATGTGTGCTTCTCCTCTGTCCCAAAATGGACTGTTGGTATTTTCCAAGGACCTATGGAAGATGTCACTAGACCCAAAAGGTAGTGGGGTGGAGAAAGTGAACTTCTCCAACTCACTCCCTCAAGCTAGTAATAAGAAATAGTGAGTCTGGGACTTGATGGAAGGGAGGCTCTTGGGATGTTCCCTTGAGGTTTACAGATTGGGAACTCAAGTATCTGAGCAAACACTTAAGGACTGTCCTAGGCCTTGTCTTCACTGCAAAGTTAACTCAAGTTATAACTTGAGTGTTGCCCTAGCTCAAGTCCCATCAGTGCACAAAAATACTTACCCTAACGGCAGTAGCATTTTTAATCCAAGCTGATGAGCCCACTGGCTGGAGATATAGGCTAAAGGTAGAGTAAGCACAATTTGTAAGCTCCTAACACTACCACCTTACAATGTAGATGAAAGCTAGCTCCGCTCCAATGCTGCTAGCCCTTTGGTGTACCCAGGAAGGACAGACAAGTTTTCTGACAATTAACTGGGAAAAGAATTCATCAAGTGGCTCAGCTATTGTAGCACAAAGAACCACGGGTGTGCCTCCAGAAGTCTTAGTGCCCACAGGTGAGTGCAGCAACTGAGTGAGTGTGTGTCATAAACAGATAGTTAAGGGTTAATGTCTCTCTTACCTGTAAAGGGTTAACAAACAGGGACCCCAAACACCTGACCAGAGGACCAATCAGAAGACAAGATACTTTCAAATCTCATGGGAGGGAAGCCTTTGTTTGTGGGTTTGGCTTTGTTCTCTCTGGGTCCTGGATGGGACTAGAGGTGCAACCAGGTTTCTGCCAATCTCCTTGCTACAGTCTCTTATCTATTCAGAATTGTGAGTAAGAAAAGGTGGTCATAGTCTTTTAATTTGTTTTTTTTTTCCATTTACATATGTGTACTTGCTGGAAGTAGCTTAAATTGTGTTTCTGCTGGAGAAAATTTCTTTCTATTGTTTACAAGTTGAAAGACCCTGTAACTGTTTACCATCTAAAGTGCAGAGATAAACCTTTTACTTTTTCTTTCTTATTAAAAGTTTTGCTTTTAAGACCTGTTTAAGTTTTTTTCTCCTAGTTAAGGTTCAAGGGAATTGGTGGGGAGAAGGGAAGGATAAATTTTCTCTTTGTGTTATATTCACGCAGCTTGTATTGCCTCTGGGTGAGGGGGAAGGTAACACTCCTCTCAGTGTGGTGATTCAAAAAGTTGAATCAGGCAATCTCCTAGTGTTCCCAGGGTGGGAAGAAGAAGGGATGGGGGAGGGAATGGCTTATTTCCCTTTGTTGTGAGACTCAAGGAATCTGGGTCTTGGGGTCCCCTGGGAAGGTTTTGGGGGGACCAGAGGGTATCAGGCCCTAAAAATTCTTGATTGGTGGCAGCCTATCAGATCTAAGCTGGTAATTAAGCTTAGGGGAATTCATGCTAGTACCCATATTTTGGATGCTAAGGTCCAGAATTGGGAATTATACTTGACAGTGTGGTCTCAACAACTCGACTGTTATTTCACAAAGTGGCTGTTCTCACTTGAGCTAAACTATATTGACAGCAACTTGACTGTATGTAACTCGAGGTAACTGCAGTGAAGCCACACCCCCACTGCTGATCCCTGGCAAACCAAACTGAAAAACTGTGGTCAGTTTTGAGAAATTCAGTGATTTCAAGAACACCTAATGATGAGCAATCAATATTTCTAGTGAGTGCCCCACAACCCCCCATCTAAAATCCAGATTCTAACAAATTATGGGCCTGATTTGCTGATGCTGTGCATCCTCACCTTCCCTTGAAGTCAGGGCCCGACTCGTTCTGAATCACTTCTGTGGCTAATGCAGTACTGTAGAGGACAAGTGTTTTTTTCCTGCGCCTTCTCCTGGTGAAACTTTTTAACTAGATAAATTGTTAAATTATTGAAGAACTTGTTAGGGAACAATTCCTTTTTGTAAACTGGTTCAGCAGTAAGCCATTATAATAAATCCATAGCAAACATGTTCCTTATGAGATGAAGAATATGTGTATAAGTAGCAGCTGAAGAGGACACAAGGCAGCTACTGGAACAAAGGCAGTCCTATAATGTGAGGAAGTAGGTTTGGCAAGTGGGTTCTGCTGGCAGATGTATTTCAGTGAGGTGTCTGAGTCATCTTATCACATATCTGTTCCACTCACATTCTTCAGAGGCACTTAGGGCAGTAGATGGTTTGTAATAGCCCTGGGGCTTTGGCTAAATTATACCCTATGGCTTGTACCCTTGTCTGCAGGATAGTAGTTCCACAGTTTGAGAGATTATTATGAGGTTTAATATATGAGTAATTAGAATATTCTTTTAAAATAATGTTGCTGGTTTAGTAGGTTCAATGAGTGGTTTTCATTGAGCCTTAAATGTAATTCTAGAGTGTGAACACTATGTGTGGCACTGATGATGGAAGCTCTGGACTGATGGCCAAGAGAGGTAACTTTTAGGTTTGAAGATGCTGATTTTAAATGCAATTTATACACTTATTTAAGTTTTAGTTCATGTCCTGGCTGCATTTCAACCATTAGATTTTTCAGATCTAATCATCCCTTCTTTGTTTAGTGTGGTCACCTACTAATTAGACCAGTCTTGGTTAAAGATAGTAATAGCTTAACCTTAAGTTTCTACTGCAAGACTTTGCATTTACAGCTGTACTTGTGGCAAACAGCAATACACATAGAACCTCTTGCTATCACTTGTAAAATTATCACATTTGGTTGCCTGCACATCTCTCCATTTCTTCTTTCAGAATTCTACTGAAAAATGAAGTGACTGTTTTTCACCTCATGTGCAATCCACTCCACCTGCATAAAGTCAGAGTAATTAGACCCTGTGCAGGTGGACTACGGAGCAACTGGAGAGAGGAAATTCATACACTTGACCCAGGACCGGGACCTATAGCTGCCCTTCCTCCAACACCTCTCTGCAACCTACTCCTGTTTATGAGATGGGATGGTCTCTGTGATGGATTCAGTCAGAAAGACTTGCCTTGAGACTATCACTCAATGAGTGGGGATACCACTGAGAACAACCCTCCTGCCAGAACAGCGTCCCTCCACTCCTGTCTTGCTGAGTTAGACACTCCAGTCAGATCCAGCACAAACCTAGAGGTTGGGCCATGCCTCTTTTGCAGTTCATTGAAATGGAGATTCACTCAGCCCAGGGGCTTCTCAGTTAACAGGGGCTTTCCCAGTGTTCAGCCTTTCTGGGAGCCTGAAACCCAAATAAATCCATTTTACTCCATATAAAGGTTATACAGGATAAATTCATAAATTGTCTGTCATCTATAATACAGGCAGAGAGATATGCACAGCTGTTTGCTCTCCCAGATATTAATCACTTACTTTGGGTTTATTGATAACCAAAAGTGATTTTATGAAGTATAAAAAGTAGGATTTAAATGGTTTCAAGGAATAATATATCTCACCCTCAGAGATGTTCCAATAAGTTTCTTTCACAGACTAGACTTCTTCCTAGTCTGGGCCCATTTCTTTCCCCTGGTACAGTCTTGTCAGTTCCAGCACACATCTCAGGTGGTAGCTAGGGTTATCTCATGACTGGCAGCCCCTTTTCTGCTCCACCTCCTTCTACAACTTTGGCACAAGGCAGGAATCTTTCATCTCTCTGGGTCCACACCCCTCCTTCTAAATGGAAAAGTACCAGATTTAAGATGGATTTCATTATCAGGTGACATGGTCACATGTCACTGTAAGAGCCCTAGAGTTTGTAAGAGCCCTACACTTGCAGCTGTACAGCACTGGGAGTTAAAGCTGTCTTCATACAGCTGTGTAGGGAAAGCGCTGCAGTGTGGCCACATTTGCAGCATTTGCAGCAGTGTTGGGAATGGTACATTATGGGCAGCTATCCCAGCATTCAAGTGGCTGCAATGTGCTTTTCAAAAGAGGGGTTGGGGTGGAGTGTGACAGGGAGCATGGGGGAGATAGAGAGAGTGGATTTTTGGAGCTGACACTGTGTCAGCTCCCTGCCTTGCAAGTTCTAAGGACTTGAAGAGACACAGCACCAACCTTCAATAATTTAAAAAGTTTTGACCCCTTCCCTCACCCCTTTCTCATTTACTAAATGCAAATAGCCTTCAGACCAGATAAGCAGCTGCTCTAAAATGGACCCCTCCGTCACTCCGGGCTGCTTCTCTTAAGCAAACACTAGGGGATCCCTCCTCCCTGCCTCTGCTCGAGCAAACAGTAGCTGTGTTCATTTTTTAGATAAGCAGCTCCGGGAGCCCCGAGTTCACAACAAAACAGAGTGTTATCTTTACTTAAAAGCATTATGGGAATGTTCCGGAGGTCAGTTACAGTGCAGTAAGATTAATCACTGTTTACACTGGCACCTCGGCACTGCAAGAGCAGCGCTATAGTCTTTATTCCTCAGGCCGAGGTGGAGTACAGCCAGCGCTGTAGCCAGGGAGATACAGCGCTGTATGTGCCTTGCCAGTGTGGATGGGGAGTAAGTTACAGCGCTGTAAAGCCACCACCAGTGCTGTAACTCTCAAGTGTAGCCAAGTCCCTAATCTCCATTCCCCATGGGCTCACCCACACATACATGGGAAGGCTTTCAAGTAACTAAGGCCATTTACAACTGATTGCTTCTGGAGCACCTTTAATGGTCTTCACTTAATATGTTTACATCAGTGATATAAATTTGTATTTTATTCTCCTAACTTCAGATATAGAAATAATATATGCAAACAAATAGGATGAACACACTTAGTAGATTTCAAACTTTTTAATGACACCATACAAGGGGTATTTAGCATGAAGCATATTCCAGTGGTCATATTCATAAGCATATTTCCATAAAGCATATGGAGTGCAACGTCACAGTCTCCACATCGGTCGTGCAGTGTTGGAACCACAGAATCCATGTAATTATCTACTCTGTGGCTCCTCAGCCTTCTAATCCAATCCATGTGGGGTTTGCATGAACATACTATTGCACAGACACCCCATCAGGGTACTCTTCACTGACAAGAGATGCCAAGTTTTGTGCATCTCAGTGGGTGGCATTTTGCACAAGTTACTGTAACAAACTCCACCATAGGGTCAACAAATCCTGCATAGGCTGTGGTAGAAGCAGGATGTGGAGCTGAACAAAACTTGGAAGTTGTGGCAGTGGTGGCTTTCTGGGAGGTAGCTGGGCAAGAGGACACTGAAAGGAAGCAAGGGAATAGCTGGCTGGGTGGTAGGGTTTTTTAGGAGTGGTGGGGTGCCTGGAGATATTGGATCCCTAGGATTGCTGAGGTATCCTGATGTTGTTTGGTGGTTGCTGAGGTGATTGTCTTTGGAGGGGCACATTAGGGTGACTGGTACTGAAAGGGAGGGAGCTACTCTTCTGGGACCGCTGCTGGGAGTTCAGTGGTTGGCTGCTGCGGGTTGCTGCTGGTGGGCTTAGAGTAAGTCCAGTGCACCTTGCTGGGGAAGACCTGAGGGATCCTAGTAGTAGTGCTGGACCCCTGATCTTTTGCTGCTGCTAGCATTGCTTCTTTTGGCTGCTGCCATGGCTTAACACTGCTTCTTTTTAGGTAGGAAGCACTGAGTGGGTGAGGAAGTGTTAGCCAGGGTTTTCAGAACCCAAAGCAGTGGCAACTTTATTGTTTCTCTCAAGGCACTGTCAGGAATAATCAGTGGGGACACAGTTCCTCTGTCTGATCTATGCTTGATACAAACCAGAGTGCTTTTACCTAAAACTACTTTATTAGGTCTCAAGCACACACCCACCCACACGCACTGTAGCAGTAGGTTTAGAGCATTCCAACTATTTATATTTATCAAAGTCTGAAATGGGTTTCAAGTGATCATCAGCTGGTTCTCTGGGGCCCTTCTATCCATCCAGCTGATAGGGAAATTTAGGTGTCATATCGTTGCCCAGAGAAAAGTTTCCTCAGACTACTCCAGAGAACTCTTCCTAACCAAACTTTTAGATGTTTTCTCTAGACAAAACACATAACTCATAATAGCCCTTAATAGGCTAGTACCTTCCCTTGCAACAGCCAATAAAATTCATTATTCTCCTTATCAGCAGAGCATTTCTAGTCACACCAACAATAAAACTTACATGTCAGAGGCACCTAAAACCAAGCTTGGCTGTCCAACCATTCCTTCTGTTTTCATGGCCCATTAACTCCCCATCCCAGTCTCTCATGCTGATTAGCACAGCTGCGAAGATGCAGCTGCATGGCCTTGCCTCTCATGGCCTAAGATTATTCCTAGCTAAGTGATGTTTGGTTTTCAGCTGGCAGTGGCTGAAAACCAACATGATGGCTGACTGCAGTACTGTCAAATTCCAGGCTACATGCAGGAATATCAAATTCAGGAGCTAGAGGAGCATTGAGAGAAAGGTGCCACTGCAGCATGTGGTGGCTGACAGGGGACAACAGCTCCTGAGTACAGCTCAGCAGAGATGCAAACAGGTGTGAATGACATGTCTGACAAATGCATGAGTGTCATGCAGGCCGTGCAAAACTTGGCAGCCCAACACAAGTCCATAATCAACTCAATTAACTGATGCTGGATTCACATAGTACCGTGGTTTTTAAATCTAATGTAGAATTAAAAAAAAATCTTTTACTACCATTCTAGTAACAATGACCAAAAGCCATAATATAACTAAGTTTATTAAAATATTCAGTGCTATTTGGATTTCTATACCGAGAAACGCTTTTAGTAGATTGTGCTTGTTCCTTCCCAACCTGCAGCAGGCATTATCAAAAAAATTGTTTCCTTTAAACAAAGATCGAATTTTCAAAACTGCCTAAATGACTTGTCTTAGGGTGTGTCTACGGTAGGGCTGGAAGGTGTGATTTTCAGCTTGAGTAGACATGCCAATACTTGCTCTGATTGAGCTACGGTGCTAAAAGTAGAAGCGTAGCCACAGCAGCCCAAGTGCTGGTAAGGACTAGCTGCCTGAATATGTGCTTAGGCTCTTAAGGGCTGTCTGAGACCTAAGTCCCTTTTCAAAAGTGACTTAGGGAGTTAGGCAACTACTGGGATTCTCAAATCTCTATCTTTGGATGCCTAAATACCTTTGAAAGTCTTAGCCACTTAAAACAATTAGGTACATTTGAAAATATCCAAAAATATTTTCCAAGTTTTGCAGTAACAAAAATCCTTAATACATTAGCTT
The DNA here is from genome assembly GCF_025201925.1 of Gopherus flavomarginatus. Taxonomy (NCBI): domain Eukaryota; kingdom Metazoa; phylum Chordata; order Testudines; family Testudinidae; genus Gopherus; species Gopherus flavomarginatus. Next base: position 253,839,140 of record NC_066618.1, on the reverse strand, counting down.
TGAGGCATCAAAATAAGGCTGATTATTTTAACCTCTATCATGCCTTTGTAACACATGACCATTGTACTGCTTCTTCATTGCACTTGATTGACAATCTGTAAAGCTGTTATCAGAAGGATGTGTACAGTTTTACACACTGCTGAGGGCCTGATATAATGTTCACTGAAGTCAGTGAATCAGGCCCTAGTTGCACATATTTTATGCACTCCTGCCTGTTGTCACATTGCCTGGTATTGGACACAGCTAAGAGTACCAATTTCAGGTCAGACTGCCAAATACAGGGCATGTACCCCAAACTGGTAGTATATTCTATCATAAGATTTCACCAAGCCAGTAACAAAAGTGAGCTCTTGTGTCATTACACTAGTTCACAGAGAGCCACACAACAGTCCCCTAGGCACTCCAGCCCCTAGTTACCATCCAGACAACTGGACTTGGTGATTAAAATTTATTAGAACCCAAATTCATCACACATTAGGTTTTCCAATCTCAAAGGATCACACACTCAACTTCAGGTCAACATGTACTTTCAGGATCTCACCAAATACCACGCTGCAGAGAGTCATTAATAAACTAACTTTTATTAATAAAAAAAAGAAAAGGGAGTTAAGTGGTTAAAGGAATCATATACATTACAGTTGATTTCAGAGTCTGAAGGTCAGGATAATAGCAGTGATGGTAATTCTGCTAGCTTGCAAGAAGTCTCTCTGGATCACCCCAAAAATTGAGGGTCATCAGTCCTTTGTTCAATGCTTCCTTGTTAGAAAAATCACAGTCCAGAGAAATGGAGCAGGATTGAAGACAAAGAATGTCACTGTCTGCAATTCATACCTCTTAGTCCAGGTGCATGGAAAGTTACTGGCACAAACATGAAGTCTTGGGCCATGAGTGCTTTGCTGAGGCATGAAGCGTTTATTGCCTACATACTCCCTGAGGAATCTTCGGGAGGGGACCACTGGAAGAGCTGATAAGCCTTAATGGGCCATCAACACCTAGCTGGCCAGTCTATATATAAATCTGCCGTGTGCGTGTTACCCAGAAACACAAACAGGTTTGAGATACAAACATAGCAAATATTCATAGCTTCAGAAACAATGATGATACATGGATTTAAACAGGATAAAAATAGACTAACTTTTCTATTGATACTTTACAAGGCACACTTTGTACAAGATTTACCACAACTGTGCAATGATAATACATTAGTGTAAACATGGTCACCTTTCTTTTATACAGCATCGCACCTGTGCACACCAAATTGTCACATGCAAAATCCATCAGCTACATACATATGATAAAGCACAAAAAGTGCACTTGAAATTGTAAGACCACACAAGTGGAGGCTGGGCTGAAACCACATGTACGATATCTGGATTGTCAATTTGAGAATTATTGTGATGACTAAAATTCCAAGATAAAAGTATTATGTCAGCAGATTAATAAGTGGCCACTAGCCGTGTGTGAATCCTATTATAAGAACAACATGCACCAAGTACTTGACTTGGATCTATATTTTCACCTACAGTTGTAATGGATTCCATAGTATCTGACAATGTAGATGTCATTCAGAGGGTAAACTTGCTAGTCTTGCATTTATACTCCTCTAAGAATCAGTTTGGTAGACAAAGTGTTCTTATTAGCTGAACATACTATCCAGGAGGTCACAACAGTGGCTTCTTCAGCATCCAGAAGTCAACTAGATACGCAGTAAACTCAATTTCACTTATGCAGTGCTTGCTACTTCACTGAAATTCCCTGCTGTAGTTTTCAATTGTACTGATACAGAGTTGTCTCAATCAAGTTCAGTCCCATTGCTATTACAGTAGCCATACAAAAAAGTGTATCATATCTTCTTTTGTAGCCTGTTGAACGGAGATGTGCTAAGACACTGAAAACTGCAATTCCAGTTTCCTGAACACAGGGGAATTAACTGTCTAGCCAAACGCAGAAAAGGTAATAACCTTCTATACCTCTGATGAGAAGGACCTCTTATATGCATTACAGTACGTAGCACCTCCCCCAGGATCCCAGTCAAGAAGTAGACCTCTTTGTGCTAAGCATTGTATAATCATTTAGTAAGAGTTCTGCCTAGGGGCCTTCTCTAAAGTCTATTGAAGTCAATGGCAATTCTCCCATTGATTTAAAAGGAATATGGAAGAGCTCCTTGAAGAACTTAATATTTAAATAGACAAAAGAGACAAATCACTGGGGAAAGGAAGTAATATCCCTATATTACAGATGTGGAAACTAAGGCACAGAGCGATTAAGTGAACCCAAGGTCAAACAGGGTTTATCTTTACATGGGTGTTAACTTGTATGTTTCCACTATCTCAAGTCCTTTACACACACAAACCCCTTAGCTAGAGTATGGTGGTGATTTTAACTCAAGTTGACATAGACTAATGCTTGAGTGAGAACTCAGCAGCAACTAACACTCTGCAGAGTAGGCCCAGGTTAGTGCCATGTGAATGATGCTAATCCTCCCACAATTCCCTTCACATGCCCAGAAAGGACAGTCAAGTTCTCCCACAATGTACTGGGAAAAAATTCATAGAGTGGCTCAGCTGACTGGAGCATAAAGAACCAGGGGATATGCCCTGGGAAGTCTTTGTGCCACACACAAGCAACTGCAGTTGCTTCAAATATTCTTTCACACTGTGGCTGCTCTCACTTGAGTTAGGCTGATACCAGAGAAATAAGTTAACTCTACAGTGAAGACATACCATTAGAGAGTATGTAGTAGAGCAGGGAATTAATCACAGATCTCCTGAAACAAGTGGCCCTCACACTTCTCTCCCAGGCTAGTAGGGCATTGGCAGGGATTTCCCCACACCTCTCTAAATTCCCCCCCCCCCACAAGTAGTCAACTAGTTACATGCAGTATACCAACATGTATCTGAAGGTTCAAGTGGTGTATCTACATTCAAACAGCCTGAAGCACAAATACAGCTACCTGCTGAAGAAGTGTCCCCCACAGCCTAAAGGCAGTTCCTGATATTTGTCAGTCAAACTTTTCCCATTTACTGAAGTTAGATGCACCTATAGCCATCTTTTCTCTCTCATAAAAAAAAAAAAAAAAAAAAAGCTTACAAAGAAGGAAAGCTACCCTCTGCTACAATTGGTAAAACTGGAGGAGCCTGGTTTGCCAAACTGATCAGCAATCCACTGCTGACAAACTACGTGAAAAGGCTGCAAAAACACAAAGGCCCTGGACTACATTGACATGCAGAAAGCCTTATAAGCCAGTCACTGTCAAAGCCAATTTTAGAAATACTTAATAAGATTGTTAAGAATGCTGAAGACACAATACAGACTATGCGAACAAACATGGCTGTCACATCATACTTTCTATGTAAGCAAGAGATACCACACACTACAAACTGGAGGTCAGTGTTAAGTGCATTGTCATTGGTTAACCTTGAAGTTGGACACTGATTCCAACCCGACAAATGCTCACTATCTTTCTGCAAGCAACTCAGCCGACTAGTTAGAAGCATGCAGTGCAACCGTGAAGGACTCAGCAGTTGAAAAAGTGAAGAACTCTCTCACCACAATCAAAAAAATTGCATACGTGGCTGATGATGCCAATTTGCATTGGTGCATTCAAGTATTAAGTCATTATGTATGCTATCTTGATGTCAGTGATAGGCTAGTAGATGCATTTCTAGATATTCAGGTTATAGAAGACACATCAGTGGTATCTGTGACAACTCATATTTTAGAAGAGTTAAATGCTTGCAAACTGGACCCCAAACTAGGGTGACTAGATGTCCTGATTTAGAGGGACAGTTCTGATATTTGGGGATTTTTTTTTAAATATGGGCTCCTATTTACCCCTCCATCCCCCGCCTGTCCTGATCTTTCACATTTGCTATCTGGTCACTCTACCCCAAACAGATGGCTGCTTGTGCATTTGAAGGACCTGCAAACTTCTCTGGAAGATATGGTGGAGTACAAGCTTTATTCAGAGAACAGTGTAACACTAATCTCTTCTATGCACACTGCAGAGGCCACTTACTCCAACTAGCATGAGCTGCAGAATTTTTAAAAGACATTAAAAGCTATAAATATAATGTCATTGTTATACTTTTTTCAAAAAAGAGTCCAGAAAGACTGAATATCTTGGGAAAAAATAGAACATACCCTGCAACCGAAGTTCAAATTAAATCAAGCTGGGAAAACTTGCTGGCTCTCTCATGAGCAATCCTTGGCTGTTGTCTTAAAATTATCACAACCATTATTACTGGCTTTGGAAAATATTTACCAGGATGGGACAGATCTAAGCCATGAGGCTGGTGGACTACATTTGCTACTACGTTTAGAGAAGACAAATCGCCATTTTCTCTCATGTAAGCCTATCGTTGAAACCACTTTGGTCATTAAACAATTCTATCCAGCCATCTGCTACAACATTAGTAGATCTTTGTCCATCAATAGGAGTTACACTTGGATCAGAGAGATATCCATTGACAACGTACTTGGAGAATATCACTGTGCCTCAGTGAGAATACCAGATTCAGGACAAGTTGCTGAGAAATAGGGCAGACTCACTCCTAAACTAGTGGTTATTCTTCCATGAGATATACCAAATCAGTAACAAAAGTAAACTTCTGTCTTGCCACAATGGCTAACAAAAAGTCAGAAATGCAGTCTCCTTAGGTATCCCAACCCGTTTCAACATCCAGATACCAAATTTAACCAAATAAAGGGTTCTTCTGATCCCAAAGGACCAGCCACATACCCAGGTCAATATATAACTCACATCACCAGAGCTGACTTTCTGATTTCCCCAGGGGTGTTCGACCCCCACTCTGCCTCCAGCCCTCCCCCTACTCCACCCCTTCTTCCAAGGCCCCACTCCAGCCTCACTTCTTCCTACCTTCTTGCCCCTGCTTCTCCCTCTCACCCTTGTGCCTCCTGCCTGCCTCTGAATAGCTGATCAGCAGCTGATCAGCAGTGGGTGGGAGGTGATGGGGGAGAGGGAGGGCCCAGAGCACCTACAAAATCAGTGCCTATGACTTACATAGTACCCAATAATCACACTGTTTCCAAACCTTTAGTATGTAATAGCTAAAGGTTTATTTATAAGAGAAAAGAAAGGAGCGAGTTAAAATGGTCAAAGGAATCAAATACATACAATAATTGCAAAGTTCTTGTATCAGGTTTGAAACAGTGATGGAATAAAACTGCTGACTTGTATTCTCTCTGGTAACATCGAAAAGATTGGAATGTCCTCAGTCCATTGGTTGTGATGCTCCTGTTAGTGTAAGCTAATACTCCAGAGATCAGAGCAGGAAAGAGGCAAAATGGAGATGTTTCTAGGGCCTTTTATAGCTTCTCTGTTGTGAAGGGAAACTCATTGTTCCAAGCAAAGCCCCCAGCACAGTTTGTGGATAAGTACAGGCACAAGATGGAGTCCAGTGTCACATGAGCTGGTCACATGCCCTTGTATGCTTTGATGAGTCATAGCCAGGGTGATTACCCATATTCTGGCTAACGTCCACAGGAAAGTCCATTAGGTGGGGATAAGCTTCTTCCCTGACACATTGGTTTCCTTAATGGGCCATCAACCTGAACAGTTTGCTCACAATGTGCTGGCTAGACTGGATGTAAAATACCTTGTGGGTGTTACCTCAGAAGCAAATTGAAGTACAGTTATATAGTCAATATTCATAACTTCAGATGTAACAATGATACATGCATACTAATAGCACAGAGTGGAATGTCATCTGACAAATGAATGAAGATTTGACTTCAACTTCTTTTTTATCACTAGTGGCTCGACCTGATCTTTGCGGGGAATAAGAAAATAGGAATTCATTTCTTGCCACTCCCAGTCACAACAGCTATAGTTGAGCATTCTTTTTTGGTACTGAATAGAATTTTGTGTTCTGAAAGAAGTCACCATCTGCCTGATCATGTGAATGAACTAATAAGCATATGAACTGAAGGACTGGAAGTACCGGACATGTGAGAAGCCACCAAAGATGAATGCACTGCATCCGAGAAGTTCATTAACAGAGTTGTACAAAATTACAAGAAGAAACCAGATGTACTGCTACAGTAGAAGGCTTTAATTTGAGTGATGATTTTAAAACATGAATTAAATCTAATAAAATAGTCATGAAACATTTTTCAGTTTTTACTGTGGTGCTATACAGCTCACCTTCATCCTCACGGTCTCATCCCTTGGCCCTTGCCCCCGTGTAAATGCGAACACCATCTTCAATTTCAATTCCTGGGGAATATCCAGGTCCTAACTGCCTACCAGAATGGACCCTGCAGGCAGAATATTCTCAGACCCTGCCTAACTCCAGACAAAATGAGATGGGGAGAGAGAAAGAGAAGCAGCACAAAATGGGGATGGAGGAGGTGGCGGCGGCCTCCCTTATAACCTTTAGCCCAGCAATTAGCTATTCATCCTGGGGGTTCAACTTGCCCTCCCTGCCTGATGCAGAAAAGGGATTTGAATTTGGGTTTTCCTCCTCTTAGTAAAGTACCTCTAACTTTATAGTCTAGTGTCTGTCTCATGCTCTCTCCAATCCAATGCATATGTATCTATCTATCTACAGTGGAAGAGCTTTAACAAGAGAGACTGAGGCAGCCTCACACCAGGATATCCTAGAGCCCAAAGGAAACTAAAATTCAGATCCTTTCTCCGCATCAGGCAGAGGGGGAAAAAATATTAAACCGAGACCTCCCACAGCCTGGGTTAGCACTGAAGTCCCTGGGCTAAAAGTTGTAAAGGGGTGAGGGGGAAAACACGCTCCAATTTCCCCACTGTTCCTTGTAAAAAATAGCTTAGATACTCAACTGCATTAAAGGCTCCACAGCTGAGAATCCCAAGCAGACATCAGTACTTGCCTGTGGCCTGGATTTAGGCACCTAATTCCCTGAGGGGTGGGGTTTAGACCATGCCACTCTTCTCAGTCTTTCCTACTGGCTTAGGTCAGTGGTGTGTAAACTGGGGGGCACAAGAGGTTCTCTGTGGGGGCATGAAGAAACTGGGATCCTGTGGGTCCAGCAGGACCCTCTGCCATAAGAGAGGGAGCAGGATAACAACAGAGTGGTCTTTGCAGGGTGGAATGGTGTGGGATTAAAAAAAAAAAAAAAGTCCTTCCACACTGCAAACAACGTGAGTGCCCCAGGCAGCAGCTGCCGCCCTCCGGCTGCCCAGCTCTGAAGGCAGCACTGCAGCCAGCAGCAGCACAGAAGGGATTACTTCAGATTACAAGTAATAGGGAGGGAGACATGACAAATTCTGTGAATGGTAAGTAGGCACGACTGGAAAAGTTTGCACACCACCAGCTTAGGCGACTCCCTACTCAGTATTTTTGCTTTTGTGGATCCCATTTGCAGCACCTAACTCTCCCCATCAGGGCCGGTGCAACCATTTAGGTGACCTAGGCGGTTGCCTAGGGCGCTAGGATTTGGGGGGGCACCATTTTCTTCGGCAGTGACTGTGGCGGCCGGATATTCAGCTGCCCTGATTGTTACCGGCATTTAGGCGAACAGAGCTGGGGCAGGGGAGCTTGGGGAGGGCTGCCTGCAGCAAGTAAGGGGCAGCGGGGTGGCACGCAGGGGAATTCCCCGCCTCAGCTCACCCCTACCCCACCTCGGCTGCTTCACTTCTCCCACCTCCCAGGCTTGCGGCGCCTAAGCTGATTGGCGCCGCAAGCCTGGGAGGCGGGAGAAGTGAAGCAGCGACAGCGTGCTCGGGGAGAAGGCGAGGCAGGGGTGAGCTGGGGTGTGGGGGTGCCTCAGGGTGGAGGGGAGTCCGGGGGGAGGCGCAAGGTGGAAATTTCGCCTAGGGCGCGAAACATCCTTGCACCGGCTCTGCTCCCCATGCATTGCAGAGGGAGCCTGGGTGCCTAATTTAGAGCTGTGGATTCAAGTGGGTGGCAAAGCACTGAAGTCCCTTTGCGGATCTGGGCCCTATTTCTTCTTTCATCCCAGACCTCTTGAATTCTCTGCTATTGTAATATGGTTCCAATCGTTATTAGCAGCTTTTTTTTTTAAACTGTATTTATAAGCCTTGTGTATGTCACCTGAAGAAATGGCAATACAGAATAGGAGTAAAATTCATCTCTGTGCAGAGGGCCAGGACAAGACTCAGGGCACCATTTAAGTGGGACAGAGTTTTCACAGGGATGAATTTCACTGTAGAAATTTTCAGGCCTAATAGCCCATATTTAATGAAAAATTTGTACATTTCTTATATCCTTCTTTCCCACCCTAGTGTATTATCTTTGTCATAATGTCTTTTATTTAAAAGGCATAATGCTGATGAAACAAATATTTGTGGGTGGAAAATGGTGTGTGTATGTTGTTTAGAAAGAATTACAGAGATTTCTACTTCCCATGGGTGAAACACTATCAAACTCACAGCGATATATGACCGTCTTCATCTCACATTGGATAACTGAAAATATATTCTAGCACACACCAAGTGACAAGGGTAAGTTCATCTCCACTCACTTTCACAGTGATCTCCATCACAGTCTGTATTTGTAGCCAGCGAGTCATGGTTGACCTTGGCCAGCTGAAGCCCCAAATTTGGCATTTTCAAAGCTGACCTTTCCATGTTGTGGCAAATCAACCACAATCACTTCACACTTTATGCCATCTGCCATGTATTTGTATTTATTGTGCTTTAATAAGCAATACAACCTGCGTTTCTAAGTTCTGCTTTAAAAACCACCACAGTCTTTTCCCTGCTGAGCGTAATAAAATCCACAATGGAGATTTAAAGGAAATGAGTAAAAAAAAATTAGAAGAGAACACAAATAATGGTTGAAAATATAAACACATTTGTTAACTGCTGTTCCTTGCTGTTCCATAATGCTGATGAATTACTCAGCCGTGTTGTGTTGCTAGGTGCCCATCAACCTTCAGAAAATCCACACACTTCAGGCACTGCATGTGTTTTAATTTAGAAAGAAATATTTTAGCACCAGCATATCAGACACTTTTGTCTTTCCTTAATAGAAAAACAAAACGGTTCCACAAAGGTATTAAAATGAAAGGATTATAGTTCAAGGAGGAGAATTACAGGTGCGATTCAAAGCAAATTCCAAATGTACAGCATACTCACATTTTCATTTTGCCTTTACTGTTAGTTGTTGTTTTAAAGATAAGTGCTGCTCACTGAAGTGACCGACCTGCAAAAGCAGGACACAATGGAAAATAAGCTTTGTTTAGTTCATGGTTTTTCATAGATTTTTAACAGAGGCAGTGGAAGCTTGCTGAGAATGGTGGTACAGGGAGAGTCTGGGGCAGAGGCGGGAAGTTGGACATAGGTAGCTGTTTCTAGCCCAGGCCCAATCGCCTGGGTTCCTACCTGCTCCCTTGCTTTATCCTGGATGCTGCAACAGTTGCTCCAGACTTTCTGGGTCCTGCTCTCCCCTCAGCCTCCAGAAGCTGCAGGAGCCTAACTGGCGTAGCCTGATTGAAATGGTTTGTGACATGTGCAAGTGTATAAACACAGACCCACCCCACAGTATTCCCATTGCAAGGATGCTAGCAAACATTTCCCCCTCCCCGGGTTCTGCCACCCCTGGATTTTAAGGCCAGACAGGACCATTCTGATCATCTAGTCTGACCTCCTGTATGACACAACTTATAGAATTTTACTCAGTAATCAAACCCATAATCTTTGGATGAGCTACAGCATCTCTTAGCTTGTATTTATGCCATTAGCTCACCCTGTCAGGCGTGCATGGAAGCACTAATCTCAAACTGAACCACTGTTAGCCAGCTAGGGCCACATTTTCAAATTTGGACATAACGAGTTGATCTACAACAACATATGTGCAAACCTGCACATTTCCATGTGCAAAATTGTTATTTGCATGTACAAATCACTGAACTCTGACTACCTATTTGCATACAAACATAACAGATGGGTGTGTGGGGTGGGTTGTGCAACTATATGCCCATAGAAAATATGGTGTCAACAGGTGTATTTGCAGTTCTTGCAAACATCCTTATTGTGAGCACATTTGATGGTTTGCCCCCCACAAAAATGGCAAAATTGCTCCCATTTCAGGCTAGAATGGTAAAATGTCACGATGTCACATTAAGGGAACATGACCTAGTAGATTAATTACTATGCTAGAATTTAGGAGACTTGGGTTGTATTCCTGGCTCTGCAACCGGTCTGCTGTGATATTTTGGTCAAGTCACTTTCCCCTTGATGTGCCTCAGTTTCCCCATCTGTAAAATGGGGATAATGCTACCAACCTCCTTTGAAAATTACTTGAGCTCTACTAATAAAGAGTGTGATATAAGTAGTAGTTATTATTATTTATTTTTATTATATGCTTGTCCTGACTGTAATTGGCAGTCTAAGGCCCTATGCTAAGGATGCAGATGTGTTAAAGGAAAAGTCACTTTCATTCTAAATTTTTGATTTTAGTCATATTGGCTCAATCCAATGAGCACTTTTGGGTCCCAAAATATTATGCACCTCTCCCTCCACCCACAAACAAAACAAACAAAAATAAAAGATATTTGTCAGGAAGCACTAAGAGACTGCCTCTTGTTAGACTCAAATTTTCCTGTGCATTCTTTATCTCCCTGAAGCTTCTTACCCAAGTCCCCTACCCCACTAAGGAGCTGCATCAAAAACCAGTTGTACAGGAGATGGTAAAGTAACTGGTAAGTGTATTCACTAACTTGTGACTCATGATTCACTTTGCATTTGTGAGTCTTTGAGTTTGGTTTTCTGCACACATTCAGATGACTGGCTGTGTGTGCACGGTTAAGCTGCTACAGCTTCACAGTTAACTGCCTCAACTCCTGACTTGCACCTCACAATAGTTATGCTTCTGGCTGACAAGAAAATGTAGCGCACAATAGCTGGATTGTCACAAAATTAATGAAAATACATATATTAGAGAGGCAAGTATGTCAATAAAGATGTGCGGGAGCACCATGAGAATGAAAACACTGTAAGAATGCAGAAATGATATAATATTATGCAGTGTTCCATGTGTATTTTAAAGGCAGTAGAAAACTGGCTGACAGCATAGTGCGTTATTTGAGAAAAGGCCTGGGCTCATGTAACTAAACCATTTTGTAATGAATAAACAAGGCAGCAGAGTTAAGTTTGCATGTGCTGCCTTCACTTTGTTAGTTTGTGACTTTTGAATGCTTAACTGTATAAAGGTTACATTCTCTTAATATAGCATCCTATAGGTAACAAGAAGTGAATCCTCGCAGAGGCATATGAGATGTGGAGAGAGGACACATGCTCTGATGGGTAAAGCAAAAGGCTGAAGTAAGAAGATCTGGATTATGCTCTTTTCTCTGGCAATCAGAACTGGGCAAGTCATTCTGCCATCTTTTATGCACATTGAATTGTAGCTGCCTTGAGAAAGCTGATTGGTTGCAATGGAATGAGGCAGAGTAACATTTAGTTCGTGACCAGCTGCAGTACAAGTGTACCTCACACTAGCCTGTTGCACATTGAGAGAAGGTTTATTCTGCAATTAGACACTCGTGACTGGTCTGTGCCAGCTGACTTGGACTCATGGTGCTCGGACTCAGGGGCTGTTTAATTGTGGTATAGATATTCAGGCTTGGGCTGGGCTTTAGTACCATGTGAGGTGGAAGGGTCCCAGGACTCAGGTTGGATACCTGGGACTCTCCCACCTCATAGGTTCCTAGAACCCTGGCCCAATCTACACCACAATTAAACAGCCCCTGAGCTGGCTGGCACAGGCCACCTACTGTTTTTTAATTGCTGTGTATATGAACCTTAAGTGTCCATGTGGCCCCTGCTGGCATGCATTAAAAGTTCCCTAGTGTGCTTTAATCTACTCCTGTTTCAAAGGATTTCAAAGAGTTTCTTGAGAAAACATATCAAAATTTGTCTCTCTTTCTGTGCCTCAGTTTCTCAATCAGTAAAATGGGGATAATAGTTTCTTCAGAAGTGTTACACAGGATAAATTTAATAATATTTATAAAGCATCTTGAAATCCCCAGATAGAAAATCCAATGGTAGCACAGTATTACCTCAAAAGTAACGTCAGTAAAAAATGAATGAATATTTATATCAGTGATGACCTGGGAGATGTCAGACTTTACTCACATCTGAAAGTTGAGATTCTGTCGGATGGGACATGAATTTTTTAAAAAGTCCTACAGAAATATTGGATTTATAAGACATTCACATTACAAAGGAGCACCTTGTTTTGGACAGTTCTCAAAGTACCACAGGGGAGAAGAAGTACATTAACTAAAGACTCACATACTATGGCAATTTTTAAAGTGTGTATTTTTCTTCTACTTGACAGACTATCCTACCTCTGAAGAATGTCTATATACCCAGGTACTGTAGCATGATGACAGGCAATGGATCAGATTTCTTTATCTTGCTTGACCAGTGAACATTTTAATCAGTTTTAGAATTAATCTTTTCTTTATAAACCTTGAGGATGACACAAGAGCACTGAAACATGAATGAAGCCAAACATGTAGAGCAGCTGCAAAATACCTAGCACGAAATGTATTTAGAAATAAGAAATATAAGGGGGCCGGGGACAGGGTGAAGTATATTAAAGGGCCACACCATCAGATTTCACAAACTAAGAGACCCATGAATCCAACTTAACAGGTGAAAAATCATCATCAAAAAGAGTCATCAAATACTTTCTTGAAGGCTTAGATTTTTGCACACAAGCATGAGTAGGGAGTCATGGCTCATGGAGGACAATGTACCTCACACAGTAGTTCCTGCTTTTAGAACAGTCACCATGGGCATTCTAAGAGTGAAGGGTACTCAACGAGAATTAATATTTCCTTTTTATAGGTCAGTCGGTTAGTGACATCCCAAAACACATTAAACAATGTAAAATTCACAAATGTTGACTCCATCAAAAACAAAAATAGGCCATACATTTTTCATTCCAGTAGAAATGCTCTTATGTGATCTGAGGAAGGAGAAGTGGTCTGCTTCATCTAGTCTCGGGGATGGGGGTATTACCAGGCAGTTATTCAAAACTGCTATGTTTTGCTGTAGGATCAAGTCTGTAAGAGCATCTCTCTCTCTCTTTTTTTTTTTTTATTTTTTTTTATTTACTTACACTCATATCAGAGGGCTGGATCAAACTCTCAACAAGGATTTTATGAGGGATCTTTCTTTTCACTGCACCTCAGCTAAATTTTTAAGTCTTACATCTTTTTATAGTTGCTAGTTAAAAATACATATGCTACTCCCAACTTCAAGCTGGGGGAAAAAAATCTACTCTAAGAAGTGCCTTACTGTTACAAAAAAGACACAAAAATACCAGTGAAGAGCATGGAGAGGGCCAATTTCAGCTCACAGATTGCAGACTAAACCTTTGTCAAAGGCTATTGTGCAGAAAAGAACACAGAGAAAGACTGACAAAGACAATACTCATCTATGCAGAGCAATGCACTTCGATCACCTGTTGGCTAAAACCAAGTGACTGCAATGGGAATTCAGTATGCACCAGTTATGCAGGGACAGACCATGCATATGTTTTATTGGACACAGAACACTAATCTAATTAAACAAATGGTTCATATAGTATTTTTGTCCCAATGCAACATTTTTTTGGACTGAATAAATTCCAACATTTACAATAGCTAGCCACCCACATCTCCCTCAAGATTTTTAAAAATTGATTTATTAAGAGAATGATTAGTGTTTATGATAGTGTTTCCTGTAAAATAAACATTCAACATTTGGTTTGTCACAATACTAGCAAATTATTAAACCATAATCAAATGATACATTTGCCAAGAATGGACTTTTTTTTTTTTTTTGGTGTGTGTGAGGACATGATCAAATCACTCAAGTCTTGTAGTTTGTCGTGACTCATGATATTTGATTAAAAGAAGCAGTTTATTACCAGTCTAAAGTATATTAGGGAAGGCAGTGCTTCCTAGTGGATGGAGCACTAGAGTGGGACTGAGGAGATCTGGCTCAGCCTCTCAATGACACTGGTTAAGACATTTCCTCTTTCTGTATCTCACTTTCCACATCTGTAAAATCCTCTCTAAAGTGCTTTGAGATGTACTGACAAAGTGCACTCTGTGAAAGCTAGGTATCATTATACATTACAACAAAAAGAGACCTTAGCTCACTCTAATAGTTCTCTTGAATCAATGACACTTAAGTAAGGATTTCAACAGGACTAGGCCCTAGTTTCAGTCTGGGCTATATCCACTAATTACATCAGCTCTGGGTGTCTAGGCAGCTTCCACTTCCTAGCTTCAAAAATTGCTAGCAGGTACCCTGACAACAGCAGCAGTAATCTGCACCACCAACCAAACTGTTCATGAGAGAAAATGCATGACCTAGTATGTAGGGAAAAGTGCCTTGCTTGAGTAATTCATACTTTCTACTGGTATATTTATCTAAGGTACTTGTATGGCCTTCACTAGTGTAGTATTTGAGCACCTCACCATCTTTATTGTATTCATTCTCACAATTGCCACATGAAATAGCAAAGTTCTACTATCCCTATTTTACAGGTGGGGATCTGAGGCCCAGATAAATTAAAAAGCACTTGCCAGAGGTCACAAAGAGAGTCTGTGGCAGAGCCTAGGATTGAACTTCAAACTCCTGAGACACTCTCCTGTATTATAACCACAAAACCATTCATTCCTCCCAAATAATGGCAGTGATGTCACCATCAGTTATAGATATGGCAGGTGTAGTAGAAAGAGGGCCTGAGACATAAGGCCTTGTATCAAAGGCATGGTATGAGGCCTAAGCTAAAGTAGGAATCAAAGCTTTGCTGCTATAAAGTAAAGTTAAGTTGTGAGCAAGAGGCAGGCTCTGCCCACAGAATCTGGCAAGAACAGGGCTGATATTGCAGAAACATATATTCTTAAGCACTGCTAGATACAAGATTATACAGGCAAACACATTCCAAAAGGTGGTACCAGAACACTCTGATACCAGCACATTGGAATAAAGATAATAGGAACACACTGACCCATCTTAAAGATAAGGTCAGGATGACAGCATAATGGATAGAGATACTTTGGTTAAACCAACAGGTACAAGGCAATGAGTGGCACCCAAACGTCAGAGGGTGACACATAGATACGTCATAGGAGCAATACTTAATTTGTTTATATTGGTGTATGAAGTGGTTATCTCAGAGGGAGTGTCTCTGACCAGCTGAGGGCATAGTGGAAAGTCCCACCACAAACTTAGCTGCATTCACTGTCATGGGTATACATGCACTGAGTGTACCTGAAGCAAGTATAAGGCACCAATACTGTGCTTCATCGACAATAAACCTGACCAAGTTCCTTCGCTATGAGCTGAGTTTGTGGTTATTGGGCAATTCAATCAAAATCTGCTATCTGTGCAGAGTTGAGACAGCACGCTGAAAGAACACACACACAGCCAAAAATCTGACCACAGCCGGCAGCTAGAAGTTATGTCGAGAGGTATTGCTCAGTGATTATGGTTAACTTTACATTTTTACCTTCCTACCATGAGCAGCTAAGTAAGAAATTTCTTACTAAAAGAAGTCATGTATTGACCAAACGAAAAATTACCCTTTTCCCCTTGCATACTCACACAAATAGAAGTTCTATTTTTTACTTCCCAAAGTTTTCCCCATTGTGGAAGTTAGCCAGTAAAATGCCGATGCCTCTCAGAAAGCTCTGGAAGTTGTTATATTTAGAAAGAAAAAAAAAACTTCCCTATGTCATTACTCTGAAGGGTGTGGGTGGGTCCTTCTCCGTTTTTTGTTTTTAATTAATATCTAAACCATCTTGAGTGAAACCATCTTTGTTTCTGAAGGCTTACAGCAATTTGAAATTAGCTTTTGTGATAACTGGCACTTGGAAGCTCACCAAGAAAATGGTTCTTTAGATTCCATTTCATTATGAGATTTTTTTTTAAGAGTGCAGAATATATTTTATACATGATACCATGCTCTGCTGTGATATTTATCTTCATGGCTACCGAACACTGCTCAAGAGTTATCCTTCTCACTGTTGTGAAGATAAATGCAAGTGCACAATAATCCATCATGTATTCTCTCTCTAGCTATATGGTATAGATGCAGAGAAACATCGTGCACACTTTGCTGACAAAAGAGAATTTGAGAACAGGTATTAAGAATGCTTATTTCATCTGAAACCTGCACAGACTCTAAACAGCAAAGGCAGAGAATAGCTGGGACCAAAATGCAAGTGGCCAGACCTTGAGACCAGCAACACTTGCAGTGTGGGATCTGCAAGAACCACTCGGCCCATGAGGGCTGCATATCTGCATATGCTTGGGGTGGAGTGACTGCCTTCAGCAGGAGACTTAAATGGCTGATGAACTCCTTCCCCCTTCTTTAGTACCAGAGGCTGAGATTTCCTTCAGCTTGACTACCATGCATACACTGCAGTCAAGCATTGGGTCCTGATGGCAAAGGAGGCTGTATGCTTGCTATAGTGGCCTCTGCAGAGGGTCAGGGCCCAGGGAAGGGAGAGGATGAATAGAGTGTGCAGCCCACCGTCCCTTTCTGACAATACCAAACTGGAACTAGCTCATTCAAGGAGAAGAGACAGGAGTTTAATGGGATAATTAACAGTTCCCACCAAGTCAGTAGGGGGAAGTTGCAGCATTAGAGAAAAGGGTTTTAGTGGGAAATTGCCTCAGCACTTTAAAAAAACAGGTAAAAGCAAATAATACTATACACAACTTTAATATCTCTTCCCGCTTTCATCATCAAGGTTTGAATGCTAAATCTTCATCATTACTGCACAAAATGTTACCACTGCAACTACTGGATTAACTACAGTAGCTGGCAGCTATTATCTTGTGTAAACAAGCAACTAAAGGAGGATGCATAACACACAGGAACGGAGTTACCTGTAAACAAGGAGGTCTATTTTACAGGTAGCATAGCCAAGGACAAATACATGAAAGATTCTTTCTAAGCGGAAGTGACTAGGTCTTCAGTACAGAGTTAACTTGGGCTCTCATTCAGGTTTTTCTCCTCACCACCCTCCCAGACTCACACAAACTCCTCTCACCTGAGTTTGGTAGTTCTTTCAACCTGGGCTAGCTGGAATGGCTGAGGATATGCATTAAAGCCCAAATGAGGCTGTCACTTGGTCTGGTGACCTACCTGATTTGCAGTTCAGATATAGGCTACATCATTAGAGTGCTGGTAGTCCTCCAGTGCCTTCCCACAATTTCCCCTTTGTGCCCAGAAGGACAAGCAAGTTTTCTCACAATACACTTGGGAAGAGTTCTAGGATGACTTAGTTTATTTCAGTACAAAAAAAACATGGGATGTGCTCCCACACGTCAGAAGAACTCACATAACACCAGTTTCTAGCTGCACCTTTGCAGCATGGCTGCTCATAGCTGGTACAGGCTAATCATGGGACTGCTCAACTGAGTTAATGCTACAGTGAAGAGAAGAGGTCAGGGTTCTTTTCCCAACAGGTGTAACTTAATTGCTTAATAATGATTGTGAAGGGAACACAGTTAGCATCAATCAGCAGAAGTGGGTCTAGAACTCATGATGTCCTAATTCCCTGTTGTTGCTATTATTTGTATTATGGCAGCACCTGCCCTTATCAGGGATCTACCACAACTTAAGTAGTGGGGACAGGGCATCAAATATACTTGTGTGGGGTGGGTGAGATCATTTAAAAGAGGTATCTGCTCACAAGTAACTCCACATAAATAAGCATGCCCCCCTTCATCATTCCTTACAAACTGGCATGAACATACCCAGGATTGGTCAGGTATGATACATAAACAAAAACAATAAAAGTCAACAAAGGTTTAAAAAGCCACAGAACAGTACAGCAGATGTGCCTTACTATTTCATTGTGACCTTGATATTGCCATGACGAGACAGTGCTCCAAAAGTAATACATTTCATGCTTTCCTATGTTTGGTAGGCTCTCTGAAGAACCTGCATGCAAATAGGATCTTAAGTACTTGTAATCAAAATACTATTATCTTTGAATGGGCTTTCCATTCAGGCTGCTATTCTTGTAGTTTCTAAATTAAGAATAAAAAGGAAATGTTTCAGATTCAGAATATTTCACAAATTCAGCATATTCTAATTTAGCTACTAAGAAATTTCTGAGAAGAGGGGAAGACCTCATTCTACGAAATTGCATGGGGGTGAGGCAGGTGAGAGCAGTTGGCCAGATTGTTTGTTGTATAATCTGATTTTACATAAAGAAGCTTTCCTAGCTCAGCTCTTGTCTACATGTGGAAATTGACCAGCAGAGTAAAGCACAATAAATTATACCACTATCACTATTCCAGAATAACTCCCCATACGGACATGCTATTCTGGATTAATTACTTCAGAAGATTATTCTACTATAGCCCTACTGATCAATTTCCCCATGGAGATAAGCCCTGAAATAGGAAACCTTTGCAGTATGGATTTTATATAACAAAGAGACCAGCCAACCCCTCTGCTGCCCTCTTCCCCTTCTCCATTTTCCTGAAATTCCAAATAACAATTTGTTATTATTATTTTAAAGGAAAAAAAGGTAGTGTTTGCTGGTTAATAATGATACAACGAGCAAGCTTATAGCTCAACTGTTTTTCTCCCCTAATTTTCAATTTTTTAATTACATAAGATGGTAGGGTTAAAATATCCATTAATGCACTTTTGCAAAGGAAGATTTCTCAGAAATAAAGTATTTGCTTCTTCTGAAGAATTCTGATTCTATTCTTAATGCTGTCCAAATGCCACTTACTCTTGAGTATGTTCATTTTATATGCCCTGGGGATATTTATATGCAAGACTCTACAACTGCAAGTGACATTTCACGCACAAATTGCTACCAACAATCATCCTTAATATTGTCTATTTTTGGAGTTTGCATCAGAATATCCCTTCTGGATTAATACATTCATATTAACATGATATCTTTTCAGCAAATAAAGAATACATGTACACACTAGATAGCTGGCGTTTACACATTTACCAGTCTATTAGTATCTAAGACTATAGCACTATGCTACCTGTGAACGCTCCAAAAGAAGAAACAGGAAAAGAATATTTGTGTGAATTATAGCAAGAAAAATATTTAAAGCAAACATGAGCCTCTGAAAATGACAGATTTCTTCACTAAAAAGCTTATGCCCTAATAAATTTGTTAGTCTCTAAGGTGCCACAGGGACTCCTCATTATTTTCTGTAAAATGGATACCTTTGTTGAATGAGTATTGAACTTTGGGAACAGTAAGGAGAAGTTAACATTTATATGAATAATTTTCATCCACTACAAGACATTACTATTAATACATTTCTAGTCACATAGCACTTTGAGGATCTCAAAATATTTATAGAAATTTACAAAGCCTCACAATACACTTCTTGGATAGTTAAATATTACAAACATTTTTGGAAAAAAACAACCCTGAGTAACAATATGGTTGAATCGCATGTTAGAGTTTTGTCTACATGAAGCAGTAATGTGCTCTATGGGAATGTGATTTCTACAGTGTATTAATGTATTGCACATTAATTGGTCTGTCTAGATCCTGCTGGTGCACACTAAGGATTCCTTAGTGTGTTTTAATGTAATACTGTTTGAAACAGGACTATGTTAAAGAACACTAATGAACCTTCAGTGCATGCCAACAGGGTCTACATGGAACAATTAATGTGCAACATGTTAGTATGCTGTACAAAACACACACCTGTAGGGCACATTGTCGACTGTGTATTTGAGCCTTCAGTCAATGACAAAGATGGAAATAGAATCTAGGGGCCATAGCATGACATCAGTGGGGAGTTCTCCTTAAAACTAATGGCATGGTTTGACTCCCAGCCTCCTGCCTCTCATTGCAAGACAAAACTCACCCTTGTCTTTGGAAAATATTATTGAATAATAAATATTTTAGAAAGAAGGTGGATGAGGTAATCTTTTATTGGACCAACTTCTGAAGCTGAAGGTATTACCTCACCCACTTTGTCTCTCTAATATCCTGGGACCAACATGGTTACAACAACACTGCATACAAATAGGGTGACCAGACAGCAAGTGTGAAAAATCAGGATAGGTGATAAGGGGTAGGGGTGGGGTAATAGGTACCTATATCAGACAAAGCCCTAAATATTGGGATTGTCCCTATAAAACTGGGGCATCTGGTCACTCTACATAGAGCAATGTAAAATATTCTAATACATTAGAATGTAATAGGCTATTAGGGACCTCTTCAGCACAGAAATCCTTCCATCTTCTTGTCTTAATAGGCAGCAGGTTTAAAACAAATACAAGGAAGTTCTTCTTCACACAGTGCACAGTCAACTTGTGGAACTCCTTACCTGAGGAGGTTATGAAGACTAGGACTATAACAGCATTTAAAAAAGAACTGTATAAATTCATGATGGTTAAGTCTATTAATGGCTATTAGCCAGGATGGGTGAGGAATGGTGTCCCTAGCCTGTGTTTGTCAAAGGAAGGAGATGGATGGCAGGAGAGAGATCACTTGATCATTGCCTGTTAGGTCCACTCCCTCTGGGGCACCTGGCATTGGCCACTGTCGGTAGACAGGATACTGGGCTAGATGGACCTTTGGTCTGACCCAGTACGGCCATTCTTATGTTCTTATGTCTGCACTGTTTATAAGGAGCTTCTTCTGGCATGCCCAACATTAAACAGAGTTGATTTTTGGCTGGTTCAGAGCCTTACAGATTACTGTGTAGAGAAAATCTCAATATTTTCAGATCTCCTTTGTTCCCTACTTCTTTCTGTTCCTTGATAGCTCCTTCTAAATCAGTGTTTCCCAAACTTGGGATGCCGATTGTTTAGGGAAAGCCCCTGGCAGGTCAGTTTGGGCCGGTTTGTTTATCTACCTCGTCCATAGGTCCAGCCGATTGTGGCTCCCACTGGCCACGGTTCATTGCTCCAGGCCAATGGGAGATGCTAGAAGTGGCGGCCAGTATGTCCCTTGGCCTGTGCCACTTCCAGCAGCTCCCATTGGCCAGGAGCAGCGAACTGTGGCCAGTGGGAGCCACGATCAGCTGGACCTGCGGACGCGGCAGGTAAACAAACCGGCCCAGTCCTCCAGGGGCTTTCCCTAAACAAGTGGCATCCCAAGTTTGGGAAATACTGTTCTAAACGAATAAAAGCCTCATTTGAGGAAGTGGGCAAAATAACTAGACATTTAATAGGTTTTTAGAAACTGGAAGTGCTATGCCACAGAAAGAAAAAGGTTTTATTCCAACTATGAGATCTCAGCTCTTATCAAAAGATATAAGGACTGGATGGAATTTTGAAATTTCTGATTTACTTCCCACTTCACCGTTGGTTCATTTCATGCTGTACTGCTGATCTCCAGCAATGCTCTGTTGTCTAAGAAATAGAGGACCTTTAACAGTATTTGAAGAGGAGGCAGGAAGGGGTGCAACGGTGGCTTTAATGAACCTTTCTAACTCCACCTGCACTGCGAAGACAGTCCTGGCTAGTGCTTAATTTGTCATGGGTTCAAGCAATTATTTTATTTCATAACTGATGCAGCAAGGGCCTAGAGGTGCCAGGGCTATGAACTGCCATACCTAGAGGTGCTGGGGCTTAGCCCTGGCAAGCCCTGGCACAAATTAAGCACTGGTCCTGGGGCCATTTTACACCTATCTGGTTAAAGCATCTGATCTAGAGTACCTAGAGCAGCTGGGCACTGTTAGGGCACAAGGATGCCCCAGCCACATGTTTCTTCCCCCAGGCCTTGCCGTTTACACTGGTCTCAAAGTCACTGTGATATAAGAGTGTATAGGGATTGCAATGGAGATTATAATAATGACATTATATAAAACAATGACTCAGCCTCACCTTGAATACTGTGTGCAGTACTGGTCACCGATCTCAAAACAGTACAGAATTAGAGAGGGTTCAGAGAAGGGTGGCAAAAGTGACTGGTGACATGGAAAAAAATATGAGGGACCACAATAAAAAAGATATGAAATTATGAATGTCTAGAGAAGAATGATCAGGAGCATCTGTTCTCCCTATCTCATAATGCAAATACAAGGGGATGCTCAATGAAAAGTAAAGGTGGCAAATTCAAAACCAATACAAGGAAATACTTTCTCATGCAACATGTAATTAAACTGTGGAACTCACTGCCAGAGGAAGTCCCCGAAGCCAAAATTTAGCAAGTTTCAAAGTGGAATTAGACATTTATATGTACAACAAGAATATCCAGAGTTACAACAGTTAATGCTGACATTTTTGGAAGAGATATTAAACTTCATGCTTCAGGGTTTAAGTTAATCTCTAATTATTAGGGATTAGGAGGATACCTAATATGGAGGCAAATCATCCCATATCTGCCTAATGTGAAATTTCCTGCACCTTCTTCTGAAACATCTGGTGCTGGATTCTGTCAGAGACAAAATACTGGATTAAATGCACCACAGGTCTGTTCAAGTGTTCCTATGTTCCTGTGAAGGCTCTATGTGAGTTCAGGATCTCCCTATGCTGGAGTGATCCTCCTGTGGCCATTTATACTGGTTTTAGGACATCTTTATGCCAGCAAAGGATCTGGCTTCAAGAAACCAATTATCTGAAGTGATACTTTTAAAAAAATATTCTGATAGACCAGAGTGAACTTGCCATAGTAATTACGGCAGTGCTATATTCTAGATCTAATTTTCATCTGACTGCTCTAGTGAATAGGCATCCTAATTTTCTATATTCCTTGCCAGGAATTAAAAAAAAAAAAAAAAGACTGACCACAGACCCAATCTTCCTGTTGAAGTCAACAGGAGTTTGCTGTTGACTTTAGTGGGAAAAGGTCCAGGCCTAACTGTTCTAGAAAATAGTAATGTAATCTTCCCCATACTTAGAAAATAACACTGCACATTGCTGATGACCTTCTGAGAGAGCTGAAAGTCTTTCTGGGAACTGTATGGCATATGTCTTTTCCGAGAACTTTCCCACATTCTTGGCAAGTAGTGCACCTCCTTTTCTGGCCCTTTCTCCTCTGGAGGAAATGCACCAGGGACCTGATCCAACTCCCACTGAACACTTCCCATTGGTTTCAATGGGAGTTGCGTTGCCAGGATTGCTTCTAACATTCCAAATCTCTGAGCAAAGAGCTACCATTTTAAAATCAAAGACCGCCTTCTCCTGCAGGGAAAAAAACCCTCTCAGAAATAAAACATCCTGCCTGAGGATATTTTCTTCTTCCCCCCAAATATGGATTTTGCAATCAAAATGACACTGACTCAAAGACTGAGATTGGCAATATTCAGTTCTGGACCAGTATAAAATTTAAGGTCCAGTATCTCCCTAGCCATCGGAGCATGAAATGAATGCCTCATAACATTAGAAAGCCAGAATTGAACCTGATTATGTATGGAAAAGCTATGTTAGGGGAACTCTGGATGACATTAGCTCTGCTGTTAACAAAGCTGATAATATACAGATACTGGCAGGACAACAAACCTCCCAGAGAGGAACAGTGACCGAATGCAATGACTGATGAAATGAAACATTAAAATATTCCACACAGGATCGATTCTCAGAACCAAGTTATCTCATTTATTATTCTAGTCATCTAACCCTCCTAAAAACAGGAACTTAGATCTGTAAAATTGAAAGAATTAAAAAAATCTAATTTCCTTTTCATTCTTTGTTCAATTTGTACAGTTGACTCAGTTTGGGTACTGAAAATAAATTGGTCAGTTTCATTTCCTTTATATTGAGTGCTGGTGCAGCTTAATATTAAGATTCTATTGGCATTCATTTGGGATGACCTGCATAGCTCTTACATCATAGCTATTTACAAGTAATATGAGCTTGACAAATTTAAGCCAATAAAAACCCTCACAGCACACTGTATACTGTTTTGTGTACACACATACATGTATTCATCAGAAGAGTGAAGTGTTGTCCTTTTAGTACTGCAGCTAACAGCGGCAATATTTAGATTTAATCCTTTAGCACACACATATAGCCTGTAAGAGTAGGAGTGCACTGTCTGAAAAGACTACAGTTCCTGCTAGCTGAGCATAACTTAACCTGCATTGCACATTTAATTGCACTGATTCAGGTGCAAGTTTAGAACACAGGAATTGCCATCTAGCATCACATCAGTGGTGCATATAATCTAATGTCTTGTCTCTGACAGTGACCAGCAACAGCAGCTTCATGGGAAAAATCTTATGGGCTATTTCTCCTTGGGGAACGTTTCCTCCAAACTCCTAATAGTTCGAGGTTGACTTATGCCTCAAAGCTTGAGGGTCTAGCTCCTTTCCAAAGCTTTCTAAATTTTTAATATTTATTATTAGAACTCTGGATATTTGTTATCCAGCATTTGTTCTTTTTATCATAGCTTGTAGGGTGGAAGGGAGAGGGGAATAATATTACCTGCTCAGTATGAACAGTTATTTTCAGGTTTCTGGGTGGATCCAGGATTGCTGCTAGATTTCTCATTCTCTCTCTCTGTCTGTTTCAGAATATAAAACAGATACAAATATTTACCTTTAACACTTCATTTTGCGTATTTTAGTCCCAAACCTGGAGCCCAAATTCACCAAATGCATAGAGGAAGCTACTGTCAAAGTCAATGGGAGTTACATGTGCAACTGAAAGATAATCAGGACCCAGGATTGGACCTAATAAGGATAAAGATACTAAAAATAATAACAAGACTGCTAGCTCAGAGGTGAATCCCTGCCCCATTGAAGTCAAAGAGTTTTGCCACTGACTTTTATAAAACAAGGGTTTCACCGCACATCTCTTTAGACTATGCCAGATTTCCTTATTTTTATAAAATGAGTATATCAATATATATATTGGAGGTGGCGCTTATGCAGCCTTTTAAATTTTGATCTGCTAAAAATAAACAGTTTAATAGTTTATGCCTGTTTGCCTATTAGAAAAGATGGTTTATTTTTATTTATTTGGGAGGTGGGGTAGAGGAAGAGAGAGGATAGTGTGTGTCTGTGTGGGGGCAGAGATGGGGCTGTTGGTAGTTAGCTAAATCAAGTTGTAATGGGGTGTACCAAGCATTTACTTTCCCCTACTGGAGATCCCAGTGCATTGCTGCATCCTGCCCTAGGAAGTTGAGGTGAGACTATGACACAGTTATAAAGGTTACTCAGTTGCTTCATATTATCTGGAGCTGTCATAAACAGATAAGTAAGAGTTAATAGAACAGAAGTACTTCATCTCTCTTTTGCTTGTAAAGGGTTAACAAGTCCAGTGAGCCTGGCTGTCACCTGACCAGAGGACCAATCAGAGGACAGGATACTTTCAAATCTTGAGGGAGGGAAGTTTTTGTGTGTGCTGTTAGATTTTGGTTGTTGTTCACTCTGGGGGCTCAGAGGGACCAGACGTGCAACCAGGTTTCTCTCCAATCTCCCTGATACAGGTTCTTATAGATTTAAAATAGTGAGTACTAGGTAGATAAAGTGAGTTAGGCTTATTTTTCTTTATTTGCAAATGTGTATTTGGCTGAAAGGAGTTCAAATTTATATTTTTCTGAAAGGATTTTAATTTGTACTTGTATACTTAGGCTGGGAGGGTATTCCCAGTGTCTATAGCTGAAAGACCCTGTAACATATTCCATCTTAAATTTACAAAGATAATTTTTACTATTTTTTCTTTCTTTAATTAAAAGTTTCTTGTTTAACAACTTGATTGTTTTTTTATTCTGGTGAGACCCCAGGGGACGGGGTCTGGATCCACCAGGGAATTGGTGGGGAGAAAGGAGGGAAGGGGGAGAGAGAGGCTAATTTCTCTCTGTGTTAGGATTACTGTCTCTCTCAGGGAGAATCTGGGAGGGGAAGAGAGAAGGAGGGGGGAAGGTGCATTTTCCTCTCTGTTTAAGATTCAAGGAGTTTGAATCACAGTGATCTTCCAGGGTAACCCAGGGAGGGGAAGCCTGGGAGAGGCAACGGTGAGGGAAAGGGTTTACTTTCCTTGTGTTAAGATCCAGAGGGTCTGGGTCTTGGGGTTCCCCGGGCAAGGTTTTGAGGGGACCAGAGTGTACCAGGCACTGGAATTCCTGGTTGGTGGTAGTGCTATAGGTTCTAAGCTGGTAATTGAACTTAGAGGAATTCATACTGGTACCCCATCTTTTGTACGCTAAGGTTCAGAGTGGGGAATTATACCATGACAGGAAGAAACCAGAATCTTTAGAGTCTATAAAATGATCCCAAATATTCTGTTCTAGATTGATGGGGTTTAAACACTATACCACTGTCAAGAAAAATTATCTGTGCATCAATTTTCTAAAATTCAGTGCATAGCTTAGAACGAAACCTGACATTTTGCTCCTGGCATCCAAGGTTTTGTGTCACAAATTAGTCATTTAAGTTTAGCCAATAACCTATTGTACAAATGTCTGCAGTTAAACATAGTCATTGGTAGTTTCTCATAACAGCTTTTACTGATGCATTATTCTAACGGGCTTTTCATCTAGCATTCAAGAAAAGTCAGAGAATAATAAACATTTATGGGTCAAAAGCCTTCAATCATCCTGAAAGTATAATCTGTTTATAAAGGAGATAGACATTAGAAATTTGATCCAACACTCATTGAAAGACTCCCACTGACTTTACTGTGCATTGGATTGGGCCCTCATTTAGAAAAGAAAATCTGATCTAAAACTGAGTACAATTGGAGTTATTTTGCATTTA
This sequence comes from Gopherus flavomarginatus, assembly GCF_025201925.1. NCBI lineage: Eukaryota > Metazoa > Chordata > Testudines > Testudinidae > Gopherus > Gopherus flavomarginatus. Next base: position 253,812,520 of record NC_066618.1, on the reverse strand, counting down.
CAATCCAATATTTCAAAGGGTCAGTACTTGGTAGTGTCTGTAACCCACACACTTTTCTGTGCTTCCCAAATAGCATCTATTTGTGCAGACCTATGGAGTCATAGAGGCATTTCTGAAAATTAGACCTTGCAGAATGCACCCAAGATGCTGACACACATGGATTTTAGGAGTATGAATTTTGAGAAGTTTTCAGTGTGCCAGGGTGCTTTGCACCATTCTAGGTCTGTGCCTATTTGGGAACAACCTTCTTCACTTTTCCCAGGGCTGTCTGGGTTGAGAGCAGTCAAGGTATCTAACTCTTTTAAAATTACAGTGTCTGACTCAACAGCCAAAGAAGACTGATTGGAGCGCACATTTACATGTGCCTTGTAATCTGAAGACAGGATCATGTTTATACACTAGGCCATACCCTAAACTTGGCCTTTTTGCCTAAATACAGCCTTCAACGCACACACATGGTGCCTTTGGAAATATTATGCTGTGTCACATTTGTGCCCCAGTATGCATGCACATATAGTATGGTATGTGGATTTGTCTGCACAAGTTTTAGAAAACTGCATATAGAAGTGGAGTAGAAATATTTTAACTAAGAATTAAAAAATACATGAAATGTGATTCTATTTCTGATGCTTTGTTAAATTATGGTTACACACACACACACACACACACACTTACTTCAATTTAGAAATGTCATTATGAATATCAATAGCCTGGAAGAAAGATGATGGGGAGTCACCTTAACTGAGAACGTATTTGTGTCCTTGACTACTTTATTTTCAGATCTGAATCGCTGTGCTATTGGAATTAGTTATGAAGCATTATGCATTACTTGAAGGGAAAACCTTACATTTTTATTAAAAGAAAAATACAATATGGATAAGTGCCAGCCTGTTCATTGTATTTATTTTACTGGATTAGAAAAATAAGTAACTTAAAAAGAAACTTCAGATTGCTCCGTATAAAACACACATACATCATGTTATTACACACTGAGAGCAGAGCTGTGCAGGAATTGGAATTTCCATTTTGCAGGAAATTCTGCAATTTCAGAATTGAAACTTTCCAGAGGATTTCAATTTTGTCTCAATTTTTACAAAAGTTTATTTAGAAAAAAACTCTCCCTCCAAAAGATTATAGTTTTTCAATAATGTTCCATTTTAACATTTTCAGAACAGAACATTTCAACCTTTTGTTGTCAAAATGACTTCTTGTTTTGAAATGTATTTTATTTTGCATTATAAAAAACTCAAAATCAAACCATTGAGTCAGGCTAGATTCTCCCCTCTGATACATGGACAAAACTCCCATTGGAATTGCATCTGGGTAAATAAAGGCAGATCTGAGTCTCCGTTTTTTAATGAGATATCACGATAGTCAATCTAGTAAACCAGCTAAACAACTTATTTTTCCCCCTACTAATAATGAATGAACTTTATAAGGCTGAATACAGACAAGCCCAGAAGAGGTTGGATACTGAGACAAAACTTTTGAGGTCTCCCCATCCAAAAAGTAAAATGTATCAGCAGACAGGCCATTAGCAATCGTGTTTTAAAGCTCATGTTTGCTTTGGACTTGTCTCTTGACCCTGGAGCTGGTAGGAGACAACACTATATGAGCCCATCCAGTAGCCTGAATGAAGAGCCCCACTTTTGCTTTGCCCCCAACCCCAACACTGAATGTTTGTGAACATCTCAGGTTGTATTAAATGAGTTCTCCCTTTTCCTCTCTGGCTGCTCCAGCACCACGCCCCAGGCTCCATATACACTGCTGTTATGCAGCTGTGTAAATGGCTGCAAACTCTAATTTTTTTTTTTGCAAAGATACCACATAAATCTGATTGCACTGCTTAAATCCACAGAAATGGTCATTTTCCTGCTATCTTCCAGCTCCTCAGCTTGTCTGCCTGCCTTTTTGTCTTTGGTCTCCATGTCAGTGTGTTTCTCTGTGTTTTCCCCACAAAGTGGATTCTGTGGGTTTCCTGCTCAAGCTCCTGTGTTGCTGCTGATTTACGATGAATGAATGACAGGAGGCTATTGGAGGGAGATCCTTCACAAGTCAGGACAAGGATAGGAGAGACCTTTCCCACTGGACTGTCTTTCGGGGGTGTGGGAGGGTACAAAGGAATTGAAGTACTGTTTAACTAACCACTAGAATTACTATTTTGCCTACAATCAGATCTAAAGAAATAGAACAAAAGCGCAGAATGAAGCATAAAATGCTTGCCTTGCCTTACGAGGGGAGGTAAAGGCCACATAATTCTTTATTACTGCAGTATCATTTGCTCTCCTACAGGCAAGGTTAGGTCAGCACTTGCAGTTTAAACTCATATTTTCAGAGGTTAACAACTCAGCTGTAAAGATTCAGTCTCAGCTTAATACCTGGCAAATAAAGTTGCAGCCTTGAAATAGTAGCTTCTGTTCATATCTACATCACTTCATCCCAGAGGATCACAAAGCATTTTAACACACTGAACCATAGATAGAAGAATTTCACCTACCACTGAAATACAGCCTTTTCTGAGGTGAAACTCAGCAGCTGTTTAGCAGCATATAACTGCCCTATACAACATTTTAGACAGAGAACAAAGACTATATTAAACTAAAAGAGGAGTTCAGGTAGTAAAAATGGAAATATAATGATATATAGTAATAGTCCTATTCTTCACATGCAAATACAAGTTCACCTAAGAGATTTGTGCTCCATTTCACAGCTTCTCTAGTATATTAGGTAAGGACCATGTTTATCATTTTCCATAAACATATTTTTGAGAAACATAACCATGGTGGGGCAAATGCAGACTTCTACTATATGTTTAAAGGGACATAGCCAGCTTTTCATTATTTTGAATTCTTCCAGTCACTCCTGTTTGTAAGTACCTTTCTAGTAGCTTTCTTTTCCAAGAGATTATGCTTTAGGTAGCAAATACTGCTGAGATGCTCACAGTACCTTTCAACAGTTTTCAATGTAGTCAAATCAGAATCAGATCGCAGAAACTGTAATTGAGCTAATAAACATTAAACTCAGCAAAAATTAGCATAGTTGTCTCTATATATTCTTTTGTTTTTACTGCCACAGTATCGGTGTTGTCACTGAACATACAGGAATAATATATGTCAATCTTTCACTGAGCCAGAAGGAGATAAACAGAGACAATTGTGACCAACATTTTCAAATCGAAGCGTCTATAGTTAGGCATCTAACTCCATATTTAGGTACCTAATTAAAAGTGGTCTGATTTTCAAGGATGTTGAGCCTAACTCCCAGTAAAGTCTGCAACTACAAATGCTGGTGTAACCTCACCTATAGGAGTACAAATAAGCGATTGATGTATTCTTCATTCTTGACCTTGATTGAATGTGCGTTCTTCTAAGTACCTGAAAGGGAATGAATTGATTTCAGTGGGTGTTGTGGGAACTCATCACCTCTGAAAATAAGGCCACTTTTATGTAGGTGCTTCAATACAAATGTGGGTGTCTAACTTCAGACAACCAGGTTTAAAAATATGGGCCTTCCATTTTATGTAATTGTTTTCCCAGGAGAAGACAATATATTTAAAATACTTAAAATGTTTGTTTCTGATCTTGCTTATACTGGCATAAATCAGAAGTAACCTTAGCTGCAGAAGACGGAATTATACTGGTGTAAGTAAAATCAGGATTTGACCAATAGCACTTAAGTACAGTACAACCCCAATCTTCTGAACATTGATCTTATGCCACCAAATGTGACTTCAGCCAATGTTCTAGTGGATGTACAGGTTTGAAAAGACAGAGATTTGGCAGCAAAGAAGAGTTTCAGTTCTCTCAAACAAAGAATAATCAGGCACATGGCTGTATATATTTGTGATCATTTGGTATGTCCACTGAGTGATTTATATATTAACTTACATACTGTACCTCCTATAATCTTGAGATGTTCAGTTTTATTTACTTTTCAATTTTATGAGCCACTCAAACCTCAATAAATTCATACAATAGTAGTTCTACCGTATCTGTAGAATTCACCCTGCCCCCCCACATCATACTAGTATAACTCCCAACATTTCCAATGACTAAAGCAAAACACAACTCCACCCAGTTTTGGCCCAACACCCCTCTGAAGCTGGAGGGGCAGCCAGACCAAACATAAGTGGTGCCGTGAATCCATGTACCAAGGCTGCAACAGCATTTTGGAACTCTGGGGCAAACTGCCCCTCAACTGGGACATGAGGGTTGGGGATCAAATAGAGATAGTTCTGTTGTGAATTTTGTAGATAGGCTGGATTCTGGGCTTGAGCCATTTGACAATGTCCCTTGAGAAAATGCTTTTGTGACTACTTTCTCAAAGAAGCTTTCTAGGCTCTGCAGCCATGGAACTACTGATTCTGAAGGCCTGAGGGGGGAGGGGAATCACCCCAAAACAGAATAGCGGATGGTTTCTAGTAATCTAATGTGGAATTGGTTCATCTCTGACAGACTAAGTCAGCATTAGCTGGGGAAGAATTTAAAGGGCCTTAGATCAAACTGAATTTGCCCTGGCTGATGGAGGTGGGAAAAAGAGATGATGATGATCTAAACTTTCAGAAATGACAAATGATTTTGGATAGCTCAGTTTCAAGATGCTGAACTTTAAACATGTTAAAGGGTCCTGATTTTCAGAGGGTGGTTGTTCAGCATTTTCCAAGAAGCAGGTCCTTTTAAAGTGTCATATTGCTACCCTCCACACTCCCAAATCAGACTAGCTAAATCAACAGTCACTTTTGAAAATGTGGGTCAATATACATGGACCAAATATCAGGATATAGGAAGTATGGAGCCTATTTGCATTATTTCTCCTTCCATTCCCACCAAACGTACCTGCACCAGCTCCTAACCAAGATTTTTGTTGTTGTTTCTTTGAGGCTTCTATGCCAGGCTGACCTGTTTCACTTAGTTTCTTAGGTTGGTCCACATGGAACAAGCTTGTTTACTGAGCTTGGAAAGTCAATGATTATTTTGTGCTGGATCTGGACCACTGACTGAAATTCTGTCCTCAACATGCCCTGTTTATGTGAGCAATTGCAGATGTCTCTGGAAACTATATGATCCCACAGTCAGTACCATATGGGATGCAATTACTAGGCTTAATGAGGTGCTTTCTGGACATTATCAACATTATATGGCTTTTGTTGATTTTTGTCATTTTTCAACATTTTTCAAAGACAGACTCATTAAGTTAAAAAAAAAAGAAAATTTCAATTTTAACCAAGATTTATTATGCCCCAGGTAGATAAATCTTGTTTTCGTATTTGAATAATAACATGATTTATTTCCAGTGTAGCTGAAAGGTCAAAAAAAGATCTGAATGAAAAATAATAGTGCCTCATGCAAAAAGACAAACCTTTTCAGGAACTCTGAAGGAAAAAAAAACCCCATCTTATTCAGTTCCAAGAATGACTAGATCAAACTCCCAGCTTCCTCAGTTTAATGATACACTTTGCTTACTGTTAAATACAGTTTAACAAGAAACATATCTTATCTCTTATTGTCAGCTTTCTAGGTGCCAAATATTCCTCTTGTATTCTGTTCTTGCTCTAGTAGAGGGCAGACCACCTTGGAATCATTGAAACATAGCTTAAATTATTTTTTCTTTTTGGTGGTGGGATCATAAACTTCTAATTTTATGTAACTCCACCGGGGCAATGAGGAATAGGCTGTGTGGAATCTGCTCAGGCCCCTGATGGAGTTCATTGGCAAAATTCTGGTAGTGGGCTGTAAGCAGGTGCTGGTACTTCAAATGTAGCTGACAGACTTCTGGTTGTGTCTGAGACTCTTCTCATGTTTGTACAGCACCCAGCACAAGTCCCAATTGTGCTTTTCCTATGGGTGCCACAAAAATATAATAATTATGAATTATAGGGAAGGAGAAACAGAAGTGGCAAGTAGAGAAAGTGGATATCTGGTTGCCTGGGATCTCAAATGTAAATGGGGCATGTGAGACTCTCGGAATCCCACCTAGAAAGTGTGTAAGGAATAGTTTATATGGGAATATTACAATTTTATGTTTAAAGTGGGTTGCAACTTGATTAGATTAAAGTTGATTAGATGAAAGTTGGAATTTCTGCTCCAAGAGAAATTCAATTTTTTTAAAATGTGTTTTGGAATGAAAAAGTATAGTTTCAAAATTTCCTGTGGAAGGGAAAAATCCAAAAAAAAATGTCATTTCAAAATAATAGAAATGTTTAGTTTTGAAACTTTCAAAACAAAATTCTGCCTGGGAGCCCAGATTCACTGCAGGGAGCCTGGAATCCCTGAGACATTCTAAGGTTTCCAGGCTTCCAGCTCCATGGCTGAAAGCCTGGACTCCTGCCATGAAGGGTTCCATCAGAAGACTAATCAAAATCAACCCATGTCTGTGGAATGTTTCATTTTTGATGAACTGGCATTTTCTGAAATTAAAAAAAAAATATTCCACTGGAAAATTTTCTGTCCAGCTTTCATGTTGATGAGTTTTAAGGTAACTTTCATCTGTCAAGATGAAGCTTTCAAAAGATAAGCTGTTTGACCGATAGGTCACTTCCAAAATAGGGAGTTACTCAGTCTCTTCTTAGATATAGGTGAAATTCATATGACAGAGAGCAGAGATTATAAATCCTTTTCTGTACCGGCAAACTCTGCTCCTTCCTAACCACACCTCAGTTTCAGACAGGAAAGTATGCTGCTCTGACCTTTTAGTTCCAACAGTGCTGAGTAATTTATCCCAATTAGCTCAGTGCTGTATCCAGTTTCAAAAGCCAGCATCACACAATACTGTAACCCTGTGGTAACCATAAACTACATCATCCAGGATCCTGCTGAGTACATCAGCATTTAACTAGTCTTTTTTTTCTGTGTCTATAACAGCAGAATTAATATTCACATTGAAATCCCCATCAGAATCATTCTGAATTCTGAAGATTCTCCTTGAATTCTTAACTGCAGCCTACGGTGTCTGAAGTAACAAAAATGGAGGACACACTTAACAAGTCTTTCTTTCTGCAGATCAAAAGCATTGTTTAGCCTTAGAGCTGTATGCAAGATATGGACAGAGGGACTTTCAGCTGAGGCAAACTAAATAACAGCTCCAAGCTGGACAGGTAGGTTGCCATTTGGCTTCTGCTATTAGACTACAGGATTCTTATATTTTGCATACATCAGTCCAGCCCCCAGTTGAAATAGTCAGATAAACAGCTAAAATGTAGCCTCCCATCTGGCCAACAACTGGAAGATATAACTCATTGGTACTTAAATCACAACTAATATTCAGGATGAAGTTTTTCAATCTAGTTGGGATTTGGGTGCCTATCATTTTAGGTTCCTTTGCAAATCCCACCCTAAACTCCCACAGCTATTTACTCTATACACAGATACAAACATACATCTAAAGAGGAAGGGAGACAGGGGAAGGTCTTATGCAGCACTTATGTGAAGAAATAGAAACAACAATACTTTACACTGGGCTAATCAGGCTTTTATTTCATCTATTTGCTTTTGTGCATATGAACCCCTGAAAATTACCTGTCTTACACTGGTGTATCTGTGAGCAGAATCTGGCCAATGAAGTCTAGAAGACAAATAGGGCTGTCAGATGATTAAAAAATAATTGTGATTAATTGTGTGATAAAAAAATTAATTGAAATTAATTGCACAATGAATCATACTGTTAAACAATAATAGAATCCAAGTTATATAAATATTTTTGGATGTTTTCCACATTTTCAAATATACTGATTTCAATTTTAACACAGAGTACAAAGTGTACAGTGCTCACCTTATATTTATTTTTTATTATAAATATTTGCACTGAAAAATATTATTTCTTTTATTTTTGCAGTTCACTTAATACAAGTACTGTAGTGCAATCTTTTTATCATGAAAGTTGAACTTATAAATGTAGAGTTATGTACAAAAAATAACTGCATTCAAAAATAAAACAAAGTCCACTCAGTCCTACTTCTTGTTCAGCCAATTGTTCAGACAAACAAGTTTGTTTACATTTGCAGGAGATAATGTTAACTGCTTCTTTTTTTACAATGTCACTTGAAAGTGAGAACAGGCATTCTAATGGCACTGTTGTAACTGGAGGACATGCGTCCATGCTGAAGATGGGTTCTGCTCAATAGCAAGAAGTGAATGTCAAATGTTGACTAAGTTGTAAAAAGTGATGAGATATACAATTAAATAGGTCTATAAATATTCATAAGTCATGACTTAACCATCTTACTTGATTGAAAACAGATATGTCCATGGAAGCAATAAGACTTGTATGTGAAAATGTGTACTTTTGTCTATATGGGTAAGGCTATTGTATTAAGGACATACAATAGAAGAGATGAAACAGATGGAAGGGAATGGTAGAGTGGTGGAAAAGCAAATGAATGGGGTTATAGGAAAATGAAAATGAACGGAAAATAAAAGTGGATGAAACAATGAAAACAGTGAGCCAGAAGAGAGTTGCATAATTCTAGACTTGTGTAGTTGCCGCCTCCAAGGTATATGAAACTAGAATCATCAACAATTGACCAAACTTTCTTTCTCCCCAAGCTGCAGGAGAAATAGGTTGATTAGTTTATGGATTTTTGACTTTTGTTTTTCCTTGTGTATGGATGTGGAGATGAGGGTCTAATTTCCCACTTGAGTAGACGTACAACACTAGCTTTAATTGAACTAGCGCTCTAAGAATGGAAATGTAGCCATGGCTAAGTGAGTAGCAGAACAGCTAGCCCTCTGAGTACCCATCCAAGACTCTAGATATGTACATGGGTGGCTAGTCTGCCCTACAGCTGCTGCTGTGGCTACACTTATTTTTAGTGTGCTAGCTCAATCAGAGCTTATGCAGGTACGTCTACTCAAGCTGCAAATTATTCATTCTAGCTCCAGTGTAGACATAACCTGAATCCTGGTCCTGCAAAATGTCTCCTACATCCCATTTACTTATCAGTAGTTTCATGGTTCCAGTGAAGCATAGCTGTCCAGGGTGGCCATAGCCATGGAAAGAGAGGGAGATCTCTCTCTTATTAGGGAGCCAAGTAATCATATCACCATAATATCTGGACCTCCTTCTGATAGTTACTGATCTGTCCAGATTTGAGTCTGATAAGGTGGGGCAGAATCTTTGGGCCAGCCACATATGGAAGTTGTTTTTCTGCCATGAAAACATCCAACAAAATTGAGGAGAGCCACTACCTAAAATGTTCACATTGGAGTTACTACTAAAGCTCTATGGAGCAAAGAAATTCTGTTTCAAAGGATTTCAAAAGTTGGTTTCATTTTGAGTAAGAATAAACCCCCAAAATCTTAACATTTTGAAATTTTTCCCCACAGGAAAATCCCCCCCCCAATTAAATTTTAGATCAATCAAAATATTTCAACGGAATCTAAACATTTTGATTTTGACTTTTTTAAATTTTACAGTATGTAGTATAACATAAAATAAAATTAAAAACAAAAAGTCATTTCAAAACAAATAAAAAATTGCAATGTTTCATTCCAGAAATGTCAAACATGGGATATTTTGACATTATTGGAAACTTTGACCAGTTTTTCTCCTCAACAAAATTTCTGTGAAATCAACACAATTTCATGACGTGTTTTGATTTAGATGGAACTGCATTTTCTGATGGAAAAAGGTTCCACTGAATTTTTCTGATCAGCTCTAGTTACTACCACAAATAAGGGGGAAAGTAGCTCCTCATGCAACAGCTATATGTGGAATATGAAAGATTTAAGTGAATGATTTATGCAGGATAATGTTCAACCACAGTCAATTTTCTTACAAAAATGTAAGTGCTTCTGAACAAAACCATCATACAACCCTAATGAGTGTAGCTATTAGCTCATATCACCAGTTATTGCAATGTAACTCTGATAATGAGAGGTCCAAATCATTTAGTAGCAGGGATTAATAAATAAAATTGTTGAAATAAGAGAAGAACCTGAATCAAAACCCTGTCTACAAATGCCTCCACATTTTGAAAGACGGTTTAAAATCTGTATCCAAATTATGCAGCTCAGGTCCATCTCTAATTTAAAAGCATTGAGCAGGAATTGATACAAGTGCCTTTACTTTATTTTCCAGTAGTTCATTAGGTTGATTTTCCTTGGTAATTGCACAAAGAGGATGTTAGTAGGCAAGAGGTTACTAGGAATTATGAATCATCCCAATCCTTTGTCAAGCATAGCCATTTATGTTAGAATTTGACTAGAAAGATGGCTCCATTTTATTTAGACACAGCTAACAGCACATAGATTCATAGATTCATAGACTCTAGGACTGGAAGGGACCTCGAGAGGTCATCTAGTCCAGTCCCCTGCCCTCATGGCAGGACCAAATACTGTCTACACTATCCATGATAGACATTTATCTAACCTACTATTAAATATCTCCAGAGATGGAGATTCCACAACATCCCTAGACAATTTATTCCAGTGTTTAACTACCCTGACAGCTAGGAACTTTTTCCTAATGTCCAACCTAAATCTCCCTTGCTGCAGTTTAAGCCCACTGCTTCTTGTTCTATCCTTAGAGGCTAAGGTGAACAAATTTTCTCCCTCCTCCTGATGACACCCTTTTAGATACCTGAAAACTGCTATCATGTCCCCTCTCAGTCTTCTCTTTTCCAAACTAAATAAACCCAATTCTTTCAGCCTTCCTTCATAGGTCATGTTCTCAAGACCTTTAATCATTCTTGTTGCTCTTCCCTGGACCCTCTCCAATTTCTCCACATCTTTCTTGAAATGCGGTGCCCAGAACTGGACACAATACTCCAGTTGAGGCCTAACCAGTGCAGAGTAGAGCGGAAGAATGACTTCTCATGTCTTGTTCACAACACACCTGTTAATGCATCCCAGAATCACGTTTGCTTTTTTTGCAACAGTATCACACTGTTGACTCATATTTAGCTTGTGATCCACTATGACCCCTAGATCTCTTTCTGCCATACTCCTTCCCAGACAGTCTCTTCCCATTCTGTATATGTGAAACTGATTGTTCCTTCCTAAGTGGAGCACTTTGTATTTGTCTTTATTGAACTTCATCCGGCTGACCTCAGACCATTTCTCCAATTTGTCCAGATCATTTTGAATTTTGACCCTGTCCTCCAAAGCAGTTGCAATCCCTCCCAGTTTGGTATCGTCTGCAAACTTAATAAGCATACTTTCTATGCCAACATCTAAGTCGTTGATGAAGATATTGAACAGAGCCGGTCCCAAAATAGACCCCTGTGGAACCCCACTTGTTATACCTTTCCAGCAGGATTGGGAGCTATTAATAACTACTCTCTGAGTACGGTTATCCAGCCAGTTATGCACCCACCTTATAGTAGCCCCATCTAAATTGTATTTGCCTAGTTTATCAATAAGGATATCATGCGAGACCGTATCAAATGCCTTACTAAAGTCTAGGTATACCACATCCACCGCTTCTCCCTTATCCACAAGACTCATTATCCTATCAAAGAAAGCTGTCAGATTGGTTTGAGACGATTTGTTCTTTACAAATCCATGCTGGCTATTCCCTATCACCTTACCACCTTCCAAGTGTTTGCAGATGATTTCTTTAATTACTTGCTTCATTATCTTCCCTGGCACAGAAGTTAAACTAACTGGTCTGTAGTTTCCTGAGTTGTTTTTATTTCCCTTTTTATAGATGGACACTATATTTGCCCTTTTCCAGTCTTCTGGAATCTCTCCAGTCTCCAATGACTTTCCAAAGATAATAGCTAGAGGCTCGCATACTGATCCTCCAAGAAGTCTGTTAACCTAAAATAAACAGAGCTTGAATGCTACAAAATAGTCATAATTAGAACAGGATGCACTTATCTTTTATTTGAGCATTTTAAAGCTTTTCAATAAGGTGGCTGAGTATTAGCCTCATTTTATGGATGGGGAAACTCAGATAGAGAGCTTAAAACCTAAATTTTCAAAAACTTTAGACACAAATCTTACGTGAGAGTTTGTTTTATAGTGTAGGAGGGACAGGGGCTTGCGTAAGATTTTTAAAAGGGCTTAGAAGGGTGAGCTTTGGGCATGCATAAATGGTCTGGGCCACAGGATAGGTGCCTTCAGAATTGTGAGGGGGCTACCCAGTTGAACTTAGGTGTACAGCAGCTAATTGTAAACAAGTCAGGAGTAAGCTACGAGGCATGTGAGGAGAGAGCCCAGCAGTGGGAGGACTGTACAGTGGCCTGATGCAATGTCTTTGAAAATGTATCCCTATGAGACTTGCATAAGGGCACACATCAAATCAGGGTCAGGAATTGAAATTTGTCTCCTGCCTCTGAAGCCCCTGCTCTAAGCACAGTGCTGTCTAGCTGGGAGCCTTTTTTCCTTTCTGTGCATATTTACTAAAATCATTTACTTTAACAAAGCAAAATGCTTTTCCACCCCTCAATTCTAGTCTTTCTCAGTTGACACATATGATTAGGATAGATGAACTCTCAGTTGACTTAGGCTGCACTGCTTTACTCGGTGAAAAGAAAGCGCTAAAATCGTGTCCAACTGTTGAAAGAACAGTTCATTTAAAGAAACATAACACTTTCTCTCAGCATTTGCTTCCATCAGCCTGGAGCCTTGATTCCTGAATTTTGCACGTAGTTGCCTCAGTGGATTTTGTTTTCATTGTTTGTGATGGCACTGTCACTGTGGCTGATCTGCCTGCAGCTAAAGATAGTGAAGAGGACCAGGAATGCATAGATACAAAGGGGAGATGCAAATTAAATGTCTTTTTTCTGTAAAATGTATGGTGTAGACACAGGGCCGGCTCCAGGCACCAGCTGGCCAAGCACCTTGGGGCGGCACCTTGGGGCGGGGCGGCACCCCGGGGTTTTTTTTTTTGTTTGGCGGGGTGGCACTGGAAGGTTTTTTTTGTTTGTTCGTTTTTGTTTTGGCCAGGCGGTGCTCAGAGGGGGGGGTGTTTCGGCAGCGCAGCGCTCGGGGAGGCGAGGGCTTCGGGCAGCACGGCGCTCGGTGGTTTTGGCGGCGCGGTGTGGTGCTAAGGGGGGCAGGTGTTTTGGCAGTGCAGCGCTGGGGGGGCGGGGGCTTCGGCAGCACACCGCAGTGCTGGGGGGGGCGGTGCTCTTTTTTTTTTTGCTTGGGGCGGCAAAAAAGTTAGAGCCGGACCTGTGTAGACATAAACAAACATCCTGAAAAGAACAGTTTTCTAACAGTAATTAAACATTAAACCATTCACCCCTCAGTATTAATTAAATACCCCATTATAACACTTGATGGAAAAGTTCTCTGATCTTGCTTCCAGCAGATGTTGATGAAATCTCATTATGAGCTCATCATTAGGTGCACTCTGGAAGCTTTTGCCTTCCTCTGAAACATCAGAGGCCTTTGCTGAAGGCAGGATACCAGATTAGATGAATCAATAGTTTGATGCAGTATGGTAGTTTCTATGTCCCAGTAACCTTCATAATACTTTCTTTATAGCACTTAAAATGCTTAGTCCCATAGGATGCTAGTTTAAAAGATAGTAAAATATCTGAGAAGCCTATGTATTTTATTTAGGGATTAGGTGGTGCTTGGCTTAGGCTTGTCCTTTGTATCAGGGGGAATTTCATCTTCACAGTCTACTTAGTCCTTATTCAGGCAAAAACTCCAATTGAGAGCTTCCTGTAGTAATGAGTTCATTGGAAGTTTTAGCTGACTAGGGCCAAATAAAAATTAGAACTTCAGGGTTTGGTCCAAAATAAGCGTAAGTGACTGTGCAAAGACATTTCTTTTCTTTTCTGTTTTTTTTTTTTTTTTTTTTTACCACAAGAAGTTATTAGACCAGCCTATGTGCCATAGATTATGCCCATTATAGGCCTGAGCCTGCTTGATGTCATTAGGACTAGTCCCCTGAGTAACTGGTAATTACTGTATGGGGGGCTGCAGATTCAGATTCTATGTGAGAGTATTATCTCAAGAGAGAATGGTGAAGGAAAGCTAAGTAATACTGGCATCTACTATAAGGTGTGAATGAGACAGAATTCTTATACAAGAGCAGAGCACAAGTTACATACATGCAGATACCTCTATGTGGCATAAAGAGGGAGATATTTTAATTTTTAAATATCTTTCAGTTTATATATATTATAGGTGGAGCTTGCAGTAATGCTGACAGCTAAAGTTGTCCAGCACTGTCCATTATAAGCCCCTGTTTTTACTTATAAACTTACAACATTTGGGCTGAAGTTCCCCACACCATCTGTCTGCCTCAGGCTGAAGTTTTAAGAAAGTTTCAGCAAAAAGGGTTCATCTGTTTCTCAGAACAAGGTTAGGGAAAAATAAGTTGTTTTGCCAATGTTAAAAATCCCTATAACCATCACATTGAGCACATTGAGCACATCCATGCTTTGGAGCAAGGCCTTGAAATTTGACAGAGGGATTGCTCTGATGTTAAGGATGTGCCTTTTGTCATCCCTGTGAAAATTAGCCCATTATAAATCTCTGTTCACACATGCTCAGTGGAGTTTTTGTTAGTTAGAATGTGGCAGCAAGATTCCCTGAAGATTCCCTCTACACTGAGCATGCTCCAGACCAGGGCTGCAGGTTCTGAGCAGGACTTGCCCTGCAATTGCTGCTCCTGGCAGCCAGAGGCAGTTGTGGCACTGGAATGAGGAACAGAAAGTAGTGGTGCGTCACTCTTCTGTGTTCTTAATGGTCCCACTGCTGGTGCCCAGGCAGCAACAAGGAGGAAGACAAAGTAGTGTCACTGGAATGCCATGTGAGGGGGCAGGGAACAGGCTGGGATAAGGAACAGGGAGTAGGGATTGGGACACGGAGATGGACGTGCAGGAAAACTGGAGCTAGGAAGTGGACCAGTAGGGGATTGTGAACTATGATTAGGACAGATTGGAGGGGCTAAGGCAAAAGAGGGCAGGCAGGAGCAGAGCAGAAAGTTCTGTGACCTCTAGAGAACACTCAGATCATGGGACAGACATTCCATCTGCTGTCAGAAAATATCTGTGAAACCCACTGCCAAAATGTGTGCCTCATCTCCCATTAGTGTTTGGCCCACAGATGGCAGCCTACTATTCCTCTCAGTTGCACTGTTAGCTCAAGTGACAGAAGTCTGTGCTGTGAAGCTAAAGGTGCTACCGTGATTCCACATTAAAATATATATTTAAAACCTCAGAAATTCTATAAAGAAAAACTTAGGAAATTATATTAAAAATCTTTGTTAGAAGTACATTTTTCAGGTTGCAGAGTCCAACACTATAAAGTCAGGAAATGCCAGAATTAAGGTTGCTTGTTCAACTTTAGTTTGCCCCTCCTTGTACATACGTGACGCAGTCTTTAATTACATGATCATATACTGTCCCTTTTCCACAGGACCCCTTCCTCACTTGGAGCATAGTATGGATGCTGCTCAATTAGCAACTATTCAATATTGCTTTTTGTCTTGACCGTTAAGTATGTGTCCCCCTGCATTATTTACTGCATTTTACAGATGGGAAACTGAAGCACAGAGACTTGAATATCAAAAGTGTACACTGATGCTTATACAAGTCTGTTGCATCTTAGACGCATTTAACATGCGTGATTTCAGCTTTAAGCGGATGGCAAAAACAAGAAGAAAAAAAAAAGAAAAAAATAATTTAAATACTGTTTCTGTAGTGTGGGCAATTCTGCCCACCATTACACTCAATGTAATTTTGACAATATGTGATTTTCGGTTAACACACTGACCGCGGAATGTAATCCCAGCGTAAGACGAGACAGACCTGTAGCCTGATTTTTCAGAGAATCTGGCATGCTATAGCACTCTATTTGTTCCAATTACAGATCCCACTGACTTCATTTGCAGTTGTGAGTACTCAGCACTTCTGCAAATCAGACTCCAGGTGTCTCAAATTGGGCACCCAGATAATGAGGAACACTGTTAGTGGTCACCTACCATCACGCAGAAACTCAGTATTACAGGCAGGGATCGAATCCAGCTCGCCAGGGCAGCATTCAACTGCCTAACCACGAGACGAACCTTGTTTTCCTGGAATCCCCTCATTCACTACATACCTTCCAACTTCTGCACCACATGAGGGAGGGGTCCTACAGACAACAGCCTAATTCACTACACAAACCTGACTAAGGCCCTGAGCAGGTCTATCTGGTGCACGGAATGAGGCAGGGGTCCCATGGAAAAAATGTGATCATGCAATGTAAGACTGTATTATAGGGAATATGCACAAGGGTGGCAAATTAAGTTGCACAGGCAACCTTAATTCTGACATTTTCTAACTTTTTTGTGCTTGACTATACAGCATAAATATTCTTTTTTTAATAGTTTTTCCTATGCAATACATAATGAGGAAAACTTACCTTCTTTCCTGCCAATCTGGATTTCTCAGTTTACAAAAAACAAATTCATTTAGATTACTGAATACTCCTGGATGTTAATTGTCTGGTTATATAGAACTAATTCATAGCACATTCTCAAGAGTGCTTTTTTCCACAGCTAACAAAAAGTTATCCTTGTTCTTGCACAACACTTCCTTGGAACTACTGTACAAGCCACTGAGCAAAATCAGAACAAAGGAGAGGAGTGAATCTGACAATTCTTTTATGAATGCCCCTTTTCCCTGCAGAACAAATGGTTTGTTACCAGCTATTAATGGGAAGTCAGCTGTAATAAGACTTTGTTTACCAGAATTTTTTAATATAATATATTATATTCAATTCTATCAATGCCAAACTGCTAATATCTGCCAGGTCTTTACAGTGGTACTCAGCACTTTGTTTACACAGGATTTTAGGTAATTAAATATTTTAGTTAAGTGTAACAATTCCTGTATCAAATATATTCCAGCTTTGATGGTTTTTAAAGAAAAATAGCCAGAAGAAATCTCAACTGTTAACTGTAAACATTTGATGACAGTATTTTCTGATATTGTATTTTTTACAGTGGGATACATCCTCAGCTGGGGTAAGCCATCATAATGCCATTGATCTCAACTGAGGACCTGGCCCAATATTTTTTAATACATCTTTTTATTTTTTGCACCTGTTTTTAGTCAAGAAAAAATCCAGGGTGCTTACAAATATGTCTGTACATAAAGTGAATTTAATGCTTATGAATATTACTGTTGACCCAAAAGAATAAATCCACGAATGGCCTTTACTCAGGCAAGCTTCTAGAATCAAAGAACTCCTCACAAATGTATCTCAGTTATGTTTTGAAAGAACCACAGTGACTGAGTAGTTCTCATCCTCCTCTTTCCCCTTCCCCATTTCAACTGCAACAAGGCCTCAGCTCAGCCAGACGCTCAAGTACAGTCTTAACTTTAAGCATGTAAGTAGACTGCTTGAAGCCAATGAGACTACTCATGTAGTGCCTTGAGTGCAGGGGACTGGACTAGATGATCTAGTGAGGTCATAAGTTTTACTCAAATAAACAAAACAAAAGCCATTGCTATGTGATACTGGCACAACTCTTGCCCTTCCTTCCTCCATTGGCCCACCTGTACTTTCTGCATTTGCTTGAGCCTCTGAGGGTTTGTCTATATGAACATAGTTCATGGGAAGCTGGGGTGTAAATCTACCACATGCACTAACCATGTGGACCCTGCTGCCATATACTAAAAGTTCTCTAGTGTATTTTTATCTATTTCCAGGGTAGATCAAAGTGCTCTAGGGAACGTTTAGTGTGCAGCACCAGAGTCCACCTGGACACTTAGTGCACGGCAACCTAGTGCAGGTAAGATTTACACCCCAGCCTGCCATGAACTAAGTGTTTGTACAGACCTGCCCTGAGCAACATCCTCAGCTGGTGTAAAGGTGAGTTGCTACATCAGCTCCAATGAGACGTAAGCATGTGCATAAGTGTTTTACTGGAACAAGAACTTGGGTTACACTCCATGCTCCTGGAGTCAATATATAATCATTGCACCCAACTGAGCACAGGCCGTTTGGTCCCCAAGGCCTCTGAAATAATTTTGTTAAATTGCATGAGAAAAAAAGTACTTTATTGACAAATGGAGCTAATGTGTTGATGGCAGAAATTACAAATAGGAAATCTGGTTTTTGTACATTAATACATTAGAAAAATCTGTTATCTGGCATATTATCAATCATGAGTGATGATTGCATCCTGGCGCTTTATGTGACAAAAATATTGCATACAGAGACTTTTGTACAGGTCATGTATCAACATTCTGTTAACAGCTGTATCTATATGAGCATACTGCTTGCTGACCATATGCAGTATTTCACCAACATGCACAGTGATGTGTATATTTTTATAATATCCCCTTTATTATTTAGAAAGGGAATTATAGAACGTGTTTACATTGGAAAAGTAACTGTTTTTAAGCTACAATGACATACTGGCTCTAAGCTTTTTTAAAGTAGGAGGTACTGTGTGCCATAAAGCTTTAATAGGATGTAAAATGCTTCATTAAGTATTATCTAACATGTCTAAACCAAAATGCAGGCTAAAGATGCGGTACTTTGAATTTTATTACACTCTCCCCGAGCATCATATGTATAATTACAGTCCCAAATGATTAATTTCCACGCTTAAATGTAAGCAGAAAATGAAGTTCGAGGGTTGACTTTGGAATATAAATGTGTTGCAGAGTTTGGAAACAATTAGAGTCCTGGTTTGCCAACCTGGTCTGTGCAGGCAGACTCTCGTGAATGCTTGGAGCCACATTAACTTCAATCTGGGAGTAAGATCAGACTGGCATCTTAGATATTGCCAAGCAGGAGGGCACCACAGTGGTAGATGGTGGTAAAGGGCATTCTCATGGGTACCTCTTGTTGGTTGGGTACAAACCTGCACCCCCCCCTCTGCTCCCAGTGCCCCCAGTCAACTGTTAACCTTGTCAGGTGGGCCTTTGGTGGCCCAGCCGTCCGGCCAAGTCAGACACAGTCAATATGTACAAACAATCCCCTTCCAGGGTAACAAAGGTCCAGCCAGGACTATTACTGAGTCCTTGTTGGTATCTGAGGCCCTGCCTCTAGGCTCAGTTCTCAGCCCCTTTGAGCTAGCTTTAAGTCTGTCCCTCCCTGTTACGGAGCAGCACCCCCAGAGCTTTCTCCATGGAGACTCTTCAGCTTTGTAATTTCCCAGCTTTCCAGCCAGGCCACTTCTTAACTTCAGTCCCCTTCTGGGGGGTAGGAGGGCAGGAGAGATAACAAAGTTCAACAAAGGGTTGACCTTCTTCAAGGTCTTCACTTGTCTTCAAAATGATCTGGACAAATTGGAGAAATGGTCTGAGTTAACAGGATGAAGTTTAATAAAGACAAATGCAAAGTGCTCCGCTTAGGAAGGAACAATCAGTTTCACACATACAAAATGGGAAGAGACTGTCTAGGAAGGAGTACGGCGGAAGGGGATCTAGGGGTTATAGTGGACCACAAGCTAAATATGAGTCAACAGTGTGATGCTGTTGCAAAAAAAGCAAACGTGATTCTGAGATGTGTTGTGAGCAAGACACGAGAAGTCATTCTTCCGCTCTACTCTGCTCACGCTCAACACAGGCCTCAGCTGGAGTATTGTGTCCAGTTCTGGGCACCGTATTTCAAAAAAGATGTGGAGAAATTGGAGAGGGTCCAGAGAAGAGCAACAAGAATGATTAAAGGTCTTGAGAACATGACCTATGAAGGAAGGCTGAAAGAATTGGGTTTGTTTAGTTTGGAAAAGAGAAGACTGAGAGGGGACATGATAGCAGTTTTCAGGTATCTAAAAGGGTGTCATAAGGAGGAGGGAGAAAACTAGTTCACCTTAGCCTCTAAGGATAGAACAAGAAGCAATGGGCTTAAACTGCAGCAAGGGAGGTTTAGGTTGGACATTAGGAAAAAGTTCCTAACTGTCAATGTGGTTAAACATTGGTATAAACTGCCTAGGGAGGTTGCGGAATCTCCATCTCTGGAGATATTTAAGAGTAAGTTAGATAAATGTCTATCAGGGATAGTGTAGACAGTATTTGATCCTGCCATGAGGGCAGGGGACTGGACTCGATGACCTCTCGAGGTCCCTTCCAGTCCTAGAGTCTATGGTTCTATGAATCCCTGGGCTGTTTAAACTCACAGCCCCTTTCTTGTGCTCCCAAAAGAAACTTGTCCCCTTCTCAGGGCTTTTGCCATTGCACCAGTGGAGGGATCCAGGCCTGCCCACTACTCTGGGTCTCAACCCAGGGACTGTACAAATAGCAGCCATGTGCTGCTTCCTCTGATAATTGCTGCTGCTGCTTTATCCTGGGCTGATTCCCATTCTGTCCCATTACCTTTACCTGTTACCTTAGGGTTATGGTCCTTGGATTCATTGTCTGTTCACTGCTTAAGCAAGTTTCCCAAGGTGTCCTCACCTGGAGAGTTTCAGAGTCTTCCAGTCCTTCCTCACCCTTTTGGTCCCAGCCAGCAACTGATCTGCTCAGCCCTTGCAACTCTTTATCTGAGCCTGCTGTGTTCTGATTGGCTGGTTCCCTGCAGCGTTTTTAGGCAGGCCTGGAGGACCCATCTTCACTGCTCCTTTTCTGGGGCAGGGTGTGATAGAACCATGAGGTCTCCAGCAGAGGGACTCAAAAGGCTCAGTATACCCCAACAGAGAGAGCTTGGGAGGCAATGGATCAATGGTGTTGCCACCTTCAATTATACCTGCTAGCTTGAAATGGCACCATATACCTAAAGCCACTGAGAGACAGTCAACTCCCATTAGCTCTGCCAACATATGCCCTTGTAACAATTGTACAGTTTTTCAGGTATAAGGGACAATGCTAATTCAAAATCTAGTCACTTGAAAAAAAGAGATAAATATGG
The DNA here is from genome assembly GCF_025201925.1 of Gopherus flavomarginatus. NCBI lineage: Eukaryota > Metazoa > Chordata > Testudines > Testudinidae > Gopherus > Gopherus flavomarginatus. Next base: position 253,791,776 of record NC_066618.1, on the reverse strand, counting down.
CATTATTTGGGTGAGAGGGAATCTGGCATACTTGCAAAATCTGTAGGCCCAAAATGAGAGGCAGGAACGAGGCTGGAGGGAAATTGACTTGCCAGATCTATGCAAGGCACGTACAATATTCTTGTTAAAAATCAGTATTATGGCCAAGAGGTTGATTGTGCAAAACTGGAGAATAGCTAATAATTGAACAGTGCAGAATGGTTATTAGCAGTAAGTCATCTAGATAACGTAGAGCACATCTCATTAGATAATGCTGAGTTTTTGAGATATATGGTCTTGCTTCCTTGAATTATGATTAAGAATAGTTAGTAACTAAATATTTGACCTGACTTTTTCTCTTGTATTCATTGATATTCTTGTGTAAGTAAACTCACTTATTATGAAGTCAATTTTTCACTTAGAGCGGAGTTTCACTATATGTAGAATAACTGGGGGATGATGCCTCTATTCCTGATGCAGAGGTGAGGAGCATCCAGAATGCCTCTTCATTCTCTGCTCTAAGGATTCTCAGAATACAGCTCTTTACTGCCCAGCCAGGTAATGCTAGCATGTAGTTCCAGAGAGTAATTTACAATGGCTCTCCTAGGCTACTCTTAGTCTTGTGAATAAATTTTGACTCAGTTTTATCCCATCCACATGCACAAATGTGTTAGCAGAGAATGTTTTTTTAAAACTATGCCCCAGTATACATACACTGGTTTGTAATTCCCCTATTTAGCTATATTGTTTTCTGTTTTCCTTTCTGATTTCTTTTCAGGTCTATATTTTGATTTTATCCTTGCTAAATGTCTTTTAAATACTTCTCTATATTCCCACCCGGTGGTACTAAAGTCATGTCAGTTTTCTTTAACTCATTTCCCATTCCTTTGGAGTCTGATTTTCTATAATGCAATACTGTGTCTTTGTTATTGCCCATTCTGCAAAACCTTATCAGCACTTCAAACCTGATATTGTGATCATTAAATCTTCTAGGCTCCTAACTTTCACAATATTTGTCAAGTCTGGCTCATTTCCTGCTACTACATCCAGAATATCCTGTCATCTGGCCTGGCTGGTATTTGACACATAGTCTGCAAGGAAGCAATCCTGCACCCCTTCAGGTCATGCTTCCTTCCTTAGGTTTCCCACTGCCTTCTCAATCAACATTTAGGTAATCGAACTCCTAACATGATCGCTGCACTGGCATTGTTGTAGACTTCCTTTATCTGCAAACATTTCCTGGTGTGCTTTCTCATCCTTTCCAGAAGGTTTCTGGTTACAGCTAAAGAACAACTTTTTCCCGTATTTAATTCTTCACTTCACACCATAAGGTCCCTGCTGTGTTGGCCAAAATCCTAGTATCATTTATTTTTGTTTACTCAATATTCCCCCTACCCATTTTGCTGTCCCTCCACCTACTTTTATTTTACCCAGCCTATCTGTAAACTCTCTATGTTGGTAATTTAATCTTCCAACTGATAACTTGGTTTAACTAAGTCTCTGTCATTTCAATTAAGATCACACTTCTCCCTCAACATATGTTTCTAATTCAGCAACCTTGCTACATATGTTCCTAGCATTTGCAAAACACATTTATCTCATTCTTCTTTGTCCCATCTCCCCCGTTTTTCTTATAGCATTTGGAGTAAGAACAGCCTTCCCATTGCTTTTACTTCCCATTGTTCTCTCTTAGCCCATGGGACCATCACAATCCTTATCTTTTTGTGTGTATGAACTCTGGTTGTTTGAGCATTAAAATAAAATGAAGTCTCCTTCAGTTACTTGTTTCTTCACAATTTAAAGTTCTTCTTACAAACCCAGTCATTTTTGATCCTGAGAAGTTGCTAATCCTTCTGTTCAAGCAAAGATCCTCATCACATTCTTTCCTCTCTGAAACTTCTCTGAATTATTGGTTGGCCAACAGGATCAGTCCATTGCTTTCTTGATCCATAGCCGACCTTGGAAGGATACCTAAGAAGTTTACCTGTATCATTTCTGTTCTTTTCTTCCCAGGTCCTTGAAGTAACCCTTGATTCTGTCAAACCTCCTTCTGAGTTATGGTCTCAGCTAAGACTATAATTACAACATCCTTATCCCTATCTTGCAGGTGGTTGCCTTGAAAACAGCATACTTAATGTATTGGTCTTGGTTATATATGTCCCAGTTTCATTTTCTTCACTATTCAGTCACCAGTTGGCTTTAGGATTCTCTGTGTATTACAAGGCTATAACATTACCAACAAGTCCTTGTGAATAACTTATGAGAATAATCCTAAACTTAGAAGGAAGAAATTGTTCATCTGTAGTAGCAAAATATGTACAATGGTTGTCCAACTATTTTCCAGTGGCCTGTGGAAAGATAGGGGTTTAGGCCAGAACATGGGGATACTTGAAAGCTGACAATTTACTATTCTGAACTGGAGTAGTCTTAATTAACTCTTTTGGCAATGCTGCCTATCAGTGGAGCAGTATCTTTACTATCCAGATGACTGGTTATATCAGTGATTTACAACAGTTCCAAGGATACTAAGGGTCCAATCCATCTCCCATCAAAATCAATGGAAGGCTTTCCATTGATTTTCAGTATGGCCCTAAAGTAATTCCACTGAAAAATAAATCCAATGCATAGCTTCCCGTTTCATCTATTCCCTCCCCACACCCATCTCCTTTATTTTGTCCGTAGCTCTTTGCCTTCCATTTCCCTGTGTCTTACTTATACCTACTATTGCTCCATTTCCCCCACTTCTTTTCACATACTTGCTTATATCTTGTCTGCATCTACTCAGACACCTTCCATTTTCTTATCTTCTTCCCCTACTGTACTATTCCCATCTCTTCTAGTTCCATTCCTGAGGCATTTTGCAGTACACTTCTGCTTAGCTGCATTTTCCCAGAAGAGCACAACTGTCTTGGCAAGTCATAGATGGGGAGTTGGTCCATTGAGTAGCTGGGATGAAGTGCTGGAAAATTCCAGAGACTCTTTTCACTCTTCACATGGCTAGAACACCACTCACGAAATGTCTACTTAGGACACTAAGTTAAACATATCCCATCACAGGGAATTTAGGCAATATATATTTATCCAATTTGGAACATGCTCTGGACACTGGAGAGGAAATGCCTGTTCTTGCAAAAGGTGCTACTAGAACTGAAACCTGAATGGACGTATATTGTGGGCATAACACTGACACTTATTTGTAGAACCTGGGATCTTAATGGCCACAGATGATCAGATCTTCAATTTTATATATCATCTAAAAAGACCACCTCCAGGGGGCCTATTGTCCCTAGCATCATGCTGATTGCTTTGTTCAGTACTGGCTGAGAATCTGAATCTACAGAATCTTCAGCACTACTTTCTACAGCATCTTGGATATTCCTTGGAATGTCCCAATTACGTCCAAGTTGAGACATAGAGTATGTCTACGCTGCAATCAGGAGGTGTAATTTCAGCTTCTGTAGGCATAGTTTTTCTAGAGTAACACTATCAGTCCCTGCAGCAAGAGTAGCAAGAGGGGCTAGACTCTTAAGCACAAGGCTGCTGAGGACTCCGGGTACCTACTCAGGTGGCTAGCCACCCATTCTGTCACAGATGCATTGCTATTGTTACTTAAGCAAACTTTGATCTATCTAGATCAAAGCTATGTTGGATATGACTGCAGTAGATTTACCCATAGTTAAAGCAGAATTAAGAACAAGAAAGTTATCAAAGGGGGAAAAGGAACAAAAAATAGGTGACGATGAGCTACAGTACAGATGGGGTTATAGAAGAAAAAGTCACTCCCAGGATAGCAGGAAAGAAGAAGAAATGCATGACAGAACGAGAGAGGCAGACAATACAGAAAGGAAGTGAATAAATGTAGAGGAACAAACAGAAATAGAAGTAGAGCTGGCTGGAAAATTGAATTCCTCTATTGCAAAATATTCAATTTTTTTATAGTCTTGTAGAATAGGGAAAAAAAATCAAACATTCAAAACTTCAGGAGGAAAAATTCTGAAAAATTCCACTTCAGAAGAAACAAAAAGGAAATTTTCCATGCTCCCTGTGGCCTAACTCTACATGCTCTGCCTCCATGCAGCAGTCTTCTGGGGCTGCCTGATGCCCATGGCAGTGTAGGCAGGCAGCTCCCTGGACAGGCTGGCCAGCCTGCCTGCCTAGTTTCTATTGAAAGTTCTGATGGAATCGATATGTTCCTATGGAACATGTCAATTCCATTCAATCATCATTTTCTGATGAAAGTGTTCTGTCAGAAAAATTCCAACCAGAGCTCAATAGAAGAAAAAACAACAATCTATTTATTGTAGAATTGGAATAAAGGACAGAGGAAGATATGATCAGTTCCAGAGAATGAAAAGATGATGACTACAGAAAGGGAACATAATGTTTAAACACACGTGACTAAATAACCTAGTACTTTAACTTGACAAATAACATGGCAGCAGTGGCAAAAAGTAGTGTAGAACTGTTAGCGTATGTAGTGTTAAAAAGCATAATCACATCAATTGCTTATTTGCATGATTTCTAGTATCTACAAGAGCTGAAATGGAAATGATTCATTCTGTAGCAATAGTATTTTTGCACCTTTGAGAAAAGTCACAAGGCTTTTGCTGCAAAGAGTTCTGTAATAATTCAGTGAGTGACCTGTGAAATGGTTGTATCACTGGCTCTTTTGTGGATTTTACTCTGCCTTATAAAGATTTTGGAGTGCTACATGATTTGGAGTGCACAATTTGGAGTGCTACATGATTATTTAAAAATTATTTGTGCTGGTTTAGAATCTCATCTCACTCCAACAATTAAAGATCTTGAAAGTAACAGTTCTGGCCCAGTGTGTCTGCACAATCACCTTTGGTGTCACCCTACTGAAATTAGTGCAAGCTGAGGGAGCTTAGCACCTTCCACAAGGGGCTCAGTATCTCAAAGGATCAAGCTCACAGTGCATAGGTGATAGTCAGAAGTGAGGTGAAAATATGCAATACTAGTTGATATTACTTGCTAAGTTCACTACTTTCTGTGTAATCATTACAGCCTTTGAAAATAAAGAAATCCAGCCATACAAGTCAGTATGGGCAGGCAATACGTGCACATAGGGCAAAATGTTGCCCTTCAATATGAATGTACATTTATATTTTAGTCTCAATGGGAGCTGCACATACTTTACTTAGGGCAAACTTTGGCCTATAGTGTATCAAGGATTTGCTCACATAAGCAGTTCTTTGGAATATTTAGCCCACTCTGAATGATCTGCATGAGCATTTAGAAGAAATACAGCTTGTCTTCAAAGTTTAGTTAACATTCTATATAGGTTGCTTGCCATGATGACTAATGTACAGCAATCTTGCTGCTATGCATTAAACATCATGAAAACGTACATCTGCATTGGATTTTCTCTTTCCTTTGTTTCTAAAGTGCTGAGTTCTGCTAAAAAAATTGGATGGAAATAAAATCTGAGTAGCCTTGCCAATTTTAGTGAAATAATAGCAGAATTATATTATCCCTTAATGAAACAAGCATAGAGGGCTAATTGATTTATGGAGCAATTTTTTGCATCATTACTTAACTTGATTGTGTACAAATAGTTTTCTACATTCACTACTGTAGTGTCCCTGTATTTCTTTTAATATGTTTATTTCAAGTTCTGATGTCTTTATATGCAGGACTGAAAGATCTGAAGCTTTTAAACTAAACTGTGTTGATACCAGGTGAAGCTGTTTATTAAGTTTTTAAACATTTTAACAACAACATCTCCAAAGATGGCAGACAAATATATATATTTTTTAATTATATGACTCAGTGGATCATAGAGGGAAACTTTAGATGCTCTGAGTTTCTTTCCTTGCCTTTAGGCCTTGATCTTGCCAAAAAGCCTATTAAATCAACTGAGCTCCACATGGATGCAAAATTTGCCTACCTGGAACTCACTGCAGGATGTCAGGTGATCTAGTTACAACAGGGTTAAAAATTGTAGTGTAGTTAGTAACTAACTACATCCTCATAACTAAGCTAAACTTTGGACTGCCCAAAAGTTTTAACCCTGTTAAAAGTATGGTTATGCCCTATCCACTATCATTTAATACTTATATTCCCATAATGGTAAGAGGCCCAATCAGGATCAGATCCCCTTTTTGCGAAGTGTTGCATAAACGTGACAGAAGACAAAAATCACTGCTCTGAAGAATTTAAAGTCTCAGCTAGCCCTTTAGCCACGAGTTATCCCTTGATTTAGTTATAGGTACAGTACAGATGGGTCTTCATTTGTTTTGTCATTTTTGAAAACATATTTTCAAAATTCCAAGATATATAATTTTGATTAGCACATGATTGCTGATCCCTTGCTGTGTGGGCCTGATTCTAATTTATATCAAAGCCACCACTTTACACTACTCTGCTAGAATCAGAGCAATAGATTCAGGCCACGTGCATAAGTGAGAAAGAAATCATTTAAATGAATGGCATGGAGGAATTGTTCACTTCCACAGGAAACACCTCAAAATGTTTAAATATAATGGGCCAAATTCATCTCCAGAGTAATTACATTGTCATTAAAATCTATTATTCAGGGCTGACTTTGGCTTGTTGTAGAAAAAAGTAGGAAGTGCTATTGACATTTTCTACCACTGGATAGTAAGTGTCAAAATGATTCACACGTTCACAATTTACAGTATAGTGTGTGTGGGAATTATTTGTCCTTTGAATTTGTTTCAAGTGTTCATAAATATATCCTTTTCTATATGGAGCTATAATTTCTACCTTGATTTGGGTAGATTTTTAATTCTGAAGGGAGTCTCCTGGACTTGAAAAAGGGACCCCTCTAGCTTCGAAATGGAGTTGGTAAATTCCACAGCAAGCCACAAGCACATGTAGGGTTCTATTCTGAGTGGCTATTGCACAGGTGCTCCAGCAGGAAGCATTCTCTGCTTGTCCTGCTCTCATAAGTGTCAGACAACATCACAGTCTTTTCCATCCCTGTGGAGTGCTCAAAAGAGGGTGGGAGGTATCTGTCCAACAGTCCAACCACTTCCCCAGCAGCGAGTGGGGAGGACCCAAGCCTGTCCACCACACTGGACCCAACCGAGGGACCCTGTAAATAGCAGCCTCTTGCTACTCCTCAGAAACCTCTGTCAATGCTGTTCTGTTTCCCTGGGCCCCTTCCCCATTGCCTCAGCACCTTCTTTGCCCTCACCTCAGAGCACTCAGACTACTGAGTCCCAGGAGCCAGCCACTGCTCTGTTCAAGGTACTTATAGTGCTCTCAGCCCTCTAGGGATTGAGTTCTTACTGGACTCTCAGCAGCAACTGATCCTACCCTGCAGCTTCCTTTTATCTAAGCCTGCTGGGCCTGGACAGGTTGCTCTCTGCAACTCGTTCCTGACTGGCTGCGCTTTATGCAGCCTCTCTGTGTTGCTAGAAGGACTCATCTCCACTGCTGCTTCTGGGGCAGGGCATGATTAACCTCTTCTATGCCTGTGTGCTGTAGGCATCCCATCACAACTGGGTACAAATGAAAGAATAGAAGAGCGCACTTACAGTATGCAGGCACACCACCTTCATATGTCATTTTTTACTCACAAGTACCTTTTATATTGCATAATTTAGGCTGCAAGTCATATAGCCCCAGACAGGTGAACGTGAATCACCTGGTTGTTGCTGCTTACTGGATGTGCTTTCATTCTTCTGAGCTTGGGAGGCCCATGCTCTCACAAGGCCAAGGAGAAAGGCAGCATTGTTTCACTTGGTTTTAAAAATGAGCACACAAACTAATACCTATGGCTTGGCAGCCAGAAGCAGTTTAATAAGTCGTTCACAGCAAGGAGCAGGAAACCAGGCTTCTTTCTTACAGAGGGAAGTAGGAATACTTTGATAGTTTGCAGTGAGGACAGAGGTGTCTTGCTGTGCATATTGCACAAACCTGTTGGTCAGGGATTCTCTCAACACTAGTAGGATGGCCTAATTGGCATTGGCAAAATAATCTGCTGACACTTTTCTCATATAGTAAAAGCCAATAAAAACACTAAAGCTTTGCTAGAGTGGAAATCTCTCACAGAAAGCTAGCTGGAGAAAAAAAAGATGTTGCCAGGAAACTGAATGCTATGTAGAGTATTATATGCTGGAGAGGCTCCAGAGGCAGCAATTGACCGTGTATGATTACCCACAACCAACAAGCTGCTAGTTGCGGATATTACAGCAATTTCAATCTGTATAGCACCTTGCACATCAAAGAAAGACCCAAAGCTATTCACTACAACATGTTCTAATACTGGCACAGTACATTGTGATTCAAGGCAAATAAGATTTCAGTGCACGCTGGCTCTGGACTCAAGCAGGCATTGAAATAGTTGCTAGTCCCTCCACAGCATCAGCATCAAAGGTTAGGTTCTTTAGGGATAGCTGGGAGCCTGGTTGGGTGAATAGGAGTGGTGGAGAGATGGTTGCTAAGGGCCTGGGCAGAGGATCAAAGTGCACTGGGTTCTATGCAGCTGAGCCGTGGGCTTGATAACTGCTTTTTGACATGACTGCAAAGAGAAAGAAGCCTACATATATATGTGGAGGAGTTGATATATGGAAGTGGAAGCGTAAAAGAAGCAGTGAGATAGGTCACAGAGTGTGGGAAAGGGAACTATCAATTCGGTCCAAACAAGATTCAGATGTGCATTTCATTTTTAATGCATTTCATTTGTGTGTGTGTGTGTGTGTACGTACGTACGTGCACATGTGCATTAGTAATATTTTTTTTATGGAACATCTTGAGTTTCATATATCACTGGTCAGGCTATACAAGATGTGGGGATCTGAAGGTAGGGTAGGAGCTGTGATAGGTTGGTAGTGCTTGCTATGCTCACATAGCCCCAGAGCTACTTAGCAATAATATCCTTCCAGAACTGATTATACTCACTTTCTTCGCAGTAAAACAGGAATAAACATCGCTGCTTTAAGAACATGACCTGTGGAAGCTAAAGGGAGTATACATTTAGCCAGGCAGTTTTAAGAAGTCTAGATCATAAAAAACCCAAAACCCATAATCAATCCTGCAAGAAATAGAGGTACACATCTGGGTCTCTGCAGCAGTAGCATCGGCATCTAAATAAGGATATGATCTCATGGGATTTAGCCAGTGGATGTGCTGTACTGTACTGCATGTTGTCTTAGAAACAGAGCAGATAAAGAACTGACTGATTTTGATATAATAAGTGTTAATAAGCATGAGTATGAGATTGTCATTAGAACTGCTCAGGAGACCCAATTAAAATATCCTCTGTGTTTCCAAAATTGTACTACAAGAAAGTAACACTGCTGAAGATGGGGTAGAGGCAATATCTGCAGATCTATGTGAAAAATGGAATTGCTTATGATTATCAACACATGGGGAAACCAACCAAGAGTAATGGCAATGGCAGCCGGATCTATAATAAGTTATTAGAGGCAAATAGTTCATTAAATTATCAGCAATGGTACACAAAAATCTCAGAGCTCCAAATGCATTCATGTATTTCCCCTCACCCCTGTCATAAACAGATAGCTAAGGGTTAATGTCTCTTTCACCTGTAAAGGGTTAACAAACAATGACCTGCAACACCTGACCAGAGGACCAATCAGGAGACAAGATACTTTCAAACCTCGATGGAGGGAAATCTTTGTTTGTGTTTTTGGGTTTGGCTTTGTTCTCTCTGAGGCCTGAAAGGGACTAGACATGCAACCAGGTTTCTTGCCAATCTCCCTGCTACAGTCTCTTATATATTCAGAATAGTAAGTATTTAGTAAGGAAGGCGGTTTTAGTCTTTTAATTGTTTTTTTCCTTTATTTGCAAATGTGTATTTGGCTGGTAGAGTTCTAATGTGTATTTGGCTGAAAGTATTTTAAATTGTATTTCTGTTGGAGGAGGCTTTTTTCTCCAGTTTCTATAAGCTGAAAGACCCTGTAATATTCCATCTTGAATTTACAGTGATTTTCTTTATTCTGTTTTCTTTTTATTAAAAGTTCTGTTTTTAAGACCTGTATGATTTTTTTCCCCCCTTGTTGAGGCTCAAGGGAATTCAGTCTGTACTTAACAGGGAAGAAAGAGAAGGGAGGGGAGAGGAGTGGAATCCCTTTGTTTTAGGTTCACGGAGCTTGAATCTGTATTGCCTCTGGGTGAGGGAGAAGGGGAGGGGGGAAGGAACATCCCTCCCTGTTTTAAGATTCAAGGGGTTTGAATCACAGTAAGGGAGGGAAACCTAGGAAAGGCACTGGTGAAGGAAAGAGTTTACTTTCCTTGTGTTAAGATCCAGGGGGTCTGGGTCTTGGGGGTCCCCAGGGAAGGTTTTGGGGGGACCAGAGTGTATCAGGCACTGGAATTCCTGATTGGTGGCAGTGCTACAGGTTCTAAGCTGGTAATTGAGCTTAGAGGAATTCATGCCGGTACCCCAACTTTTGGACTGTAAGGTTCAAATTGGGGAAAAATACCATCACAACCCCCCCCACAGAGAGTTAACTGCTGTTGTTTCCACCTCAGCTGCTGCCATGCAGTCATGGGGATGGGTGTTTAAATCAAAAGCAGTATGGAATGGGTGGGGAGCAGAACAAAGGCTTTGTGATCTGTAGGCCTGAGGTTAGCTCCCCACAGATCTTTGGCTTTCATTAGTGTGCAGGCCTTTGACCTCTGACTTCTCCTCAAACTTCCCATTCTCACTCAAGGATCATATGAAGTTAACATCATAGGGTTCACCTCATGGCATTTCCAAGGCCATTTCAGGTACAATATGGCCCCATATTATTAGTTCAATCCATGGCAGGTTAAAATGGTGCCTAATGATACATTTCTTCAAATCTACTTTCCAACAGTCAATTTTTTGTTCTGCTTCCACTATTTTAGTATTTACTTTTGCATATATCAAATATAATAAAAATAGTCATTAAGGCCCGAATCCACAAAGGTATTTAGGTTGCTAATTTCATGTATCAGTCTTTTCAGTTTTATTTATCATTTCCTAGATAAAGGTCCAGAATAACCTCTGTCTGTACTGTCTATTTAATAAATACTCTTTAAAAAACCTTATCCCTGCACTCTGGGCTATACTTCCTCTAATAAATTGTCACCTCCTTTGTCTCTGGATAATTCTTATTATAATCAAATATGTCAATAACTAAGTCTAAACTAATCAAGCTCCCCTAATCAGAGTTCTAGCCTTTCTGTAGAGATCACCTTCATATAGCTTGGTCTGATAAAGAACTATATAAACCAAAATTGTTGATGGCCTTCTAGGCTTCTCTTATCCGCACGGCTATTTCCCAGTCTATTTTCTCCAGCTGCTCTCATTTAAATTATCCTTAATTTTCAGTCAAACTGTCTTTGCTATGCCAGCCATAATGCTTGTATAATTTCTTTATTAACATTTCTCCTCATCAGTACTGTTGCTATTTCTGTTCCTGCTTCATTTTGTTTGAACTCCTGTCTCTTGGTAGTTTACTGCCAAATTCTACTTCCTTAAAATCAGTGGGGCTACAGAGGTGTGTGGGAGACAGCAGAATTTGACCTTTGGTTATTTTCTGGGTTCAACCATGTATCTGTTTTTCCAACATTTCCAAATTATTCATTGAAATTAAGCAGTTCAGTTCACATTTTACAGTATTTTCCCATTTTACTTTAGTGCTAACTAGAACTGGTTCTGGAGCCAAATATTTATGAGTTAAGAATATTTATGAATATATTAATTTAAGCAAATAGTTGTCTGCACAAAAAAAAAGTCACATATCATTCCTGATTTGGGGAATGTATTGAATACTCATAAGTATTTCATAGCTTAGACCGGGTTTTCAGAGTATAGATGGATCTTGAAGTGTTCACTACAAATACTTTGGAAACAAGAGCCTGTGCTTTGGAAACAAGAGTACCTGAGTTCTCTCTCCAGTACTGCTGTGACATTCTGAGTGATCATGGTATTGAGCATGCATACTTTTAACAATCAGTTCTGACTATATAGCACCCCTAATATATAAAGGAATGTCTTAGAAAGCATTAACACAAACTAATTGCTGTCTTATTTCCCCTTTATTCAATAGAACTGACCTCCATCTTCTATGTAGGCAGCCCATCATCCCAGGGAAAGTTTCCTCTACACACTTAAGGACTGGTTCAGTCCTTTTTTTTTATTTTCTCATTTGAATAAGGGTGGCAAAAGTAATATTTTGTTCTATGGTCACTGAAATTATGTAATATCTGATGGGAGGGTTACTGTTCTACGTATGATTCAAATGGTCAACAAATGACAACCAATGATCGCTTTAATTGGTGCAAAGACCACAATAAAGAAAATTGACACTGAAAGTGACTGATCATTAATCAGGTTTATTTGTCTACAGCTATTCATCTCAATGGATGTCATCGTCTTCTGACAATTAAAACTGTAACATATGCATAAATCACTCTCCTTTTTTCCCCTTCTCCTCAGCATTTCTGCAAACTCATAAGGGAATATAAATGGTTTTATTGCTCCATGGCATATAACTATACTACATAATAATCTGTTCACTGCAGCTATTCTTCCACTACTCTTTTGTTCTATTTATCCTGTTGTTATTACAGTACATTTTTCATCTGTGTAATATTCCAGTGGGACAGACCGTGTTGTTCACATTCCAATTACATATAGTCCATAAATTAAAGCTGTTAAAAGCAATTGCCACAAATTTGGCATGATCGGTATTCTTGTAGTTGGGAATTTACAAATGTTTAAGGCTAAGCATTTGTTCACTTTCTCTCCAATTCACTTAATTAATTAAAACTAAAAGCCAGGGAAGAATTAAAAAAACTGCAAGATACAGCAGGGGTGAAGATTTTGAGGAAAAAAGGAGGAGTTAAAGTATAATTATCAAAAGCTACTTACTAAACCAATGCTTCTCTCTTCCCTAACAGAAAAAGAGGGCTAGAGAGTTAGGGTCCATTTAGTATTCTTAATACATTCAGAGAACTCCCACAGCCACTAATATTAATACTTGGCTCAGAGAAATTGTTCAGATTAAGGGCCAGATTTATGTGCACACACAGCCTTCAGGTGCATGACTGCAGACCTGTCTCCACACAGATATTTGATTTGCTGGCACATATTTACAAATATACAAGTTTGGCATCTACAAATGTTTGCATGCTCCTAACTTTGAAAATCTGGCCCTAAATTACCTGTTCTGTGTGACCCAGAAAGTCAATGGTCAAGCTGTGAGTGGACACTATGGGCGAAATCCCAGTTCCACTGAAGTCAAATGTCAGTGGGGCCAGGATTTAAACTGCGGTCTCTGTCTCCTTTCCCCATGTTCCATACATAGTAGCCCACTCCTCCCAACAGAAGCTGCAGACATGGAACAAGAGCAGTATATGCAGTATTGCCAAAATAACTGAAAATTCCTGGGGGGAAACGGGAAGAGAAAAATCCAAGTTAAAATATTGTTTCTACATGTGTTCCTTTAGCTGTAGTTTGAACAAAATCAAGAAGACCGGGGAGTGTAAAAATATAAATCTACAGATCATGCTTCTTTAACTCCTGTGACTTGCTATGGAACTGTGTTGTGGCTTCTGCCATGGAGAACCTGTCCATCTGCCTCTCTATGTACTTTGTGTGGAGAAAGAAACAATCTATCCCATGCTTTCCAGGCTTGGTCCCCCTTGCGACTGCTTTATCTGAATTCCATTGCCTTGTGGATTCCTCATATGATAGATTTCAACTTGCTCCAGCAGAAACATTATTCTCTATTGTATAGATGCAGCTGCTGGGCCTGAAGGCAGGTCTCAGCCCAGTTGCTATGCTATACAACGGTATACACTAATTCATTTTATGTTATTTTTATATATAACTTTTGAAAAGTTCTGACACTTTTCTACTTTAAATCAGGCAGCCATTTTAAAACTGACATAAAATTCTCCATGAAGGTTCTAAATCTAGGTTATGCCTAATAATCTACTCTACAAAACTGCAGCTGAAATACAATATTACAAAATATGCTACTAGAATGGTACTTTTTGGGGTCTGTAAAAGATAAAAAAGGAAAAAAAAAGTTTTTATTTATTTTTTTAAATTACTGCAGGCTCCTAAATGCATACTTTGTAAGCCACTTTTAATGTCTACATTATAAATCCGAGACCAGAGATCTTAAAAAAGAAGCTCTGAGAAATTCTTCCATGTGTCTGCATATTCATATACATATCTGTCATAGACAAAGATACAAATAGCACTATTATAATAAAGCTACAGGACCCTGAGCTCCTGCCTCCACTGAGATCCATTAATTCTAAGTGTATCCTTTTTAACACACACCACACTATGACTCAGGTATCATGGTCTCCCAATAGCAGATGAAGCGAGTGGTGTACTCTACGTAATAAGCTCATAACTGGAATATAAAACTGAACTGATTTTGTTGCACCTGCATGGAAAAGATAAAAATTGTATGAATGGCACAGATCTGGTTGCTAATTCCTGAGATAAGAATGTTAATTAGAGATTTGCTGGAAATGAAATATTGGCGCTTCTGCAGTTGTAAGGCATTGCGACACAATGTGAATTGAGTCCCTAACTCCCATTTGCGCTATTGGAAAAAAAAATCTCCCCCTTAAAATATTTTATCCCAGACCTTCACCATGCAAAAAGTAGGGGGTCAGGCTCAGTAAATGCCTGATATGAATGTAATTTAAGTGCCTTTAATATTTTATAGGAATCACCAGCAGCCTCTCCCCAAAAACAGGAATAAATCCTGTCACCTGCTCTGACATCTGAGAGGGAGTCTCCAGGATTCCTTCACATCAGCATTAGTAGAAGCAGGGTCAGGCTGCAGGTGTGACGTGGTGGTGGTGGCCCAGGCTCAAGCACTCTCTTCCTTCTTACATGAAGAAGTCCACTAAGGGGAAGAAGTAGGTGCCATCAGAGACAGGTAAGGTGTACAGGGAACATTTCTTGTCTTGAAAGGGGAAGTGACACTTGGTAGGAACTAACCTGAAAATGACATCACTGCCTGGTGTAAAAGGGAGATTAGAGTATCAGGGAGAGTCATGGCCAAAATGATCACCTTGAGCTCTAAACTAAAGAAGCTGGGAATGGGCGATAGGGGATGGATCACTTGATGACTACCTGTTCTGTTCATTCCCTCTGGGCACCTGGAACTGGCCACTGTCAGAAGACAGGTTACTGGGCTAGATGGACCTTTGGTCTGACACAGTATGGCTGCTCTTATGCTCTTATGTTCCCCCTTCCCTCCCTCCTGATGCAGGCAGGGCCCCTCCAGCTTATTCAATGCTCTGCCCAAGGGGGCCCTTTGAAGAGCTATTGAAGAGAAGAGCATCAGAACATCCCTTACTGAATGAGGGAGGCAACCTAGTGACAGAGGATGTGGAAAAAGCTAATGTACTCTATGCTTTTTTTGTCTCTGTCTTCATGAACAAGGTCAGCTCCCAGACTACTGCGCTGGGCAGCAGAGCATGGGGAGGAGGTGACCAGACCTCTGTGGAGAAAGAAGTTATTCAAGACTATTTAGAAAAGCTGGACAAGCACAAGTCCATGAGGCCAGATGTGCTGCATTTGAGGGTGCTAAAGGAGTTGGCAGATGTGATTGCAGAGCCATTGGCCATTATCTTTAAAAACTCATGGCAATTGGGGGAGGTCCCAGATGACTGGCGAAATGCTAATGTAGTGCCCATCTTTAAAAAACGGAAGAAGGAGGATCCGGGGAACTGTAGGGCAGTCAGCCTCACCTCAGTCCCTGGAAAAATCATGGAGCAGGTCCTCAAGGAATCAATTCTGAAGCATTTAGAGGAGAGGAAAGTGATCAGGAAATCAGCATGGATTCACCAAGGGCAAGTCAAGCCTGACTAACTTAATTGCCTTCTATGAGGAGACGACTGGGTCTGTGGATGAGGGGAAAGCAGTGGATGTGTTATTCCTTGACTTTAGCAAAGCTTTGATACAGTTTCCCACAGTATTCTTGCCAGCAAGTTAAAGAAGTATGGGCTGGATGAATGGATTATAAGGTGGATAGAAAGCTGGGTACATCTTTGGGCTCAATGGGTAGTGATCAATGGCTCTGTGTCTCGTTGGCAGCTGATATCAAGCAGAGTGCCCCAAGGGTAGGTCCTGGGGCTGGTTTTGTTCAATATCTTCATTAATGACCTGGAGGATGGCGTGGACTGCACTCTCAGCAAGTTTGCAGATGACACTAAACTTGGAGGAGTGGTAGATACGCAGGAGGGTAGGGATAGGATACGCAGGGACCTAGACAAATTAGAGGACTGGGCCAAAAGAAACCTGATGAGGTTCAACAAGAACAAGTGCAGAGTCCTGCACTTAGGAAGGAAGAATCCCATTCACTGTTACAGACTAGGGACCGAATGGCTAGGAAGCAGTTCTGCAGAAAAGGACCTAGGGGTTACAGTGGACAAGAAGCTGGATATGAATTGACAGTGTGCTCTTGTTGCCAAGAAGGCGAATGGCATTTTGGGCTGTATAAGTAGGGGCATTGCCAGCAGAACGAGGGATGTGATCATTCCCCTCTATTCGACATTGGTGAAGCCTCAACTGGAGTAGTGTGTCCAGTTTTGGGCCCAACACTACAAGAAGGATGTGGAAAAATTGCAAAGAGTCCAGTGGAAGGCAACAAAAATGATTAGGGGGCTGGAGCACATGACTTATGAAGAGAGGATTAAGGAACTGGGATTGTTTAGTCTGCAGAAGAGAAGAATGAGGGGCGATTTGATAACTGCTTTCAACTACCTGAAAGGGGCTCCAAAGAGGATGGATCTAGGCTGTTCTCAGTGGTACCAGATGACAGAACAAGGAGGAATGGTCTCAAGTTGCAGTGGGGCGGGGAGTTAGGCTGGATATTAGGAAAAACTTTTTCACTAGGAGGGTGGTGAAGCAGTGGAATGGGTTACCTAGGGAGGTGGTGGAATCTCCTTGCTTAGAGGTTTTTAAGGTCAGACTTGACAAAGCCCTGACTGGGATGATTTAGTTGGGAATTGGTCCTGTTTTGAGCAGGGGGTTGGACTAGATGACCTCCTGAGGTCCCTTCCAACTCTGATATGCTATGATTCTATGATCAACTTCCCTCCACACCCCCTCTTATGTGGAATGCTTATTTCATGGAATCTTCTGAGCACCCAGGAGACATTGCATTACTAAGTCTTCATTTCCCTAGAGAGAAGTACAGGGAAATTGATTTTATCGGGAGTTAGGCACCTAATTACCTGTGAGGATCTGGGCCACAGTGACTGTTCCTAAATTGTGAGCAAATCTCTTTTTAATGAGGAGTTTTGATGAAAGCAGGGTCTGAATGAGCTTTCTCTGACGTCTACTGATGAACTGGGGGGGAAGACTTCAAGCACAGACTGTTTTTGCATAGACACACTTACGCTGCCTAGGTGCACAGCATAATAGAGCTGTTTTGCCAAAATGAGCGCTTTTGGCTGGTGTTGGGTTACAAATCACTATAGTAGAGTGCAGGGGTAATAATTGTATGAGTAAAGGGCAGCAGAGCTGTACTTAGCCTGCCCTGATTAAGGGGTCAACTAAACTTTCTTTGCTAAGCATTGGGCAGGGATGCGAAATCCCAGTAACGGAGCGAGGGGGTAGTCGGCTCTGCCTAAAGAGTCCTAGATGGCATTTGATCTCCTTCTCTCCAGTTTTTAAAGACTGAGCTAATTAGACTTAACTGAGAGTCATTGTTTCTGTTCAGTGATTAGTAGAGTGGCATCACTGATAAGCAGGTATAGGGGCTACACCTGGTGTTGGGACAGGGGTAAAAGGATAACAATGCAGAGGCTGTGCTGGCAGGGAGGTTCCCTGCTACCAGGTGAACTCACAAAGAGCTGAAATCACTAACGACCTGCGTTATGCAGTGGGACCTCAGAATGTGGCATTGAAGAAGAGGCAGTGAGAGTCAAGTGGCAGCCTGTGACCAGCGTTAGTAAAGCAATGGCAGCAGCAAACAGCTAGTTGCAGAGGAGCATAGCAACCACAGAGATGTTGCTCAATGCTTCTCCCTTTTTTCTGGGGTGGGAGGTGAACCCTTGCAAACACACCTCTGAGTCTTCAATAACCAAGGACAGCCAACATGAGTGGGATGCAGTGGAGTAAGAGTGGAGTAATGTGTTAAAGGGACAGTAATTCATCAGACTTTCCCACCACAAGATGGGAAACTGAGGGAAAAGACAAATGTACTGTGGGAGTGGGTTTTGTTTATGGTCACATGCTTTTGAATGTGGTTTTAGTGTTTTCCCAAACTAATGTTTGGTTCCCTTTCTCTTTTATTATACACAGACTCCCTGCTTGCAGTGGGGAAGTATTGCCTCTTAGGGGAGGACAGGCGTGGTGTTAAGTTTTCCCCGATTATAGGTTGGGAGCTTAAGCCTGTTCTGGTTTGTATTGTTAAGAGGAGCCCCTAGATATTGAACCTGCTGACTCCACCTGGCAGAAGGGCTACATCCACATCTCTGAAACGGTCCTCGGCACTGCATCTCAATCATATCTTTCAAAGGTTTCTAGGACGAGGCAGTTGTGCAACAAGTCATGGCAAAAAAATAAATTAGAGATCTTTTCAAGAACAGAATTAGTTCAACATCTGTTTTATAATTAGCTAAGATTTGGGTGCGGAGGGGAAGGGGGGATTACATTATCAGCTAAGCATAGGCCCTCCATGCAAAATCTAAAGTGGAAATTACCTTTTTGAGGATTATAGAAAGGAGTCAAAATCTGGCATTTAATGACAAGCATGTTTCAACCTTAACTATAGAGGGAATATACCCTTTTCCATAGTCACAATTTGTTCACTGATTTAACCTCATCTTTTAGGGCCTAACCCTGACATTCTGAAGTTAATGACTAAGTTCCCATTGATTTTCATTGTGTAGTATTAGGCTCTTAGTGTACAAACATCAATTCTTAAAATTCACTGCTGGTTTCTTGACTTTCATGTTAAAAACAATTATCATTTATGTCTGCTTTTAAAGAATTGAGATCAGCTTCTGGTTCCCTGGAGGACAGATTTTAAATAGTTATTTAGC
This sequence comes from Gopherus flavomarginatus, assembly GCF_025201925.1. Lineage (NCBI taxonomy): Eukaryota > Metazoa > Chordata > Testudines > Testudinidae > Gopherus > Gopherus flavomarginatus. Next base: position 253,772,783 of record NC_066618.1, on the reverse strand, counting down.
AATGCATCCTTTAGCCAGCATAATTTCTGATTGCCATCTAACTAAGGCTCGTTGATTTGACAGGCGAACGTTTTTAATCCATTTTTCAGTTAATCTGCATTTTTTGGTAGAGCACTTTTAGTGATATTCTATTAGGTTACATGGTTTGGAGTAGTCCTCTAACTGAAATGCATTTTAGAGACCCTTATGCTCATTTTCTTTAAATCCTGGTATATTTTAATAGCAGCATTTTGAAAGATGGATATTATGTGTCATGGAAAAGATAGTTCAATTTTACATGCACAAAGGTAGATAAAACCCCCATATATTAGTTCAAATCCTGCACTAATAGCTTGAATTTTTTAACATGAAAACCTAATCTGTTTTTGAAATATTGTAATACAAGGATAGATCACAAACTCGCAGACAGATAGTACCCATAAAATTGTGTCTGTCAGCATTTCCATGACGAACTTCTTCTTTTCTGGAGTATGACAGAAAAACTAACAGCTACTGTTATAACAAATATATCCTGCAATATTTTACAGCAATTTCTGTAATAACATTCCTACAGTGTTTATGCTACCTGGTAACAGAATGCTAAACATAATGTAGATCAGTTTATTTGAGAGAGTGAAAGAAACTGCTGCATATATGACTCCAGTCTAAGGCCTTGTTTTCAGTTGCTCATAAATTTCTGAACATTTACCTTTTGATTTGATATTTTACAGGCATGGTCTTTATGGAGATTTGTGTATAAACTGTTCAGCCACTTTGGAGCATGAGCAAAATGAAAAGTAATATTATGAAAATAAAAATACCCATTGCAACTCTTTTTCACAGAAAATCACTGCAATCTCTCACTGAAATGACTGGAGGCAGGAAATGGAATTGGGGCAGGGAAACAGCCCTTGTCAATTATTTCAGTTCCTTTGTGTATTGTAAGGTCCTCCTAAAGTGTGCAGAAGTTGAGTTCCTAACATGGGGCAGTGGAAGGCCTTCTTTCCAGTGAACTTTTGTAAGCTCTGGAGGAGAGGAACTTTTCTCTGCACCTCCTGGTGAGACACAAAGTCTCTCTTTTACAGACTTCTTGTGTGTAGTAGAGTTCCTTTCCTCCCACTCATTATATAGTTCTCAAGAGGTGGGATGTTGTAGCCAAGGGGTTGGCAACCTCTGGCACGCGGCTCACCAGGGTAAGCACCCTGGCGGGCTGGGCCAGTTTGTTTATCTGCCACGTTGGCAGGTTCGGCGGACCGCGGCTCCCACTGGCCACGGCTCAATGTCCCAGGCCAATGCGGGAGGCAGGAAGCCGCAGCCAACACATCTTGGCCTGCGGCGCTTCCCACTGCCCCATTGGACTGGGACGGTGAACCGCGGCCAGTGGGAGCTGCAGTCCGCTGAACCTGCCGATGTGGCAGGTAAACAAACTGGCCCGGCCCGTCAGGGTACTTACCCTGTAAGTGAGCCGCGTGCCAGAGGTTACCAACCCCTGTTGTAGCCAGTTGAAGCTTGGCAGGGGGGCAGCACAGGATGTATAGATGGTCTAGTGAGGCAGCTGGAGGCAGAATGGTGGTGGTGGTGGAGCGTCTTGTAGTAAAAGATGCCTGCCCTGTGGAGTTCCAAGCTTTGCTGACAGGTACCTACCCTCACTTGTGCAAGAATAGCATCCCTTTCCTTATCTATGAAGACTCGTGACTTATTAAGAAAGTGTGGAAGAGAGGGAGCATAGAGTGGGGACATGATTCCTCTTGCCTTCACCCTTCTAAACTATGGCCCATTCCTGCATTTGGCTCAAGTGGGATCAATTGCAGAATCAGGGATAAGTTTGTACACCAGAGTAGGAATAGTGCACCCCAAATCTGGGCAGAGGCCTAAGGGGGAAACCTCCAGATTATCAGATTCCTGAACATGAGAGAACAGGCCAACACAACATTATATGGCATGGAATTTGAGAACTCTGGAGGAAGAAACTGCTGTTACACCTTTACGGTAAATGCTAAATTCATTGAGCTAGGTTCACAAAGTGACTTGGGTGTTGTAACAGTCAGAATTGACATTCTGGTCACCTTGTGGAATTCACAACCCCGAGTTAGGTGCCCAGGCTACCTATACAACACATGGGCAGAGTTAGGCATCTGACAATGGGATGCACAGAAGCCAGAACACTGAGCAAGGATCTGCCTAAATTAGCCAACAGGAAATGCTGAGGAGAGGGGGTGGGTCCTAAACCCTGCTACTCAAAGGGACTTTGGTGTCTAAGTCTAGGCCAGAGAGAGGTGCCTACCTCTGTTTGGGATTCTCAGCCATGAATTCCTTGCCTGCAGTTCAGCATTGATGCTATTTTTGCAAGAAATGGGGGCAGGAGAGGGATGGGGCAGAAAGGAGGCAGCAGTAGCCTCCCTTACAATAGTTAGCCCAGTGGACAGGGCTATCACCCAAAATGTGAAAAATAGGTACAATTGCCCCCTCCTCATGCTATAGAGTCATTTTCACTTCCTCTGTGGCCCAGTGTGTATTTGGTTATCTGTACACAGTGGAACAGCTTCAACAGGCGAGACTGAATGAAAGCCACACTGGAATAGAGATTTTTAAGGCCTGGCTTGACAAAGCCCTGGCTGAGATGATTTAGTTGGCATTAGTCCTGCTTTGAGCAGGGGATTAGACTGGATGACCTCTTGAGGTCTCTTCTAACCCTAATATTCTATGATTCTATGAATATCCCATAGTCCAATGGCTAGAACAATCACCTGAGAGGTGGGAGATCCAATTTCAAACCCATCTCCTCATTAGGCAGGGGGAAATGAAACCTGAATCGCTTACATCCTGAATGAGTGCCCTACCCACTGGGCTAAAGGTTATAAGGGAGGGATAGGTGGGAGAATGCCTAGTTTGAGGATCCTGCTGAGGCTTTGGTGCTGAGCTTCTGGGCAGTGTCAGGACTTAGGCAGTTGCGTGCATGCTCAGTTGATGAAATTTAGGCATCTTAGGGCCTTTAACTGCAGTAAGTTAGGTGCTGGGAGCTGTTAAGTGCCTAAATTAGCAGTTAGGAGCCGAAGTCCCTTTGTGACTCTAGCTCTTATTTAATTTTAAATGCTCAATTTTAAGAAGCCACTTTGCCATCAATTACTTCTGTAAACTTGGACCCCAGTTAAGATAGGTCTGGTTTCTTTTAGAAGTGTTGCCAGTTTGGAATCATGCTCTGGGGATTTGGGCTTTCTGCTGTTGGATGCCATGAGAAGTAGATGCTAAAATACAAGCAAGCAATAGCATTGCGAGATATCTGGAATTCTATCTCTAGTTTTCTGAAACAGCCTTTTGCACTCACCTAGGTTCAAACTGAGGACAGCATAGCGTTACAGCAATAGAAAATATGATGTACTTTGATCTCAAGCTCCAAGCATCACAACATTACTAATAGTTACAACATCAATGGAAAATAATTATCAGAAGAGAAGTAAGTGCAGGGAAACGTCAATTTGGTATCCATTTAAAGTGGAACATATCTTTGTAGTCTTTAAAGTTTCTGTAGTTAGTTATAGCTGTTGTTTCAATGGAGAGTTTGTGAAGAGCTGCAATTTATAAACCCATAATGCACATTCTTATCTTATAGAAAAAAAGAGATATTTCTATATAGGGAAAAATTACAAACTGCTCATTGGTCCACATCTGTTGCTCATAACAGCTATCAAGCCCATCATTGATATTCCAACAAAAAAAAGAAAGTGTGAATATATTTAAAAAGTTCACAAGTTTGGTTGATAAAGGTAATAGTGTTGATATAATATACTTAGATTTCTGTAAGGTGTTTGACTTGGTACTCTGACATTTTGATCAAAAACTAGAATGATATACAGCTAATATGGCACACATTACATGGATTCAAAGCTGGCTGACTAATAGATCTCAAAATGTAATTGTAAATGGGGAACTGTTATCATGCTGGTGTTTTTGTAGTTGGGTCCCGCAGGAATCAGTTCTTGGCCCTATGTTATTTAACATTTTTGTTAGTGATCTGGATTGATAAAATTTGCAGGTGACACAAAAGTTGGAGGAGTGGTAAATAATGAAGAGGGCAGGTCACTGATAAAGAGAGAGCTCTGGATCACTTGTTAAACTAGGTGCAAGCAAACAATATGAATTTTAATATGGCTAAATGTACATGTATACATATAGGAACAAAAGATAGAGTCCCTCATCCTGTAAGTAAGGCCTACATCCTAGGAAACAGTGATGCTGAAAAAGACTTGAAGGTCATGGTGGATGAACAGCTGAACATGAGGTCCTAGTGTGCGGCTGTGGCCCAAACAGCTAATGTGATCCTTGGATGCATAAATGGGGAATCTTGAGTAGGCGTACAGAGATTTATTTTACTTCTGTATTTGGCACTGGTGTGACTGCTGCTGGAATATCGCGTCCAGTTCTGATGTCTACTATTCAAAAAGGATGTTGATCGATTGGAGAGGGTTCAGAGAAGGATTGAAGGATTTGACAACATGCCTGATAATGAAAGACTCCAGGAACTCAATCTATTTAGCTTTACAAAGAAAAGGTTAAGAAGTGACTTGATTACAGTCTAAAGAACCAATTATCAAATATTTAATCTAGCAGAGAAAGGTGTAATATGATTCAATGGCTGAAAGTTGAAGCTAGACAATTCAGACTGGAAATAAGGCATATTTTTTAAAACAATTTTTACATCAGGATTGCATGTTTTTCTAAAAGAGATGCTCTGGGGATTATTTTGGGAACATTCTATGGCTGTGTTATGCAGAAGGTTAAATGAGATGATCACAATGGTTCTTGCTGGCCTTGGAATCTATGAAAAAAGGTTTATGTTTTTTTGCAGTGCTTTGATGAAAATTCTTCTGATCATGTGTGCACTATATGGGCCTGACTCTCTTCTGCCTTATGCTTCGTGTAGTGATTTTGAAAACTGGGTATAAAATGTTACCATTTAGCACAAGAAGTGGAGAATCAGGCTCTCTCTATTGTTCGTTTTAGACCATAGTTCCTTGTGCCTAAGGCCATGTGTACACTAGCAAGCTTGCAGCTGCACTGCTGTAAGATCATTTGTGTAGCCACTCTATGCCGATGGGAGACAGCTCTACTGTTGACATAATTAAACCATCTCAGTGAGCAGTGGTAGCTAAGTTGGTGGGAGAAGCTCTCCTGATGACAGCGCTGTACTCACTACCACTTATGCAGGCAAAACTTATGTCATTGAGGAGGGTATTTTTTTCACATCACTGAGCAACATAAGTTTTTCTGGCGTCAGTGGTAGTGTAGACATGGCCTCTCTTTGTTTTTACAACAAACTCAATAAACAAAAAACCTGTAGCCAAAGAGAGAATTTATTGATATGATCCTACAACTATTGATTTTCACTTATTTCCATCTTTGCTAACTACAACAGAGAAACCATCCAATGTGCTGGTGCTGTTGTTGTGATTTAAAATACACTAATTAATCAAATCATTAATCAAATCAAAGAACCCAGGTTGTTGTGGTGTGCTCCCTTAAAGCAGGGCCACCCAGAGGATTCAGGGGACCTGGGGCAAAGCAATTTCGGGGGCCCCTTCCATAAAAAAATTGCAATACTATACAATACTATATTCTAGTGGGGGCCCCTGCGGGACCTGGGGAAAATTTTCCCACTTGCTCCCCTGCCCACGGGCGGCCCTGGGAAAAATAAACCTTCCATATCTCGGCACAAACCCAGTTTTGAGAAAACTTCTTTACAAGATATCACTGGTTCTCAGTATCAGCAAGTGCTAAAAGGTACTAAAGCTCATTAAAAGGGTTGGACAAATATTTTCCATCAAAACTTTTTTTGGATCAAAAACTAGGGGTTTTTAAAAAGCAGAAAAAAATCACGGACAATGTCTGCTTTCCTTCAAAATTTGTTGTGGTTTTTTTTAATTGAAAAGCTGAAATTAGTCTGCCAAAACCTGAATATGGTCTAGGGTTTCAGAAGTGTGTGGCCAAATATTTGCTGCTTGCTGTGTTTGATTGCTTAAAGAAACAATAAAAAAATTCTGCTTAAAAAAAATCCAAAACTTTTTGAACCACCTCAGCTTGTGACCAAACATCTGAGCCCATCCAGTCAGAGATTTTTCCAGGTTTCTGATACTGTGCTGGCTTCCTTGACTCATATCTGTCTCCATAATTTTGGGTTCATTTAGGTTATAATATAAGAACAGCCATACCGGGTCAAACCAAAGGTCCATCCAGCCCAGTATCCTGTCTACCGACAATGGCCAATGCCAAGTGCCCCAGAAGGAGTGAACCTAACAGGTAATGGTCAAATGATCTCTCTCCTGCCATCCATCTCCACCCTCTGACAAACAGAGGCTAGGGACACCATTCCTTACCCATCCTAGCTAATAGTCATTAATACACTTAACCTCCATGCATTTATCTCTTTCCTAGAGACTGGCTCCATGGGGTCCTACACAAACTGGAGACAGTTACTGTGGGTTTGTCTTTAGTATAGCTTATGTACATACTCCACGAACTGAGCATTTGAGCTTGTCCAGAATCTGGGTTGAGCCTATGTTGTGAAAACTGAAATGGTCAAAATAGCACATGCATGTGAATGGACACAGGGTGCTAAAATTAAATTAACCCACAGGTTTTCAAACTGTGGGTCGGTACCCCTCAGGAGGTGAGAAGGTTATTAGTGGAGGTCATGAGTTGTCAGCCTCACCTCAAACCCTGCTTTGCCTCCAGCATTTATAATAGTGTTAACTATATACAAAAGTGTTTTCAATGTATAAGGGGGAGGCTGTCACACTCAGAGGTTTTCCTATGTGAAAGGGGTCACCAGTACAAAAGAATCCCCAACCCATCCTGCTCCTTGTCCCCTCACCGTTCCCCAGAGACTCCTCCAACCACCGCTCCGGGACCCCATCTCTGATCCCTGTCCTCTGACTGCCCCAACCCCTGTGCACCCCTCCCCCGAGTCCTGACAGACCCCTGGAACACCCATGAGCCAACCCCCCCATTCCCTGTCCCCTGATCGCCCCCCCCAACCTCTGCCACCTCCCTGTCCCCATGACTCCTTGACCCTTATCCAACACCCCCCCTAGCCCCAGCTCCTTATCCCCAGCTCCCCTGTCACCCGGAGCCTCTGCACACCGCATCCAGGAGCATCCCTGAACAGCTGCAGCGTGGCTCCAGCGAGGCTCCTGAGCTCCTCCTTGCTCAGAGCCGCATGGTAAGAGGGGCGGGGCTGCGAGCTCCAGCTCCCTCTGCTCGGTCTGGAGCTCGCAGCCCCACCCCCTTACCATGTGGCTCTGAGCGGGGCGGAGCTCAGGAGCCCTGCTGCAGCTGTTCAGGGACACTCCTGGGTGCGCTGAGGTTCCGGGAGAGGGGCAGAGGCGGGCTCGGGGCCGGAGAGGTAGCCTTGGCCATTCTTGTGGGGGCCCCTGCGGAGTCCTGGTCCTGGGGCAAATTGACCCACTTGCCCCTCCCTCTGGGCGGCCCTGCCTTAAAGTCTTTGTGCACAGCAGAATACTGGAAGTGTCCAGATTTTCCCAATAGATGCTGAGCCAGTAGCTATCCTAAATCTTATTCTGCACTGTCATGTATGCTTGACTAAGAGCGGGTGAAGCAAGCCAGCCACAAACTTAAGGGAGGTAAAAGGTAATTTTGAAGAAGGGAAGAGGTGTGGAAGGACTTTGTGTACTGTATGCAGACCATGAGTGTGGAACTGGTAAAAGCATTTATGTGGAACTATTCATGTCCTGTGCTCCTGTTTAGCAAGGAGAAGGTTCCTCTGTCTGGCAATGAATCCAGAAACAACTAAATAGTGACCTGTGTGAAAAAAGTAAAATTAACAAAAACAGCAATAGTTTGCAGTCCAAGATTCATTGGCATGAGGTGGACATTGTAAGGAGAAATCACATATTGCAAATCACTGTTGCAGTTTGCTTTTCGCTAGTGTCACAGGTTATCCAGTCCTACCTAAATATGTAAAAACTAGAATTTGTTTATTTTATTTTGATATGTTGAAAGTGTGCTTATCCACAGCTCTCAGCATATATACACAACATTTGATTAGTTACATTCATAGTAACTGTCTAAATGTAAACACCTCCTAATTCGTTCACTCTAGGACTTGTCAGCTAATCACTCACTAAGCCCACCTCACAAACACTAGGAAGAACAGAGGAATTATGTAGTGTGATCTGAAGGCTACATAATTCTAGCTCTGGAAAACTGGTGAGAGGAAGGCAGTTCCAGTGTCAAGGAATAATCACTGAAAACGCCCTGTTCTTCAGCTCCCTCCTGTTTAAATTGGGGCTGTTAGCTCAAGTCCTAGTATCACACAGAGAGAGGCAGCCTCTGAGGTACTCTGGCTTTTGTTCTGCATTTGATAGGATTTGTGATAAAAGGTTGCTTTCTTGATGATTTGAACTTGTGTACAATAGACTAATTCAGAGGTCAATACCACACTTAAAAAGTATTTTCAAACTCCATTCTGCTATAAATAGCTATGCTGAACATCTCACTTTATTTCAGGAAACCTACTTTGTGTGCATTAAGTGGATTATCAGGAACGTAAAAGAAATGGAGAGTCAAGTGTTTTCAAGCTTGAGAGTACTGGTTGTGCTGGTGTTCATAAAGGATCTTTCCAGAGCACATACCTACAAAATCCCCACAGAGAGATACTACCCCATTCTCCTGGGGGTGATATGTAAGTGGTCTTCGTTAACCATTTAAGGGGTTTACAAAACATTTATAAGACATCATGCTTGCTTTTTTCCCTTATAATGGTTTCCTTCATTAATCTAGAGCATCCCTTGTAGCATGTCTCCCTTTCTGTTCCTCAGCAAGCTCTATACTCTGAAAGGTGAAAAGATTCTACAATGCAAAAGTTGGAACTTGTGGATTTTGCATCCATTTCAATTGGCAGCATTGTAGGCAGAGATGACCTGCTTAGATATCATTAAAATATAGATAAATATATCTCGAATGCACAAGCATGTTTCAGGATGAATAACTTTACAACTACAGAACGGACATCACAGCCTTTATATATGTTATGTTTATGGTCCCTCTTCTCCCTCCTTTATTCAATGTTTTCTTTTTAATCCCTTCTTCATCCTACTCTAACCATATCCTTCTACTTTGTTTTCTTCTTCCTATAGCCTCCATTTTCACCTCCCAATCCCCAATATCTTTTTCTTAAAATACAAATCCTGGCTTATAACTTCCTGCACCTCATAACCGTCTCCTCAACCTTCAACATGCCCATGTCCCTGCTTCTTCTTTACTAATCTATAACAGTCTCCCTAATGGAACCTGGGTTCATTTCTCCAGATGACACACTCTCTAATGAATGTATTAGTAGCCCAGAGTATTTCTATTCTATCAAGTCCTATCTATTTTAGATATTCTTATGATGCCAATCATGGTAGTGTGTAAGGACTAGCCTTTTAAAGCTGTTTGACTTCCTAGACATCCAGTGGGATTTTGCAAAGCGTCTAGCTCCCAGGGAATAAATAGGAGCTTGCCCAGACACTTTAGAAAATCCCACTGAGAATCTAAAAGCATCTTTAGGTGCCTAAATACCTTTAAAAATCTGTCCCTGAGTTCTAGTTAAAGGATATCCAGGATGCACTTAATCAGAGAACTACAGGAGGTTACTTTCTAAAAACAAAGCTTTCAGTTCATTCTCTATTTTTTCTTTTTTATTCTTCCAAATGTTTATTACATCACCCATAATTTGACCTGTTAAAACACATCTCCTCTTAGCTTTAATGAATGCTGAGTCAGTGCAAGTTATTTAATAATTCTACTTTAAAGGTTAGATGAAAAAAATCCCTGAGTTATTAAAATATAATTTTGAATTTATGATTTATTATGGGTTGTTTTCAGGCATTTCCAACTGTTTTTAGTTTGTTTTTTAAAAGCTAAATTTTGAAATTAGATACCATTTTGAAATGAAAAGTTTAAATGTTTCAGTTCAAAGTTGTGAAAAAAGTTTCAAAATGGAAAGTCAAAACTGTTTCAAAATGGCTGAAATGAGCCATTTAGACTTTTAAAAAAAATAATGTTGCCCCCAATTTCCTTTTTAGGCAAAATCTAGTCACTAAGTTCAACCCAAATTCACACACAGTTTTGGTGCCCAAAATGCATTTTTTGGCAAATTGCAAGTTTGAATCTTTTTCGCTCAGCTCTAGATGTAAAACAGGAAAAAAAAGATACAGAGGCAGTAGTGGGGAAGGAAATGAACAGGGAATCAAGACAGACATTGTTGGCCCTGTGGAGGGGTCAACAAATCAACAGATTAGAAAACAAAGTATAATGACTTGTGAAGGGCTTAGAAATTGAGAGATTTAAACTTAATACAAAGTTCAAGGTGGAGTCAATGGAGTGATTCAAAGATGAGTGTTACCTGGTCAAATTAAGAGACAAGGAAGATAACATTAGCGGCCACATATTGTAGAGACTGGAGAGAAGGAAGGAAGATGATCTGAGCTTGGACTGGCATTTTTGTCATCAGGACATAATGGAAGAGACAGATTTTCAATGTTGTAAGGAGAAAATGTGGTGAGATTTGGATGTGGTCTAGAATTGAGCAGAGAATGAGGTGGGAGAGGGAAAGATAACCATGCAAGTCTTGAGCTTGGATGGTTGGGAGGATGGAAGAAGAGAGGGTTTAGCATTTTGAAACTCTAAAACAAAATCACCAGTACACTCACTCATTCCATAGCCACACAAAAATCCACTGAAAGTCACATTTTAATGGAAACAAACACTTCAGCGGGTTTGCTGCAAACACTTTTCAAAAGGAAACAGTGAAATAGTGCCCTGTGAATGAAAAAGACAGGAAAAATACAACTCACTCCTCAATCAGTTTAACAGATTACACTGAAATTTGCAAGGCTATTTGGTTTTGTAACATGAGTATATGCAGAATGAAAATTGATAGAGAGATGTACATGTACAATTTGTAGGAGCTCACAAAATATTAAAAGTACCCCCACATCATGAAGCTCTTCTGTATGGGCAGACCCTTGCGTCTGAGCAGAGTAGCTTACAGGATCAGAGCCTAAAATAATATCCAGTCTCAAGTATGTATGAATTTAAAGTTATTTAAATTAACACCTGACAATGAAATTTGGATCAGGAGCATTTTTATTACTAGTAAAAGATGAAGAAAAGTAGTTCTCACTTTTTTCCTAGTGTACATTGTAATTGTCTGAGGTGTAGTTTTTATAAATTGAGATAAATAAATCAGGCTGCACCAACCTTTTAGCTTCAACAGATTTTTATTATGTAATGACAGGTGTATGCACCCAAGACACCTCTACCGTTGTTCTTGGTTACTTTATGAGCAATAAGGTATGAAGTAAAGCTATCCAAGAGCAACCTGTGAGTTGTTGTTTGTGTCTCATTTACTGCTTCAGAAAAACAGTGTGAACAGCTAAGGTCAGACTTGAAGGTCTGACTTATGTCTGCTGCCTCTGTGGATAAAGCATGCAGAATTAGCAATATAATAAAACTTGTGCTGAACTCCATGTCTGCTTTCTCTTCCTTCTTTATATTTCCATGTTAGCCAGTTGTCCTTATGTTTTCTGAACATAATTTGAAAACATAACAGGTGGTATAGATGCTGCTTAAACATTAAGTAACAAAACCCCATAAATAATAAATAAAATAAGATATATTAGTGACTATAATAACTTCCATTGAACCTGCCCCTAGAAATGAGATTTTTGTCATTGAACTTCAATGGGAACGAGATGGAGCTCTACTGGGCCAGGATAGCTATTATAGGAAGAAAGTTGTGCAAGAAAAAGTATATTGAAAGAAATCCAGATTTACTAAGTTATGTGAGTGCCTACAAATTGTACATGTACATCTTTCTATCAGTTTTCATTCTGCATATACTTGTGTTACAAAACCAAGTGCAATCTGTTAAGGAGGAGTGAGTTGTGTTTTCCTGTCTTTTTCACTCACAGGGAACAATTTCACTGTTTCCATTGGAAAAGTGTTTGCAGACCCACTGAAAAAGTATCTGGTTTTGATTTTTGTTCTAAACTTGAAAATTGGACTTTGTTCACTGAAAACTCTTCAAAGGCATATAGGATAGGTGGGTGCAGTGTCAAATATGCAAGTTTGCAAGACTTCTGACCAATATGTCCATATAACTCCATCCATATATACCCTGTTTGCAGAGTATAATCTGAACCTACAGATGTCCGTTTGCTGTGGGCTGCCTCCTCCTGTTTCTCTTCTTCCTCCTCCAGAGCAATCACTGAATCACTGACATTACCCAAAATGTTTATGGAACTTCACAATGACAAACCCCTCAGGAAAATGGGTTTACTGAATTCCTGCTTGCCTCTGTCTGCTCCATAAAATGAACCCGGGAAATGAGGCAATATAGGTTTCAGAGTGGGAGCTGCTCACTATGTGCAGATGACCATGAGTACAAATTCTGGAATGAACAACATAGGCCTCTATGACCACTTGTACCTTTGTGTAGTTGTCTGAAAATTCCACAGGATAAGCATTGCTATAGCCACACACCAATGATGCATTTTGTGGGCATAACTCACTTGTTCCACTGCTGTGATTACCTTTGAAAATGTTTCATGAATGTAAATTACACTCACACTTGGTATTAAATCTGGTGCTTTGAAAGTTTAGCCCATTATGACATCATTTACCCAGTTTTGGATATATAATCTAGATAGTAAAACTCTATAGGCCAGATCTTCAACTGGCATAGGCAATGCAACTATGCCAATTAATATCAGTTGAGTATCTGGGCCTTGATATCCCATAATTCAAAATGGCTATGTTATGTTTGGTACCAGGTCTCTATGTATGGTTTGATAGTTGATGAAATATTGAATGGTCCTAAGGTCCTTTAGAACTTTTTAAGACGCTCTGGCTAGACAACACTCAGTTTGAAAAATCCTAGAAGTCAAAGAATAAATTAAAAAACCACACACTCTGTCTAGACAGTGAAATGTCTTAAAATCTAATAAACTGTAAAGCAGTGAGTCACATTTTTATTAATCTGACCCAAATAGAAGTAATAGAATAACAATAGTTTACAGTTACATCTCTTGAGTAGGGCCAATATATCAAGTCATTCAGCTATAACTTTTGATAACCCCTTTTAAATCTTCTAAGATGCAGTAAGAAATACTGCATACTAAACTCCCTATTGAATTTTTGGGTAGTTTGCTTTGAAAGAAGAGAATATTTTACCATTTTACTGCTACTTGAACAAGCTTTGGACTGACAATTTAATTCTATATTCATTTAGTTTGAATGACATGGGAAACATATGCAATGATTCCTAACAATAACTACATTTCTAAGCCATTACATAGTAATAACTAGAGCTTCAGGACTATGTCAAAGCAAGAAAAGAAAAAAAAATAATAGGCACACATACTAGGCTTTACATGAGAAATTAAATTCAAATCTTAATTGGGAACATGGAAGTTTATCAGAGAGGAGGCTTTGAACTACTAAAAACAGAATATGTGTACTGCAATGTAATAGCACCTAGCTTATCCTTTTTCTTTTGCTTGGTGCTACGGATAGGTACTACATGTGTAAGGGGACTGTTATCCCCTTAATAACATTCAGTGGGGGTGTTTGGTTGCTAGCTCTCAGCACTAAAAGGGGAGGGATCGATGGCAAATCAGGACCCTGAGACTGACAGTCCCCAGGAACAATGGCGAGAGGCCAATGCTCCAGGTCAGCCTGATTGACAGGGTGGGCAGGCTAATCAAAGAGACAGAAGGCCAGGGTGGGTCCCATCCTCTGTGTGAGCTGAAATTGCCCGGGTCAGACAGAGTGGGGCCGAGCTAAGCTGCTGGGAGCAGAGCTGCAGCCCAAAAAGCCAGAGCACAGCCCAGAGATAGCAGACCTGCCCTGGGAGGGGAGCTGCAGCAACCGGAGCCAGAGGGGCCAGACAAGCAGCCCAGGAAGCAGGTGAGAGCTGAGAGAGAGTCACAGAAGCAGCCTGCAGAGCAGACCTGCCCTGGGAGCAGAGCTGTAGCAACTGGAGCCAGAGAGGCAAGAGAAGCAGCCCATGGAGCTGAAGGCAGAGCAGCAGCAGCAGCCATGCTGAGGCAGTGTGGAGCTGGGGCTGGAGCAGTCCGGAGCTGGGTGCGGTGAGCAGCCGGGGAAAGCGAGGGGGACCCTCGGCAGTGGGCCCAGCACAGGGAGACGTCTCAGCCAAGAGCCATGCAGGCCAGACTTGGAGGGGGATCATAACCCTGACAGAGTGGGGGTGACACTGAGGAGAAGGGTCCTGCCACCCAGAGCCTGAGAGTGTGTGGCCAGTGCCAGAGCAAGTGTCCAACCCGCAGCATCCCTGCAGCACAGCCAGGACCTGAGAAGGAGGCCTGGGACCTGCAAGGAACAGACTGTGAACTGCCCTGACATTCCAGAGATACTATTTGTAATGTTCTCTGCCACAGAGCAGGGTGATGTGTTTTCCTTTAACCTTTTCCATTTTTCCTTATTATTTTTTAAAAATTAATTGTTAATTAAATAACTTGTATTTGTTTTAAACTGTATGATGTGATCAGTGGGTCAGGGAGGTGCGCAGTGCAAAGAGAGTACCCTGGAGTGGGGACACCCTAGCCCCTGCCCTGGGTGACCACAGCAGGGTTGGGGGTTGAGCCCCCCCAGGAATCCTGGGCCTAGCCTTGTTGGGGTTACGAGGACTCTGCCAGAGAGGAGAGTGGAAGGGGAGTCCTCAAGGGCAGGGAGGCCTCCGGGTAAAGGAAGTGGGAGCAAGGACTCAGATCCTTTCGCCAGCCCACTTCACCAGGGTAGTGCAGAAGCCAGGAAAGTTCCCCACAATAGTGGGACCATTCCCCTGCTTACACATGCAATGATTTTTGTGTGTGTATATCTATACTCAAACAACTGTGTGAATAATGGATTTTTCAGTTTACTGGTCAAATGGAAAAAAAATCAGATCAACCTGACACCGAAAATTTTGGTTTTCTCAGGGAAAAAAGCTGGAAAAAGTTATTTTGAGTTGAACAAAACATTTGTTTAAATTTGGGCATTTTTTACCTTTTTAAATTAAAAGCAGAGGAAATCTGGAAATACTATTAAAAAAAAAAAAAAAAGGGCTGCACCGCCACCTCTTAAATGATGTAGGAGGTTGTGCTCCCCCCTACTAATTAAGAAGTGTTCACTTTCCCTATTGACATGATGTTTCCGTATATGAAACTGGTCCGATATTTTAAAGAACTATTTTGGTATGCTCTAATAAATGTCTCTTTGGTTGTAATTTAGATATTCAAACTGTTCACTAACATCATGTTGCATCAGATGTTACTGCTTAACAAAAATGTCATTATAACAAAATCATCTGACTCACAGTATAATTTTTCCAGAGAATTCATCAAAGAAAAGAGATCTTCATGAGATTCTGCTCTCATTTATATGAGTGTCAGTGAAAGGAATGGAGTTACTGGCATAAAGGAAATACAGGATTGTACATGATATCAGACTTTGGACTTTGATGGGTTTTTTTAAATTGCAGTTAGAAACACATTTGATTAGTTATTAAAAAATAAAATAGTTCATATTTGGTTTTCTGTGCCCCAAAACTTTTGTAGAAAATTAACAATATACAGTAAGCATTTAAATATCTGCATTAACATTTCCTTAACTACCAGCCTCTAGAAACTGCATCATATTTGCTTGTCAGGTATATCACTAGCCAGTACAAATCTGAACAGAATAGAGACTGATAAAACTGTTTCTTGTGATTAGAAGTCAGACTAAACGATTAAAAAAAAGAGACTGGAAGAACTGATTTTTTTCCAAAAATAGGTGAACGTGTGACTCTAACTGGCAAGAGACTCATTACTTTGTTATTAAGAGGCCACGTTTTCGAAAGCACTATCTAATTTTGGATGCTTCTAGTTTAGGGCATCCAGTATGTGACATCTTTGGCCTGATTTTTAAGTGCTCCAACCTGCAGCTTCCAATAACTACAAATGGAGCTGTGGGTGTTTAACACCTCTGATGATCAGGCCCTCAGTGTCATAAATTGGGTTCTCAGAATCTGGGACACCCAAAATAAGTAGCTGCTTTTGAAAATTTGGGCCTTAACGCATTGAAATCCTGGGGCTAAAATCTGACCTTATCTAGCATAACTAAGGATATGTCTATACTGCAATTGAAGGTGGGAGTATAGCTCAGGTAGGCATAGCCACTCTAGCTGTAATCTAGCTAATTTGGGTACCAATATCAGAGGAGTAGCCGTGTTAGTCTGGATCTGCAAAAGCAGCAAAGAATCCTGTGGCACCTTGTAGACTAACATGGCTACCCCACGAAAGCTCATGCTCCAAAACGTCTGTTAGTCTATAAGGTGCCACAGGACTCTTTGCTGTTTTTGGGTACCAATAGTGTTGCAGCCATGGTGACACAGACTTCAATGTGGACTGTAGAAGCCCATCTGAAACCCTAGGTAGGTTTTTGCATTCCTAGCCTGCACTGAATACCCTTACTATTGAGGCTTCACTGCTATTTTTAGAGGTGCTATGTAGATTACTGTTAGAGCAGGTATCGGTACCTGAGCTTCAATCAAATCTTTGACTTCAGTGTCACCCTTCTGCCAGGGGGACTCAGTATCTAGGGGTTCCTCTTAACAGTACAAAAGAGAACCATCTCGAGCCTCCCCTTAGTGATCTGGGAAAACTTACCACCTCTGGGTGCCCCTAAGAGGCAATACTTCCCCACTTGCAAGCATGAGTGTGTATAACAAATGAGAACATTTAATAAAAGGGAATCCAAGAATTAATTTGGGAAAACACCACAACCACATTCAAAAGCATGTGACCATAAGCAAAAACCAAACCCACAGTGCACTGGGCAGTGTCCTTTGCCTGAGTTTCCCACTTTGCAGTGGGAAAGTCCAACAAATGAACTCATCACTTCCCTCTGCTGTACCCCACTGACAGTGGGCCATCCTTAGTTAGCTCATAGGTGACTTCAGAGGGGTTCACGTCTCACCCCAGAAAGGGGGGAGGCAATTGAGCAATGTCTCTGTGGTCACTGTGCGTTTCTGCAACTGGCTGTTTGTCACTGCCTCTGCTGCTTTTCTCTGCAGCTGCTGGCCGTGGGATATTGCTTGACTCAACTGTTGCTGGTTGTCTGCTGCCACCGTTGGATGCTCATTGCCACTTCTGCAATGCCATGTTCTGAGGTTCCACCACTTAACCCAGCTCTTCAGTGATTTCAGCTCTTTGGGAATCCACTGGCTAGCAGGGAATCTCACTGTCAGTACAGCCTCCGCATCATCTTTCCTCTCACCACTGTGCGATACCAGCTCTAAGGCACAGCCCCTGGACATGCTTCTCAGTGATTCAGCTCTGGTAATCACCGAGCAGAAACAATGACTCTCAACTGAGAGTAATTAACTCTGTCTTTAAACACTGGAGAGGGGAAGGTCAAATAGTGTCTAGGATTCCTGGGGCACAGACCACATCACCAGATAGGAACACCTGTCCCCACTCCCTCCCTCCCTCTTTCACTGGGATTTGGCATATCCACCCCCTGGCAAGTTCAGCTGACCCCTCAATCAGGGCAGGCTAAGTACAGTTCTGTTGCCCTTTACTCATACAATCAGGATAACATTTCATTACCCCTGCACTTAATAGTTAAGTGATTTGTAACCCGGCACCAGCCAAGTGTGATTATTTTGGCAATGCAGCTCTGTCATGCTGCGCACCTTGGCAGAGTAGGCATGTCCATGCAAACATGGTGTGTTCCTGAAGTCTTTTCCCTTAGTTCATCACTAGATGTCAAAGGAGAGCTTATCCAAACCCACCTACAGTAGTACGGATGTATCCTAAGATGTTGCATAAGATGTACGCCAGGGTAGGATCTGGCTCATATTTCAGAAGAGAAGAAAGAGTAGATGACAGAGAGAATCATATTAGAAGTACTGTTGCATTACAACACCACCTGCTAGCACTGTGACTTTGTGATTAAAGGTCTGTCACATTTTATTATCGGGGTTATAACTGAATCTGAAAGAATTCACTGTAAAAAGAAACTTGGCCTACATCTCAGCCCAGATGCTTTCAGATTGGCTTCATACAAATGTGGTGTCAGATTTATGTTAGTTTTTTAATCGTCATTTTTACCAACTCCGTCAATGAATTGCGAGGAATGTTGTGCCCGTGGTGCTTTTCCCCCTCCTTGCTGGGAGATGCTGTGTGGATGGGGATCAATGTAGGGAGATGAAGGTGTGGCATGAGCTATGGAAGCTGCTTAGTGCAGCAGCCATTCTTTTCTAGTGCATCATCCCCCTACTCTCACTGCAGGGATTTCCCAAAGTACTATTGTCACTGTCTGGATTAACTATGGCATTCACCTCCTCCAGGCAGGAGAATGCCATTTGAGGAAAGAGGTGTTCTGAGCAATCATGCAGGCTGGAGAATCTTTTTGTAGCACAACTCTATGCAAGCAAGAGGGATGGGTCGGAAGGCAGAGAGTATCCAGTACAGATAGTCCTGGCCTTCAGGGGAGGCTCCAGGCACCAACACAGCAAGCGCATACCTGGGGCGGCAAGCCACGGGGGGCGGCCTGCCGGTTGCAGTGAGGGTGGCAGTCAGGCTGCCTTTGGCAGCATGCTTGCAAGAGGTCCGCCGGTCCCGCAGCTTCAGCGGCAATTTGGTGGCGGATACGCCGAAGGTACAGGACCAGCGGACCTCCCACAGGCATGCCGCTGAAAGCTGCCTGACTGCCATGCTTGGGGCGGCAAAATACGTAGAGTTGCCCCTGCTGGCCTCTGGCACATTTCTCCAGGATCTGTGGGTTTTTCAGGCCACATTTCTGCTTATTTCCCCAGAAAGAATTTCTGCTCTCTTTACAGAATAATCAAGGGGAAAGCTGGGTGTGCAGGTGGGAGGAAAGGTGGAGGACAGGCTAGGATCATCTCTCTCTTTTTTATTTAGGCGGCAGTATAAATTATATCTGGTACTGAAAAGCAAGTAACAAATGATTCTTACTATTTTATCAGAAGAATAAGAGCTAAAATTATCTCAAACTCCAGGGAAAAATAAATTAAAGTGTTTAGACCGTTTTTTCTTCTGAAAGTGCTCCAGAGCTATAAATATGTTTTTAAAATGACATCCACTATTGCTGGCATGAGTGTGAGAGTAACCTGCCAGAGATAATACTCATTTTTCAAACAGAGCTAATAAAATATTGAGTTTTTTTAAACAACAATTTTTGAAATAAGGAGGCATTGGCATAGGTAAGCATAATATGGTACTCTTTCATGAAACATCTAAGAACTTTTCCACCTTGGAAAGATTACATTAACTGTTTACTCTTCTGATCTAGCCTACTTTTAGACATGATATTAAGTCTGAATCATATTATTCTGGATTTCTTTCTGAGTAAAGTCTAAGAATTAAAGACAAACCAAAATAAAACCTATGAATCCAAATATTCCTGAACTACAAGGAAAGTAATATCCAAGTTGGAATTAAACTTTGTGGCTGGCTCCAGTCTCTGCCACAGTCTCTAGATATGAGCATTCAGCATCTGGATCCAGATCTAGGCCTTACTCAATGTCCACTGCAATCTGTGGAAAGAGTTCACCCTTGATGTCAAGGGAAAATAAATCAATATCTGTCCTTTTACAGAATAAAATCACATAGATGTTTTTGAAAATTTCATGCACAGTTGTGTTGAATAATCCCATCCACTTGACCCATTTAAATGCTTTTCTGGATCAGGGTGTCTCACTTTTTCTATGGGGAAAACAAACATTATCCCCTCAATGGAATTCAAAAGAAAGTGTGAATTGAAACTCCTCGGGTCTCCACTCTTCTATTCAGGTTATTCCCATACAGGGCATGAATGAAGTCCTAAGTGTTCAAGGATGTAAGTGGTGAACACAAAATGGCTTGATTACATTTTAAAAATTCCCCTCTAGTCTTTTGGTATCCTTGTATCTTTAAGACATTTTCCCAACTGGGACCTTGTTTCAGGACTATTTTTGGATGTCCTAATCCTTTTGGCTGCCTTCACTACGTTTGCCCCATTTTCCTAAATACTTTTTCTTCTTCTACTGCTGCAGCGTGACTTTCTCAGCTTCTGCTCCTTGTGTTGCATCCTACAGTTGACATTTTGCTCTATGGACACTTTAACCAGACCTGACTTACCACTGTATTACCTACCAACATGATGAAACTCTTAGCCACAGTAGCTTTGCTTTACTTTGCTTTACTGATGAATTCTCCTGACTGTACTCTACAAACCACTTATTTTCCAGAGCAACATGCTGCTTTTGTGCCCTGAAACAAGGGCTAAACTGACCTTTTGTAGGCTGCAATTATCCCACTCACCAGGATTCCAAATAGCTAGGTGGCAGTAAGGAAGAAGGGAAGAAATATTGAGCCATCACTCAACCTCTCCCATGTCATCCTTTACAGAAACACTATAATGTCTGAGCAAAATAGTTCAGCACAAGCCATTCTAAAAAATAGTTATGTGCCTGTGTAATGGGGTGGCACTCATCTCTTGTGAACACCCCCTAGGTCGAGTGCATGAGCCTTCACATTCTCCCTGCCCTTCTGTGGAGTCTTCAGCAACTCAGTCCTCTGGACAAGTCACAGTCTGTATGGGACAAAAAAAATGAAACCCTTCCCCTTCCAGGGTATAAGTCCAACAGGGGACTTACCTCATAGCCCTCTATACGGTCCCTTTATCTGCAGCACTATCCCTAGGCTCAATCCTCAATCTGCCTAGCAGGACTTATCCTAGTACCCTGGTTCAGACTGTCTCTCAGCCCCTTCTGGGCTCTTAGATTGTCCCACTTCATCAATGGCTGTGAGGAAGGGGGGGGGGGGCTAAAGATAGCAACCAACCACTGTATCCCTTTAACTAAGCTGTGTTGCTGCTATGCTTCCTTGGGTCACTTCCCTGCAGCCCCAGCAATTTCCTAAGGGCCTTGTCCTGGTTGAGTCCCAGCCACCAGCTTGGAGATCCTTTTCACTTCCACTGGCCTCTGCCATCACTGCTCTGTCCAAGGTCCTGTAGCTCCATCAGCCAGCCAGGCACACCATCCATGGTCTTCCTGCTCCAGCAAAGAACTGAACTCTGTTCGGCACTGTAGCTCCTTTTATATGGGCCTGCTGGGCCCAGTTTGGCTGCATTCCATGCTGTTACTCTAGGCAGCTTGGAAGATTCTCTTCACTGCCCTTTTCTGGGGCCGGGTGTGGCAAGGCCGAGAGGCCTGGAGCAGGGGGAACTCAGGGCCTAGTCCATCCTGTCACAGCATTTCTATGGCTTTGACAGGTGGACTCTTGAGAATTTCTCATTTGGTCATTCTTGTCAATCTTTTATCTAAAGATCCTTTATATATTTGCATCTAAGTATCCTTTGTACGAGCATGTCCCTTTGGCCATTTTTCATATCTGTTAGGTTAGTTACTGACTAACCTGAACAGACATTTTTGGAAGAACTACTCCCCTGATCATGAAAGCAACTTCCATTTAAGTATCTTGCAGAAGCAATTCACACTATTTCTCTACTTGAAGTTCTGTCCCATCACTCCTAGAAAGACACTGCCTCATACATCTAATGTTCCTTTCTTGTTCAATGATTATGCCATACTTCCTATTTAATAATGCCCAATAATCTAATATATAATTAAAATAACACTTCTTAATCACTAAACTCTCCAGCCATTCTTATAACACTTCTCAAATAGTGTTAGCACACCAAAAGTCTAATACTTTGGGATATTACTACTGCTAGTTCAGTGCAGTAATGATGTACCAAAGAACAGCCCTTATTGCTGCCACAGTGACGTAGGCATGCCTCTTCCCTCGTTCACATAAGTTAAACCCAACTTTACATAGCCCTTTGCTATTTCATTAAAGTCAGTTTTGCAACCAGACTCATAAGGAACAAAGCAGAATGGAATTGAGTAAACAATTTTATTTTACCATAGCCTGCTGTTACTGTTATTTTATATACTCACTCATGCAGCTGCTCCAGGGGTGCCAGGTTGGATCCAATTACAGTAATTACCTACTGTAGTATTTTGCTCAGAAACTGCATTGCTCTTTTTCATTCTCTAGTGACACAAGCCAATTAAGTCAGCCCACATCACTGTTCGAAGTGTCGACCTGTTTAATGTATTCTAGTACATTTCTTTGCTTTCATGATTCACCTCCCCACATTTTATGGAACTTTAGGAGGCACACTAATATGGCAATCAAGGCAAGTCTCTCTTCCTCTGTGGTAGCAGTAATATCACCATAATGACGTTTATATTTCCTTGCTAAATGTTTAATGCTCATGAAAGTGACAGACCAATAACAGTGATGGAAGCAAGGCATAATGCCAGAAGATGTGAAAGTTTCCCTGTGCAGCTCTGCCAAAACACATCTCTTGATCTGCAATACCCCTGTTAATTCAATGTAGGTTAATACTTCCAATCCAAGATGAATTACACAAAGCTGGATAGTGGTTGTCAATTCGGGGAAAAAATCCAGAAGAATGTTTTTCCTATGCCAATAATTAAGCACATTTAAGAAATAACTTCACAGAAGAAAGGGAAGTTACTCTAGATTTACAACAATGTAAATGAGATCTGAATGAAGCCCCAGTGCACTAACACTATCCTACTGTACCATTTTGTCTTCATCCAAGTCCTCTACAAATATGTTTATTCAGGGCCTGATTCTATAATATGTTCCCCTCATAAAGTCATTTACACCAGTGTTAGTTGAGTTTAAGATATTATTAAATCAAAATGGTAGCATTTTACACCCAGTTTACAGATGTAAAGTGACTACACATGATGCAAAGCAAATGCAGACTTAGTATAAATTATTAGGTTGCTCTTACTGTTGGTGTTCTTAGTGTTACACAAACTACCTTTGTTTTTCTATAGTTTTGCTGCAAAGCTGATTATGTGTTTGGAAATGGTAGAAATCTGCATCAATGTCTACACTGGGATTTAGATGTAAAAGTCTGTGAAACTGGGGAAACTTCTGCTAACTTCCTTATACGTTCTCAGAGTATTGCACAAAAGGGTTTTGCTGTATGAATCTGATTAGCGTTAATGGGAGTCAAACAGCTAAGACCCAATGCAGTGCTTTGAAACTGTGCCCCTTAATGTGTAAGTATAGCCTACAGAAAGAGAACACATTATTGTTCACTGTATAATTAACTGGGAAAAAGTCTTCAAAAGAACCCAGACCCAGTGGCCACAGATGGAGTGGAGTAGCTCTTTCCCCTAAAATGATGCTTTCTAAAAGAAGCATGTTGCCCCTAGATTCTCTGGGGCCATTCTGCCCTTCCCATGGACACTTTGCTTGACTACTAACATTTTAATCCTTCCCTTGCTATGTATGACAAGAACAGGATGTCATCCATACTATCCAGTCTTAACTTACCATCCAACTCATCAGTAATGCAAACAAACAGCACATAACACAGCCTAGCAGATAACACAGCCTACATTGGGGAGGATGAAGACAACCCTGCAAAAGCAACCAAACCCCTCCGTATGCACAGTAAATGTAGGCATTTCAGAAAGTCTTGCTTTAGACTCACAACAACTCTTCCCATCTGCAGAAGTCAGGAATGTTGGTAAACTCATGCTACATACAGCTCAAAGCACTACATGCACAGCAGGGCACTATTTTACTTTCTTTCCAATAAGACAACTCCAAGATATGTAAAAACTCTCCAGACACCAGTACTCTAGGCTTTCCGAGCATCTAAGCATTCTATCATTGCTATTTTGGCCAATAGGCTGGCTGCTGAGTACTTGTATGGATTGGTGCTTATTGATCAGGTCCAAGTTTTCAGATGATGTGACTAGCGTTTTTAGATGCCTCAATTTTTAGGTTCCCAACTTCACACACTGTACAGGGGCCTAATTTTCAGAAAGTGCTGAGCATCCACCCTTTGAAAGCCAGGCCCCTTTCAGGTATGTGAATTTGAGCACTCAGGAATGAGGCATCCAAAATCACTAGTCACTTTTGAAAATTTAGGTTTGTGTGTCTTTACTACCAACTTCAATAAGGAGCATTCCGTTCTTCTTCGAGTGATTGCTCACATCCATTCCAGTTAGGTGTGCGCGCCGCGCGTGCACGTTCGTCGGAAACTTTTTACCCTAGCAACTCCAGTGGGCCGGCAGGTCGCCCCCTGGAGTGGCGCCGCCATGGCGCCCAATATATATCCCTGCCGGCCCACCCGCTCCTCAGTTCCTTCTTACCGCCGTGTCGGTCGTTGGAACTGTGGAGCGCGGCATAGCTGTCCTCCACGTCCCTAGCTCTCCTTGTTTTTCTATCGTTATCTCTATTGTAGTTGTTAATTAGACTGTTAGTTAGATAGTAGTAGTTAAGTGTTAAGTAGTTGTAAATAGTTTTTCGCCGGGGGCTTAGCCCTTCCCGGCACCCGGCACCGGGCTCATGCCTGGTTCGCCGGGCTTCAAGCAGTGTGCGGCCTGCAAGAAGCCTATGCCCACGAGCGACCCCCACGACGCGTGCCTGAAGTGCCTGGGGGAATCGCATAGATCCGACAAGTGCCGCATCTGCAAGGCTTTTAAGCCAAGGACTAAGAAGGAGAGGGATCAAAGGCTCCGGACTCTCCTCCTGGAGGCGGCACTTGACCCGGCGGCTTCGCAGGCCGTGATGTCGGCGCCGGCACCGGATCGCACCGGCACCGAGAAGACTCCCCGGCACCGACCTTCTCCGGCACCGGGGACAGAGCCTAGGCCGTCGAAGTCCACTACTCCGGCCAGGCACACCCGAGTGGAGCGCCCAGCCTCAGTATCGGCCGCGGCGCCGCCGGCACCGTCGACTCCGGGCCCGGCGGGTCCGTCGAGTCCGGTGCCGCCAAGCTCCCCCATGACATCTGGGGTTGAGATAGTGGTGCCATCTACACCAGAGGCCTTCGCCTCGGCACGGGACCTCATAGCCCTGACCGAGCCCACGCAGCTACCACCCCCGGTACCTCCGGTGCGGGTTGTGTCCAGAGGCAAGCCTATGATGTCGGCACCGTCCCGGGACTCTCGTTCTCGCTCCAGGTCCCGACGTCAAGGTCGCTCCAGATCCCGCCGCCGCTCGCAGTCCCGGCACCGCTCCCCTCAGCGGTACCGGTCGCACTCGCGGCGCCGGTCGACACCGAGACGATCGCGGTCGGACTCCAGCCGCCGTTACCGGCACCGCGAGTCCAGGAGCCGATCCAGACGTTCGCCGCACCGGTCGACCTCCCGGCGCCGAGCTGGTGGCAGGTCCCGGTCCCGGTCGACCTCCCGGTACCGAACCGGTGGCAGGTCCCGATCCCGGCACCGAAGCGGCGCCCGGTACCGATCCAGATCCCGGCACCGTGGCAGAACTCGGTCCCGCTCCCGGCACCGTTACGACTCCCGGCACCGGTCCCCGGCACCGAGACGATCGCCCGTGCCGGCCCGCGCGGACCATTACCATCCAGGGTCCGCTCCGCCATGGCCCTCGAGGCAGCCGTCCGTGTCTTCGCTGGCGGACAGTGGCTACGCGCTGGGCACCGACCGGCAGGCGGCGCTGTTCAGCGAGCCTCCACAGCAGGACGCAGCCCCACAGCAATGGGGTTTCTGGACACCCTGGGCGTATCATCAGGCCCAGGGCCCCCAACAGCTCCCTGCTAGGCCGCCGACTGCAGAGCGCAGGGCACCTGAGGCCTCGTTGTCTCGCCCCCCTCCCTCCCCGGATGGGGAGGAAGGATCCAAGCAACAGGACTCCACTTTGGCTCCTGAGGCAGAGGCGAGGGCCGAGGGAGACCCCCCTTTAGACACCCTCTTGCCGGGGGTCTCCTCATCTTCTTCCCCTGATGAAGCGGTGGCTGGGACCTCCTCCAACAGCCCCCCCCCGCTGGACCTCAGGGCGCACCAGGACCTCCTCCGGCGAGTAGCCCAAAACCTGAGTCTACAAGCCGAGGAGGTCTCGGAGGTAGAGGACCCTATTGTCACCATCCTCTCCGCAGACGCTCCCACCAGGGTCGCCCTGCCGTTCATACGGACCATCCAGGCCAACGCCACCACCATCTGGCAGTCCCCGGCCTCCATTCCTCCCACTGCGAAGGGCGTCGAGAGGAAGTACATGGCTCCTTCTAAGGGCTACGAGTACCTCCACGTACACCCGACTCCGTGTTCCCTGGTGGTCCAATCTGTCAATGATAAGGAGCGTCATGGCCAGGAGGCTCCAGCCCCCAAATCCAGGGAGGCTAGGCGGATGGACCTCCTCGGCCGTAAGGTGTACTCGGCGGGGGCGCTGCAACTCAGGGTCTCCAACCAACAGGCCCTGTTAAGTAGATACGCCTTTAACTCCTGGGTGGCAGCAGACAAATTCAAGGAGCTGTTGCCACAAGACGCTCGTCAGGAGTTTGCGGCCATCTTAGAGGAAGGCAAGAGGGTCGCACGCACGTCCTTGCAAGCCTCTCTGGACGCTGCGGATTCGGCTGCCCGTACCCTCGCGTCGGGTGTAACAATGCGTCGCCTCTCCTGGCTGCAGGTTTCCGGCCTTCCGCCGGAGCTCCAGCACACAATACAGGACCTTCCTTTTGAAGGCCAAGGGCTGTTTTCGGATAAGACAGACCCTAGACTAAAGAATCTAAAAGACAACCGCGTCATCATGAGGTCACTGGGGATGCACACTCCAGTGACGCAGCGCAGACCCTTCCGGCCGCAGCAACAGCAACAACAGCGCAGGCCGTATCTCCAGTTCCGCCAGCGGCAGGACCTTAACAGGCGCCGCGGCAGGAACGGAAGGCGCAGGCATTCGGGGAACCAAGGGGGCCAAAACCAAGGCTCCTCTAAGCCCCCGCCTGGTCACAAGCCTTCATTTTGAAGGTGCGCCCGAGGGCGCAGTAACAGTTTCCCCATTGGATCCTTTCCCCCCGTTTTCCAACCGCCTTTCTTTTTTCCTCCCGGCGTGGTCCCTAATAACATCAGACCGCTGGGTTTTACGCACGGTGCAGTCGGGATACCGCCTGCAGTTTGTTTCATTTCCTCCTCCCCGCCCCCCTTCCTCGTCCCTCTTCAGGGACCCCTCTCACGAGCAATTCCTTCGGCAGGAGGTGCAGACGCTCCTCCGCAAAGGGGCTATAGAGGCGGTGCCGGAGAACGAGAAAGGCAAGGGGTTTTATTCCCGCTACTTTCTGATCCCCAAGGCCAAGGGAGGCCTCAGGCCCATCCTCGACCTGCGAGAACTCAACAAGTACCTGGTGAAATTGAAGTTCCGCATGGTTTCCTTGGGGACCATTATCCCATCCCTGGATCCGGGAGACTGGTACGCCGCCCTCGACATGCAGGACGCGTATTTCCACATTGCTATCTGGCCACCCCACAGACGTTTCCTTCGCTTCCTTGTGGGGTCTCTGCATTACCAATTTGCAGTCCTCCCATTTGGCTTGTCCACGGCCCCGAGAGTGTTTACAAAATGCATGGCAGTTGTTGTGGCGCAGCTTCGGCGCAGTCGTATCCACGTGTTCCCGTATCTAGACGATTGGTTGATTCGGGGCACGTCGGAACAACAAGTCTGCAACCATGTCCGTGTGATCACCGACATGTTCGCCACTCTGGGCCTCTTGGTGAACACAGACAAGTCCACCCTGGCCCCCACACAAAGGGTGGAATTCATCGGGGCCGTCCTGGACGCCACTGTGGGCAGGGCCTTGCTGCCATTGCAGCGGTTCCAGGCCTTGTCGGCAATCGTGCAACGACTACAGACAGCCCCCCTGACGTCAGTGAGGACGTGTCTAACCCTGTTAGGCCACATGGCGGCCTGTACTTTCGTGACCAATTACGCTCGGCTCCGCATGAGGCCACTCCAGTTGTGGCTCATCAGTCATTACAGGCCGACAAGACAGCCACTAGATATGTTAATCACGATCCCCCAGAGGGTCTTAGATTCTCTCGGCTGGTGGCTGGACCAGTCAGTGTTGTGTGCGGGTCTCCCCTTCCACCCATCTCAGCCCTCGGTGTCCCTAACAACAGATGCCTCAGATCTCGGCTGGGGGGCCCACGCAGGGACCCTGAGGACGCAGGGCCTGTGGTCCCAGGAGGAGGTGGGGCTACACATCAACATGCGGGAGTTGAGAGCGGTCCGTCTTGCTTGTCAAACGTTCTGTCATCAGCTCCAGGGTCGTTGTGTCGCGGTGTTCACCGACAACACGACGACCATGTATTATATCAACAAGCAGGGCGGCACCAGATCCTCCTCCCTGTGCCACGAGGCGATACGACTCTGGGACTTTTGTGTAGCCCACTCCATTCACCTCATGGCTTCCTTCCTCCCCGGAGTACGGAACACGCTGGCGGATCGATTGAGCAGATCCTTCCTGTCACACGAGTGGTCCCTTCGCCCGGACGTCGCCCTCTCCATCTTCCGGAGGTGGGGTTATCCCCGGGTGGACCTCTTCGCGGCCAAGGGGAACAGGAAGTGCCAAGCGTTCTGCTCCTTTCAGGGCAGGGAACCCGGGTCGATAGCGGATGCCTTCCTCATCCAGTGGTCGACCCACCTGTACTATGCATTTCCCCCATTCCCGTTGGTCCACAGGGTCCTTCTGAAGGTGCGCAGGGACAGGGCTCATGTGATCATGGTAGCCCCGGCGTGGCCCAGACAGCACTGGTACCCCATGCTGCTGGACCTGGCCATAGCCGACCCAGTTCCCCTGCCCCTTCATCCGGACCTGATTACCCAGGAGCACGGGACCCTCTGTCACCCGGACCTGCAGTCGCTGCACCTAGCGGCGTGGCTCCTGCGTGGCTGACTGGCTCTGAGCTGCGCTGTTCCACGCCGGTGAGGGAGGTGCTCTTGGGCAGCAGAAAGCCGTCCACAAGGGCGACATATTTGGCCAAATGGAAGCGATTCTCCTATTGGTGCGTGGAGAGAAATCTCCGCCCTATGGAAGTTTCAGTAGCCAACATCTTAGACTACATTTGGTCCCTCAAAGGGCAAGGTCTGGCCATATCGTCGTTGCGAGTCCACCTAGCGGCTATCTCCACCTTTCACCCGGGTGCGGATGGTCACTCTGTTTTTTCCCACCCGACGGTGTCTAGATTCCTTAAGGGGCTGGAACGTTTATACCCTAACGTCCGTCCCCCTGCTCCAACCTGGGATCTTAACCTGGTGTTGTCCCGACTCATGGGGGCCCCCTTTGAGCCGTTAGCTACTTGCTCCCTGCTTTATCTCTCTTGGAAGACGGCCTTTCTAGTAGCTATCACCTCAGCTAGACGGGTGTCGGAACTCCGGGCTCTTGTGGTAGACCCCCCATACACGGTCTTCCACAAGGACAAGGTGCAGCTGAGACCACACCCTGCTTTTCTCCCCAAGGTGGTCTCAGCCTTCCACGTCAACCAAGAGATATTCCTCCCGGTTTTTTTCCCGAAACCTCACTCCTCAGGCAGGGAGCAGCAGCTCCACTCGCTTGATGTCCGTAGGGCTCTCGCGTTCTACGTGGAGAGGACCAAGCCCTTCCGCAAATCCCCCCAGCTTTTCGTGGCAGTAGCGGACCGCATGAAAGGGCTTCCTATCTCCTCCCAGAGGTTATCCTCTTGGGTAACGTCCTGCATCAGGACCTGCTATGACTTGGCCCACGTCCCTACGGGCCGTGTGACTGCGCATTCTACCAGGGCGCAGGCGTCGTCGCTGGCTTTCCTCGCCCGTGTGCCCATCCAGGAAATCTGTCGGGCAGCGACCTGGTCATCGGTCCACACCTTCGCGTCCCACTACGCCCTGGTCCAGCAGTCTAGAGAGGATGCGGCCTTCGGATCTGCTGTGCTCCATGCCGCGACTTCTCACTCCGACCCCACCGCCTAGGTATGGCTTGGGATTCACCTAACTGGAATGGATGTGAGCAATCACTCGAAGAAGAAAAGACGGTTACTCACCTTTGTAACTGTTGTTCTTCGAGATGTGTTGCTCACATCCATTCCACACCCGCCCTCCTTCCCCACTGTCGGAGTCGCCGGCAAGAAGGAACTGAGGAGCGGGTGGGCCGGCAGGGATATATATTGGGCGCCATGGCGGCGCCACTCCAGGGGGCGACCTGCCGGCCCACTGGAGTTGCTAGGGTAAAAAGTTTCCGACGAACGTGCACGCGCGGCGCGCACACCTAACTGGAATGGATGTGAGCAACACATCTCGAAGAACAACAGTTACAAAGGTGAGTAACCGTCTTTTTCAACCATCATATACAGTATTTGAAGCTGATCTAAACCACACTGGCTGACAGGTCCCTAGCAGGCCATCCATCATTTAGGGATAACTGAAGCACAACACACTGGCCACTCACTCCCTGCTCCTGCACTAGGGGTTTTATGGGAGGGATGAAGTGCAAGCCAGGTATGCCAACCTGGGTCATTCCTGCTAATTTTAGAGGGCAAAGAGGGATGGAATTTTGAATCTCACTAAACTGATGATACATGTGGCTCTGCTTAATTCTCTATGTCAGAGTGGCCGCATCTGTATATTTTTGAACTGATACTATAACATCTACTTCCCGTAACTTCCAGTCAGAGAACAAATGTGCTCTCATACTGGGTGGCTATCAGAATCACTGTTATTTCCCTGTATATTTAAGTCTTGCTTTGTGATACTGGCGCTCTGAGTTCTATGTTAGTTCAGCTGGATTTATTTTCTTACACAGCATTATAGATTATCTCTATGCCTCTGTGGACTTGGGTATGCTACCTTTTATCTATATAATATTCGGATCTGTTTGGTTGTATCCACAGTTTTTATTAGAAAAATCAATAAAAAGAAAGTTAATGAAACTTCATGCTCTTTCGTCTGTGTCTCAGAAGACACCAATTCCCATCAAAAAATAGCAAACACTTTCAGGTGTATGTGGGTAAAACCTTCAGGTCAATAATTTGATTCAGTTTATACATATGCCTGTCAGATAAATGAACTCTGCAAAATCTCTTGGCAGTTTTTATTTATTTATTTACTTTAATGTACTGTAATAAAGTCTTCAGTTACTTCAGATAGTCCAGCTGTGGGTACAAGAGACTGCAGCCAATGGACCCCACTTGACTGCTATCTCTCCAAAGCTATTTACTGGTTTAAGATAGGTCTGAAAGTCTTTATTGGGCTAGTTATTTTTTTCATATCTCCTATACTAAAGGAATTTCCCAGAATCAGATGTGTTCTATCAAAGCTCAGGATTCGTAAGAACTGAAATCAGATGTTGGAACAGTATGGATGCCAGATCATAGAATTATAGAATCATAGAATATCAGGGTTGGAAGGGACCTCAGGAGGTCATCTAGTCCAACCCCCTGCTCAAAGCAGGACTAATCCCCTAGATCTCTTGAGACGATCTGGTAGATTTGGAATATCAGTAAAATGGTGGAAGGATCTAGGCAACATACAAACATTGGCTCAAGAAGGGGACGTAAGAGAAAGAGAAATAGAGAAAGGAGGGGAGTCACTACTTCTAGATGTATAGGGGTGAAGCAGATGATAGCCAGAAGAAAAGTTGAAGAAAGAAGAGTGAAGCAGAGAGTAGAGACCAGATTTGGATTTCACTTTCATTCCTGTAACTCAGGAGTAACTCTGCTGAAGTTAATGTAAGTTAATGGACTTTCACCAATGTAAACTCAGTATAACTGAGATCAGAATTAGACCCTAAATGAGGAGAACTGGGAGAAAGTATCCTGTTGACTAGGAGGAAGAGA
Source organism: Gopherus flavomarginatus (assembly GCF_025201925.1). NCBI lineage: Eukaryota > Metazoa > Chordata > Testudines > Testudinidae > Gopherus > Gopherus flavomarginatus. The sequence continues at coordinate 253,741,099 of NC_066618.1, read as the reverse complement.
GAGAGAGAGAGAGAAAGTGGGAAATAGAGGCAGGGATCAAGTCTAAAAATGTATTATTCCAGAATCTTGTATAGTTTCAGTACATGTCATTCTGGGTTTCATAATAGGTCATAAAACTGTAGCAGCTAAGTCACACAAGGTTCTCTTCTACACATAAGCACATATATAAAAAACCTTAAATTATACTTTACTTTCAGATCTCAGATGGTTATACATGCAACTCTCATCAGTTCCAATGAGCTATCTGTGCTTGCAAATCTTGAGTACGAAAGTGTTGATGTGAGCCTGATTGTCCTCTGACACCAGAGTAAGTCAGTAGTTAACTCCACTGATGTCAGTGGATTTACAGTAGTGTAAAACTGATGTGAGGAGAATGAAACCCCTCTAAATATGGAACCTGAAACATTAATTCATTGAATGTGCATCTCAAACCAGTAAGGCTAATCTGAGCAATTTGGGCTAATTCTGCTTTGAGTAACTTAGATGCAGAGAGAGACTAGAGTTCACTGGAAAGTTAAGTTACAGTACTACAGCTATTGTATATAAACTTGGCCTCCAATTGCTCTCATAATTAATTTGGCATGATAGTCTAAAACTAAACAATAGCAGAGCATATTTACAGGTGGAACCTCACATTCATACATTTTGTAGCATTCATCTTAGTTTATAAGCCTTATGATCAGTTCAGTACTTCAGTTCAAATATGGAGGAGGACTGGAAAGATTACAGAACAGAGTTGAGTGTGTAAAATAATAAGAAAGTAAAGCAGAAGAATGAAAGGATGACTGCACACCAGCTTAATTTAAAAATGGGAACATTTTCAAATACATAAAAGGGGCAGAAAGGACTAAAGGGGACAGTATGGATTGTAAGAAATGAGAAGACAGGAGAAACAAATTAATTAATGGAATTATTTGCCTAAATGTTTAGAAAGGGACATAAGGAACAGATGCCAAAAGCCATTATAAATCTCCCAGGTTAAGAAGAATCAGCGATGAAGAAAAGTAGGGTCTTGCCAGAACAGGAAAGGAAGAAATTAAACTCTCAAAAGGCTGACATATCTATGGCCAAAGGTCCCCATCTCAGAATTCTGAATAATATATAGGTTTAAAATGGACTTAGCAGAGACATGTTAATGGGTCTAAATACTTTGTGACTTTAACAGCAGGATCATCATAAGAGGGGAATACACAAAATCATCATTGTTTTCAATGAGAGGATAGGGTGTTGCGTCCCATTCCCTGACTCCCAGCAGCGAACAGGAGAGCAAGTCACTCTTTCTCCCAGCAGCTAGGACTAAAGGCATCCTAGAACGATATCAGTAGGACCGCCACATACAACATAATTCCCACTTAGCAAACTGCACACGTTTCCGTAGGAGGAGATCGTGGGCTCACGTCATACAACCAGACCAGAATGCTGTAATACCAATGCAAAGTGAAGAGGTGTGGCTGAGGTGGAGGAGTGAAATTGTGGGGAGGGGAGAAATGCTGGGAGGAAGATTCTGGGGTAGGTGAGTGATTGTCTGGTTGAGATTTTGGTAAATTTATGACAGTTATTCTGAGTTCAGCTCTGACTCCAGGCACCACGTGATTCAGTACCTTACATTGCTCTGTATATTAATAGAGCATGCAAACACAGCCTGGCTGGCCTGTTTTAATGTGATTATAATGAGGAGGTCTGCTTTTTCCATTCTTTTAAAAAACATTAAATATCCAACCATTGTATTTTGTTGTCTTCTCCTTCCAGTGCTGAAAATATTTAATCATGGAAAGGACTCCCTCCCCCCCTCAAACTGGTGAACGTAATAATATAAGAATGGCTTTACTGGGTCAGACCAAAAGTCCATCTAGCTCAGTATCCTGTCTTCAGACAGTGGCCAGTACTAGGTGCCCCAGAGGGAATGAACAGAACAGGTAATCATCAAGTGATCCATCCTGTTGCTCATTCCTAGCTTCTGGCAAACAGAGGCTAGGGACACCATCCCTGCCCATCCTAGCTAATAACCATTGATGGACCTATCCTTTATAAATTTATCTAGTTCTTTTTTGAACCCTGTTATGGTCTTGGCCTTCACAACATCCTCTGGCAAGGAGTTCCACAGGTTGACTGTGCGTTGTGTGAAGAAATGCTGGTACTTCCTTTTATTTGTTTTAAACCTGCTGCCTATTAATTTCATTTGGTGACCTCTAGTTCTTGTGTTATGAGAAGTAGTAAACAACACTTCCTTATTTATTTTCTCTACACCAGTTATGATTTTATAGACCTCAGTCATATCTCCCCTTAAAAAGTCCCAGTCTTATTAATCTCTTCTCATAGGGAAGTGATTCCATACCCCTAACCATTTTTTTACCCTTTTCTGAACCTTTTCCAATTCCAATATATATATGCACGCAGTATTCAAGATGTGGGAGTACCATGGATTTATATAGAGGCAACATGATATTTTCTGTCCAATTATCTACCCCATTCTTAATTATTCTCAGCATTCTGTTCACTTTTTTGATTGCTGCTGCACATTGAGTGGATGTTTTCGGAGAACTAACCACAGTGACTCCAAGATCTCTTTCTTGAGTGGTAACAGCTCATTTAGACCCCATCACTTTATTTGTATAGTTGAGATTGTGCTTGCCAATATGCATTACTTTGCATTTATCAACATTAAATTTCATCTGCCATTTTGTTGCCCAGTCACCCAGTTTTGAGAGATCCTTTTGCAGCTCTTTGCAGTCTGCCTGGGTCTTAACTATCTTTAGTAATTTTGTATCATCTGCAAATTTTGCCACCTCATTTTTTAACTCCTTTTCCAGATCATTTATGAATATGTTGAATAGAACTGGTCCCAGCACAGACCCCACTATTTACCTCCCTCCATTCTGAAAACTGACCAATTATACCTACCCTTTGTTTCCCTTTGTTGTGGGGAATATTGTTGCAAATTACCATTTATTCACAATAGTTATTATAAAGATTTTGTATTTAACACATTTTCATTTTATCCCTCCCCCTCTTTTTTTTTGGTTTTTCTGTTCTGTGACTAACTCTGCTGCTGAGACTTCATGACCCTCTGCCCAACTTCCATCTCTAGAACTTCCCAGGTGCCCAGGCACTCTTAACTCTGTATTTTAAGCAGAAAGCAGGAGCTGCTTAATGTGTTCTCCTGATTCCAAGCTGACCTTTCTTCAACAAGAACTGAAACCTGAATGAAGCTCAGCCATCTCTGAAGTGCTGATGAGGGCTAGGAAGAAAGAAAAAAAAAAAGGGGGGGGATAGACTGCAGAGTTAAAAGAAATGATGTGTTGTACTCTGCTCTTGTTTCTAGCGACCATAGTTCTTTTAGTTTAATCTCAAACAGCAGCAGAAAGAGCCTTCTCTTCTTTTGTCACTTATTTTACCCAATTCATTTTATTTATATATTGATGCTGCAGTGCTGACTCAGTCCTAACTACCTTTAAAGGAACATATTCTGAAAGCAAAGGGAGTTTTGTTAAGCTTAGGAGGAGAGGATCAAGCCTCTAAATTAGGCCCCAGGGTAAATAAAAAAAGATAATCAACTGATGTCAGATCCATGTTTGAAGGGAATTAAAACATGCTCTCAAATGTCTTAGCCAATGAATCATTGCTCAAAACACCATCGAAGCTGGTCAGCCCAAATTACATGTCTTATTTAAGTCTGTCTGATCAACCACTATTTTGCTATTATTGGTTTTAAAGGTACTCTTAAAAGAAAAATTAAGGCATTGGAATGCAAAAAGCTCTTGCCTTTTTATTCTCTATAGAAGCAGCACTTCTATACCTATGGTATTGGCATAATACCCATACATACTTTGTAAAAATTGTGTAATTTCTGCAAAATACATATTATAATATTTATTAAGCTCAGAGTTTCTTTGGTGTAGAAATATGCTGCAGCCCCAAAAGAATACTAAATATATTCCCCAAATGAATTATAAATCCTCTGTTTGCACTTGTCTTTGCAATTGAGTAGAAGAGAGTTCCTGAAGATTTGCTCTCTGCACTTGTCAATGGGTTCCAATAGGAAGTTGCTGTTACTCTAAGGATCAAAGCATGTTGCCAGAGTCTGGCAAGCTTTGGCATTTACCGTAGGGCCACTCTATGGTTGCTAGCCCTGTCTGTAGGCTGGAGAGTCCATTCCCCAATTGGCAGCAGAACAGAAGCAGTTCTGCCAGAGTCCTTTGTTATAGGAAATGCCTATTGGATTACACTGAAAATGATAAGCATCCTGCAGGGACAGGTATTTCATTCTGGTTTGTATAGCTCTTGCACAACAGAGTCCTGGTGCACAGCTTGGGCTCCTTGGTGTTATGGTAATACAAATAATAAACAATATGTCAGTGTTTGAAGCAAGGTGTAAAATTTACTAGAGAATTATATTCTTAGTATAAAGTTCTACAGTATAGTTCAAAACTGAAACTACAGAAAAGGTCTCATTCTCTATTAAATTCTATAGGATTTTAGAGTAGAGTAATTTCTATGGAATCCAATTTACTTCCTATAGAAATCTACTGCTTTCATTCATATTCATTTTTATAGGACTTTCCCATAAATGAGGGGCTCTCCATACCCAAGAAAGAAGGAACTGCATTTGGGGTTTAATCGAATCCCACTAAAGCCAGTGAGAACTTACATGAGACTTCTGTTTACAGAGTTCAGACTGAAGTTACTTTCCCATATATATTTCTGCAGGGGTTACATTTTTCTCCTATAATTCAACTGCTATTAAATTTGTCTTTATCTTATTTTCCGATTTTTAGTTTAGTTTATCTTTTTGGTTACAGATAGAATATTTGATAGTAGACAGACAAAGCTTGTTCACTGTGGGTTGCTTTGTTTTTAACAGAGCTAACTGGTCCATTTTTCAATATTCATTAGTCACTATGGAGAATTAACTATTTAACTGATTAATCAGTGGTTGAATCATTTAGGGTATGTCTACACTGCAATAAAAACAGCCACAATTAGCCTGTGTCAGCTGCCTTGGGCTTATGGAGCTCAGGCTGAGGGGCTATAAAATTCCAGTATAGATATTTGGGCTCAGGCTCTGGTCTGAATGTCTACAATGTAGCCCCACAGTGCAAGCCTGAGGCAGCTGACACGAGCCAGCTGTGGATGTTTTATAGCAGTGTAGACTTGCCATTAATGGCCTTGGAATACAGTACGTTTGGTTAACATTATTAATTAGCTTGTTTTTTTCCTATCCTCTATTACTAATGAGCAAAAAAAACCCAAAACAAACCCAGAGTGCACATTAAGTTTGAGATCCCCATATGTGCCCCCAGAACAGATGAGAGAACATAGCCAAGCCATATTCATCCCAGACTGCTAGCTATTCTCTCTCTAGCCAAGTATTTTGTCAGAGGTTATAAATAATGCCTGGTTCATTTTTCATTTCTGAGGAATGAACAGGTTCATTGTTCATTTTTCAAAGATGAAAAATGAACCAGGTATTATTCCATAACAAAGTACTTGGCCAGACAGTGTGTGGTTCTATCCCATGATAAAGGCATTTTCACTCTGCTTTAGCATGTGTTTGGCAGGTAAATGTAGGAGTTATATTGGGGTCAGAAACCTGTCAAATTTGGTAGTTTGTTTTTCACTTAGGAAAAAAAGGGGCAGGGGGAGAACAGATTTGCAGCTTCCAGTAGCCTTCTGACTGTTGTCATATTCAAATAAATTGTCACTATACATCCGGGAATCATCTTCAGTTTAATGAATTTGGAGAGGGAAAGTAAAGTGGGGATTTTTTTTAGTTAGAAATAAACATCATATTATTGCATCTCTCAGATGGAACCTGCTGCCTTTATTATGTTCTCAACTTCTAGACAGCCTTGGGTCTACCTATGTACTTATAAGGTTTTCCCATCGCTTTTGCATATAAATTCCTTACAGACATTAATTAATCCTTACTACACCCAAATGTGGTACTGTATTATCATCCCTGTTTTAAAGATGGGCAAGTGAAGCATATAGAGATTAAACAACTTGCACAAAGTCACACAGAAGGTCTAGGGCAGAGCTCACAATTGAACCCAGATTGTTTAAATCCAAGTCCAGTGCCTTTACTATAAAATTTTGTTGCTTTGTAGGCAAGTCCTGTCATTGTTTGAGAAGTATATAGACTGTTTTGTGCACTTTTCCAAACGAGCTATAAATGTTACCTTCCTTATATTTCTAATATCCTAGAATCATAGAAATGTATAGCTGGAAGAGACCTCGAGAAGTCATCAAGTCCTGCACTGAGGCAGGACCAAATAAACATCGTCAGATATATTTAGGGATGTTTCTGATTTTTCTTAAAAAATGTTTACACTGTAGGTTACATTGTCTTTTTTAAAAAAATACATTATTCTTTGTTCACACAGTAGCAGCTCCAACTGAGATCTTCTTCTGTATCATATAAAATCTTCCAGATCCTATTGGGAAGTTCTATTCCTTTAAAAGAACATTACTAATAGTATCTAGCTCTCATTATCAGGAGATCACAAAGCATTGTACAAAGGAAGTCAGTGTTATTATCCCCATTATGCAGATTAGAAAACTGAGACACAGAGACTTGTCCAAAGTTACCCAGCAAGTCAGGACAGAGTAAGGAATAGCACACAGGTCTCCTGAGTCTCAGTTCAGTGCTCCATCCACTAGGCCACACTAAGTTAAACTCATTATTTCTCATTAATAAGATTGTGCCTAGACATAGGTTGTTTGGTTCAGATAACAGCAATGAGCATTTGTTCCTATTGAACCTTCATCACAGCACAAGTTGAAGATTTTCTTTACAGTTTGAAAATGTGTGGATAACATTTTTTGTTACATTTCATTTTTGCAGCGTGCTACCTTTCAAAGGTCTATTTTGGATTTGAGAAGACACATGAAATACCCTGAAAGAGATTTCCTGTTTCTTTCAAGCAAGAAGATGTAAGAAGTGCTTGAGAACTCATTTCCATGTGACTGCCAGGCAACTTTTGCAGGGACAAGATGTTTGGATATTTCAGATGTACTCAGTATACGAGAGAAGGTAGGTGAGGCAATATGTTTTATTGGTCTAACTTCTGTTAGTGGAAAGTATAAGCTGTTAAGCTAAACAGAGTTCTTCTTCAGCAGAACTGCACCCAAAGAGAAATCGAGACACCATGCCCCCACCACATTGACACTACATGACACCTCAACATTATCAAGAATACTCCCACCCAAAACTGACACATCTGTACTCTCCAAGGGACTGAACTTATACCCCAGCAGAGAACCTGACAAAATACTACCACATGGAGACTAGAAGAATTCTTCTGCTGACTCTGTCTCAAGAAATTCTTTCACAATAAAGGTGACACCACCCAAAACCACTAAATCGCCATCAGCCTTTAGAAAAAGAATAATATAATTTCATTCCCCTGCAATGGAGGAAACTACTTATTGGATCATTATATCGATTGCTTTGGGAGGCCGGGGGAAGGAGAAAATCGACTGAAATTCTCAGACATCACATCCACCACAATCTCTCTACCACTGAGAGGATAACTATACAGTCCCTGAAATCCAACCACCATATAGTGGGATAAAACATGCAGACAAAGGAGGATGTTATCATAGTCCTTAATCAGGATGACTTTGTCAATAAGGCCAACAGACAACTCTCTGACACCTCCTATTATAAAGGATTCAAAGAAGACTTCACATCACAGTTCATATAGGAACTTAAAGAAATAATCAAATCCTCCTCCAAACAACTCCAAGAAAGACTCGTCAATCTCATCCCCCACAAACCCACCCCAAGGATATTCTACATGGTTCCCAAGATAAAAAAGAGAACCTAGACAGACCCATCATATCTGGCCATGGCACTCTTACTGAAGGAATATCAGAGTTCAGAGAAACCATCCTTAAATTGCTTACTATCCGAAGGACCATCCTCCTTCAAGCCACTACCAACTTCCTCCAGATACTCCACAACACTGAAAACCTCAGCCAGAACACCATCCATTACACCATGGATGTCACCTCCCTATACACCAATATCCCTCACCATGACTGCATCACTGCCTACCTCCAAAAACATACAAATCAATGCACAATATTCAGAAATCCACCCAAAACACATCACCAAACTCACCCATTTCATCCTCATCCACAACAACTTCACACTTAGGCCTAGTCTACACCAGAAAATTAGATCAGTTTAACTATGTCAGTCAAGGGTGTGAAAAATCCACACACCCCTGAGCAGCATAGTTAAGCCGACCTAAATTCCCATGTAGACAGAATTCTGTTGACCTAGCTACCGTCTCTTAGGGAGGTGGATTACCTTTGTCAACAAGAGAATCCCTCCCACTGATATAGGTAGTGTCTACATTGAAGCACTACAGTGGTGCAATTGTAGCCTTTTAAGTGTAGCTAAGTGCTTAACAAACACTTTGCTGAAACCACAGGAGCAGCCATGGGTACTAGGATGACTTCCCAATATGCCAGCCTCTTCAAGGGCCACTTCAAGGAAAATGCAACACCACAACATGGCCAAAAAAAGAGAAATTAGTATAAGCATCCAAGCTTTGCATGGGCTGAACCTCAATCAGGAGGCTTTGTTCTATTCCCAGCTCTGCCACTGACCTTGTACAAGTCACTTGACTGCTGTGTGCCTCAGTTTCCCCATAATTAAAATAGGAACGTTTCTCTCACATACAGGTATATCAATAGAAAGTGCTATGAAAGCTCAGTATTCATTATTATTGTTATTAATATTAATCTTTAAACAGTTTAAGGTTTGTCTTCCACTAGCTGTGTCAGGAATAGACAGAAGGAAGGAAATTCAGAGTGAAAGTTTACACTATTCATCCTTCACTAGCTCAACTGTGGCTAGGCATACAGGGTCATCAGATCAGCACTGTAATATTAGGTACAAATAGGTGAATAAGTACTGAGCCTCAGCAGTATTATGTTACCATCACAATATTACAAAGTTAAAAATAAATTATTAAAATCAATTTTCCCCTTAGTAGTGATGCAGCTGCTTCAATTATTAAAATTGAAGGAATTTTTGAAGTGCAACTACCTCTAACTATTCAGGCTGATTTGTTACTTTTGCCTTTAATTCAGCAAGGACAAAGAAAATAGACTAGTCAAGGTTCACTGCTGAGTGCAGCACAACGTTGTATGCTCACATGGGCTTAATGCTGCACTATCTGGGTTCCAAATGCTGTACTTGGAGATGATTAAATCCCAAAGCAAAAAAGCTTAATTGGAATTAAAAATAAAATTTTAGGCACATTTTTATTTACCGGTGGTTTTGTAAAAACAAGGGTTTACAAAAGCAAAAATCATCGTGTGACAATGTCTTTTAAACATAGGGGAGAGGTTACATTTTACATACAAATTGAACAAGACAGAGGTATAGATGGCAAAGGCTATTTTATAGGATTCCATTAATCTAAACCCTGAGCACAATAATTAACAGTGACAGATAATTATACTTGTTTGAATAAGACAGACTGTTTTATTGGTTAAATTTGTGTTGCTTGAGCAGCATGGTATATCACTGCTTCTTTTGTCTCTCTAACAGTTCATCAAAGCAATTAACCCCTGATTCTCTCCTGCTTAGCTTTCAATTTCAATCCAACCACTTTTATATTTAATGTTGGACAGTGGATCAGATGGCACAGTTTCAGATGTCCATTTTCTTTCTTACCAGCCAAATCTGAGCCAGGTTATTTATGATTTGGAGACATTAAATGCACTTAATAAACTAAAGCTATGTCTTCCCTTTATCAGATACTGATTGAAGTTAGAAGACAATTATCCAGATCAGATCTGTTGGGTATTGTCTTGACTCATCCTTTTTAATGGAGTTAAGTGAACTCTTTATTTCAAGCAATTTCATATGTTAACCCTTAAATTTTTATCTATGTATCTTCTTTAGAGAAAAAGAACTAAGCTTTATTTCATAAGTATAAAATAACTATTTAATCACTATCCATTAAATTACCCAAAGTACAGAGGGCTAGTGAAAGGTCTTCCACACCACTTAAGCCTCATCATAAGACTTGCATGTATTTTCATTCTGGATGAAATCTTTATTCATTTTATTTGGTTTCTACATCAGATAATCAGCAGCTATACCATGTGTGTGCAACTGAATAATGTTTGGGAGGCCTGTAGAGAATGTTAGGGTATGTGTTGCACAAGGATGGGTAATGTCAGACACCCTAACAGTAACACTGATCTTTCTCAGTAATATGGACTCCTTTTGTGCTGATTTAGACACTGAAGAACTGAAAGAAGATATACATTAACTTACACCTTCTTCCAGCCCTTTACTGTGCATAAACACTACCTATGTAAGAGTGAGGGTGACAAGGTACTGAGGTGTCTAAATACTTCACCTTACATATCACCTCTGGATTTGCCCTTTCCTGCCATCTGTGTTTACTGTTTATTGCAGGGATTGACAACCTTTGGCATGCGGCCTGTCAGGGAAATCTGCTGGTGGGCCTGGACGGTTCGTTTACCTGCAGCGTCTGCAGGTCCGGCTGATTGCAGGTCCCACTGGCCACGGTTTGCCATTCCAGGCCAATGGGGGCTACGGGAAGTGGCGCAGGCTGATGGATGTGCTGGCCGCAACTTCCCACAGCCCCCATTGGCCTTGAACAGCGAACCACAGCCAGTGGGAGTTGCGATCAGCCAAACCTGCAGATGCTGAACGTAAAGAAACGGCCCTGGCCCACCAGCAGATTTCAATGACAGACAGTGTGCCAAAGGTTGCAGATCCCTGGTTTATAACAATAACTGAGATTTTCACATCCAGTTAGGGAATGTAACCACACGGGGTTAATATTTTCAAAAGCAACTACAAGATTTAGGAGTAGAGTTGAACTATTTATCCCCCAAAATGTAGCCTATTCACCAAAAAATGCCAGATTTGCCAAATAGTTTTAGCCCTATTTTTTCATAGACTATATCCACAAGGGGACTGTGATGAGGTGTACTCCCCACACTGACCCTAGCAGAGTAAGTTAGGCCTTATTAAATGACCAGGCTGCACCTGGACGTGGAGCCAGGGAGTGGGATTGATGAATTAGACATGAGGCTCAGCTGGGCAGGCAAGGCCTATATAAGCCAGGAAGCTGGCAACAGAAAGGGGCTGCAGAAAGGTAGGTTCCTGTCACCCCTGATATGATGGAATTGGGATGCTGGTGAACCTAGAAGGTGGGCTGGCCAGGAAGGTAGGAGAAGGCTCCAGGGGGAAAGCGTCAAGGTAGGACAGTGTAGACCTTGGTTACTGACTGGAGGGCCCCTGAGCTGGAACCCAGAGTAGAGGGAGGGCTAAGATTCCTCTACCAGCCACTGGGGATGTGGCACAGGCCAGGCAGAGGACAACGGACTGCCTGGGATGGTTTGTCTGGGAAAGACTTAGTTACATCAACCCTGTAAGGGGAACATGTATGGTTACCCAGCTTGAGGGCAGAGTTACAAATAAGATGCTGCAGCTTCTGGAGCAAGAGGGGCCGCAGAGTGAGAGGATGATGGGGGAAAAACACTGCCAGAGGAGGGTTCAATGCCGGCCAGATCTAATCCTCAGGATGGCCAGCAGGAGGCAACACCACCAGCAGAGAGTGAACCCCATGATAGGGACTTATATGTAGTCACAAAATAGGAGGAAGTGGTGGTGAAAGTGGCATTTTGGGTCAAATGAAATGTTTTGTTTGACCCCAAACTGACTTCTGAGTTGCCAAGAATTCAAAAAAAAATCAGATTTGGTTTGAGCCAAAACCAAGCATTTTTATTGATATTTCAGAATTGCCACCAAATTAAAAAAAAAAAGTTATATTCTCATCTCTACTTAGGAGTATAAGTCCCATTGATTTTCAGTGGACTTGTGTTTTTCAGTCAATCCCAGCCACGTCTCCCATTAAGTGTTATGTGGCTAAATCCCTTAGTCAGCTTTAAGGGGGGATAAAAGCTCATAATTCCTCTACGTTTAATACCTTTCATCCAAAGAGATCCTAATCAATTTTACTAACATTACATATACGTTTATGTTCACATTGATTACATTAAACAAGTTTCCTGTGTCATGCTAATGAATGGATTTCCAATAGGACAATGCTTCTTATTACCATAGCATAAGAACAAAGGACTCACAGAATTTGAGGACTGGTGACGAGAGACAGCTGATATTTATATAAGTGTGGACAGTTTCCCTCAGCTAACCAGTACTGAAAAAAAGTATTCAGTTGTCTTTCAAGGCATATTCAGAATGTGTTGGAGTGAAGCCCTGCTTCCTTAACTGGGTTGGGTTGTACCTGTACCAGTAAGCCACATCTATATAAGCCACTGTTCTCTCTGTGTGGAGCAGACATCAAAAACAAGAACTCAGGTGATGTTTTGAACAAGGAGACAGGGTCTGAAGATTTAGCCAATCTAAGATTTTTTGTAAGCAATATTCAATATAGTTTTGCAAAATGTTGCAGTGATTTGGAAGGAATTTTGTCATTTTGTTGAATTAATATCACAACAAATACGACAAGCCATCCAGTTTTGCTAGTAAAATTGGCACCCCTAATGCATTGCCTTTTTTGCTATTGTGCAAAAATGTACAAAAATGTACTGGTTTCAAATTATGCTTAACACTTGTGCAACAGCATTTACACCACTAGCCAAGATAGCTGCAGCTGCACAGTTTAAACAGAGGGACGACAAAGCTCATTAGCCAAAATATTAATAAAAACAGAAATTGACTATTATTTTGCTAGCAATAGATCAGCCCAGTAATCAGGTTTCAACATGAATGTTTTCAGGGAAGGGAAAAATCCCCTTTATAACGGCAATTTAACTTAAATCAGGAAAGATCCATGACAGAGCAAAAGAATAAATACAAAATTACAAATAGCTACAGAATGGAAACAGTGTAATTATAGATGATTTATGTCCAACTAGGGTTGAGAAAATGAACCGGGGATTTAGGAGGGTCATTGCTTATTCTGCCGTTTGCAATTTGTATAAATGAGATAGACAGTATGTCCAATTATAAACTTGTTAGTTTGCTGAAGATATATAATTTAGTGGCACCTTGAACTTAGAGCAAATTGCAAAGAAAATGGAAAAAAGAATGAAATATGCTTGGTAACTAGCCAAACACTCAAAGTTAAAGTTATGTTGATAAATGGAAAGAACTGCTAATTGTTCTATGAACACACAGAATACAATTATAAACCTAATGAGAACAAATTATGGTAAGAAGCTACTGAACATTTTGAAATAGTACCAGCAGCACAGAATTGTCTATAAGGACACATGCAGTGTCAAGTAAACAAAATACTGAGGTAGAAGAACACAAATTCAAGAGTAGCTTCGTGGGTCAAGTTTCTGGGCCTTATTCTGATCTATGCTGCACTGGTGTAAGTCCTGAGTTGTTCTACTGGAATCCACTAAAGTGAACACATCCCACAATGCTCACTGTGAACTACTGCATAAATCCTTTCATGATACCACTGACATCAAACAAGGGGGAAAACTCAGGACTTACACCAGTGCAGCATAGATCAGAAAAAGGCCCAGAAACTTGCCCCATGAAGCTACTCTTGAATTTGTGTCACATTGAATTAACCTGTAATTTACCTCGGGCACCAGGATCTATAAACCAGAAGTTCAGTGTCTGGAGAGTAAAGGTTTAATTCTATGAAGTCAGCTCCACTAGCAGTCAAATATAAAAGTACAAACTAAGGTCCTGATCCTGCAGAGGCATGTGCTTAACTTTATGCACTGTGGGTAGTCCCGTTGACTTCAAAGAGATTAACCTGATATCACAAAATATCTTTGAACCCAGGAATTAAATAGGATTCAGAATAGGATTAGACATTATAATGCTTCCAGGCATAGGACAACCACCACTGACGGCAGGAGTTAGGAAGATATTTTGGCTACAGGCAGGGTATTCCAGTGTTGTGTGTTCCCTTGCACTTTTTTCTGATGTATCTGGTACTTTCCACTATCAACAGGGGCGGCTCTAGACATTTTGCCGCCCCAAGCATGGCAGGCAGGCTGTCTTTGGCGGCTTGCCTGCGGAGGGTCCGTTGGTCCTGCAGCTTTGGTGGACCCTCTGCAGGCACATCTGGTGCATTTGTAACCCACATGCCTGTGGGAGGTTCTCTGAAGACGCGGGACCAGCGGACCCTCCACAGGAAGCCGCAGAAGTCAGCCTGCCTGCCGCCCTTGCGGAGCCGGCAGAGTGCCCCCTGCGGCTTGCCGCCCCAAGCACGCGCTTGGCGTGCTGGGGCCTGGAGCCACCCCTGACTATCAAAGATAGGGTAGGAAACAAGAGAGACCTTTGGGCTGCAGCTCCACTATTATAATACATCAAATATTCCTATCAATCCTAGATTTAATAAATAGTTATTTTGTGGAGTCTAAAAAGGAGCCCCACACTCTGCTGTTCCCATACGACAATGGGAGTGGCTGGGGGGCTGAGCACTTTTGTGGAAGTCGGGCCATTTCATTTAGATTATTAAATTGGAGTGGAGCTCTATTGAAAAGTGAGCCACTTGTTGAGTTCCCTAAATCCCTGTAGGCATTGACCTTTTTCAACAGCTGGCCCTGAAGTGTTAGAATTCTGCAGTTAGAATACAATAAAACCTGCCTTAGCGACCAACTCTGAAGAGAGACTGCCTGTCACAAGTGACAACTTGCAGAGCATGGAACATTTTCCCCCTATAATTTAAATGTGAGGCGCAACAACCTATCTTCTGTGACCAGCAACCACGCTTTCTTACTCCCATCCATAAAAACAAACCTGTAGCAGAAACCCATCTTCATTACTTCCGCACTACTGCTGAAGGCAGTGTTACCTTTAATGTTGGGGGCCTGGCCAGCAGCTACTGCGCTCTGGTGTGTAAACCTTTGAAGAGAGACCACTTCTTAGAAGAAACCAGTTCTGCTAACTCCATGAGTGGTCGCTCTTGGCAGGTTTTACTGTATATCTATGCATATGTTGCTGAAATCTATTTTCAAAGCTTGGTAGAAGGCAGTTATGTTCCCTGTGTGGATATATTAGTGATATATGTTTTTGAAACAAATATTGTTTTCTAATTGTTTTTGTACAAAATTAATTGCTGTTTGTTGATATCATATGGGTCAGATGAAAGGTTTTTACTATAATGTCTAATAAATATTTTCACAATTACCAATTTTAAAGAAAGCCTAGGAACAGTATACTTTAAACATGTTTAAATAAGGGAAGTCAAGGGCCTTGTACTAGGGGCCCTCCCACAGAGGAATTTTTGCAAATCTGTCATTTGTCATCGTCTGGTGCATTTGTAACCCACATGCTTAATAAGGAGATATCTCTAAAAGATCTATTGAGGAGTGGGTAGGAATGAGTTGTCTGGCTCATTGTTGCTAGGCAGATGCACAGTTAGCTTTCCACACTTAGATGTTCCTGGGATTGGGTTTGGTATCAATAGTTTCCCTGTTGCTGGACTCAGACTCCATGAAGACAGCTGCTTTGCAAAAGGCCATGTGCACTGTGTGAGTTGGGAGAAGCTGAGCCACAGGACCAGAAAGCAGGCTGTTTTCCCTAACTGTGAAGCATTTTGCAGCAGGTTAGTGATATTGTTAACTCTCCAACAGGGATGCTCTGGCAATGTTAACTGTAGAAAGTGAAAATTGGGAGGGAAAAATGTATTTTAATTCTATACTTTGAATGTTTGATTTTAGCCAAACTGTTTCAGTTAAATTGTGTCAACTAGTATGATTCACCAATTCTTCTTTTATTTAAATGTTATAATGGGGAAAGTCATTTATATTTTGATATTCTCAGTTGTGTCTTTTCTTGTAATAGGGCTTTTAAAAATCTACATACTTAACTGAATGATTAGTTAGCTAACTAGCCAACTGAATGATTTCAGCAGAGGAAGAGGAAGAGTCTGCATGGATTCCTGCTGAAAATTTCTACAAGCAAGTGGAGGGAAGAGGTTGCTTTTTGAGTCAGCAGACTGTATAGATTTGGTGATCGAAGACTCTAACTGAGACTCAGGTGAATTTAGCCTAAGCTTTTGGGAACTCTGAGTTTCTTCTCACTGTGTTTTTGTGGGGACTGACTTGCTTAGATTATTTTTTTTAATTTATGTTTATGTATAACTGTGAAGCTAATGTATGTAGCTTATAAAGTAGCCATGTTATGTTGTAAAAATTCAGTTATTTATTATGTTTCTTTATCATAAGATTTTGTCAAGCTAGTACTTAAGATTCAAGTTATTCCTGTTGTTCTTTTGGACTTGGTTGTGGGGAGACTGACCCCTGTGCAGTCTTTGCTGAAAATCCTGAGTGATTGAATTCTGGGTCTCCAGGTGCTTTTCTATGGGAATTGGGTTTTTAGCACTGCAGAAGGGCAATGAAGTAAACTCTTGCCCACCTCAAGGGTGAACATTCAAAATCCCCCTGCTCTTCTTGGAATCTAAGGCATGCTCTGTCCCCTTCAAAAATTGTGTCTCTTATCCACCCCAAAAACTCTACTTCTACCCCAAAATTCCTTTTAGTTTTCTTATCCTCCACAAAAATCACTCAAGATGTCATCTTTCTCTTCCCTCCACGTCAACAAAAAAGTCTTTTCTCCCATCCAGGCCCACAAATTCTATATTACTTCCCTCCACAATTCCACCCTATTCCTCCCCTCCAATGCAAGGCCATGTTTCATTGTATCCAGCCTTCTTATGTTCATCACACCCACCAACTTCATATTTGCCTTTGTTTCCTTCCTCCCTTGTACTATCAGTTGGCCTCTGCATATTCACCCCAATATTTCCATGTGAATCTAAGACAATAGTTTTCAAAAATTTTGATTCTGCAATTCAATTCCCAAGATCTCCCTCTCATAGACCCCATGCTTTAACCAATACTCTAATCTCCTAAAGCTTGGTTCCCAAAATATCTCATTCTGGGTACCCCCAAGGAGGACTCTAGGGAAGCTACCTGCCTAAGGACTAGTAGAGTGTAAGAGGTTTATTTATGTTCTTTAAGATGATGAAATGCATTAAGACACAAATTAATAATGTTGATGCATGTACCCTTTAATAGCTTATAGAAAGTTCCTGATCAGCTGTGTAATGTGTGTTAATTTTTGTCAAAAGGTGTTCAACCATGGCAATAATTCTATGTTAATCTCTGCATTTGTTAATACTAGGCTTTGGTGGAAGGGAGCCAAAAATATCTCTTTGTAATGTGATCCCACAGGACTTTACCTAAAGGACAGGAACTGTATGCATGCTTGCCAGTTCAGAGTATCTTTGTTCTCAGCTACCCTGAAGCAGTGTATGGAATCACACCAAGAGCAAATAAAAGGGAGTTAGGTTCTTGACAATAGTCACTGAATCTGGAATCTGTAAACAATGATGTTTCTAAGATGTACTAACACTGGAGTTGCTTTCACACTTCAGGTGCCATTCTGTGCTCACAATGTATAGGACCATTTTTGCCATTATTATTTACATAAGGACAACAGTGATTTCAGTGTTACAGAAAGGCATCAAGTCACCGTCTGAGTTTAAAATGTAAGTAAAAAGCAGATTCAGGGCTAGGTTTTGCCTTATGCACCTGCACAAGAATGGGAAGGGAGTAGTCAGGAATCTCTCATTCCCTACTGTGTGATTTGCAAAGCACGGGGGTGGGGGTCGAATAACAGGCACTTTAGGGAAGCAGTTACTTAAAATCTGTAGTTAAATAAACTTGTTTTATTCTTTAAAAAGAACTAATCCATGGTTGTGTTTAAACTGAACTGTTTGGTAACTCCAATTCAAGTAGCAAATTGTTCTAGCTTGACCCCTTAAAGGAGCAACAGGCCAATATATTGACCCCTGATAGGAACAATGGATCTATCATATCTGAACCACCCAGGAGAGGACTGGACAGTGCAGAACACATGTTTTGGGGAAAATTCGGGACTGGGAGTGTGTTGGAGTCACCCTGCAGGTAGTAATCAAGGCTGCTGGAAGCCAAAAGGTGGCTGGCGTGCCACTGACTGGTTGCTGGGGTCACTGTTGCTATACACAGATATGCAGGTATGTGGTATGTCCTGCACACTGATTGTGAGCAGCCCAAGTAGAGAGCTACAACATCAAAACATTGTGAGGCACCCAAGGTTGCAGGGCAGATGGTGACAACACCTCACTGTGATACATATTTTTCCCCATTCATTGCTCGTCTGACCATATCTGCCCCACTGATTATTTTACATATTAATAACCGATATCACCAATTTGTCCAAGGTGAAATGCCTTTTCCATCTCTTTATTTCCTTTTTTCTTTCAAGGGGTGAACTTGCTCAGAGAGGCTGGGATCAAGGCCAGAACTGTAGGAGCAAATTAACAATTGGTGGAGTTACATCTGTGATTATCTGATCCCTTAAAGACATTAAAGGGTCTATCTACTTTAACTTATGAACACATGTCTCCTCCACTGGATTTTAATCTTATTTCATAATTGCCCAGACCTGACTGTAAAACCAGTTTCTTCCAGACTCCTTTAGTCCTCCACTTACACAGGTTTCCCACAACAAGCTTGCTTTCATTCCTCTTAACTCATTCAAAACACACTGTCTGCACCTTATAGATGAACATTATATCTGAGTCTTTTTAGTTCACATTCATCTGCCTCCACTCAATTCTTCTTTCCTACCCTTCAGACTGTTGAACTTCTTTTTAATATGGACTACCTGGGAAGTGCTGCAGAGAACATGTCCTCAGCTACAAAAAAACCAGCCCAGCAAAGACTTCTCCATTCTGATAGTGGTGTATGTAGCTTGTTTCATAACCTTAGTATGCAATGGATTTGTAAATAGAGAGAAAGTCACCTTCCTGCTGCAAAGGCAAGGGCCATTTTGTGTTCAGATGTAGCCTTTTGCCTAGGAGACACGCACACTTTGTCTCATAGAGACCTTCTAGTGATTCTTTAATTTTGTTGTTCTATTAATGAAAAATAATAGTAATTCTGATTATATATAAAAGCTGTTCTTTGTGTATATATATAAAAAAACCTCCCTCCTTCCTTGGTAGCTCCAATGAAATGATTTTTAAAACTGAAGAGCTAGTAGCATGAGGTGGGCTGACGTGTGATTCTGCTCCCTGTATAGTCATTTAGACCAATCTAAAGAGAGGGCAAAATGCTATCATTCTGATTTAGTAGCCTATTACACCCACTTGGTAATGGTGAAGATGACTTCATACCATGCAAGATAACAGAGAATTGAGCCCAGTGTTTGTAACTATCTAGGTAAGGCAGGACTCAAGCTGCAAATCGTCACAGACAGAATGAATGGCTTACTCAGACATTCTAGAAATAGAATGCAGTATCTGAAAGTAGGAAAATAACCACTTGAGGAAGTCTGGTTGACAACTGAGCCTGATTAAAATTGAGAAAAGTGCATACACACAAAGGTTTATGAAGCTGTAGGGACCTTAGTTAAAAATCAGTGGAAAATAACAATATTTTGAAACAAATAACCTTTTGTTGCTTGCCACTTTTCTTTTCTACCCACCGTTACATTTAGAGAATATTCAAATGTTTGTGATCTATTGTCAGCTTATTAATTATTTCAAGCCAAAGGCACAATAAACTTGAAAATATGGAGATGTTTTGAATCTCTGGCAAAAACATTACATGACCTTTTCAGTTGAGGTGCTATTCTACATGCATGACCATGGATGGGCACTAACTTTGTGTGTTAAAGAAGCAAAGTGGTACAGTTAGTTAATTTACTAGTGTGACAGAGCTAATTTGTGATTGGGAGAAGAACCACTAATGTGTCTTTCAACAACCGCAATCATAGTTTAATAAAAGAGCCAGGTGAAGAGCATACACGCTTACCTGGCTGTACAGCTAGCTAGGAATTTTCTGTTGACATATTTTTTTGGTTGGGAAAATCTAAATGAAATATTTCATTTTGGGTTCAGGTTGACATCAATCTGTGTTTTCATGAGCTGCCATAGTGCTTCAAGGGAGCTGTAGTTTGGACACCTCCTGTCTTCCTTCTCCTCTATGGACTGGGTTCCTTGGTTGGACTACATCTCCCATGGAGCATCAGTCTCCCCTCAGTTTGAATTGACATGGTACATCATGGGAGATGTAGTCCAGCAAGGAATCCAATCCATAGAGAAGAAGGAAGGCAGAAGGCACCCACATTGCAATTCCAATGAGGCACCCTGCAGTTCACAAGACCAAAGAATAATGTTGATCGAAGCTGAAAAGTTTCAATTTGGTATAACAATCCAAAACAAAATATTTCAATTTCTCCAGAAATGAAGCAGTCGAAAATGTTTCAAATTAAAAATGTGAAACTTCCCACTCCAAAACCAAGATATTTCAATTTTTCATCCCATTTTGGTACAAAGACGAATGTTGACGTGTTGGACTTATTAATTAATGGCTTGTACAATGGGAGTGGGGTGGACTTCCATGCAAATGTGCTGAGAACCATTCCTCTTTAACAGGTGGGAGGAACACTAGCAAGCACCCACTAGTGATACGGTGGTGTATGAGATACAGTAGTAACAATGTGAAGTGAATACGTAAGAAATGCTATTGCTATACATCACTTCTTTTCCTGCAGGGCAGAGATGCTGGAACAATTTTTGTAGTGGGGGTGCTGAGAGCCATTGAACCAAACTGTAAACCCTCTATATGATGGAAATCACTTTAAGCTGGGGAGGGTGAAGCAGCAACCCCAGCACCCCTAGTTGGTGGTGGGTGTGAGTGAACCGGACTGGAAATAACAAGTGTGTCTAGAGGGAGTCACATAATATAACTCTCATGCTGAGGACCCAAAAGAGAGGAACATGTAGTTTACAAAAAGTAAAAGGGTCTTAGGACATGTAAATTAAAGCAGCCTCTACCATACTTTAACTTAATGGTTCTTCCAGCTGCTGGGCATAAATTACAGCCATACAGACTCCCTTATACAATGGTAAGTGGTACAAGGAGGTGTGAGTCTGAGTGCAATGGAATCTACTTAACACCTTTTATATATATATCACATCTGATGAATACTGCACTTCAGCTGTGCTCCTCCATCTGCTACTAACTTGTTCCCTTTTTTTTGTGTCTATTTTAAATTCCCTGATAGGAAGGGCTTAAAGGCCATGATAGTGACTGAATCTATTTAATGGATATAAATCTACACTTTTAAAGCTTTGCGCTTTTTTTTTGGTACCAAAATGGCACTATAATTAAATTGTGACTGCAGTTTTGGACCTGCAATTATTTTTAGTCATAAGCAATGGCCTTTAGATGTCTAACTGTCCAGCGTGTGGGTGCAGTCAGCTACCTAAACATCCAAATGTCTCATTAGGTCAGAAATGCAAGCATCATGGATGTGACTAGTTAATGCAGCATCTGCTAGATGGCCTACTAAGTGAAAGTGTTGTTTATGATATCAGTTATAATCCTCATAATGTTGAGGCCTGCAGCAGGAACATCAATAGCAAATCAGAATATTTGCTTAGAAATCACAAACAGCAAGACCCACACAACAGGAAGAGCCAGGATGATTCATTTTTCCCACAGAGTTGATTCATGGCTCAGCTTATCCATGGCAAACACCAGTCACAATTGTGATAGCCAAACAGAGAGAGTTCTGGGTTGAAGAAACTTGGCTCATTTTTATTGCAGGTCAGCTGATTCATAATTCATTGCAGTTCTATCTGTTCACTATTAAATGCACATATGCAAGATGGACAATTTTGCTAATCTAGAGGCCAGAGATATTGTTGGTGTCACTCTGGCATAACCCTAGGTAACTCGGAAAGGTGATAGACCACAAGTGTCAGTGAAGCCCTCCTGTTGTAGGCCTCAATGAACCAGTGTTGCTCCATGTTAAACACTTTGTGTAACCTAATGTACTAACAGCTGCAAAAATGTAGTGTTAGCAGTTAGTTTTGGTTGTAACAGCCAGTTCTCTACTGTAATACACTGAAGCTCGGCTAAAGCCCGCTCAAGGCCGTTTTAAGATACTGTGTACATGTCTCAGCAGCAGAGAGGGGGGAGGAAGGGGGAAGTCAAAAGATTGACTGAGAAAGGATACTGCAGCTGGATGGGAAAGTACAGGGGAGTGAAAGATCAGCTAGTCAGCATCAGAAGAGGAATACAAGAAGAAGGGTATAAATATTCCTGCCCTGCCTGTGTGCTGTGTGCAGGATCTGAGATTGTTATTTCTCCCTGGCACCTTATTTGAGCTCAAATAAATTTGGTTGTTTGCTTCTCAACCCTAGTGTGTTTATTGGCGCTTAAGCACTCTAGGCAAGGAACCACTGTTGCTTGCCTCTGGCACTGCTGTGTCTGCAACAATATGATCAGGCATATTAAGTGTAATTGCCCAAATGAAATTTTTGGCCTCATGATGCAATATGTCATTCTCCAACTGCTGCAGCATAGAAGAGTTTGTATTGAGAGAGGAGAACTAAAGAATGGAATTTTTCCAGCTTCCCAATATCTTTTTCATAGAATATCAGGTTTGGAAGGGACCTCAAGAGGTCATCTAATCCAACCCCCTGCTCAAGGCAGGACCAATCTCCAATTATTTATTTAGCTCCAGGTCCCTAAGTGGCCCCTTCAAGGATTGAGCTCACAAGCCTGGATTTAGCAAGCCAGTGCTCAAATCACTGAGCTATCCCTTCCCCCTAGTATTTATTATTGTCTTCCAAAAATCAGTTGTATACCAACATGTCCCACACACCTGGGAATAACAGCACTCCAGAGCGTGGGAAAAGATGACAATGTATACATTTTGTGGGGGGTTCTGAAGAAGAAACATCTACAGTCATTGCCCATTAATCAGAGTGAAACAAATAACTGGCCTTGATCTAGTCCTATATTCCATTGTAATGGATATTTCTAAATAGGGTAAGAGGAAATGGGATAATGATGTTTCCTCCTTGTCTTTATGAAATCTTAAAACAAGCATGTTTTCAGACCAGACTGAAGTCAAGGCAGGTGTCATGGTACAATTCCCCACTCTGAACCTTAGCGTCCAAAAGATGGGGTACCAGCATGAATTCCTCTAAGCTCAATTACCAGATTAGAACCTGTAGCGCTGCTACCAACCAGGAATTCCAGTGCCTGGTACACTCTGGTCCCCTCAAAACCTTGCCCGGGGACCCCGCAAGACCCAGACCCTCTGGATCTTAACACAAGGAAAGCAAACCCTTTCCCTCACCATTGCCTCTCCCAGGCTTCCCCTCCCTGGTTTACCCTGGAAGATCACTGTGATTCAAACTCCTTGAATCACAAAACAGAGAGGACAATTCACCTTCCTCCCTCCTTCTCTTTCCCCCCCGAGAGAGAAAGTAATCCTGACACAGAGAGAAATTAGCCTTTCTCTCCCCCTTCCCTCCTTTCTCCCCACCAATTCCCTGGTGAATCCAGACCAGTCCCCTGGGGTCTCACCAGAATAAAAAAACAATCAGGTTCTTAAACAAGAAACTTTTAATTAAAGAGAGAAAAACAGTAAAAATGATCTTGTAAATTTAAGATGGAATAGGTACAGGGTTTTTAGCTATAGGCACGGGGAATACCCTCCCAGCCTAAGTATTCAAATACAAATTAAAATCCTTTCAGCCAAAGGCACATTTGCAAATAAAGGGAACAACCATAAGCCTAACTCGCTTTATCTATCTAGTACTCACTATTTTGACCTTTAAGAGCCTGTATCAGGGAGATTGGAGAGAATCCTGCTTGCACATCTGGCCCCCAGAGTGAACAACAACCAAAATCTAACAGCACACACACAAACTTCCCTCTCTCAAGATGTGAAAGTATCCTGCCCTCTGATTGGTCCTCTGGTCAGGTGACAGATGAAGCAGTTTTGTTCTATTAACTCTTACTTATCTGTTTATGACAGCAGGTCATGTGATTTACTACAGATTTACTGTTAATGATGAACAGCCAGGGATTTGCATCTCTCTCCTTCACTGGGTTTGTTCTGAGGAAGTTATTTCTAAATACTTTGGACCTTACTATCAATGCTATCAAAACACCACTATCCCGAAAGAGTGGGTAGTGAAGCCAGCAGCACACCACACTTAGACAATAATCAAATCACCTGTTAACCTATCTACATGTGGAATAAATATTTAATAATGGACTCTTCAATCTAGCAGACATAGTTATAACATGATCCAATTGCTCGAAGTTGGAGCTAGACATATTCAGATTAGAAATAAAATGTAAATTTTTAATAGTGAGAGTAAATTAACCATTGGAACAATTTACTAAGGGTTGTGGTGCATTGTCACTGACAATTTTTAAATCCAGATTCAATGCTTTTCTAAAAACACACATTCTAGGAATTATTTTGAGGAAGTTCTAGGCCTATGTTACACAGGAAGTTGGAGTAGATGATCATAATGGCCTTAGACTCTATGAAAAGGCTAAAATGTCTGGATTCCACAAAGTACATTTCCCACAAACTTGAGAACAATCAGAAAGACCTGGAATGGTTCATTAATGTTTGGATTACCTCACAAGGTATTTTACAGTAGCTTTCTCCATTGCAGACAGTTATAACAATAAAAGCAGATAGGCATTTAGCTCTGACTTCAACTAGTGCTCAGGGAATAATTTGTAGCAAATAATTTATTCAACTAATTTTGCAATTGCTTCAATTCACAAATTGTCCACAAACCAATTAATATTTGCCTGAATTTCTCACCCAACTTTGTTCACAGAATAACTTCAATAAATAAATAATTCTTAGTATATATATTGCTCCAGAGTCGTTTACTGTAGCTATTTCATTATTAAAATTAAGCTATTTGGACTGAGTTTCATTGAACACAGGTTATAATTTATAATTGGTGACCACAACTCTTAGAAATAAGTCACTGATGTTTGTATAGATAAATTCAAAGTTGTTTGTCAGTGAATGGCTAAAATTTGCTTAAAATTAATTTTTCTGCTAGTAAACGCATTCCCTGGATTATTTATGGAAAGCAAACCCAGAAAGGGCATGAACACATTGGAAGCAATCATTTTGTTTTAGTGATTATTTGGACAGGAGGGAATTGAGTTATTCACCCAGCTGTAGTTACATCCATTAATTTGGCTATTGTCTTAACCTGCTGGTGCATGGTTTGCACCTATTTTAATTATGTTAAAAAAATCTCATGAGGCTGTTTTGGGAAAACCAGAAATCTCCTTCTTCTGGCTCTTCAAAATGTACAAATAAGAGGAAATTTTGTCACCTGAATCAGTACATATATCTGCATCAGGACAGTTAACATTGACCATATTACCTACAATGACATCAGAAAGAGTTCCTCGTGCAGAGCTACTGCCACCACAGAAGACAGCGCTGAAGCAGCTCTAGCCTTATTCTTCATTAGTATTAGGGTAGTGCCTAGACTCCCCAATCCAGCTCAGAACACCCCTATATTAGAGGTGGAGAAACACATAACAGGCAGTTCCAAACTCAAAACCATACCATCTAAATAGAGGATACACACACAGGATGTGAGGACACCACAGAGGTAAAGTTCATACACCAGAGGTGGCTGACAATAAAACCCATTTCACCTAACTCTCAGCCCAGAACTTCATCCCCATGATCACACTGCCTCTTCATTTGTAAAACCTATTGGCTGGTGTGTGTTGTGTTATGCGTTTCCCCCTCTCCCACTGCCACTATGGTCAATATGTCTACACTACCCTCCAGATCGGCGAGTAGTGATCGATCTATTCGGGATCGATTTACCGCATCTAGTGTAGATGCGATAAAATCGATCCCCAATCGCTCTGCCCTCGACTCTGGAACTCCACTGCGGTGAGAGGCAGAAGTAAAGTCGACCAGGGAGTGGCAGCAGTCGAATCGCCGCCATCCTCACGGCCAGGTATATCGGCGTAAGATATGCCAACTTCAGCTACGCTATTCGCGTAGCTGAAGTTGCGAATCTTAGGTCAACTCCACCACCAATGTAGACCTAGTCTGAGAGTCTGTCATGGCCCCTAGCTACAGGGCCTGGTTCTTTTGATGATGATGTAGAGACTCATGCTTTTAGCTCTGATGGTCCCTGCTCAATCCTTGGTGTTGGCCAAGATAGCAGCTTTCCGTTACACTTGTACACACTTGCACACGTATGACTCTGCCCCACATGTATGTACTGAACTCCCACACAAAGGAGGAGGGGCAACTCCCCCCCCAGCCTCTTACTTTGTGTGTGTGCGTAAAGGCCTAGGGCAAGCGTTGCCGTCTCATCAGCACTGCAAAAGAGTTTCTACTCTCATTCTACTCGTGCACCTCCTGAACCTCCCTATGTCATCTGCTAAGTAGTAAAGAATAATGAAAGACACCTTGCCAAGCATATTACCAGTGTCATTCTGCATGGAACAGAGAAGAAAGCTCTTCCTATCAAAGGCCAGTAAGTCAAGCTATTTTATTCATCTATCAACTGAAAACTCAGAGAAAGTAAAGCTATATCCATTTATATATACGCATTACATAATTTGTTGCTTGTCTATCTATATGCCAAATAGCTTCTTATCATTTTCATAACTTCCCAAATGATTATTAAAATGATGTAATAAAATAATGACAAATCAGCCAATTTTCCCCTCAGAGACACACTTATTTTATAATTTTAGGATCTTCTATTGATTCTCTTAGTTTCCAAGAGAGATGCATACACATGTCAGAGAATTTCATTTAACAATAATTACATTTTGCCTTTCATTCAGGATCATACAGAGCATTATAAAACAAAGGGTTGTCATTAGCCCCAATTATTGAATAGGGGCAGTGAGGCACAGATTTTAAGACTAAACTTTTTAAAGAAGTCCACTAATTTCAGATGCTTTCGTTTTTAGGTGCACGAGTCATGACACTTTGGGTTTGATTTAAAGAGGTGCTCATCATTCACTTCAATGGGGTACAGAGGTGGATTAGCCATTGGGCCAACAAGGCCTATGCCCAGGAGCCCCAGCCAATTGGGGGGACCCTGGAAAATGGGTGCCTCCCCCCACACCTTGACCACACTCCTCAGCAAGAGTGCCAGGCAGGCAGAGTGGGGCAAGCCCCCATGCCCCAACCCCACTCCCTAGCAGGAATGCTGTGGGAGTGAGAGGGACTGCAGGCAGAAGTGGTGGGGAGGGGCCTTCATTTGCTCAGGCCCAGGGCCCCACAAAAAGGTAATCTGGTGGGCTGCCTCAGGTGGGGTACCTTGAGTTAAGCATAGAGAAAATAATCACAGGAGATTTTTGAAAATTTGCTCCTAAATGAATTGCCTCAGGTCTCACAGTCACCAACAGAACTGGAAAAAGGCACTGTTTCCAGGATAATCATGTAATGCTATATGCAGAGAAGTTGTAACAGTGTTGTTCCCAGGATATTTGAGAGACAAGGTGAGTGAGGTAATATAAGGTCTCTGTGTGGCTCAAAAAGGTTGTCTCTCTCACCAACAAAAGTTGGTCCAATAAAAGATTCTCTCAGACAACTTGTCTCTCTACTGTGATGCTACAGATAGATACAGATTTTGGGAAATTTTTACCTTGGGTGGAATCTCTGAAATTTTCATTGAAGCAAGTTTTTTCTTTCCCAGCCACAGAGAACCATCTGAAATATAGTACACTACCTCTACAGTTTGGATAAAAAGCAAGTATGGGCATCTAAAACTGCTTAGAAATTCAAGAGTAAAAATGGTAATAAAAATAATATAATATAATACAGGCAATGATATATAAGAGAAGGAGGAGGGAAAAGGAACTACTTCCTGTAGTACTAGAGGAATAATTAGATTAAAAATAGTATAGGGAAATATATTCTGAATATCAGGAAACGTTTCCTTGTGGTGTTATCTGCTTTTGACTGCCCACTTTTGGAGACTTGGGATCTCCGAGATAAGAATTGCAGTTTTGATGCAGCTTATTTGAACTAAGCCACTAGATCTTTCATCTATTTAAAATGTCACTGTACTATTTTTACATACAGTAAATATGTTCCAGGGTACTTATAGTTCTTCTCATCCCTTTTCAACATTCCCAACTTTCACTGTTTGTGCTTCTCAGTCGTTTTCTGATTGTACAGAAAGTGAACATACTGGTTTGGTGTAAATGTTTAGTTTCTAGGACTGGACTTACTATCTGTAGGTATGGAACACTAATTTTCAACATCCTTAATTTTAAAGTGACTTCAGAGTTTTCTATGAAGAATAACATTTAAATTTTTCTTTTAAAAATAATTTTTGTTTTTTGGACTGAACTGTTTTGGGTCAAATCTGCTAAAGTAACTTCTGATCCTTTGTCCTCAGAATCTGGTGCACACCAGTTTGAGTGTGTTGCTGTGCCTCTATGGGTCACAACCGAGAATACCAAATTCAGGACAAAATGCTGAGACATAGGGCAGACACTCTCCAAAACTTGTAGTTATTCTCCCATGAGATATACCAAACCAGAAACAAAAGTAAACTTCTGTCTAACCACACTGGCTAACAAGAAGTCAGAACAGCAGTTTCCTTAGGAATTCCAGTCCTGGATTCAACGCCTAGACACTAGACTTAAAGATGAGTTGTTATTTAAAACCAAATTTCATCAAACAAAAGAGTTCTTCTGATCCCAAAGGACCAGCCAAACACACAGGTCAATATATAACTCAGATCTTACCCAATAATCATACTGTTGCAAATCCTTTAGTATCTAATATTGATAGATTAGATAGATTAGATAGACAGAGTTTAAATTGGTTAAAGGAATCAAATACATACAGTAACTGCAAAGTTCTTGGATCAGGCTTGTAGCAGTGATGGAATAAACTGCTGGCTTAAGTCAAGTCTCTGGTTGCTTCTAAATCATTGGAAAGTCCTCAGTCCTTTGGTTAGAATGTTCCCATTAGTATAAGTTCATAGTCCAGAGGTTTGAGCAGGAAAGAGGCAAAACTGAGATGTTTCCAGGGCCTTTTATAGCTTCTACTCAATGCAGGGAAACCCATCGTTCTCACCCTGGAAAATTACAGGTAACAAGATGGTTTTTGTAGTCACATGTCCATGTGTGATTTTGCTTAGTCATAGCAGAGGCCACCACAGGAAAGTCCATTAAGTGTAGCTAGACATCTTTCAGGGTCCATTGTGAATTAAGTGTTCCTTGATGAGCCATTTAACTTGAATAGTTCCTTCAAGATGTGCAGGCTAAATACGATGTGGGTGTTACTACAAGAGCAAACCTTTGAAATACAGGTACATAGTTAATATTCATAACGTCAGATACAAAAATGATACATGCATACAAATAGCATAATCATATTCAGCAAATCATAACCTTTCCATAGACACCTTACTTGACATACCTTGTACAAGATTTGTTGCAATTATATAACAGTAGTAGCAACAATGATTTACATGGTCATATTTTAATCAGATAACATCACAGAGTGCAAAAGACATCCTTGTTTGCACATGTAGCTCTCACAATTAAGTATCTAAGCTCCTGATTTGCATTTGCAAATATCCACTTCATTTGCAAATTCTTGCTTTTACAATTTAGAAGTTGCAATTGGAGGCTACTTTTAAGTGCCGGGCCATCATGTCCAGTTTGAATTTGTATCATTTATTCACCAGCAAGCTCAGAAGTATTGTTGACACTAACAACTACTATAGAATTACCTGGCACAGTATATTACTGAGAATGAAATGTATACAACAGAAGACAGAAAGAAAGGGGGCAGTGGTGGTGGGGGGAAATAGAGGAGGTTCCTTCTGAAGAGGGTCTGAATGTGGCTCAGGAGTCACAGCTATTGAAACAACAATATTTTGGCCTTAGAGGTAATACAGACCTTGGTAAAATTACTGTACAGTCTGTGTCTTGTCCTTTGTGACCCTCTTTTTGCTGGCAGAATATGAAGTTGTTAATTAACTAGTCAGTGACTATACATTATATGTTGATTTACAACATTAGGAGGCACATGAATGCCTTACTTTGCTCAGCTCAGCCAATTTCAGAGGGGTTTCTTTTAATCTTCTTTTACAAGAATTTCACTCTACCTCTTACTAATATTTATGGCAAGCTGTCTGCTGCAGTGATGGGTTGCAGCACCTTATGAAAGATGTAATATGGACTTGGCAGTCTTGATTTTCAGAGCACAGAATCAACTCAGTGAGTTTAGGCACTACATAGGTGGCTATGAACTGAACAGTCGTCCTACACTGCAATACCTATAGCTAGGACACTGGTATTTAATTTACAAACAGGTTAGTTTATATAACTCACTCTAGAACACAACCAAAACAATGCTGTACATCAAAATCGAGTCTAGAACAAAAAAAAATCTGCTCAAGAATATTTATTTCCCTTGCTTTAAAAGCCTTATGATTCATTAAAACAACGGACTTACAACTGCTAATGACTCTCCTGTTGCCTCCAAGTAGCAAGATCTAGTTACTTCAGTCTCTCGTTTTGAGCTAAAAATTGAGTTCTTAATTCACTGATTGTACTGAACACATTTTAACAGAGCACTTTCCATTGAAAGTTCCAAATACTAAGCTAACTTAACAAATGTTTCCATGATCATTTGCAAATTTCAACATAAACCTGTGCCTCCATGTACGGTAATAGTGATCGGAAAAGCTCTTTAACAGATTGTATTAGATTTTAATGTTATGCTTCTATCATACCTGCCACTGGTGAAGCAGCTCAAGGCAATTCTGAAAAGTTAATTTATTGTATGCTTCTACATGGAAGCCAAAGTAATAGGATGACATGAGTAAATTCATTTGGTAACTGCGCCACCATGCTGACATACTACAGCCACATTAAACTCTATTTACTTCTAGTATTCTTCATCAGGTATATGGCTGCTGTATCCATTATGAACACACAACCCCATTTTAAGATGCATGAGGGAAGACAAGCATACATTGCAATATTTATCTGTTTGTTAAAGTAAATGTAATAGTAAGAGCATATCTTTTCCTAAGCTTTGTTTTACTACAGTAGAGAAGTCATGTAATTGTTTCTGTTCTTTATGCTGCCACTGTTTAATACATACATTCTCTTTGAATGGCTGAGCAGCACAATGGCTTGTGAAGGTTAATTGTGAAAATTGATAGGATTCTTTATAGTGATTTTTAACATCATAGCTAGATGAAGGAAACAATAACACCATCTCATTAGCTGTAATCATGTATTCACACTATTATTTCCCCTGACATATTGTGAAGGGACAGATATAAAAGGCAAAAGAACAGTCTGTGTCACCAAATGACTTGGAAAAGAGGAAATAGCTGTTTTCAGAATAGGCTAAATGCAAAAAGCTGATCCAGTGCCACAGTGTTGCATTATGCAACTTTCCAAGGTCACCCATCCTACTGCAAGAGTTCATACATGAGAGCATTACTGTACATGTACACAGACAGCTAGGAGTGAATAGATTACATTGTGGATAGTGATAGATACCTAGCAGTCAGACACCAGGGTTATGAATGTATTAAATGTGCCTAAATCGATAGAATATATAATAGAATTTGTAAGGTATGTACATGGTAACATTTTCAAAAACACATAAGTAAGTTAGGGGCTTTTGAAAATGGGACTTGGGCTTTTAAATCAGCTGGGTGATTTAGAAAAATATTACCCATAATTACTAAAGCTATATTAGAACCTAACAAAATCAACATGTCATCTAAAAATAATTCAATAAATACCCTACCAAAGACACTCAAGCCCCCTCAGACCAGTGCCTATATACCTACATAAATGTTGTGATGTATCCTGTAGGTTGGTAGGCTCAGACTACACTTCCCTAAAGTGGGAAAATAAGTTCCAGAGTCTAGGGACCTCTGTTAAGGTACATGCTTCTCCCAACCATTATGTGCATGAATCTCAGTACCATGGGTAAGAGAATCCCACCTAATATCAGTTGTCATGATGTATAATGAGGCCTGGGTTTTCCCCACTGAAGAGACACAGACAATGGATGTTGTGGTCTGACTTATAGCAACTACCACCCCTCTATCCTTCCCTCACATGCCAGGTGCTTTATTAGAACAAAAACACAGCATCCTCTTTCCTAGGGCCTTTACAATAATCCAACTGCAGCAATCAGAAAAATGAACTTTCCACTATGTATGTAAAACCATGTAACAGGGCACACTCACCAATGGAGGCACACTCCTCTGGCTAAGTCTGGGGATCTGCTCTGATCTGGTCTAGCACACTTACCATCTTTTGCTTGTCCCATGGCCCCTCTTGCTCTCTGGGACTTGGGGTGCCCTCTCTTCAGGACTCAACCCTCCAGTCATGCCACTATGTAGTTTCCCCTTTCCAGGGTATCAACATCTTGCTGGACCAACTGTCCAGACACCATCTTCATCAGTCTGTGCTACTTTCCCAGTTTTTAGAGTAATGAGCAGCCCTGGTTCCCTACATTCCAGCCGAAGGACTCTATAATCAAAGGCCAATATCTGCATAGTCTCACTCCTCTCTGTTCTTTCCCTAGGCTTCTTCCTATTCTGCTTTCCAAGGGCTTCCCCAACTCCCCTCCAATTCCTCTGGGTAAAATCCTTCCACCAGGGACAGGGCTTTTGCTCCTCCTGAGTTTCCTCCTACCCACCTCTTGGTGCGAGGAAGCAATTACAGATTCTCCCTACAATCCCCTTCTGCTTGCAACTTCCTATATAATCCACCCCCAGCTCCTTCCCCAGCTATGCTTCATCTGCAATTAGAGTTTCTCAGTCAAATCTGACTCTCTCCCTGTTGTGGCCTATAAAATTAATTGGCCTCTTCTAACCCACCTTAACCCCTTAACACCTGAACACCCCATCACAAACTCCCTTTCAGTTATTTGGTTAAGAGACTTCACCACTGACAAATTTTTATGCGTCTCCCTCAGTCCTACCAGCACCAACCCAACACTTCTATATCTTAGCCTAACCTAGAGATAGCACTGTTAAGATAGCACAAAAGGACACCACTTATTGGCAACTATTACCAGATGGGTGCTAAATATTGTATCCATTGCCTCTTCTAGCATACCATGAGCATTTTGGTCACTGTCAGATGATAGGATAGGTGTGTGTGGAGGGGCAAGGTGGCTATGAGGGAGGGAATATATGTTAAGGGGGAAGGGTCGGAGTCAGGGTGAGTTCAGACATCCAGAACTCCTAAATTTAGAGGGCATCTTGTATATAAGAATGGACCTCCTTCTATCATTTGTGGCAACTTATAAGGTAGGGGCTTCAACCTCTTCCTCCCAATCCTCTTTTGTGATCTTGGCACTATTATATCAGTGGACCCCAACTGTTTGTTCTTCACCCATCAAAGACAGAGCCTTCCCAGGGCACATAGCCACTGTGTGTACCCCCTAATATTAAACAGTAAAATCCACAGGATATATGCAAGTTAATATTCAGTTATGTAACCCTTCTGCCAGGTGGAGCCGGGCAGCAATAAGGGCCAGGTTCAGTATCTAGGGGATCCTTTTCAACAATACAACAAGAAACAAGCTCGAGCCCCCATCCAGTGACCTGAGACAATTACACACCACTCCCTAGGCCCCACTAAGCGGCAATACTTCACCTCTCACAAGCACAGAGTCTGAGTGTAGCAAAAACTTTTAATAAAAGGAGAGAAGTAACTCAGTATTAATTTGGGAAAACACTGCAACTAGGATTCATAAACATAAATCATGAGCAAAAGATTCACCCCCAAGTAAGTTGGGCAGTGTCCTTTTCCTCTCAGGTTCTTAAGCCCAGCAACCCAAAAGTCTCTTTAATGTGCCCGTCCCATCTCTGTACCCCACTCACAGTTGCTGTTCTTGGCCAGTGCAGCCCCAGCATTCAGAGGTTCATCCACAGAATTCACCTCCCACCTTGGGTAGAGGGTGGGGGAAAGGAGGCGCCTTACATGCTCCACTGCTCAGGCACTCATCTCCCTGCTGGCCAGTTGGCATGCCTTTCTGTGGGGCTCTGCTCTGGCACTCTCTGCTAGCCACCTGTTGGCCGCTTGCCATACCTCTCTGCCAGCTGCCCAGCTGGCCACTCACTGTGCCTCTCCGCCAGCCTCCCTGTCCTGTAGTAGGTGACTTCTGGGTACCCTATACCGGAAACCTACTGACCACTATACTTCCCTATATGCCTCCAGCTTTCATCCAGACCACATCACATGATCCACTGTCTACAGCCAAGCTCTAAGATACAACCACATTTACTCCAATCCCTCAGACAGAGACTACAGGATCTCTATCAAGCATTCTTAAAACTGCAGTACCCGCCTGGTGAAGTGAAGAAGCAGATTGACAGAGCCAAAAGGGTACCCAGAAGTCACCTACTACAGGACAGGCCCAACAAAGAAAGTAACAGAACACCACTAGCTGTCACCGACAGTCCCCAACTAAAACCTCTCCATCGTCAAGGATCTACAACCTATCCTGAAGGATGAGCCCTCACTCTCACAGACTTGTCCTCACTTACAGACAGCCCCACAACCTGAAGCAAATACTCACCACCAACTACACACCACACAACCAAAACAGTAACCCAGGAACCAATCCCTGCAACAAACCGCGTTGCCAACTCTGTCCACATATCTATTCAAGGGACACCATCATAGGACCTAACAACATCAGCCACACCATCAGGGGTTCATTCACTTGCTCATCTACCAATGTGATATATGCCATCATGTGCCAGCAATGCCCCTCTGCCATATCCGGCCAAACCGAACTATCTATACGCAAAAGAATAAATGGACACAAATCAGACATCAAGAATTGTAACATTAAAAAACCAGTAGGAGAACACTTCAGTCTCCCTGGACACTCAATAACAGACTTAAAAGTGGCAATTCTTCAACAGAAAAACTCCAAAACCAGACTCCAATGAGAAACTGCAGAACTGGAATTAATTTGCAAACTGGACACCATCAAATTAGGCCTGAATAAAGACTGGGAGTGGATGGGTCACTACAAAAAGTAATTTTCCCTCTGCTGATACTCACACCTTCTTGTCAGCTGCTAGAAATGGGCCACCTTGATTGCATTGGCCTTGTTATCACTACAAAAGTAATTTTCCCTCTGCTGATACTCACCCCTTCTTGCCAACTGTTGAGAATACACCTCTTCCACCTTAATTGAATTGGCTCATTAGCACTGACCCCCCACTGGGTAAAGCAACTCCCATCTTTTTGTGTGCTATCATATATATTCTTCTTACTATATTTTTCACTCCATGCATCTGATGAAGTGGGTTTTAGCCCACAAAGGCTTATGCCCAAATAAATTCGTTAGTCTCTTGTGCCACAAGGACTCCTCATTGTTTCAACTGAGTTTAAATTTGCTCTTTTATTATAACATGGAGAGGGTCAAGTGGTGTCTAGGACTCTTAAACTGGGTCCACACCACCCAATACAAGTACCTGTCCCAACCCACTCTCAACTCATAGGGCTTTGGAACCCGTGTCCCCAGCCTAGCAAGTGCCATTGAGTTGAGGGTGAGTCCCTCCATCGGGTATGCCAGGTTGTAGTGGTGCGGACTGCCCCACTCCCTGTGAGTGTGGGCTGCGGCAGGCCAGGGCGCCTGTGCAGACATGGAGCCAATCAGAGAAGGGCTTGTGGTGAGCCAATCAGGGCCCAGTTTGGAGACAGCCAATTAGGGCCAGGTTTAGCCCTATAAGAAGTCTGCCCAGGAAGGGAGTCTGCCCCAGGCCTTTGAGAGGGGAAGGTCAGTCTCCAAGGGTGGAGACTAGCACCACGGACAGTGCAGTGCTGACCAGGCTTGGGGAGGCTAGAGAGCTTGAGCCCACAGCCGCCAGGCTGCAGGCCCTGAAGGGAAGGGCCTAGCAGGTGCAGGGGGCCGTAGGGGAAGCGGCCCAGGGAAACAGACAAGGGGAGAGAAGGAGGACAGCGAGGCTGATGCCAGAGGGTCCCTGGGCCAGGACCCAGAGTAGAGGGCGGGCCTGGGTCCCCCCACCACCTTCCTTGCAGTTCACCCAGCCATTGGCCATAGGGAGCAGCCATTATACTACGCCAGATCCCTGACAAGAGGGATTGGACTCAGAGGGCAGTTAGACATGGTGGCTGGAGTGGAGGACTGCTGATCACCACCCCCCCGGAAGGGGGTGCAGATGGACTAAGGGACACTGCCAGAGGACAGTGGCCATGAAGAGGACGCCTCTGAGCAGGGAGCAATGCGAGTCCAGAGACAGCAATGGAGGGCAGAACAACAGATGGGACACCACCAGGAGGGGGTGCTCCACTGGACAGAGCTAATTCCCAGAGTCACCAGCAGGAGGCACCAGCTGGTGAGTCTCAACCTGTTACACAGGTACAGTTCTGCTGTCCTTGGTTTACACAACAAGGATAACAATGCTTTATTACTCCAGCCCCAATAACAGGGAGACTGGGGATCCAACACCAGCCACAAGTGATCATTTGGGCAAGAAATCCATGATGCTGAGCATCTAGGCAGGGTAGGTGTGTCCATGCAAACACAATCAGCTCCTGAAGTCCTTTTCCACAGCTCACCATTATATGTCAGAGGAGAGCTCATTCAGACTCTGCTTACAGTTATATAAGGATAAGAAGAGAGAAACAAATGGAGGAAAACATTTACTTATATCCAAGTGTAAGCACAGTTTGGGTCACAGCTACTTGTGCTGCCATGGGTTATAAAAACATAATAAGTTTTGTGAAATGGCAATGATTTCTGTAACAATCTTGAGGTTCGTTAACTAACAAACCAGTGAATGAGAAAGGAATAAAACTTTAACAAAACAAATGGGAGGTGTGACAGACCCAAACCAGTGGGGTACAGGAGTCTGGTAGAGGGCAAATATACTGGTCACGGGATGAGTAGTTTTCTGTTCCCTGAGTGACCAGAGCAGGGGCTGCACTAGAGTAATCAGGAAACTGCTGGAACCAATTAAGGCAGACAGGCTGATTAGAACACCTGCAGCCAATCAAGGCAGGCTAATCAGGGCACCTGGGTTTAAAAAGGAGCTCACTCCAGTCAGGCAGGGGGGAGCCAGAGAAGAGAAAGTGTGTGTGAGGAGCTGGTAGCAAGAGGCACAAGGAGCTGAGAGTAAGGGCTGGTCTACACTACGGGGGAAAATCAGTCTCAGATACGCAACTTCAGCTACGTGAATAACCTAGCTGAAGTCGAAGTATCTAAGATCGAATTACTCACCGTCCTTACGGCGCGGGATCGATGTCCGCGGCTCCCCATGTCAACTCTGCAACTCTGTTGGGGTTGGTGGAGTTCCGGAATCGATATAAGTGTGTTCGGGGATCGATATATCTCATCTAGATGAGACGCGATATATCGATCCCCGAGCAATCGATTGCTACCAGCGATTACGGCGGGTAGTGAAGACGTAGTCTAAGAGGGTGTGCTGCTGGAGGACTAAGGAGTACAAGCATTATCAGATACCAGGAGGAAGATCCTGTGGTGAGAATAAAGAAAGTGTTTGGAGGAGGCCATGAGGAAGTAGCCCAGGGAGTTGTAGCTGTCATGCAGCTGTTACAGGAGGTACTATAGACAGCTGCAATCCACAGGGCCCTGGGCTGGAACCCGGAGTAGAGGGCGGGCTCGAGTTCCCCCCCAAACCTCCCAACTCCTGATCAGACACAGGAGGAGCTGACCCAGACTGTGGGGAAGATCACTGAGGTGAGCAAATCTGCCAATAAGCGCAGGACCCACCAAGGTAGAGGAGGAACTTTGTCACAGAAGGTATAGAAGGTAGAGCATGGCAGCTGGATTCTTACATGGTCTTAGCACTGTCCCAATTCCTAGTTGCTCCATGAACCTTTACTTTTACCCCAAGGTGTCCTGTTTCCAGAAAGGACTGTTATTCTCTCAGAATACATGCTTCTGTCCTCTATTCATCTCTAGGTCTGGGATGTTAACCCTACTATACTTCTCTCTCAGGGTTGTTAGCACTTGTCCCAGAATCTCCTTCTTTGCAAGGTGAAGGTATCCAGGACAACATTGTATATTAGTCATCATACAGCAATATGTCACAGAATTATAGAAACTCAGTAAAACCTGTGACTTTGGTGAGCTCCCAGAGTCTCTGGTCAGAGATAACACATTGTCTTTAATGCCACAAATGAGTCTAAGAGAGAGACTGCTCCATGAAGGAGACTTAACTTTAGAAAAAGCTCCCCAAATATGCAGGGCAGCAGAAAACATGAAAGCACAAGCCAAAGAGCCTAATTCACTAGAAGGCGCTATCCATGTTCTGAGTACAAAATATATAGCCAGAATAGGTCAAATCAAAGAATGGAACCTTTCACTATGAAAACCACTGCTGGGAGGAAGACTGGGTATAGACAGTCATCTGGAAGGCGTGGATCCCAGCATGGCCCCAAACAGTGCATTGCCTTTGGGAAAGTCTGTCATAAATGTGGGGAAAATAATCATTTCGCAAAATGCTGATGATCTCAAATGCAGAAAAGTCAAGTGCATTCAGTTAAAGACAATCTATTTGAGGAGTGTTTCATAGAGGTGCTGGGATCTAGCAAGCTTGATGAGAGGGACTGGATACTGCCTAAGACAGTGAATGGAACAATTATTCCACTGAAACTAGACACAGGAGCCCAGGTTAATATTTTGTCTGAACAAGATTATGAGAGACTGAAAATAAGATCAACACTGGGACCAACAAAAATAAAAATAACTGATTATTCTGGAACAAATACACCAGTGACGAGGAGGTGCATTGCTCATAAAAACACCCTGTGCAAGCTCCCATTCATTGTAGTGCCAAAGGAGGTGACACCAATTTTAGGCCTGTCTGCATATGAGAAACTCAATCTGGTAAAACGGATGCTCTCACTACAAGATTGTACTTAACCTGGCTATGAGGAACACTTTCAGGAATATCATGACCTTTCTCAAGGCTTGGGTTGCCTGCAGGGTGAACATACTATACGGATAAACAAGCAGGTCCCTCCAGTTATCCATCCATGTTGAAAGGTGCCATTTGCATTCCAGGATAAGCTCCAGGCTGAGCTTGCAAGGATGGAAGCAATGCAAGTAATAAAAAAAAATTGAGGAGCCAACACAGGTGAGCACCCTAGTCATTGTGGAGAAAATTAGTGGCATGGCCACCCGGGGGGGGGGTGGGCATGTGGGGCAATTTTCC
Organism: Gopherus flavomarginatus; assembly: GCF_025201925.1. NCBI lineage: Eukaryota > Metazoa > Chordata > Testudines > Testudinidae > Gopherus > Gopherus flavomarginatus. Next base: position 253,701,992 of record NC_066618.1, on the reverse strand, counting down.
CCAGGACCCGGGACCCACAGGGGCCCCCACGAGAATATAGTATTCTATAGTATTGCAACTTTTTTTTATGGAAGGGGCCCCCGAAACTGCTTTGCCCCAGGCCCCCTGAATTCTCTGGGCAGCCCTGAGTAGCGGCCAGCTACAGATATGCTTAGATCCCAGAGACCTCAACAAGGCTATAAAAGGAGAACATTTCAAACTACCAAACAGAGAGGACATTATGGCTCACTTTGCAAATGCTCAATATTTCAGTAATTTGGATGCATCCTCAGGTTTTTGGCAGCTAAAATTAAGTGAAGAAAGCTCAAAACTATGCACATTTAATATCCTGTTTGGAAGATACAGATTTTTACATTTACCTTTTGGCATAACTTCAGCATCAGAAATGCACCACAGAATGATACATATGATCTATGAACATATTAATTGTGTTGACATCTCGATCGATGGCGTCATCATCTGGGGTTCAACGAAGGAGTAGCATGATTGTAGACTTCGGTAAATCCTGGATGCAACTAGAGCTGCAAATCTCAAACTAAATAGGGAGAAATGTGTTTTAGGGGTTACAGAACTGACTTTTGTTGGGGACATTATATCCCAAGAAGGTGTAAAACCTGGAAAGAGGAGTATTTCAGCCATTGAAATGATGCCACTTCCCCAGTCCAAGAAAGGTGTCCAGTGGTTGGAAAATTCATACCAAATATATCTACCAAAGCAGCAGCTTTGAGAAAACTCCTAGAGAATAAAAAGGAATGGTGCAGAATAGAAGGAATCATGGGAAGGTTTAAAACAACTGATGCATGAACCAGTGTTTAAGTGCTATGCACTAGGAAGGCCTGTAAAAATTTCAGCAGATGCTTCACAGCCTGGGTTAGGTGCAGTGATTTTACAGAAGCATGAGGACTGTTGGTAACTAGTGGAATATGCATTCAAATCACTGACTTAGGCAGCAACCAGATACACATAGATCGAAAAGGAGTTTCTAGGAATATTGTTTGCCTGTGAGAGATTCAATCAGCATATTTATGGGCAGACAGTGGAAGCTAAAATAGACCACAAGCTCCTGATAGCGCTATTTAGCAAACTGCTAAATTACTGTAACTTAAGATTTCAAAGAATGATGATAAAGTTGCAAAAGTATGATTTGGTTGTGACCTACATGCCCAGTAAATTCATATTCACTGCAAATGCATTTACTGGAGCAGCAGCTCCGACAAAACCAAAGAAGACCTTAGAGACAGAGATGCAAACCTTTGCAGATCTGATTATAAAGTCAATTCCCATACCTAACAGGAAACTGCAACAAATAAGAGAGGAAACAGAGAAAGATAAATCTTTGGGAATCCTTAAAGAACTGATCATTAAAGAGTGGCCTGAAGAAACAAGCAGTTGCTGTCCCAGCATAAAAGACTATTGGAACTGCAGACATGAATTTACTGTGATAGATGGAGGGCAGGAGACTGGACTCGATGACCTCTCGAGGTCCCTTCCAGTCCTAGAGTCTATGAGTCTATGGAGTGATTTTAAAGGGCAGTAAGGTTGTAATTCCAATGAGCCTCTGAAAAGAAATGCTACAGAAGATCTACCAGGGTCATTCAGTAATGGAGAAATGCAAATAATGAGCACGAGAGGTGCTGTATTGGTCACGGATCAGTCATGACATAACTAATGAGGTAGGAAACTGCTTTTCCCACTTGAAATACAAGCCGTGCCAACAAGCAGAGCCACTAAGACTTTCTCCAGTTCCACAAAAGCCTTATGATAAGATTGGCACTAACTTATTTACCTGGCAATCAAAGGATTATTTAATTGTCACTGATTATTATTCTCTGTATCCAGAAACTTGCACTGCGCAGTCCCAATAGTAAATCAGTGATAGCCAACATGAACGGAATCTTCTTCAGACCTGGAATTCATGGAGCATTTAGTGATAATGGACCACAATTTTCCAGTGCAGATTTTAGGCAATTTGCCATAGATTGGGATTTTCATCACAAACATTGAGTACAAATTACCCCCCAATCAAATGGATTTATGGAAAGATCTATACAGATAGCAAAGAACCTTATGAAGAAGACTTTTCACAGTGGGGGTGTTTTGTATGAAGTGTTATTGGATTACCAAAGTACGCCCTTGGAGAATGGCTTTTCTCTAGCTCAGCTGTTAACGGGAAGAAGGATCAGATCTAATTTACCAATTACTGATAACTTACTGAAATCTCTTAACAATGAAATAACATGGAAGATGAAAGAAAATTAGAAGTAGAAGCAGAAATATTATTCTGATAAAAAGGCCTGTGACTCGCAACTCTTACCCAGGTGATAGAGTTTGCCTGAGGAATCATATCTCTGATACTGGGACCAAAGTGGTACCATTAAAGAACAGCTGCACCCAACGTCTTATGTAGTCCAGACAGAACAGATTATTTGACATAATTGAAGAGATTTACAAGTTATCTCAGAAATTCCAACCAGGGCCAGCTCCAGCTTTTTTACCACCCCAAGCGGCGAAGAAAAAAGAGAAAAAGAAAAAGAAAAACCTGATTGAGCTGCTGCTGAAAAGGAGGAGATGGAGTGAAGGACCCGCCGCCAAAGAGCTCTTGAGCTGCCGCCGAAGTGCTGCCGAAGACCTGCACATGCCAGCCCTTTCTATTGGCTGTCCCAGGCACCTGCTTCCTTTGCTGGTGCCTGGAGCCAGCCCTGATTCCAACACATTGACAGCTGAGGTGGACTCTGGTATTTCCCATCTGACTGATCCTTTATCATCAACACACAAAAGAGAAACTGTCAAGGAACAAGAGAACAACTCAAACTCTAATGAAATGCTGATACTGAGAAGATCAGAGCAGGAAATTAAACATCCTGAAAAATTCATAGAGACTTGCTAACTTGCCTGGAGAAGGGATATTTGAGGAAAGTGAGTGGTAAAGACTCACATGAGAGTGATGTGCTGGCAACCTCTCCTCTATAGGTACCGTAGTTGACAAATTGGGTTTATGAAAATGTAGTAGATGGGTTGAGAATTTAATGTATGTGTTATTAGATTGTTAACAGTTTATATAGATGTATATAAGAGTTAATTCATTTTTCTTTAAAAGGGAAGTTGTAGGGATATGTTTATGAAAGACGGTAATTTGGAGACACTCCTTCATATGGGACTGTGTTGTGTGTGTGTGGGAATTTGCAGATGTACCCTGGAGACGGGTGTTGAGAACACCTCATGGCTGTGTGCAGCAATTCACCAGATATGCTGTCCAGTTTGTTTTAATTAAAGTTGAACTCTTTTCTCATTCACTGGTTTGTTAGTTAATGAACCCCAAGATTGTTACAGAAATCATTGCCATTTCACAAAACTTAATATAATACCTGATTATGTTCCCACTGAAATCAATGTGAAAAGGATGAGTCCCTAATTATAGTTTATGTTTTTCAAATATAACCAGAGTATGAGTTTTCCAGAGGGGTTAACAGTACTGAAAGTCTGGAGAAGTAGTAATCAGCTGTTTTTGAACTAGAGGGAAGAGAACAAAAAAGTTAGAGATAAGTCAAAATTGTATATTTAATTATTTTAAAGCATTTTGTAACTCAAAAATGGCCTTATCTGTTTTCTTAAGACTTTGCATCAATATTCTCCTTTGCCACACCAAAGCTATTGGTGGATGAATGTAAGGAAGCTATTTAATGGAAGTTGGTTAGAGACAGAACTACAGATAATATTCCTCCATGAACTTGTAGGAAACATTTCCCCCAATATTAAAAAAAATTCATTTGCCTAAACATATACATGTAAAACATATCGTCTACAGAAATGAAATTTAAACCAGACCAAGGTAGAACAAATCATGATGTCCATACTCACTTTTTACATTGCCTTTAGTAAGGCAAATTACCAGCTGAAGTCAGTGGGCCTTGCCTGAGTAAAGACTTCAGGATTTCCTCCAATAAAAGCACACTAGATATCACTTAGTAATAAGACTAGTCATAGCTACATAATTCATTCAGTCCAACTGAACATAACATTCTACCCACATGCCTGATGCAGATATTCTATTTTTAGGCTAGCAGTAAGCATTACAAATTCTAAATGTGTATAATTTGGCTTTGTACTGGCATATATTCTGTTTAAAGCATTCACAGTGAAGATATTTTAGATGAGGCCCTAAGTCAATGGGAGTTGAAGGTGGTCAACACTTTACAGGATTTGTAGATAATCTTCAGGTATTTGAAATATTTTCTTATGATGTAAATGAGACATCTTAGTAGCATGAGGGAAGGATGTACTCTATAGCTAGTTTACAAAAATCTAAGAGATTTAATCTTCCTCTTCAGCAAAGTACCACAAATGTCCTACCAAAATGATAACTGTCTTGAGTGTGATCAAAAACTTAATAGCTGTAGCTTGTTAATACTTATCTGCATATTAAAGCAATTATGTTTCTTCTGGTGTCAGAAAAAATCTTTCTTACAAATGCTGGCATATAGATGAGACCTCTATTAAAACACATATTATACTTCTATGCTTGAAAGAATAATGTCATCCATAAAAGAAAATTTAGATGAAATTTACTTCATTAAGATCTGGTTTGGTTTTAAATAACAGTGCTTGCATTTTAAATTTCTTTACAGTATCAAAATTTTGCTCAGAGATGGAGGAAATTAAACCTTTGTAACCTGTGAGAAAACAAATCTGTCACAGTGAATGAGCCAGTTTCTCAGCACAATGTGCATCCTCGAGGACAAGTTAGCATTATTTTCATTTCAGAACTTTATAGACATTAATTCTGAAGTGTCTATTGAACTTAATTAGTGTAATTATTATGCTTTACTTTGACTTCTGAAAAATGCCAGTGAATGAAACATTAGACTTCAGCAAGAACAGTGTTAGTCATTGTGAAGGGTCACGTATATCTCTCTAGCTCATTACATTTTCATCAAGCCTAGACAACAAGATGATATGAGGGTTCTTACATTTCCCTTTTTGCCTCAGATTTGATGAGCTATGTTATCTCATTTCCTAAATCACTTCAGGCTGAAGTTAGACACTCTACTGTGTGCTTCTGATAGTTGAGAGTAATATTATGCCTTGGATGCAGTGAAATTATGAAGTGTTGCAGTTACTGTCTGTTCCCAAATTTCAAGTAAATATTCAAAACTATAACAGAGCAATTTAGAGAAATATGCTGATACTAATCTCAATGCATTAGAATTTGGTTGGGTCATGTGATTTGATTGTTCATTTTTAAAGCAATTGTTTATATTTCTGGTGCCTTGGATGTGTTAGTTATTTGGAATATTGAAGTTTACTTGACATGCTCTTGAACAAAAGTCAAGTAAGTTATTTGACCAATGTTTTCAAAAGTGGTCTATACTTATGGGTAGCCCAGTTTTAGATGTCCAACTTAAGGTGTGTTACGTTGAGCACCCAAAAACTAGAGTACTCAATCCGAGGCCAGTTTTGAAAACGTTGGGCCTGCTAACTAACTTAGGAGTCAGTCCTGCTCCCATTGAAGTTGGCAAAGAATTTTATGGTTGTCTTTAACAGGTGCAGGATTAGATCAAGCACTGCAAGCGTTAGGTGGAAATGAAAGATTTTACAGGGGCTTTATTCATTCTAAGGGATGGAACAATCCGTGATCAACTGAAAGACAATCTTACAGTCTAATTTCCCTTTGGATGTTGTTCATTGGCAATATTGGTCTATGGCAATCCTAAAAGGACTGCAAGAGCTTGGTAGCATTCTTCTCACAGCGAGATTAAAAAGAGTTCTACAGATTGTAATACACGGTAACTACAGTGGGAACATCTACTAGGAAAATAAAATAGATTTGATTAATCACAAGGTAAAGACTGTTGAAAACCTATGTCATTGCAGCAGTTTGTTACCCAGCCATGATCTTTGTTTGCCCTCTTTCAAACTAACTAGTGTAGCAATGAGTCATTTTCATTTTCTTCTACTGCACAAGAAGAAAGCAAGATGGTTAATCAGCCAAATTACCTTTCTTTGGAATGCAATTGTAGACCTAGAAACCAATTAGTAAGGCATCACAAAGCTATAGTCTGGCAGTAAGAGGGTGCTGAGATTCATGGCCTGGGAGGACAGCAGATCTTTTCCCCTTTACCAGGTCATTCTGACAGCACAAGCTGTTTTTTGATTACAGTTAACACATAATGATATTCAGGATGAGGATACACATGCTTTCTATCACTGAGAGTGTAAATTAGCTGCTTGCTCACTTCTGACATGCGTGGGTTTCATTTGAAATGGAAGTTTGATTAAACTCCTCTTAACAAAGCAGTCTGTGTAATAACAACCCCGTAAGAATGGCTGACCAAACAGAGAGCGAAGATTCGTGAGAGGCTATTGAAAGGTTTAAAGAAGAGTCTGTTTTCAACAAATGCTGTAAAAAGTAGAAGCCACCTGTAGTATGATGTGGAGGCCTTATGGTCCTGATCCTATGCCCACTGAAATCAGTGAGAACCAGAAGGGACCACCAGATAATTTAGTCTGACTTCCTTTATATCATAGGCCACCAACACCACAGAGTTGCCAGGAGTGCGGTTTTCGACCAGAAAGTCATGTCGAACAGGGACCTGATAGTGTCCAGTCAGAACTATTGACCGGACACCAGAAATCTGGTTACCTGAGTAACTGTCCACAATCAGCTTCTGTTCCGCTGCTGGGAAGGTGAGAAGAGCAGCTGCTGCTGGAGCTGGAGGAACACTCAAGAACTGCACAGCTCTGGCAAAAAGAGGTACCAGCAGCCAGAGGGAGCGATCCTGAAGCACACGGTGTTTGAGGAGCAGGGCCAGTAGCTGAGCTCACTGCCTGGGCCCCCTTCTCAGAGTCCTCTGTACCCCACCCCTGGGGTGCTGCCCCCTATCTTGCCCCAGTCACCTCTCCACCCCCAGAGCATGGCTCTTCCTCCCCAGCCCTGCCCCAGTCACTCACCCCTGGTGTGTGGCTCTCCTTCAAAGGTCCTGCCCCAGTCAGCCCTCCACCCATAGACCCTTGTTCAGTTGGCAGGTGGAGGGACGTGGAGAGAGCAGCGAGTGATAAGTGGGGGGGGCAGGGCTTCGAGGGAAGAGTCGAAACAGAGGATTGGGGAGGTTCCAGGGCTCAGTGTCCAGTTTTCACAAATTAGAAAGTTGGCCACCCTAGCCACCCAGCACTAAACCCAACCACTGAAATTCAACCAAAATATTACAGTCCACAGGAGACTAAACTATTCTATGCCACAGGCAATGAATAGGAGGAACCATAGTACACCAATGCCAAATCCAATGTCTATTAAATCAGGTACTACCTAAGCAGCAGCAAGCAAGAAAATAACTCTGCTCATGCCTCTGGCAGATGTCAGAGTTGATAATGAAGGAGGGCTTCAGACTGTAGACCTAAAATCAGAACAGGGGTGCTGGAATGGGGGGGTTCGGGGACTGTGACCTCATTACTTTTAAAAGCCCTCTCACTTTTTACCAGCCATAAGGGCAAGCGACAAGGAGAAGGGGCAGAGAGAAGTGATCAGGGGGCGGAGTCTTGGGAGGGAATAAATGGAATGGGAGCGGGGCCATAGTTTGGGTGCCAGTGGTCCCCCCACTTTTAGGGAGCTTCTGTTGCTCCTGATTCAGAAACAAGCCCTGGAACAAAGTAAACCGTGGCTCTCATTGTCAGAAAATGGAAGAATCTTTAAAGATTCTTGGGATCAAATGCAAAGTTCAGAGGTGCTTGGATCTGTCAGTATGATTCTAAACCACTAACTCAGCTCTAGTTGTTGTCCTACCTACATGCTATAGCATGGGAAGGCTCTTGTCCACTTCATATAGGGTTATATTAACTGACAATGCCTGAACAGTTAGTATACATGCTAATGGGGAGAGGGACAAGGTGGGTGAGGGCTTATCTTTTATTGGATCAACATCTGTTGGTGGAAAAGAGAAGCTTTTGAGCTCCACAGAGCTCTGCTTCAGGTTTGGAGATGGAAACCAGAGTGTTCAGGGCAAATACAAGGTGGGACAGATTGTTAAACATAAGTGGTTCACACATGTTGTAGGAGACCACTTAAAAGAAGTGGGCAATTAACATCTCTGCCTGGCATAGAACAATGGAGAATTAGTAGGCAGCAGGATGTGTTATAAATTGTTGTAATGGTCCATAAAACCACTGTCTCTGTTAAGTCCATGGTTTTTAGTGTCCTGCAGAAATATGAATTTGAATTCCGTGGCTTGCATCTGAGAACTGAACTGTACCCTCTCTATGTAACAGTAGTTATCAGTTACCCCATTTTTATTTCTGCATATTGAGGACTACTATGTTATATGAGCTGTCTAATGTTAATTTTATTGCAAATACTCTTTAAGCCATGTGTCATCTGTTACACCATTTTCTTAAATCCTTTCCAGTTGGCTTTTGCTGTGTGCTTCGCTTCCTCTTCAGTCAATTCTGGTTGTTTTTTTTTATGTTTTTCTTTTTGTGCTTAGTTGTTTCGACAATTACAGTTCAAGAGTTTAATTTAACTATGAAGTAGCTTTTGTCTTTGATCTTCAGATCTAATTGTAATTCAAGATGTGGTTGAAACTGAAAACTATATTTTCCCAAGTGTAAAGCAAATAAAGAAGCAAAGAACACTAAAGTAATTTAGTTTAAACAATCTTTACATAAGCACTTTGCTGTGACTTCAGTTGTGCTATTATACATATCCTTCCTCATGCTCTGAGGACTCTGTGCTTTAAACTATAATAGATTTACCAAATAACTATAATATTGCATGCCAAAGAAAATGGATAAGACTTTAGAAAAAAAGGACTTGTTAAGCGATTACAAGAACCAGCAATATTGTCAAAACACTAAGGGCTCTGCAATAGAGGTAAATTATTTTGAAGTACTGCATATATCTCTGTGCCAACTTCATTTACAAAATGTGCCAGATTAAAGGAAGAAGATCATTAGATTTCTGCTCCATGGCCCATGGAAACTCTGCTATGCTTCTTGCATATGCAGCCTATTCTACTTACACTCATCCCACACATTAATGTCCTAGTGGTATATTTACTAAAGATTTGTAATGCTAGCAGAGGTACAGCAAACCATTAATCAAAGGTGTCTTTCACGCTCAGAGGAATACAGATCTATCTGAAGTCTTAATCTGTGAAAATTTCACCCACACTTCATTTTTCCCCTCTAAACTTTGTGAAGGAGAAAAAGTTTACCAAGTATTTAAAAGCCTGATACGAGGTAATCATAGCTAAAGGTGCACATGTAGCTAAAGTGAAGCAAATTTTTGTGTTATTCCTCTCATCTCCAATGCTATCCTCCAGTAGTGGATCACAATTAATGGAGGTAAACCTATGAACATGTACTTATTCCTGTCACAAACTATTGCCACATGAGAATCCATTTATGATTCTCATCCCAACTTCTTGACTGTTCTGTGCTTACCAATAAGGTGTTCAACATACAAAAAGAACCCTATTCAATTTTCTGTTATGCCTACCCCCACACCAAAGATGTCAAGACACATAATAGAAGCGAGACAGATAGGTTTAAAGTTAAGCAAATAACTAGGATTTCCATTCTGCTAAGGACCTGATTCTACAGTCTTTACTCCAGCAAAGCTCCCATAATCTTTAGCGGGAGATTTTCCTTGAATAAGGACTGCAGTGAGTGCCCAAGTATCCTGGTGATGGGCAAATTGTAGACTGGTAGATAGGTTTAGGCTCTAATTTTCCCCAACTACATACATGAACAGACTTTCAGATTTAAGGCATGTTACCATTTTCAAACCCAGTAAAACTGAAATTCTCCGAAAATAACTTTCTCCAAGGAGTAGTATTCAAATATTTGTGCAATGTTACAAGAACCATGAGAATAAGTGATGACAATAATGTGATCATTAGGAATGTTTGAATATTCTTCTGTTGATTTTATTGCTCTCTGAGAATAGTGCATTATTCTAGCAGTACTTCTTCTTTTGCCCCTTTATTGTGTGATAATCTACAGATGCAAATAATTGCCAGGCTACAAAAAATAGGCTCTGACTGTGGCAATGTTCTAAAGAGATGCAGGAGGGGTTTAGACACATGACTTTCACTGACTTTAAGCAAGATGTGTAAAGCTAAAGTTATTATTATTAATATCTTGCAGTACCCACAGAGCCAGATCTTCAACTGGTGCAAGCTGATGTAGCTCCATAGACGTCAATGGAATTATATTGAATTTCACCATCTGAGGATCTAGTTCACAGCATGCTGTGTGCTTTCCAAACCTGTGTAACCCTTTTGGGATTTAGAAAGTATTTGAATCTTTGTCCTGACTTGCGGGGCAGGGGAGGTAAGTGCTGTTTGTTCCAGTGCTGTTTTTTTGGGGAGTTGGGGGCTGGAAGGGCAGCAGAGAGAGAGGGAGAAGACAGGGTGTGTGTGTCTGGAGCTCCAGACAGAAGGACCGCTGGGCTGCTGTAAGCAGGCCCTCACATAGTGAAACAACCAAGAACATGCCTGAAGCAGAGAGAGAGCAGCTGAATGGAGATGCCCCAGGATGGAGCACCATGCCATGGAGGAATCTCTTGAGAAGGACAAACCAGAACTGGATCCAATATTCCTGCTGTCCAGAGCTGTATGGGGCCATGAGTACTAGGACTTTTGACTTTGCCTTGGGAATAAGGAGTGAGGCTGTAGCTAGCTAAATGGGGAGGTTGTCACTCTGTGTGGGTTTGCAGAAAGTGGCAGAAGGCGGCACTGGAGGGATTTGTTGGGGAAAGTTTCCTGGTGCTGACGACCCAAGCCTCACCAGTTTCCTGGTGCACCCAAGCCTCACCACTGGATTAGAACTTTGCCCAGGACTCCTGAACTCTGTGTGCAGACACACTGCTTGGTGTCTGCCTTTCAGACTGTGGTACCACTAGGCCTGCGGGGTCTTGTGTTGAATGTAACCCTGGTTTACCGCTTTCCTTATCTTTCTCCCTGTTGTTCTATAAATATTTCCCTTACCTATATTCATTGTACTTTTCCAGTATGTGTGTGTGTATTCACTCTTGGGGGTTTGGTGTGTGTATGTTTGTGTTCATTTTGGGGGGTTTTGAATAGGTGCTCCGGGGTGGAAGGGACATTCCTTACTGTGTTTCTTTAAGTGCCTTTTCTTGGCTAGGACTGCCTGCAGAGCAGACTCCATCTTGGCCATGAGGGGACTAAAGTTACACATGGAAGAAGAAACAAACCCTATCTCAGAGTTGAAGGACTGACAAATAAACAGGCAGTGGATAGGAGGAAGGGGAGTACCAAATAAGCTGTTGTGTTACAGATAACTAATGCCAAGTCTACACTACAGACCTATATCAGTACATCACTCAGGAATGTGAAAAATCCACAGCCCTGAGAGATGTAGTTATGCCAACCTACCACCACCTACCAGCCATGACATAGCTACCATCTCTCGGAGAGGTGGATTAACTATGCCAGAGGGAGAAGGTCTCCCATCAGCATAAAAGCATCTTCACTTATGTGCTACAGTAGAACAGCTCCATCGATGCAGCAGCTCCAATGCAGCATTTTAAGTGTAAACTTGCCCTAGGCCAAGAAAATTACACCCATGTTATTCCTCAGATGTGACAAGGTCTATTAACGAGTTTCTTATAAATCAATGTCAGTTAACAAGTTTTGTCTGCATACGAGGAGAGTTGTAGTTTGTGTTTACTTTTACCTAGTAAGGGCCTGATTGTCAGACCTGTACAAATGCCTTTTAATGTATGCATGGAATTAGTTTATTTGCATGTTACATTAGAGGAATTCAGGTATTAGAATCTGAAAGGAAGTTGTTTTCCTCTCTTGCAACAAGGCTCAAAGGAAGAGTAAACAAGAAAGTGGCATAGCTAACACTTACAATTTTATCATGTACATCATATATGTTTTTTTCTATAAACCCTCAACTACTGGAGTCACGTGATTATGTAAAATTCTTGATTAATGGTTTGCTGAACAAGAAAGAAAGAAAGAAAGAAATCAAAGTTGGCAACTCAGAGCATGGAGCTCTGTAAGTCTGTCTTTTAGCCCATAAGTTCTTACAGGTTTTTCTTAAATGCTGCATCTTGTACAGCACTGACACACTGACAACATTTAAATAAAGAATAATTAAATATAACAACTGAAGCTTTGTGTTATTTCCTCAGTTGCTGAAATTACAATGGCTTAGGCTTCTGAACACAGGCTTTTTCAAATCCAAGTTGCCATTTAAGATATTATTACAATTACTTCTATTGCTATGTATTATTAGTATTGCCTCAGCATTAGTCAGTCTGCTCCTTTAGGTTCATTATCTGTTCCTTAATGCTACTGGATATATGTATCTGTGACAGAGATGAAATTACTAGTGATGCCACTGGTGTTAGGCCATTGGATCCCAGCTCTCCCCCATCTCCAGTGTCCCTTGCCAGCAAAGACTCTGATGATATGGCAGCCTCCTTTCCATTTAGTAGGACTCAGCCCTCTGGCCAAGTCACAGGGTAACAGAGTCCAACTATCTGTATATATAGGTCAACATTCCCAGACAATGAAGGGCCCTCAGCCCACCTCCAGACCCCTGTGGGGGGGATGCCCTTGACTCAGGATTTACAAATGTCTCCATCCCCACTTTTCTCCAAGATGGGGGAAGGGGTTAATGCCCCCTTCACAAATAAGCGGGTGGTAGGGAGGCATACCTACCAAGGGTCCTACAGGAGGGATCATCAGCAAACACCTCATAGGGCTGTGGGGTTGTCTCCCTGGGCCACTTCCTACCACTTAGTTTCCAAGTCCAAGGTGTGGTCAAAAGCCTTGCAAATGATCCACTAAAAGTTAGAGTGAAGGGTTCCTTAGATCTAGGGAAATGCTAGTTCCTACTCTGGAGCTTGAGATGTCTACTGCTTGGAAACCTCTCCCCAGCAGCCAGGACTCCAACAGTACCTTTACTCAGGAGTTTCCAGGGTAGGTCTTCCCCCTTTTGAGGTGTCTGGCTCTCTTAAGCCCCTCCTCCAGCTGGTGTAGGCTTTGCAGGTGTGGCAGGGCAAAGTCCCCTGAGAATTGCTCTTTAGTCTCTTCTGACCCAGTGTGTAGTTAGTACACTCCATCATAGATAACATTTTTTCTTTTAGTGTTGGAGCAAATTAGTAACACTGAAATGATCAGCAATACTTATGTATGGGGTTTCTTTGGTCTCTTTATTCTTTACAATCCTAATAAGCATTTAACTCAATTTCACTCATTCCTGTTCTGCAATTGCTGACAGAGATTCAGAAACACTACACGGGGAGGCTGCAGGTATACTGTGATACTCCTAATAATATGGTCCTTATTCTCCCAGGCATATTAGTGGTTAAATTTATATGTTCATTTTCAAGATTACTTGTACTTTGATTTGTGGCACTAGTTTCTCCTCCATCTGAAGTAGTATTAACTTCTGTCTCTAATATTAATGCTTCTTTTCAGCTATTTTCATCAGAGCCCTCCTGCTCTGCAATGTCTTGATCAGATTAATCTCTCTGGAAAGATTCTCTCTACCCTTGTGACACTGATTCAATATGCTCCTCATTTGATGATTGTGAGACGATACAGTTTGAATCTCTCGCCCTTTCTTCACTAGAATGCTCAGCTCTCTTGGTGTTACTATTATATGTGCTCTGTATAATCATATATTTGATCATCACTAGATTGGGCATGCCTGCCAAGCAGTTTGTATGTGATCTCTCTGCAGGTGAGCCACAGAGGAAGTAATACGAAGAGCCTAGCATTCTGGGCCATACTTTTATTAAATAATTTATTTTCAAATTAGCATAAATTATCTACATAAAAATTATTTATAATTATATAACCACACTAGCCCAATCTCAAAAAACCTATACATTTTTTTCTAGGCAATTTTACAATCATTACTTGGTACCCTTGATCAATTGCAGCTTTCTTTACGTCTGATACACAATTTTTTCTTCTGTGAACTCTCTATACCACCCTCCCTGAGAAGCTCCTCTTTACTTATCAAAATCTTTTAATCTTTTGTTCTCAGCACGAAGGTCTCTTGACTACTCTTGAACCTATTTCCACCTGATGAGTTTGCACAGACTTCTATCTCCTATGCTGAAAGAGCTTGATGTGCCTTGATTTTCCTCATTCTTCTGTCACTAAAGTATAAATTCTCTCAGAAGTCACTCACTCATCTGTTAACTACTTTTCTTAGCCAAACATTTCACTGGTATTTTCCAAAAGTCTCATAGCTATTCAGTGTTGCCTTATTTTTTATTCCACTCCAAATTTAAAAAGAGAGAGTGCACTTTTATGTTTTAAATTTCCACTTTTTTTTAAAGGGGCTTCTCAGCCTGACCAAAAAACTAACAAACAAAAACACCCATATATGTGAATGATGGAAAAGATTCAAGAAGCTGTCTGCTCCAAATTCTGCACTCAGTTACACTATGGTAAATCCTGACTAACAGCAGTGACATCAAGGGACTCTTCACTTATAAGCAGAGTCAGGATGAGCTCTACCCTGACATCTGATGGTGAATTATGGGGAGTGTGGAAAGAATGTCAGGGAGTGTGGAAAGGAATTTCAGGTATTTGCATTGGCACACCCACCCCACCTAGCGTAGCCTGGGATGGTTATTTTGACATCTCTGGGATCCCCAATTTCTTTGTTATTGGGGCAGGAGGAATAAAGTGTTGTCACCCTGATTATGTGAATGAGGAACTATGAGACTGCTTTATGACAGAGATGACTCAACCTCAATTAAGTAGTACTTGCTAGACAAGGGACATGGGTTCCAACTCCCAGTGAATGGAGAGAGGTTGGGGACTGGTGTGTGTGTGTGTGTGTGTGTGTGTGTGTGTGTGTGTGTGTGTGTGTGTGTGTGTGTGTGTGAGAGAGAGAGAGAGAGAGAGAGAGAGAGAGATGGTATGGGCACCTTTTGAGGGCCTGGAACACCAAGTGCACATCCTCCTCTCTCCACTGTTAAAGAGTAGAGCTAATTTTGATTCTATTAGGAGTCCATCTAGAGGCAGTTGAGCTGAATTCACATTGGGCCAATGGTGCACCAGCACTGGGGCTCCCCTACTACAAGCTGAAAGCACTAAGAGCTGAAATCACTAAAAGAGCTGAGCTGAGATCACTGAGTTCTGTAATAGCTAGTGGGGGAGCCTGAAGACCTATCGCTAAGCAGCTAGCAGAGAAGAGCAGTTTGCAGCATGTTGGAGCAGCCCATGGAACAGTGAGCGGAGTGGAGCAGTTTGCGGGGGTGGCTAGTGTGGCTCACGGGTCGGCTGGAGAAGTGGCACAGCTGGTGTAGTGGAGCTGGTCATGGTGAAGGCTGCAGCAGAACTCCACGGAGAGGCGGAGCAGTTGGCCCTGGCCCATGTAAAGTGCCCCTTAACACCCTGTGTGGGCCCCCCGCCCATTTCCACCCAGGCTGGGGAGGGTAAAACTCTGCAGATAAACTTTTGAACTCTGGGGTGGCACTGACCGGAGACTTTCGGGTTGTTGGACTTTGGGGTGATTGGACTTAAGATCCTAAGGGAGAAAGGACATTGCCAAACGTATTTGGAGGTGGGATTTTGCTTATGGTTTGTGTTATAATCCTGTTTGTGGTGTTTATTCAATGTGATGCCGCATTGTTTCCCTCCTTTATTAAAAGGATTTTGCTACACTCAGACTCCGTGCTTGCGAGAGGGGAAATATTGCCTCCTAGAGGCTCCCAGGAGGGTGGTATGTAAGTGTCCCAGGTCACTGGGTGGGGGCTCGAGCCGGTTATGCATTGTGTTATTGAAACGGAAGCCCTGGATACTGAACCCGGCCCTTGTTGCTGCCAACTCAGAGGGGCAGAAGGGTTACATTTTTGGGGGCTCGTCCGGGATCCCTGGGTCAGTACCCCTCGCAAGCACCTGTTGAGTGTTCCACTGTATTGGGAAATAATTGTGTTTATATTCTGAGGAAATTACTGTTTGTATAATGGTTAATATGTCGGGTTTGTTGGGTCCCAGTCCTGCAGCCTCTAGCTCAGGGGCGGCACACGCAGCCTATGATTGGGCAAAAGCACTGGGGCATATATTGGAAAAGATTGTGTTGGCCTATGCTACGTCAAACTCTTGTCATAAGTTAAGGTTATTTGCTGGGGAAGAGGAGTTTGAACCCAGGTTGGAGCATACCACTGAACTGCTGCGGGAGTGGGCCGTACCCAATGTAGAAAAGCGAAGATGTCTAATAGAGAGCCTTAGTGGCCCAGCATTAGATGTCATTCGCACTCTGAAGCTCATTGACCCTGGGGTCAGTGTGAAGGACTGCCTAGAGGCCCTTGATAATTCCTTTGGGAGCGTAGAGGGTCCTGAAGACAGTTACTGTAAATTCCTTAATTCCCGACAGCAAAGGGGTGAGAAAATTTCAGCCTATATACAGAGGCTGGAGAGACTGCTTCAGAGAGCTGTTATGAGGGAAGCAGTGACTGCTGAGCAGATGGATCAGAACAGACTGGCTCAAGTTGTAAGAGGGACTCAGTATCAGAACCCGATCCTACTTCATCTCCGACTAAGAGAACGGCAGGAACATCCCCCAAGTTACTCCCAGCTGATAAAGGAGGTCAGGGAAGAGGAAAAAAGGAAGGCTGCCAGCGAGTGTTGGGAAGCCCTACATTGGAACCAGCCAGCACAATGCCACTGCAAATGGCCAGTGTACTGATGGTGAGCACCACAGAGGAACTTGCCTAACAAATGCAGGTCCTGACGGAACGGATAGCTGAGCTGCAAAGCACCATTGACCGAGCTAAGTTTTCTAGGAATAAGGAGCCTCAGACTGTGATGATGGAGAAGTCAGTGTCTAGAACCAACGTCCCACCCCGGTGAAGGGGGAAAGGACAATTCTTTTGCTATCGGTGTGGTCAGGATGGGCACAGTGTTGCTAACTGCCATAAGGAAGAGAACCCCTCCTTAGTGTATGAAAAGCTGAGGGTCAGTTGGGAGAGATCCAGTAGCTGCCAGAAGGTCTGGAGACGGAGACCACCTAGGCCTACAGGATTTGAAGATTCCCCCAGAAGAGACCGTCCAACTGGGATCCCTGCAGGACTGAAAGGGCCTCGAGCAGAGGTCATGGTGAGGATTGAAGGGGCGGAGTGTAAAGCCGTGCTTGACATTGAATCTCAAGTGACTATTATATTTCAGTCATTCTACCAACAGATGTTTAGGCACCTGCCTATACAGCCACTGGCTGGCATTGGTCTGTGTGGCCTCAGCATGGATGAATACCCCTATCAAGGGTATGTCATAGTGCACCTGGAATTCCCAGAGGAGGTTGCTGGGGTAAGAGAAGAGGTAGACACAGCTGCCTTAATATGCCCTGACCCTAAAGGGACCTCTGATGTGTCTGTGCTGATAGGGACCAACTCCAGTCTCTTCAAGGTGCTTGCGGATTACTGCAGACGACAGGCTGGGGACCAGTACCTGAGTACCCTGATGATCCATACGCTTTGTGCTGAAGCCTATAGGAAGATTGAGAGCGCTAAAAAGGAGACATCTGAGCTACCGATTGGGGCACTGAAGTACATGGGCACAACCCCCTTAATAGTGCCTGCAAGGACGGAGCAAGAAGTGCTTGTCATGAGTACCAGGCTGAAAGGCTGTAAAGGGGCATTAGCAATGATAGAGCAGCCGGTTGAAGGAGAGCTTCCGGAAGGAGTGCTGGTCCCCAGTGGAGTCATAACCCTACCTGCTGAAGCCTAGGAAAAGGTGACTATACTGATTGCTAATGAAACAAATAGAGATGTTCTAGTGGAGCAAGGACAAAAGATAGCAGACCTCTTCGAGCCTGAATCAATTGTAAAACCCCAGTTTGAGACTCAAGTTCCGACAATAGACCCAGCAAAGTTTGACTTTGGAGATTCACCATTGTCCGAGGAGTGGAAAGATCACCTGAGGAGGAAACTTTGTGAAAGATCCAAGGTGTTCTCATTGCATGAGTGGGACGTGGGATGTGCAAAAGGAGTGGAGCACAACATCAGACTACATGACTCTCGACCTTTCAGAGAGAGATCTAGGAGGCTTGCTCTCTCCGAGATGGAAGATGTGCGACAACATCTTTAAGAGCTGGCTGCAAATGGCATCATTACAGAGTCCCGCAGCTCATATGCCTCACCCATTGTGGTGGTCCGTAAAAAGAATGGGAAAATCTGGATGTGTATTGACTACTGCACCTAAACTGCCGTACTGTGGTTGACCAGTACACAATGCCTCGAGTCCAAGATGCCTTAGACTGTTTGCTGGGAAGTCAGTGGTTCTCTGTGTTAGATCTTCGGAGTGGATACTACCAGATCCCCCGGGTGAAGAAGATAAGGAGAAGACAGCCTTCATCTGCCCATTAGGGTTTTATCAGCTTGAACGCATGCCCCAAGGGATTTCTGGAGCACCTGCCACATTTCAACGTCTTATGGAAAAAGTTGTGGGAGACATGAATTTACTGCAAGTGTTCGTTTATTTGGATGACCTGATTGTGTTTGGAAGAACTTTGGAGGAACATGAAGAAACACTTCTTAAAGTGCTTGATAGGTTGGAGGATTATGGTTTGAAGCTTTCAATTGACAAATGTCAGTTCTGCAGGACCTCGGTGAAGTATGTGGGTCACATAGTGTCCCAAGAGGGTGTGAGTACTGATCCTGATAAAATAGAAGCACTCACTACATGGCCACGTCCAAGCAACTACAGAGAACTCAAGACCTTCCTTGGGTTTAGTGGCTACTACCGCAGATTTGTGAAAAACTATGCTACAATTGTAAAACCCCTCAATGATCTTAGCAGGGGATATCAGTCCAGCAAGAACAAATCTAAGAACAAGAATAAGGGGTCTTCCGTGCAGAGACATTATGGCCCTTTCGAACCCTTTGGGCCACGGTGGGATGAGAGACGTAAAAGGGCTTTTCGAGAAATCATTACTTGCCTAACTCATGCCTCAGTCCTAGTCTTTGCTGACCCAAGCAAGCCATTTATCCTGCATTCTGATGCCAGTTTGGAGGGTCTGGGAGCAGTACTGTACCAGGAGGTGGAAGGCAAGCGTAAACCTGTAGCCTTTGCCAGCCGAGGACTGTCTGATAGTGAAACCCGCTATCCCACCCAGAGTCTGGAGTTCTTGGCCTTGAAATGGGCCATCACTGAGAAATTTCGAGACTACTTGTATAGTGCTCAGTTCCAGGTGTGGACAGACAACAACCCACTGACTTATGTGTTAACAAGTGCTAAACTGGATGCTACAGGGCAAAGATGGGTGGCCGCTTTGGCTAGCTATGACTTCAGCATTCAATACCGATCAGGGAGAAGCAATGTAGATGCAGATGCATGGTCTAGGCGTCCACAGGCACCAGGAGTTGCTGTGATACCCACGGATGGAGTGAGAG
Source organism: Gopherus flavomarginatus (assembly GCF_025201925.1). NCBI lineage: Eukaryota > Metazoa > Chordata > Testudines > Testudinidae > Gopherus > Gopherus flavomarginatus. Next base: position 253,682,611 of record NC_066618.1, on the reverse strand, counting down.
CTATTTGCAGTGTGAGTCGCCGAGAGCCAGAGGCCCATGAGAGCCTTCATGGATGTGTTGCTGAAGCTTTGGGCCTGCCCCCGAATGTGTGCCTTCTACTTCCCTCCTTTATTAAAAGGATTTTGCTACACTCAGTCTCAGTGCTTGCGAGAGAGGAAGTATTGCCTCTTAGAGGCTCCGGGTATATAATGTATATAAGTGTCCCAGGTCACTGGGTGGGGGTTCGAGCTGGTTATGCACTGTGTTATTGAAACGGAAGCCCTGGATACTGAACCCGACCCTTGTTGCTGCCAACTCAGAGGGGCAGAAGGGTTACACACATAATTAAAGTTAAGCACATGTTTAAGAGTTAGCAGGATCAGGGCCCAACCTTGTGACAGGTTCTTGGTAGGTAGACTTTTATATTTCAGTAAATATTATTTCAATAAGACTTTTATTTTTGTGACATTTTCTAGATTTAGTTAAGAGGATATAAGTGAATTTCTCTTCTCTTTTAAATTAAATGTAGTTTCAATAAGAGATGGCTTTACTGACTGATACTTGGTTTCACTTTCAGCTCTGGATTATTCACCTTGCTTACCACCCAACTGTTCCCAGTGCAAAATAAGATTATCTTTTACAAACCTAAAATCTCAATTACTCATTACTTTAGGGTGGCATTTTCTTCCATAGTTTCCTAGGAGGTATAACTAGAGTTCAGGTGCAATTGCAAATTTGTAGATTTCCTGCACTCTAAAATCTTTGTCTGCATCACTAGATTTCGCAGCTTTGATTTTTTTTTCTCAGTATTAGGCTGGAATTTATCTTTTCTCTTCCCCCTTCCCACTGCTCGCAGAGTATATTCTATTCTTCACTTTATTAACTGCTGGTCTCAGTCTCAATGCTGCATATTTATTTTTGGTTTGGCTTCTTCTCTATGATATTACATACTGTCCTCAGTTTAAACTTGTAAAATGAATATGTACTATTACATTAAGTAATTTATACAGCACCATCAATTTACACAGCACTTTATATACCTTAGCCAATTCACTGACTCAAAGAAACCTAAATAAAACAAGGCAGGAGAATGCGAGGGTGGGGATTATTGATGAAGAGAAGGAAGGAGGCATTGCTTGAAGAAATGGGATCCAAGGAGAGATTTAAGGGAGGAGAAAGACTGGGAAAGTATCCCAGAGTTAGGAAGCTACATGAAAGAAAGCACAAAATTGATAGTGGGAAAAGCTGAATAATTGAGATGTAAGGCAAAAAGATTGGGAAGAGGGCACAGCAAGTGGGAGAGCCTATGAGGAAGTGAGAGAACAGAGAGAAGGAACCAATCCAAGGAGAGAGTACTGTGGTGGGATGTGGAGAGTAAGATGACAAAAAGCAGCCATTTTAGATAGACTAGCAAGGGGAGAGGTGAGTGATATAGAGGCTAAAGATGAGAATGTCAGAGGTGAGAGATGACATGGGCTTGGACAAGTTTCTTAGCAGTGAAGTCAGAAAAATAAGGGTAGATTTTGGTGATGTTCAAGAGGGAGAAGCAACAGGATTTATCATGAGGTTTGCTATGAAAAGCAGAGAAAAAAGAGTCAAAGATCACACTGCGATTACAATGAAACTTTGGGTCTGGGAGATTGGAAGTGTTGTGAAGTTGTCAGTGAAGAAAAAGAAGGAAGCCAGACATTAGCTCTTCGGAGTGTATAGATACTTCTGGGCAGAAAAATAATATCCCCTTGTGTATTAAAGACTGTGTGCACATGGGGGAACAATTAAGGTTACACTGGGCAATGTTAAGATTGTCATTTCCTGACTAAGTGTTTCACTTTGCCACCTTACTGTAATTTGTTCAGGGGATATATAGTTGGTTTTATATGGATATTCATACTTTTAAAAAAAGGAAAATGAAGAAACTGAGAAATACACCATATTCTCCTATTTGCAGAATAACAATAGAACATTCTATATTGTTTGATATCTGCAGTCAATCAGGAGTGAGCCCCTCCTCTTTCTATACACACCCCAAACACAGTGTTGATCTTCACCTACACTGGCCAAGACTCTTTTCAAAACCTATCTTCTATGTGCTCCCACACACATCACGTGGAAAGCAGCAGATCTTCTTTACAGTACTTCCTTCTTTCATGTGCACTGCCACCAACCACCATAACCCTGTATCATGGAAAGAGACTCCTGAGCCCTACCTCCTTCTATGGAAGAGGGCACAAATCTCCCCACTCTGAACCTCCTTCCATGTGCACCATTACATATCATTCTTAGTTTATACATGCATGCACTGCCAATTGAATGCTGAGGCAAAGCTAACTTTACCATGTAACATAATCCAGTATATAATCCAGTATATATGTGTGAAGTATGTTTTTAGTACAGCTGAGTGAATAATGGGATTTTTGGTTTTCTGGGGGAAAAATGTTTTGGTTCAAACCCAAATCAAATATTTTCAGTGAATTGAGAAGTCAAAAAATGTTTCAGTTCAGATCAAACTAAATGTTTTGTTTTGACATTTTGTTTCAAGTTTGATCATTTTAAAACTTTAGAAAAAATTAACCAAAGTAAAGGAAGTCACCTGGGAGAATTTGCGGCACTCCCCTGTTAGTTGGCAGCGTGTACCTCTGTGCTGCACATGGTGCTCCCCTGACCATGGCACCCTGGGTGGTTGCCCATGGGTCCCACCCATAAGGCTGGCCCTGTCCATCAACATAGGTAATCCACCTCCCCGAGAGGCAGTAGCTAGGTCAGTGGAAGAATTCTTCCATCAACCTAGCACTGTCTGTATGGGGACTCAGGTTGTCTTAAATATGCTGCCCAGGGGGGGTGGATTTTTCACACTCCAGACTGACTTACTCAACCTTTTTTTAGTGTAGATCAGGCCTAAGACATACACACATTGTGTTGCCATACTAGATTGTTGCATTTAAATTGAGATCTCCCAGATAAGAGATCAACTGAGTTCAAGACTTTTACTTCTTCCTTCCCAGGTCAGTAGGGGCAGAAGGAATGAGCAATGCAATGTCAGACCAGAGACATGGATAATGATTTGCTTAGATTTTTCAAATATCCATTGTTTCCAAACTGAAGTTGTCATTAAAGTGAATTTCTACATAGAAATAACTATAATGACCAACATTTTTATCATGCAATATTTATGCAATACCCAGTCACTCCAGCCTATGTTTGAGTATCACAAATGAGGGTGATGTTTTCAGTTTGTGTGTGCATGAGTAAAAGAAAGAATTTGGTGATTATTTAAATAAGGAATTAAAAGCACTCTTTGGAGCCAGGAATAGCATGGGCCAGCACTATGTGAGCACTTCAGCCCTGACCTGCAGTAACCTGGTTTTTCTAGCCCTGAGTTTCTTTTGAGGATAAACTGTCAGGTGTGCCAAATTGTGAGCAGATTTATTTTTCTGTGGGAGCATTTATTGCAGATCAGAATGAGCCTATTAATATATTTTCCACTTGGGTTGTCCACCCAAGGACAGGCTAGGAACCAAAGCCTCAGGGAGTGATACTAGAGGATTAAGCCCATGGCACACTGTGACAGAGCAATCCCCTGTAGTATCTTTTGAGGAGATCTTACTGTATTACATTTATGCCTCATTGTGGGCCAGGGCTTATATGTAATTTCAGAGGGGAGGGTGACCACAGTTCTCTAGGCAATAAGAACATTGGGTGATGATTAGGCAAATTCACTCAGGATGTAACACCTTCAGAGAAGTATCACCAACTGGAAAGGCTCACGTATATTAGTTCAAAATGGACTCTCCAGAGACCAACAGACAAAGAAAAGACTTTTGTATAAATAGCCTGAGTTTAACTGGAGTCAGGCCCTTCTTTTTGGTCCAGCAAACAGACAGGACCTTCTATCTCCTGGGAAGGACTGGAAGGACTTTGGACTATTGAGGCCCCATATGACTGAAGGGTGACCTCTGATGGGCTTTAGTTTGTGGATTAGACCTTTCATTGGTTTCTACAGGATTTGTCTGGAATGCTTTTACTTTAAGAATAAATGTTCTTATTTAGAGCTATGTGGTAACTTATCATTGCTGAGAATTACATTGTTCATAAACCTCTGGAGAGAAAACAAAATGCAGATGCTCACCTGTTTAGGCAGCCTGGCTTGCTGGGAATATCAGTGTTGGCAGGGAACCTTACAGCCTGCAAAAAAACCCAGTCAGGAGGGAGAGAGACATGGGTCTTTCTCTCAGAGAGGTGATGGCTGAGAAGGTGGGAGCTTGGCTTGAGTTTCCTTGAGGGACCACGGATGGGGCATACAGGTGCAGTTGTCCTGAAATGTGACACACATCTTAACCCTCTGATGTATAGTTACTCTAATGATTGGATATGCTACACAGCTGCCTTAAAGCTTCAGACCCTGGAAACCAGGGTCTCTTTCATTCCAGTGAGCTAGCTGGTTTACCATGGACTCCTACTGTTGATCAACCCAAAATGTACCAAGCCTGAGCTGTGTTCACAAAACATTTCAGGTTTGACAAATTGGCATTTTCCAATTAAACTCTGTTCCTCAGTAGCTCGTGTCTTTATTCTTCATGCCAGGGCCGCTCCGGGGGGGGGGGGACAAGTGGGGCAATATGCCCCAGGCCCCGGGCTCTGCAGAGGTCCCCATGAGAATGGCTGAGGCTCCCTCCCTGGCCCCAGCCTGACCCAGTCTCTGTCCCTCTCCCGAAGCCTCAGCGCATCCAGCAGAGTCTCTGGACAGCGGCACAGCGTGGCTCCGGCTGCAAACTCCAGTGGGGCCTGAGCTCAGCTCCCTTCACTCAGCCTGGAGCTCACAGCCCCGCCCAACTCTGAGTGGGGCGGAGCTCTCAGCCTCGCCTCCTTACCACATGGCAATGAGCAGGGAGGAGCTCAGGCCCTGCTGGAGCTCGCAGCCCTGCCGCCTTACCATGCGGCTCTGAAAGGGGCGGAGCTCAGGGGCCATGCCAGAGCCACGCTGCCTCTGTCGAGGAAAGCTCCTGGATGGGCTGAGGCTCCAGGTGAGGGGGGAGCAGGAACTGGGGCCAGGGCCAGGGGGATTGGCTGCGGGGCAGGCAGTCCCAGGGACAGTCAAGGGACAGGGAGGGGGCAGAGGTTGGGTGGGGACAGGGAATGGGGGGGTGGATTGTGGGCCATCTGGGGGTCTCTCAGGAATCAGTGGGGGATGGGGGTTAGATGGGGTCGGGGCAGTCAGGGTGCAGGGAGCAGGGGTGGGGTCCCAGGGTAGTGGTGGTGGTGTCTCTGTGGGATGGTGAAGGGAAAAGGAGCAGGATGGGTCGGGGATTCTGAGGGGGCAGTCGGGGGGCAGGAAGTGGATGGGGGTCGGATAGGGGGCAGGGCCAGGCTGTTTGGGAGGCACAGCCTTCCCTACCCTAAATCTTATTCAGCAGTTTGAGGCTTGCAGAGGAGCCAAGCTGTTAGCTTTTCCATTAGGGCTACCATCCTTTTCATTTCTCAAATGCCAAATTATAATCTATATTTGTAACCCTTCTGTCCCTCTGAGTTGGCAGCAACAAGGGTAGGGTTCAGTATCCAGGGGTTCTGTTTCAATAACACAATGCAAAACCGGCTCGAGCCCCTACCCAGTGACCTGGGACAATTACATACCACCCCCCGGGCGCCTCTAGGAGGCAATACTTCCCCACTCGCAAGCACAGAGTCTGAGTGTAGCAAAATCCTTTTAATAAAGGAGGGAAACAATGCGGCATCACATTGAAGAAACACCACAAACAGGATTATAACACAAACCATGAGCAAAAAACCCACCTCCAAGTACGTTTGGCAATGTCCTTTCCCCCTTAGGGTCTTAAGTCCAATCACCCCAAATCCAACAACCCAAAAGTCTCTGGGCAGTGCCACTCCAGAGTTCAGAAGTTTATCTGCAGAGTTTTAAGGGGTACCTTACGTGGGTCAGGGCCAACTGCTCTGCCTTTCCATGAAGTTTTGCTGCAGACTTCACCACGACCAGCTCCACTACACCAGCTGTGCCGCTCCTCCTCCCGACTCGTGAGCCACTCCAGTCATTCCCGCAAACCACTCCACTCCGCTCACTGTTCCATGGGCTGCTCCAACATGCTGCAAACTGCTCTGATCTGCCAGCCACTTTGCGATAGGTATTCAGGCTCCCCCACTAGTTAACACAGCAGTCAGTGATTTCAGGTCTTAGTGCTTTCAGTTTGTAGTAGGGGAGCCCCACTGCTGGTGCACCATTGGCCCAATGTGAATTCAGCTCAGCCGCCTCTAGATGGACTCCTAATGGAATCAAAATTAGCTCTACTCTTTAACAGTGGAGAGAGGAGGATGTGCACTTGGTGTTCCAGGCCCATACCATCAGGTAGACACACCAGTCCACAACCTCTCTCCATTCACTGGGTTTTGGAACCCATGTCCCTTGTGTAGCAAGTACTACTTAATTGAGGTTGAGTCATCTCTGTCATAAGGCAGTCTCATAGTTCCTCATTCACATAATCAAGGTGACAATGCTTTATTCCTCCTGCCCCAATAACAAAGAAATTGGGGATCCCAGAGCTGTCAAAATAACCATCCCAGGCTACTGTGGGCTATGCTAGGTGGGGTGGGTGTGCCAATGCAAATACCTGAAATTCCTTTCCACACTCCCCATAATTCACCATCAGATGTGAGGAAAGTGGACGGTGGAAGCATGTGACTAGGGGAACCAGGCAGAGGAAAAGACGGGCCAGCGATGGAGAAGTAGAACTCAGAAACAGGTTTGCTGAGTTGGAAAATGAAGATGGAGCACAGCAGGCTGCTGAAGGAGAAAGGGCGAGGAAGAAGAGGCGAGCAGCTAGTCCTGCAGAAGGAGGGGAGGAGTCAATGGAGGCGACACCAAGTACGAGCCCTAGGAGGATTGTAAGGGCGAATACAAATCGAGAGGAATTGCGGCCAGCTGCTGTGGGGGATAGACTGCAGAATCGCACTGTCGCCAGGAAAAGGCAAGTCTACGTGATTGGAGACTCTTTACTGAGAAGAGTAGACAGGCCTGTAACTAGACCTGATCGGGAGAACAGAAGGGTGTGCTGTCTGCCAGGGGCTAAGATACAGGATATGGACCTGAGGCTGAATACGATCTTAGCGGGAGCGGGAAAGAATCCGTTGATTATCCTTCATGTGGGAACGAATGATACGGCTAGTTACTCGCTGGACTGTATCAAGGAGGACTATGCCAGACTGGGGAAGACGCTCAAAGGAATCGAGGCTCAGGTGATCTTCAGTGGGATTCTGCCAGTTCCTAGAGCAGGGCGACGAAGGAGTGACAAGATTATGGCGATCAACAGATGGCTCAGGGAGTGGTGTTATAAGGAGGGCTTTGGGATGTACGGTCACTGGGAAGCGTTTACGGATAGATGACTGTTCGCTCAGGATGGACTTCATCTAAGCAAGGAGGGAAATAGAATTCTAGGATGGAGGCTCGCCGACCTCATCAAGAGAGCTTTAAACTAGGAAGTTGGGGGAGATGGTTGGGAGATGTTCGGGAGATCTCCACGCCGGAATATAACCTGGAGAGGGAAGTAAACAAAGTGAGAGGGGATACCCTTGTGGTCCAAAGAATTGATCCAAGGAGGAATAGTGGAGTAGAAACCAGAGTAACGGGTGATGTTGGTGGTAGAAGGTCTGTGCACGACGGGGGAAAGAATGTCACTGACGCCAAACGCCGAAAATTAAAATGTCTGTACACTAATGCGAGGAGCCTAGGTAACAAGATGGAGGAACTGGAGCTACTGGTGCAGGAAGTGAAACCAGATGTTACAGGGATAACCGAAACCTGGTGGAATAGTACTCATGACTGGAGCACGGGTATTGAAGGCTATGTGCTGTTTAGAAAAGACAGGAAGAAAGGCAAAGGTGGTGGAGTAGCCTTGTACATCAATGATGAAATTAACTGTAGCGAAATAAGAAGTGATGGAATGGATAAGACAGAGTCTGTGTGGGCAAAAATCACACTGGGTAAAAAAGCAACTAGAGCTTCCCCTGAGATAGTGCTTGGGGTGTGCTATAGACCGCCGGGATCTGATTGGGATATGGATAGAGACCTCTTTAATGTCTTTAATGAAGTAAACACAAAGGGGAAATGTGTGATTATGGGGGACTTCAACTTCCCGGATATAGACTGGAGGACGAGTGCTTGCAAGAATAATAGGGGTCAGATTTTTCTGAATGTGATAGCGGATGGATTTCTTCATCAAGTAGTTGAAGTACCTACGAGAGGGGATGCCATTTTAGATTTGGTGTTGGTAAGCAGTGAGGACCTCGTAGAAGAAATGGTGGTAGGGGACAACCTTGGTTCGAGTGATCATGAGCTGATTCAGTTCAAACTAGATGGAAGGATAAACAAATGTAGATCTGGGATTAGGGTTTTCGACTTCTCAAGGGCTAATTTTAAAGAGTTAAGGAAATTAGTTAGGGAAGTGGATTGGACGGAGGAACTAGTGGATTTAAATGCGGAGGAGGCCTGGAATTACTTTAAGTCGCAGCTGCGGAGACTGTCGGAAGCCTGCATCCCAAGAAAGGGGAAAAAAACCATGGGCAGGAGTTGTAGGCCAAACTGGATGAGCAAGCAACTCAGAGAGGGGATTAGACAAAAGCAGAGGGAGTGGAAGAAAGGCAGGATCAGTAAGGAAAGCTACCTTGGTGAGGTCAGAACATGTAGGGATAAAGTGAGGAAGGCTAAAAGCCGCATTGAACTGGACCTTGCAAAGGGAATCAAAACCAATAGTAAAAGGTTCTACAGCCACATAAATAAGAAAACAAAGAAAGAAGAAGTGGGGCCGCTATACACTGAGGATGGAATGGAGGTTAAGGATAACCTAGGCATGGCCCAACATCTAAACAAGTACTTTGCCTCAGTTTTTAATAAGACTAGTGAGGAGTCTAGCGATGATGGAGGGATGATAAACGGGAATGTGGATATGGAAGTGGATATTACCGCAACTGAGGTAGAGGCCGTACTTGAACAGCTCAATGGGACGAAGTCAGAGGGCCCGGACAAACTCCATCCGAGGATATTAAAGGAACTGGCGCGTGAAATTGCGAGCCCATTAGCGAGAATTTTTAAGCAATCGATAAACTCGGGGGTTGTGCCGTATGACTGGAGGATTGCTAATGTAGTTCCTATTTTTAAGAAAGGGAATAAAAGTGATCCGGGTAATTATAGGCCTGTTAGCTTGACGTCTGTAGTATGTAAGGTCTTGGAAAAAATTTTAAGGGAGAAAGTAGTTAAGAACATAGAGGTCAACGGTAATTGGGATGAATTGCAACACGGATTTACTAAAGGTAGATCGTGTCAAACCAATCTGATCTCCTTCTTTGAGAAGGTGACGGATTACTTAGATATATTATATCTAAATATATATAGATATATATTAGATGGATTACTTAGGAAATGCGGTAGATATAATTTACCTAGATTTCAGTAAGGCGTTTGACACGGTTCCGCATGGGGAACTGTTAGTTAAATTGGAAAAGATGGGGATGAATATGAAAGTTGTAAGGTGGATAAGGAACTGGTTAAAGAGGAGACTCCAGGGGGTCATATTGAAAGGTGAACTGTCAGGCTGGAAGGAGGTCACTAGTGGAGTCCCTCAAGGATCGGTTTTGGGACCGATCTTATTTAACCTTTTTATTATTGACCTTGGCACAAAGAGCGGGAATGTGCTAATAAAGTTTGCGGATGACACAAAGCTGGGGGGTATTGCTAACATGGAGAAGGACAGGGATACTATTCAGGAAGATCTGAACCACCTTGTAAACTGGAGTAATAGAAATAGGATGAAATACAATAGTGAAAAGTGCAAGGTCATGCACTTAGGAATTAATAATAAGAATTTTAGATATACATTGGGGGCGCATCAGTTGGAAGCGACGGAGGAGGAGAAGGACCTTGGGGTATTGGTTGATAGCAGGATGACTATGAGTCGCCAATGTGATACGGCTGTTAAAAAAGCAAATGCGATTTTGGGATGCATCAGGCGAGGTATTTCCAGCAAGGATAAGGAGGTGTTAGTGCTGTTATATAAGGCGTTGGTGAGACCCCATCTGGAATACTGTGTGCAGTTCTGGTGTCCCATGTTCAAGAAGGATGAATTCAAATTGGAACAGGTTCAGAGACGGGCTACTAGGATGATCCGAGGAATGGAAAAACTGCCTTATGAAAGGAGACTCAAAGAGCTTGGCTTGTTTAGCCTGGCCAAAAGAAGGCTGCGGGGGGATATGCTTGCTCTATATAAATATATTAGGGGGATTAACGTTAGGGAGGGAGAGGAATTATTTAAGTTTCGTACTAATGTAGGCACGAGGACGAATGGGTATAAACTGGATATTAGGAAGTTTAGACTTGAAATTAGACGAAGGTTTCTAACCATTAGGGGAGTGAAGTTCTGGAACAGCCTTCCGAGGGAAGTAGTAGGGGCAAAAGACTTTTCTGGCTTTAAGACAAAGCTTGATAAGTATATGGAGGGGATGTTATGATAGGATCGTTAATTTGGGCAATTGATCTTGGATTACCACCAGATAGGTCTGCTCAATGGTCTGCAGGGAGATCTTGGATGGGATGGGAACTGAGTTACTGCAGAGAATTCCTTCTTGGGTGCTGGCTGGTGAGTCTTGCCCACATGCTCAGGGTTTAGCTGATCGCCATATTTGGGGTCGGGAAGGAATTTTCCTCCAGGGCGGATTGGCAGGGGTCCTGGAGGTTTTTCGCCTTCCCCTGCAGTGTGGGGCACGGGTCGCTTGCTGGTGGATTCTCTGCAGCTTGAGGTCTTCAAACCAATTTTGAGGATTTCAATAACTCTGTCCTGGGTTAGGGGTTGTCATAAAATTGGATGGGTGGGGTTCTGTGGCCTGCCTTGTGCAGGAGGTCAGACTAGATGATCATATTGGTCCCTTCTGACCTATGAGTCTATGAGTCTATGAGATGTCAGGGTAGAGCTCATCCTGACTCTGCTTACATCTTTAATTTCAGTGCCATAGGGAGATTCATGGTAGGGGAGGGTAGCTTCATTTAAAATTAGCCACTAGGGGAGGGATCACATGAGAAGAGCAATATCCTTCCCAACCCTACCAAAGGAGACCTCCCACACACATTCCCTGAGGCTCCAGAGGGGTTAATTCAGTGGTTCTCAAACTTTTGTCCTGGTGACCCCTTTCACATAGCAAACCTCTGAGTGTGACTCCCCCCCTTATAAATTAAAAACACTTTTTTATATATTTAACACTATTATAAATGCTGGAGGCAAAGCAGGGTTTGAGGTGGAGGCTGACAGCTCGCAACCCCCAGTAATAACCTCGTGACCCCCTGAGGGGTGCTGACCCCCAGTTTGAGAACCCCTGAGTTAATTTAATTTTAGCACCCTGTGTCCATTCACATGCATGTGCTATTTTGAGCATTTCAATTTTCACAACATAGGCTCATCCCAGATTCTGGAACAAGCTCAAATGCTCAGTTCATGGAGTATGTACATAAGCTATACTAAAGACAAACCCACAGGAACCATCTCCAGTTTGTGAGGGATCCCAAGGAGCCAGCCTCTAGGAAAAAGATAAATGCATGGAGGTCAAGTCCATTAATGGCTATTAGCCAGGATGGGTAAGGAATGGTGTCCCTAGCCTCTGTTTGTCCAAGGATGGAGATGGAGGGCAGGAGAGAGATCACTTGATCATTACCTGTTAGGTTTACTTCCTCTGGGGCACTTGGCATTGGCCATTGTCAGTGGACAGGATACTGGGCTGGATGGACCTTTGGTTTGACTCTGTATGGCTGTTCTTATGTTCTAACCTAAATGAACCCAAAGTTATGGAGACAGACATGAGTCAAGGAAGCCAACAGAGTATCAGAAACCTGGAAAAATCTCTGACTGGATGGGCTCAGACATTTAGTCACAAGCTGAGGTGGTTCAAAATTTTGGATTTTTTTTAAGCAGAATTTTTTTATTGTTTCTTTAAACAATCAAACACAGCAAGCAGCAAATATTTGGCCACACATTTCTGAAACCCCAAACCATATTTAGGTTTTGGCAGACTAATATCAGCTTTTCAATTAAAAAAATCACAACAAATTTTGATGGAAAACAGACATTGTCTGTGATTTTTTTCTGCTTTTTAAGAACCCCTAGTTTTCGATCCAGAAAAAGTTTTGACGGAAAATATTTGTCCAATCCTTTTAATGAGCTTTAGTGCCTTTTAGCACTAGCTGATGCTGAGAACTAGTGATACTTTGTAAAGAAGTTTTCTCAAAACTGGGTTTGTGCCAAGATGCAGAAGGTTTATTTTTCCCAGGGCTGCCTGTGCGGGGAGCAAGTAGGGCAATTTGCACCAGGCCCCACAGAGGCCCCCACTAGAATATAGTATTGTATAGTATTGCTATTTTTTTTCTGAAATTGCTTTGCCCCAGGCCCCCTGAATCCTCTGGTGGCCCTGCTTCATGCACTTGTGGAATCTCCATGTATTTACTCGGGCCCTGATCCAGAAAAGTACTGAAGCACAGGCTTAAAGTTCAGTATGTGCCTAAGAGTTTGCTGCATTTTGGCTTAGAGTGAAAGTCATGAGTGCTATGCATAGTCTTTGAATCACAGTTGTTAGGAAGCTTTTTGTAAAATCTAGTGAAATACTAACTTTCTCAGCCCTGAACTCCTCACCAAACTGCTCCATTTAGTTCAATGACAGTCTGACTTTTCAGAATGTAGTTTGAAATACAGCATCAGTTATTGCTATTAACCTCACACAGAGCATCAGCTCCCTTCCATCGCAAGATTTTTCAAAGAGTTAAATGCATCTGAAAAATCATACTTTTTCGTTGGTGGAAGCGTGCCAGGCTGTGATGATCTGTCACAGCTGAGTTTGGATTCCTGGCAGGTGGTGGTCATAAGATGAGCTGGAGTTTTCCCTGAAGTGCTTGGATTGTTAGAATTCAGTCCAAATGGACATCACACTACCACTCGGGGTGAATCCAAACTCTCCATTAGATCTCACTGTATCATGAATAATGTCAGAGGAAATACGCATGAGATAAAAAGCAAACAAACATGATCAAAAGAGTATAAAACAAATGACTTTACTCTTACTACAGAAAGGTGAAATCATTCCTATATAATATTCATTATACATTTTAATAAAAGAATGGCACATCAAGACCCTAAAGACTAAAGAACCGGATTTTGTCTTAATTAAGTCAATATGTACTTTTTGCTAGCTCAGCACTGAGGATTGCAATAAGTCATGCATTCAGATTTCATTGTCACCTTCAAGACTCTATTTTTTCTTTTTCTTTTTCTCCTCTCCCCCATTCTAAACTCTGTGTGAACCACTATGATGGATTATGTCAGTGCATAATAGAAAGTTACTGAGAGGTTACTGTTTCCTCCGCAGTTCGTTGCTCTGCAGGCTTCTTTCATTGTAACAAGAGGATTTGGGAGTCAATAATAGCAAAAAAAGTGTATAACAACAAAGCATTTACATGGCCAAGGGATTCATAGACAGCCAAAATTTGATACAGGCATGAATTAGAGGAACAGTTAGCCAGAAACTAGCATGGTAAATGTTATGTTGTGTCCTTAAATAATATATTATTTCTTACAATTAATACCTAATCATGTGGAATACTACTGTGTGTGGTACAGTACCTCATGAGTTAAAGCAAACTTTATCTATTGGCTTGGATAAGGAGGACTCTTTTGCTGTGCAGCGTTTGAAACCATGAAAGAGAAGATGGGGTTTTGTTTGTATGCAGTACCATTAATGGAAAAATAGCCATGACAAGCTCATGAGATTTAGCTGCAAGACAAGAATATTCACCATATTATTTTCCCACCTCAGTTTTCTGCAGCTAACAAAACCAAACAAACTTCAGAGGACATCTAAAATCTTTTCCATTATTGACATTCTAACACCTAAAAAAAAAAAAAAGCAGTTGTTCCTCTGAGAGGGAAAAAATTACAGCTACAGGAGAGGCAGGGTCATATCCTTAGACTGTTGACTTGGCCAAAGTAAAGGAAACTTAATCTAGTGGTTGCATAACAAATGAAAGATGGCAAAGGATTCTTACAGTTTGCCCAAGATTTCTGGTTTCATTTTGTCAACCATGTTCCGCGTGAATTAAATATTTCCCCACATTGAATAATATTTAACATTTATTCAGTATTTTGTATTTTCAAAGTACTTCATTAATCAACTAATCCTCATAACATGTCTGTGAGACAGATAATTACATGATGTTGTCCTCATTTTCCTGATGGATAAACTGAAGCCCAGAGACTAAAGGTGACTTGGCCAAGATCATTGACAGAACTGGGAGTACAGCTCAGGAATTCCTAACTTTTAGTTCCTTGCTCAATCCATTGTTTCTATATAGTTATTGTGATGTGCAAGCACCCTCATTAAGAACTACTGGACTCTTATGAGATCAGGCTTCAGAAGGGTGGCTAGAAAGAAAAGCACATCACAATCAGGAGCGGCATTTCTGGTGCCCTAGGCAGAATTCGGGGGGTGGCATTTTGTGTTCTCCCCATGGGGCGACCGGGAGCTTCCAGTTCTGCTTCCATAGCGCTGGAGTCTTAGCGCTGCCAAAGAAAGACCTTCCACTGAAATGTCGCAGGTGTCAGCGGCAGTCATTGAGCTGCTCAATTGCCTGCCACTGTTTTCCACGGCACGTCGGCAGAAGGTCCTTCTTCGGTGGCGCGATGGGAGTGGAACTGGAAACTCCTGTGCACCCTGTGGGGAGTGCACAGAATGCCGCCCCCCGAATTCTGGCACCCTAGGTGACGGCCTAAGGTTGTCTAATGGAAGCGCCGGCCCTGATCACAATGGAGCATGGGAGCTAGAAAATCTTAGGGCTTGATCTAAAGCCCTCTGAAATAAATGGGAGTCTTTCCATTTACTTCATCAGGTATGGGATTAGGCACCTAGTTTAGAAAAGCTGCTCGAAAACCAAATAGGATTCTCCATCCTAGCTCCAGATACACATCTGTCTGTCTGTCTATCTATGTCTAGGTATTTATGTGGCCTTAATCACTGTAGCATCTAAATGCCTCACACTGTGTTAATAAAATCATTTCATTTTCTATGTTCAAGCATGCCAGTACCTACACATATACATTTTTTGTATGGAGAGAAATAGTCAACATCATGACCACTGTTCAAGGTGAAATTGTAAATAAATTATTATGACTAAATAGCAAACAGCATGATTCCATTGTTTGCCACAAGATGTGATATTTGATTACATTGAAAAGCATAGACTTAGATAAGATCTTTCTTAACCTTTCTTTGAAAAGAATCAGTTAGCTAAAATAGCTATTGCATATTTGAGTCAGTCAGTGAACTTGTTTGCTAACTATTATATTAAAAAAAAGGAACGTTTAGCCAATGTTTTCATGTTTGACCCCAATATTTCAGCTAATTAACTTTTTTTCCAAAGCTACCTTTAGTATGTTGAGACTTCTCCCCAAAATCTGACCATTTAATGTGCAGCTACAAAATAGGCACAAGTAAATATATAATGACTTGTATAAAACAGAAATGTAGAGATAATATTTTCTGCTGGCATGACTCGAGTGGCCTCAGTGGAGACATGTCAGGAGCAAGTTTGCCCCTATATGTGGAAACAGGTAGTTGTATGTGTATGTACTCTTTGGTTGTTCACAGTTACCTGTCTTGTGGCCATATATTTTGTAAGTGTAGTTTCAGATTCCTAAATTTGAACATTTGACCAAAAATGTTCAAGTGCATGCAATTCATACAACTGATGTTGACTAATGAGCCATATAAATAGCTGTCCTATTATCTTTTACTCCTTTTGTAAAATTAATTTCCAGAATTCTTGTTCTACTTAAATATAACAGCTGCAATGTAACACCATTTTTGGGTGCAGAGTTTTCTTCCATTAATTAAAGATTGATGGTGGTTGGGGGATGAAATCATGCTTTTATCCATTTGAGGATAGATGATTCTGTAGCAGCTGTCTTTTACAAGTTATGCTGCTCTCTAGACTAGAGTTGTGCAGGATAAGACCTCCCCCCCACATACCGCAAATACAAAAATATTAACCTCATTGCCTGAATATCTAGTAAAGAAAATCTTGTTTTCCACAACTTTGTAACAATGCAAATAGTTCTTATCATTTTGAATTTTTCACCAAAACATAAGGATGGCCATATGGGTTAGACCAATGGTCTATCTAGCCCAGTATCCTGTCTTCCAACACTGACCAATGTGAAGTGCTTCAGAGGCAATAAACAGAACAGGCAACCATCAACTGATGCAGCCCCTGTCATCCACTCCCAGCTTCTGGCAAACAGAGGCTAGGGACACATAGAGAATGGTGTTGCATTCCTGCCCACCCTGGCTAATAGCTGTTGATGGACTTCTCCTCCAACGTATCTAGTTCTTCTTCTTCGAGTGATTGCTCACATCCATCCGCGCGTGCACGTTCGTCGGAAACTTTTTTACCCTAGCAACTCCGGTGGGCCGGCAGGTCGCCCCCTGGAGTGGCGCCGCCATGGCGCCCAATATATATCCCTGCCGGCCCGCCCGCTCCTCAGTTCCTTCTTACCGCCGTGTCGGTCGTTGGAACTGTGGAGCGCGGCATAGCTGTCCTCCACGTCCCTAGCTCTCCTTGTTATCTCTCGATTATCTCTCGTACTGTTATAGTTAGTTAGATTGTTAAGTGTAGATAGTGGTAATTAAGTTAAATAGGTTGTAAATAGTTGTTCGCCGGGGGCTTAGCCCTTCCCGGCATCCGGCACCGGGCTCATGCCTGGTTCGCCGGGCTTCAAGCAGTGTGCGGCCTGCAAGAAGCCTATGCCCACCAGCGACCCCCACTACGCGTGCCTGAAGTGCCTGGGGGAATCGCACAGATCGGACAAGTGCCGCATCTGCAAGGCTTTTAAGCCAAGAACAAAGAAGGAGAGGGATCAAAGACTCCGAACTCTCCTTATGGAGGCGGCACTTGACCCGGCGGCTTTGCAGGCCGTGATCTCGGCGCCGGCACCGGATCGCACCGGCACCGAAAAGACTCCCCGGCACCGACCTTCTCCGGCACCGGGGACAGAACCGAGGCTGTCGAAGTCTGCTACGCCGGCCAGGCAGACCCGACTGGAGCGCCCGGCCTCAACATCGGCTGCGGCGCCGCCGGCACCGTCGACTCCGGGCCCGGCGGGTCCGTCGAGTCCGGTGCCGCCAAGCTCCCCCATGAGATCTGGGGTTGAGATATTGGTCCCATCCACACCGGAGACCTTCGCCTCGGCTCGGGACCTCATAGCCCTGACTGAGCCCACTCAGCCGCCACCCCCGGTACCTCCGGTGCGGGTCGCGTCCAGAGGCAAGCCCATGATGTCGGCACCGTCTCGGGACTCACGCTCGCGATCGAGGTCCCGACGCCACGGTCGCTCGAGATCCCGCCGCCGCTCGCAGTCCCGGCACCGCTCCCCTTGACGGTACCGGTCGCACTCGCGGCGCTGGTCGGCCTCAAGACGGTCGCGGTCGGACTCCAGCCGCCGATACCGGCACCGCGACTCCAGGAGCCAGTCCCGACGTTACTCGCCGCACCTGTCGACCTCCCGGCACCGAGCTGGTGGCAGGTCCCGGTCCCGGTCGACCTCCCGGCACCGAGCTGGTGGCACGTCCCGGTCCCGATCCCGGCACCGAAGCGGCGGCCGGTACCAGTCTAGATCCCGGCACCGAGACAGAACCCAGTCCCGGTCCCGATCCCGGCACCGTTTTGACTCCTGGCACCGGTCCCCGGCACCGAGACGTTCGTCCATGCCGACCCGCGCAGACCCTTACCAACCAGGGTCAGCCCCGCCGTGGCCTTCTAGACAGCCGTCGGTCTCCTCCCAAACGGACAGCGGGTATGCAGTGGGCACCGACCGGCAGGCGGCGCTATTCAGCGATCCGCCACAACACGACCAAGGCCCGCAGCAATGGGGGTTCTGGACACCCTGGGCATACCATCAAGCCCAGGGGCCCCAACAGCTCCCTGCTAGGCCTGCGACGGCGGAGCACAGGGCGCCGGAAGCCTCATTGTCTCGCCCCCCTCCCTCCCCGGATGGGGAGGAAGGGTCCAAGCAGCAAGACTCCACTCTGGCTCCTGAGGCAGAGGCGAGGGCCGAGGGAGACCCTCCATTAGACACTCTCTTGCCGGGGGTCTCCTCATCCTCCTCCCCTGATGAAGCGGTGGCTGGTACCTGCTCCAACAGCCCCCCCCCGCTGGATCTCAGGGCGCACCAAGACCTCCTCAGGCGAGTAGCTCAGAATCTGAGTCTGCAAGCCGAGGAGGTCTCGGAAATAGAGGATCCGATCGTCACCATCCTCTCAGCGGATGCTCCCACCAGGGTCGCCCTGCCCTTTATAAGAACCATCCAGGCCAACGCCAATACCATCTGGCAGTCTCCAGCCTCCATCCCCCCTACTGCGAGGGGCGTCGAGAGGAAGTACATGGCCCCTTCTAAAGGCTATGAGTACCTCCATGTACACCCGACACCGTGTTCCCTGGTGGTTCAATCGGTGAATGACAAAGAGCGTCATGGGCAGGAGGCTCCAGCCCCCAAATCCAGAGAGGCCAGGCGAATGGACCTCCTCGGCCGTAAAGTATACTCGGCTGGGGCGCTGCAGCTCAGGGTTTCGAACCAGCAAGCCCTGCTGAGCAGATACGCCTTCAACTCCTGGGTGGCAGCAGACAAATTCAAGGAGCTGCTGCCGCAAGACGCTCGCCAGGAATTTGCAGCCATCTTAGATGAAGGCAAGAAGGTTGCACGCACGTCCTTGCAAGCTTCTTTGGACGCTGCAGACTCGGCTGCCCGTACCCTCGCGTCGGGAGTAACTATGCGTCGCATCTCCTGGCTGCAGGTTTCTGGCCTTCCGCCGGAGCTCCAGCATACCATCCAGGACCTCCCTTTCGAAGGCCAGGGCCTGTTTTCTGAAAAGACAGACCCCAGACTCAAGAGTCTGAAGGATAATCGGGTCATTATGCGGTCCCTCGGGATGCACACACCGGGACCGCAACGCAGACCCTTCCGGCCACAGCAACAACAGCAGCACAGGCCGTATTCCCAGTTCCGCCAGCGGCAGGACCTTAACAGGCGCCGCGGCAGGAATGGAAGGCGCAGGCATTCGGGGAACCAAGGGGGGCAGAACCAAGGCTCCTCTAAGCCCCCGCCTGGACCCAAGCCTTCATTTTGAAGGTGCGCCCGAGGGCGCAGTAACAGTTTCCCCCATGGATCCTTCCCCCCCGTTTTCCAACCGCCTTTCGTTTTTCCTCCCGGCGTGGACCCAAATAACATCGGACCGCTGGGTCTTACGCACGGTGCAGACGGGATACCGCCTGCAGTTTGTATCATTTCCTCCTTCCCGCCCCCCTTCCTCGTCCCTCTTCAGGGACCCCTCTCACGAGCAATTCCTTCGACAGGAGGTACAGACGCTCCTCAGCAAAGGAGCTATAGAGGCGGTTCCGGAAAACCAGAAAGGCAAGGGGTTTTATTCCCGCTACTTTCTGATCCCCAAGGCCAAGGGAGGCCTCAGGCCTATCCTCGACCTGCGAGAGCTCAACAAATACCTGGTGAAGTTGAAGTTCCGCATGGTATCCCTGGGGACCATTATCCCATCCCTGGATCCGGGAGACTGGTACGCCGCCCTCGACATGCAGGACGCGTATTTCCACATTGCCATTTGGCCACACCACAGACGTTTCCTTCGCTTCGTGGTGGGCCCCCTTCATTACCAATTTGCAGTCCTCCCATTTGGCCTTTCCACGGCCCCGAGGGTGTTTACAAAATGCATGACAGTTGTTGTGGCGCATCTTCGGCGCAATCGTATCCACGTGTTTCCTTATCTAGACGATTGGTTGATTCGGGGCACGTCGGAACAACAAGTCTGCAGCCATGTCCGCGTGATCACCGGCATGTTCGCTACTTTGGGCCTCTTGATAAACACGGACAAGTCCACCGTGATCCCCACGCAGAGGGTGGAGTTCATCGGGGCCGTCCTGGACACCACTGTGGCCAGGGCTTCGCTGCCGTGGCAGAGGTTCCAGGCTTTGTCGGCGATCGTTCAACGACTGCGGGCAGCCCCCTTGACATCAGTGCGGACATGTCTAGCCCTGTTAGGCCACATGGCGGCTTGCACCTTTGTGACCGGTTACGCTCGGCTCCGCATGAGGCCCCTCCAGTTGTGGCTCATCGATCATTACCGGCCGGCAAGACAGCCGCTAGACATGCTGATCACAATCCCCCAAAGGGTGTTAGATTCTCTCGGCTGGTGGCTAGACCAGTCCATGCTATGTGCGGGGCTCCCCTTCCACCCACCTCAGCCCTCGGTGTCCCTGACAACGGATGCCTCAGATCTAGGCTGGGGGGCCCACCTAGGGACCCTGGGAACGCAGGGCCTGTGGTCCCAGGAGGAGGTGGGGTTGCACAACAACATGCGGGAGTTGAGAGCGGTCCGCCTTGCTTGTCAAACGTTCTGCCATCAGCTTCAGGGTCGTTGTGTCGCGGTGTTCACCGACAACACGACGACCATGTATTATATCAACAAGCAAGGCGGCACCAGATCCTCCCTCCTGTGTCACGAGGCGATGCGACTCTGGGACTTTTGTGTAGCCCACTCCATTCACCTCACGGCTTCCTTCCTCCCCGGAGTACGGAACACGCTGGCGGATCGCTTGAGCAGATCCTTCCTGTCGCACGAGTGGTCCCTTCGCCCGGACGTCGCCCTCTCCATCTTCCGGAGGTGGGTTTATCCCCGCGTGGACCTCTTCGCATCCAGGGGCAACAAGAAGTGCCAAGCGTTCTGCTCCTTTCAGGGCAGGGAGCCCGGGTCGATAGCGGATGCCTTCCTTATCCAGTGGTCGACCCACTTGTACTATGCGTTTCCCCCGTTCCCTCTGGTCCACAGGGTCCTTCTGAAGGTGCGCAGGGACAGGGCTCACGTCATCATGGTAGCCCCGGCATGGCCCAGGCAACACTGGTACCCCATGCTGCTGGACCTGACCATAGCCGACCCAGTTCCCCTGCCCCTTCACCCGGACCTGATTACCCAGGAGCACGGGACCCTCTGTCACCCGGACCTGCAGTCGCTGCACCTAGCGGCGTGGCTCCTGCGTGGCTGACCGGTTCTGAGCTGCGCTGCTCCACACCGGTGAGGGAGGTGCTTTTGGGCAGCAGGAAGCCTTCCACGAGAGCGACATATTCGGCCAAGTGGAAGCGTTTCTCCTGTTGGTGCGTGGAGAGAAATCTCCGCCCTATGGAAGTTTCGGTGGCCGACATCTTAGACTACGTTTGGTCCCTCAAACAGCAAGGTCTGGCCATATCGTCGCTGCGAGTCCACCTGGCAGCTATCTCCACCTTTCACCCGGGTGCGGATGGTCGCTCTGTTTTTTCTCACCCGACGGTGACTAGATTCCTTAAGGGGCTGGAACGTTTATACCCTAACGTCCGTCTCCCTGCTCCAACCTGGGATCTTAACCTGGTGTTGTCCCGGCTTATGGGACCCCCCTTTGAACCGTTAGCCACTTGCTTCCTGCTTTACCTCTCTTGGAAGACTGCCTTTCTAGTAGCTATCACCTCAGCTAGACGGGTGTCGGAACTCCGGGCTCTTGTGGTAGACCCCCCATATACAGTCTTCCACAAAGATAAGGTGCAGCTGAGACCACACCCTGCCTTTCTTCCCAAGGTAGTCTCGTCCTTCCACATCAGCCAAGAGATATTCCTTCCGTTTTTTTTTCCCGAAACCTCACTCCTCAGGCAGGGAGCAGCAGCTCCACTCGCTTGATGTCCGTAGGGCTCTCGCGTTCTACGTGGAGAGGACTAAGCCCTTCCGCAAATCCCCCCAGCTTTTCGTGGCTGTAGCGGACCGCATGAAAGGGCTTCCTATCTCCTCCCAGAGGTTATCCTCTTGGGTAACGTCCTGTATCAGGACCTGCTATGACTTGGCCCACGTCCCTACGGGCCGTGTGACTGCGCATTCTACCAGGGCACAGGCGTCGTCGCTGGCTTTCCTCGCCCGTGTGCCCATCCAGGAAATCTGTCGGGCAGCGACCTGGTCATCGGTCCACACCTTTGCTTCCCACTACGCCCTGGTCCAGCAGTCAAGAGAGGACGCGGCCTTCGGATCTGCAGTGCTCCATGCCGCGACTTCTCACTCCGACCCCACCGCCTAGGTATGGCTTGGGATTCACCTAACTGGAATGGATGTGAGCAATCACTCGAAGAAGAAAAGACGGTTACTCACCTTTGTAACTGTTGTTCTTCGAGATGTGTTGCTCACATCCATTCCACACCCGCCCTCCTTCCCCACTGTCGGAGTAGCCGGCAAGAAGGAACTGAGGAGCGGGCGGGCTGGCAGGGATATATATTGGGCGCCATGGCGGCGCCACTCCAGGGGGCGACCTGCCGGCCCACCGGAGTTGCTAGGGTAAAAAAGTTTCCGACGAACGTGCACGCGCGGCGCGCACACCTAACTGGAATGGATGTGAGCAACACATCTCGAAGAACAACAGTTACAAAGGTGAGTAACCGTCTTTTTTTTGAACCCTGTTATAGTTTTGGCTTTCACAACATCTCCTGGCAAAGGCTGACCATTATCTTTTTGACTGCTGCTGCACATTGAGCAGATGTTTTCAGAGAACTATCCACAGTGACAGCAAGATCTCTTTCTTGAGTGGTAACAGCTAAATTAGACCCTATCATTTTGTGTGTATAGTTGCAATTACATTTTCCAATGTGCATTACTTTGTATTTACCATCAAGAAACAATATTGATACTGTTTCAGTGTGTGAGTAGCGTAATGTTTTATGTACCCATATGGAATCAAATGACCTTGTTATAATCTTGTGAGAGGCTACACTCTCCACTGGGGAGCCTCCCTGTGACCACATGTGGGAATTACCTCCATTCAGGTCCTAACCACTCCCCCCCCCCCCGCCACTTCCCTCATTGCTCATCTTGTGTCCCCTCTCACTCTGCAGGACTTGCAGTAGTCGGTCTTCATGACTCAGCCCTTCAGATAGGTCACTGTATAGTCCTCTCATTCTGAGGTATCGAAGTCTCAATGGATGACTATCTCAGGTAGTCTTCTGGTCCACTGCCCGCTTTGTGCCACTTTCCCAATAAAGGTAGGGGAACCCAGTCTCACCTTCTACTTTGGATTCCAGCTCAGGAACCCAACAACCAGCGGCCAAGATTTGCACTATACCAAACCTTTCTATTATTTCCCTGGGTACTTCCTACTTCAGCTCAGTCAGTCTCCTTTTCCACCTCCTCCAGGTACACACTTCCTTCAGGGCCAGGATCCCATGGCTTCTGTTCTCCTCCTGGTTTTCTCCTTTCCCTGTTTAAGCCCAGAGAGCAACTGCAGTCCTCCACACTAAAACTTCCTTCTTACACTCTAGTTCATGGTTTTAAAGCAGCTTAGCTTGCCTTCATCATCAATTAAAAGCTTATCAGTCCTGACTCTCTCCCAGGTGTAGCCTGTCGCAGGGTTAATTGGCCCTTTCTTCCTACTCAGGCCTTGTGTGACACAGACACCCCATCACAAACCTATTATTAATATGAGAAGCCATTGGAGTGTAAAAATATTCATATTAATTGGGCATTTCAAATTTCAGGAGCAACAAGACCTGTAAGAAGAGCAAAGAAGCCACAATACAGCATCAAGAAAAAGCAAGCTTCCGGCCCAGCACAGCTGCTGTGACAGGATGACATCACCAAGACTTCAACATCAGTGGTGAGGTGGTGTCTGCAAAATCATTGCCAAGGGATTAGATTTAAATTCATATTTAATAATTTTAATGGAATATTAGGATCCTACTGTAATTTAAGGTATTAAGAACTTCTGTTAAACACCAGATTGTATAGTCTATGTACTCTTGGAGAGAGGGCATAAGATAACCTTGGTAAACAGAGAGAAACAGTGGAATTTAATGGAGTTCAAGATTTTTAATATCCACTGATTTGCTGTCTCAAGACCATTCCTTAAAGTGAATTGGTGAGGTTATAAGAAATATTTTGTTTTTTTAAATGACTAGTTTTTAGATGGCTTCTTTTTAAGAAACTGAGTTAAATACTTCCTTCAGATTCATAGTACTTAGTTAAGATCACTTAACTCTGCCCATTTATAAACTGTTCAGGTTATTCATGAGTAGGGCTTCTGTTGGTGGGTGGGGAGAGTTATTAATTAATTGTTCAGGGTTATTTTTAAGCACATTTTGATTTATATGTTAATGTCCAAAAATCAAAAGCTTTTAGATAAAAGTCAGGGAATATAAACACCTGTATAAACAAACTTCATTGGGAAAGGGATTAAGTCAACATGAACTGAAAAAGCATTTCTGGTGTTTTTCAAGTGATTATTGGTTAAACATAGATTTCATTTTTTAATTGGGGGTCTTTTATTGGTGTTTATAGGTTAAAACCTAAAATCAGAAGCCTTATTTATGATAAATTCAACAGGATTCACTAATCCTTAAATAAAATTCCTTTTGCTCACCCATAAACTGTTTTAGTTATCCATGGTACAATGAAACAGAAAGGATTTACTTCTGATTTGGGGAATAAGATGCTTTCATCTTAACTTACCTATAGGAAAGTGACCTCTCTCCAATATCTGTTGAAAATATCTGTTGCTGTGCAATATTACTGTGCAATATCTGTTGAAAAGTCCCCTTTGAAAGACACCCTGAAGAGATAATTGAAATAACCATTGTTTGGTGTTTGTGCACGTGTTCTGTTTTAGTTTTGTTAATTTTACTTTTTTAAATCTTTCCTTATTAAAAAAATATAATTGTGTTTTGCTTGACTTTAGTCATGGAGTCCATGGTAAGAACCTCATGTGATTAAAATAGCAAGTGTGTGTGTGTTGGTGGGGGGTGGTCACATTTCTGAATCAGCATGAGGAGAGAGAATCATTATTTCTCTAGACTAGACACTTTAAGTAATTTTGGGGCTAAAATTACTTGGCAGTGAATGCTTTGAAAATATCTCTTTTACCCCTACAGTGGTATTTATGATGTTATTGCTAATTCTGGAAATGGATTACCCTTTAATAACTTATTAATGATAGCTTACTCTTTAAAAAAATTGTAGTGTACACCTTCTGATAGTTTTGAATGAGCATTTTGACTCTACTGCTGCATAGGCAACCTCTAGCAAGGGTTTGGAGGAAACAACCTAGACCACAAGACCTCCAGAAACAGAGATATGAAGGTTCGGTTATTTGTCATCACAGGATAAGAGGAGATAAAAGAGTTCAGTATTAGGGATACCACTATCTAACACATGCAGTGAGAGGGAATTGGTTCATGAGGCATCACTGAGTACTCTGCTAAACAATAAAGATTCCAGTGTGAGAAGGCTACTTGTGTTTACCTTATAATATATGAGGTGCATGAAGGCAGTTCTCTCACCTTATATCTTATTCTGTCCCCTTCTTCACACCAACATATAAAGGCTTCTCTTATCATTAGTTTTTCCCCCTAGGGTTTTAAAAACTATGACCCACCACACATAAGAAGAAAGATGGTCTTGTGGTTAAAGCTCAGCTCTGGCAGACAATTTAGCTGAATTCCAGTCTTGGCTCTAACAGATCCTTCCTCTGTATCCTTGCGGAAATTACCTAAGTTTTCTATGCCTCAGTCTCTTCATCTTTACAACAACAATACTATTTCCCTATCTCACAAGACTATCTCTGAGGCTAGATTCATTAATATTTTGTATCCCTTGGATGGAAAGCACTATGGAACCACAAGGTGCTATTATCTATTGTTCATTCATGGATTAATGATAATCATAATTATATGAAAAAGTTATGCAACACAGAGTTGGGAATCAATACCTTGTTTAGAACAGGGTTGCTCTCCTGCATCTCTTCTCAGACTTCATACAGTTACTGGGTAGTAGGCGGATTTGTATCTGCAGCTCTTGGAAGATTTCAAGGATTCTGATCTCAATGGTGGTTTTCACTTTCTGCAGCCCAATCTCTAAAAGTTCAGAATCTTCCATATAACGATTTTCCCCCAAATAAGCAGAGAGGAACCGTAATGCAAATTAACCAAATTAGGGTACAATATGTAGTATATTTAAAAAGCTAATCTGAATAACCATATTGCTGCTAAAGGCTGGATTCAAAGTTTATTGAAAGCAATGGGTTTTTTGTTTTTTTTTAATTAAATGGTCTTCAGATCAGGCCCTAAGTATCTCTTCCACCAGATATTTGAGCTGTGTCTGCTCTGATCAGTTACATACCTTGAGCAGTTGAATGAACCAAACAGAAATGTAGGCAAAGATTATGGAAGAGGGAGAAAGCAAAGCCAGAGGAAAAACAGATGTTGTCTGAAGTCTCAATAGGAATGTGCTTTGTGTGTCTGAAGATAGAAAATGCTAACAGGATTCTACATAACCATCCCAAAGATCCCCTAAAGTGACATAATTTGAAGGGGACTAAAAAGAGTGCTAGATCTGTTAGCCTATGATGGACTTTCAGAGTCCCCTGTCAATTTGGATGGACCTCTGGAGTTGGTATATGGACCAGCCTGGCACATACTAAATTCCAGTTATGTCAGGAATGATCCTGCACAAAATAATGTGGTTGTGGCCCTACTTCTGACAGCTGAATGTTTGTACTTCACTATTTTCAACTCCCTTTTAAATGTCCTGTTCCTGTTTTTTAGGATCATTCTGCACAACTTGTGTGATTCAGGAATTACATCCCCTCCCACAGGGATCTGGACTAAGATTGGAAAATCTGGACCAGGAAAAGCTTGCTCTGCAAACCAGAAGTCCCCTTTAAAATCATGTTCACCCTTTAAAAAGGATGCCAGCCAGATTGTTGCATGTTGCCTTGTACATAAGGTTTTCATCCTGAAATAGCAGTCTGAGGAAACAGACAAGCAGAACCAGTCTACCTAAGAAAAAAAAAATTGAAAGGAAACTCCATTAATGCTAGAAGAACAAATCTATGGCACATAAAGCCTTCTGTTTGCATTGTTTGATTATCATATTACTGAATTCAGACTACACCTGCATCCCCCTCCCCCCCCCGCTTAATTTCAATTATAACCTGCTCCATTGTGTTGCACCATTTATTCTAAATGAATAGAGTTCTGGGGACATGCATGCAGCCAATTTATCATTAGATCTATTGAAGTGGAACTGAATAAAAGGTTTTATTATCAATCTCTTAAATTTCAGGATAGGATTTAGTGGAAATCAATATCAAGGAATGCATAATTGTTAAATCTTCTTAAATTAACAGACTCATTCATTAAGAGCCCCCCCCCAATACTTAGCTGGTATTTCTTGTGATGTTCTCTAATTAATTAGAAAGTAGCAACAGACAAAGCTGATCTGTTTTTGGCAATGGCATAGTGATCTATGAAGACCAGTGTCAAAGAAGAATTAATTTGGATACTTACATATAGCATTTCCAGCAATAAATTGATTAGAGGAGAGCATACCATACAAAAAGATAAATGATAGCTGTGTGCTGATGGTCTGCAAAAAATCTGGTAGCCTGCAGGTGGAATTAAACCATTCAGACTGGGATGTGTACCAACATGTAGTCACTGACGAATAGCAGGCAGTTTTAAAAGTCTTGGAATTAAAGATAATGTAATCTGTTTAAAACTATATAGCATGTAGGCAGTATCGGTCAGACATGGAGATTTTCATTTGTGCCTAACAACACAGGTTTCCTGGGCCAAAAGAAAAAAAAGTCACTCCTAAGATATATTCCATTCTGTCTGTAGGTGAGTATGTACTACCCATCTTCAGATCTAGCAGCATTAGTATTTATTTTGTCCCAAATTTTAAGGCTTATGGGAAAGTACATTCTACACTGCTACATGTGAATATTGATTTATTGTCAGACCTATTACTTCAGCTATTGACTTCAGCAATAACTTGTTAACTTTTCTAGTGAGCCTATTGGTGACTGCCCTGTGGGATGGAGATTGAGTCTAGTTGTCACATTACAACTTCAGTGATAGTTTCATATGTCAAGACCATGACCCTATTAAACCCATTAAATTAGATTGTGCCTAGCCCTAAACTGCTGTAAAAAAGGGAGAAAATACAAGGAACCGTCACACTTTCCCTTGCTACAGGCACCTTCTTGTTCCTTGTGTTCCCAGCATATAAGAAGTGGGCTCTTGGTGTCTAATGGAGGAGCTAGAAACCCCATAGGGAGCAACAGAGTAGGAGGGGTTAGTTTAAGCTCCCCTTCTACACTGGCCAGCAGAGGTGGACAGATACAGAGAAGAATACACATTGCATCCTGATAAAAACGACAAAGAGTATCCACTTTGTCAGACACATGTGGTGGAAATTTCCAAGGGCTGTGTCATAAACAGATGGTTAAGGGTTAATGTCTCTTTTACTTGTGTAAAGAGTTAAGAAGCTCAGTGAACCTGGCTGACACCTGACCAGAGGACCAATAGGGGGACGAGATACTTTCAAATCTTGGTGGAGGGAAGTATTTGTTTGTGTTTGTTTGTTTTGTTTGTTGTTCGCTCTTGGGGCTAAGAGGGATCAGACGTACACCCAGGTGTTCCCAATCTTTCTGAATCAGTCTTTCATGTTTCAAAATTGTAAGTATAGCCAGGCAAGGTGGATTAGTCTTATGTTTGTTTTCTTAACTCGTAAATGTGTCTTTTGCTGGAAGGATTTTTATCTCTGTTTGCTGTAACTTTGAATCTCAGGCTGGGGTGGGGGAAGTCCCTCTAGGCTATATGAATCTGAGTACCCTGTAAGCATTTTCCATCCTGATTTTACAGAGATAATTTTTACCTTTTCTTTCTTTAATTAAAAGCTTTCTTTTTAAGAACCTGATTGATTTTTCCTTGTTTTGGAATCCAAGGGATTGAGTCTAAACTCACCAGGGATTGGTGGGGGGAAAAGGAAGGGAATGGTTAATTCCTCTTTGCTTTAAGATCCAAGGAGTTTGGATCTGTGTAGCTTCCCAAGGCA
Organism: Gopherus flavomarginatus; assembly: GCF_025201925.1. Lineage (NCBI taxonomy): Eukaryota > Metazoa > Chordata > Testudines > Testudinidae > Gopherus > Gopherus flavomarginatus. Next base: position 253,653,646 of record NC_066618.1, on the reverse strand, counting down.
ACCCAGGGAGGGGAAAGTCTGGGGGTGGGAAAGGAGGGGGGATGGTTTATTTCTCCATGTTTTAAGACCCAAGGGGTTTGGGTCTTGGGTTCCCCAGGGAAGGTTTTGGGGGAACAGGAAGTGTGCCAAACACTATATTGGCTGGTGGCAGCATACCAAATTTAAGCTAGTAATTAAGCTTAAAAGTGATCATGCAGGTCCCCGCTTTTTGGACGCTAAAGTTCAAAGTGGGGAAAAAACCTTGACAGGCAGGTATAAATATGCAGGCAAGACTCAGTCTAGAGATAATGAGGTTAGTTCAATCAGGGAGGATGAGGTCCTTTTCTAGCAGTTGAGGTGTGAACACCAAGGGAGGAGAAACTGCTTTTGTGGTTGGGTACCCATTCACAGTCTTTGTTTAAACCTGAGCTGATGGCATCAAATTTGCAAATGAACTGAAGTTCAGCAGTTTCTCTTTGAAGTCTGGTCCTGAAGTGTTTTTGCTGCAAGATGGATACCTTTATCATCAATTTATCCAGCTACACACTCAACCTAGCAGAGGAATCTGTCCTATCTCGGGGACTCTCTTTTTGCCCCACCACCCACATGAACATGATACAGTTCTGCGGCAATCTGGAAGCCTACTTTCACCATCTCCGACTCAAAGAATTATTTCAAGATAACACTGAACAGAGCACTGATACACAGATACATCCCCACCAACAGCACAAGAACTTCGCATGGACTCCTCCTGAGGGTCGAAATGACAATCTGGACCTATACATAGAATGCTTCCGCCGACGTGCACAGGCAGAAATTCTGGAAAAACAACATCGCTTGCCTCATAACCTAAGTCATGAAGAATGCAATGTCGTCCACAGCCTCAGAAACAACCCTGACATTGTAATCAAAGAGGCTGATAAAGGAAGTGCTGTTGTCATCATGAACAGGTCTGAATACCAAAAGTAGGCTGCTAGACAACTCTCCAACACCAAATTCTACAGGCCACTTTCCTCAGATCCCACTGAGGAATATACTAATAAACTGTACCATCTGCTCAGGACACTCCCTATACTAACACAGGAACACATCAACATACCCTTAGAGCCCCAACTGGGGTTATTCTATCTACTACCCAAGCTCCACAAACCTGGAAATCCTGGATGCCCCATCGTCTCTGGAATTGGCACTCTCACTGAAGGACTGTCTGGATATGTAGAAGCAGAAAAGAGTCCTGTGGCACCTTATAGAGTAACAGATTGTCATAAACAGATAGTTAAGAGTTAATGTCTCTTTTACCTGTAAAGGGTTAACAAACAGGGAACCAAACACCTGACCAGGGGACCAATCAGGAGACAAGATACTTTCAAATCTCGGTGGAGGGAAGCCTTTGTTTGTGTTTTTTGGGTTTTGCTTTGTTCCCTCTGGGCTCTGAGAGTGACCACACGTACCTACAGGCTCTCTAATCTTCTATTCCAATTTTGTGAGTACAAAGGTAGCAAGGCGGTATAGTCTTTTTATTTGTTTTCCTTTATTTGCAAATGTGTAGTTTGCTGGAAGTATTTTAAATTGTATTTTGCTGGGTGGGGGGAGGCTTCTTTCTAGTTTCTATAAGCTGACAGACCCTGTAACTTTTTACCATCTAAATTGTAGAGATAAACTTTTACCTTTTTTCTTTCTTTTTATTAAAAGTTTTGCTTTAAGACCGGTCTGATTTTTTTCTCCTACTTAAGGCTCAAAGGAACTGAGTCTGTACACACCAGGGAATTGGTGGGGAAAAGGGAAAGAGAGCAGGGGGAAGAAGGGAAAAGTGAATTTCCTCTTTGTTTTAGATTCACGGAGTTTGAATCTGGATTGCCTCTGGGTGAAGCGAAAAGAGGAGGGGGGAAGATATCATTCCTCTCTGTGTGGTGATTCAAAGAGTTTGAATCACGGTGATCTCCTAGTGTACCCAGGGCGGAAAGGAGCTGGGAGGAAGAAAGGAGGGGGAAGGGAAATGGTTTATTCCCCTTTGTTGTGAGACTCAAGGAATTTGGGTCTTGGGGTCCCCAGGGAAGGTTTTGGGGGAGACCAGAGTTTATCAGGCACTCTACTCTAAGTCCTGATTGGTGGCAGCACTACAGGATCTAAGCTGGTAATTAAGCTTAGGGGAATTCATGCTAGTACCCATATTTTGGACGCTAAGGTTCAGAATTGGGAATTATATTATGACACAGATGTTTTGGAGCATGAGCTTTCGTGGGTGAATACCCACTTTGTCGGATGCGTGGACTCTCTACTCAGACCCTATGCCACCAGCATTCCCAGCTATCTCCGTGACACCACTGATTTCCTGAGAAAACTACAATGCATTGGTGATCCCACACACAGATGGAATACAAGCCGTCAGGAACAGTATCCCTGTTGATATCACAGCATCAACTTTATCCTCACACACAATTATTTCAAATTTGATGACAATATATACCTCCAGAACCGCTATGGGCACCCACATGGCCCCACAATATGCCATCCTTTCTATGGCTGACCTGGAACAGTGCTTCCTCAGCTGTCGTCCACTCATGCTCCTTCTCTACCTACACTACATTGATGACATCTTCATCATCTGGACCCATGGGAAGGAGACTCTGAAACAATTCCACCACAATTTCAACAGTTTCTACCCCACCATCATCCTCAGCCTGGACTAATCTACACAGGAGGTCCACTTCCTAAACACCAAGGTACAAATAAGTGATGGCCACATTAACACCACCCTATACCGAAAACCCACTGACCGCTATGCCTACCTTTATGCCTCCAGCTTCCATCCTGGACACACCACACGATCCATCATCTACAGCCAAGCACTGAGGTACAACCGCATTTGCTCCAACCCCTCAGACAGAGACCAACACCTACAAGATCTTCACCAAGCATTCTCAAAACTACGATACCTGCATAAGGAAATAAGGAAACAAATCAACAGAACCAGACATACACCCAGAAGTCTCCTGCTGCAAGAGAAGCCCAAGAAAGAAACCAACAGAACTCCACTGGCCATCACCTACAGTCCTCAGCTAAAACCTCTCCAATGCATCATCAGTGATCTACATCCCATCCTGGACAGTGATCCCTCACTTTCACGGGCCTTGGGAGGCAGGCCAGTCCTCGCCCACAGACAACTCGCCAATCTTAAGCATATTCTCACCAGCAATCACACACTGGACCATAGTAGCTTTAACCCATGCAACAAACCTCGATGCCAACTCTGCCCACAGATTTACACCAGAGACACCATCACAGGACCTAATCAGATCAACCACAACATCACCGGTTCATTCAGAAGCACATCCACCAATGTAATATATGCCATCATGTGCCAGCAATGCCCCTCTGCTATGTACATCAGCCAAACTGGACAATCCCTACATAAAAGGATAAATGGACACAGGTCAGATATTAGGAATGGCAATATACAAAAACCTGTAGGAGAACACTTCAACCTCCCTGGACACACAATAGCAGATTTAAAGGTAGACATCTTGCAGCAAAAAGAACTTCAGGACTAGACTTCAAAGAGAAACTGCTGAACTTCAGTTCATTTGCAAATTTGACATCATCAGTCAAGATTAAGCAAAGACTGTGAATGGCTAGCCAACTACAAAAGCAGTTTCTCCTCCCTTGGTGTTCACACCTCAACCGCTAGAAGAGGACCTCATCCTCCCTGATTGAACTAACCTCGTTATCTCTAGACTGATTCTTGCCTGCATATTTATACCTGCCCTTGGCAATTTCCACTACATGCGTCTGATGAAGTGGGTATTCACCAATGAAAGCTTATGTTCCAATACGTCTGTTAGTCTATAACAGGGGAAGGCAACCTATGGCACATGTGCCAAAGGCAGCACACGAGCTGATTTTCAGTGGCAGTCATGCTGTCCGGGTCCTGGCCACCAGTCCAGGGGGCTCTGCATTTTAATTTTAAATGAAGCTTCTTAAACATTTTAAAAACCTTATTTACTTTACATACAACAATAGTTTAGTTATATATTATAGATTTATAGAAAGAAACCTTCTAAACGTTAAAATGTATTACTGGCAAGCAAAACCTTAAATCAGAGTGAATAAATGAAGACTCGGCACACCACTTCTGAAAGGTTGCTGACCCCTGGTCTATAAGGTGCCACAGGACTCTGTCGCTTTTTACAGATCCAGACTAATACGGCTACGCCTCTGATACTTGACATTCTGATACATGGTATCTGAAATGCCACCATGGTGTACTCTTCAATAAGCATGGTGCCTGGCTTAGGCAATGTTGCTGGCAGCCACTGACAAATTGGTGTGCTTATGAACACTGCACATTAGGCCTTTATAGAGCCCTTGATGCTTTTCCCACAAGCTAACAATGTACTGTCTATACTATTACAAAACACAGTCAGGAATGAAATACAGTAGGGTGTGCAGAATAGCTAGATGTCCCTGTACCACAATGGGATAATTTAACCTGAAAAGGCATGAAACCAGACACATGTTATGCTGGTTGGGAGAAGAAAGTATTCTGAACTCTCCATCACCATAAACACATTCCACTGAAAGGAATCTGACCTCTCACTATCCAGGTCTACAGCATCTTTGTAGACCACTCATTATTAATATATTCTCCCAGTACCTACCACTGCTAAAAGCACCCTTTTTAGCATCTGGCTGGTGAGGAGACTATCCCATTTTCTCAGATTTAGATGTGGACCTGGTGACCCACAAATTCATGACATCCAGGCTTGATTACTGCAAAGCATTATACCTAGGAATGTAAAAGCCAACTCTGAAAAAGCTCCGGTTGGTTCAGATTGCAGCCAGGCCACGTACTTAACAAGAGTCACCAAGAGCATGTTACCGTAGTGCTCCACCCACTCCCCAGTCATGTTCAAGGTGTTTAGTTACAAAAGTGATGAGTGCACTGGAAATAGAACAACAGATTGAAGTTGGCAAATGATTGTGTCATGGCTATGATGATCATAATGTGTGGAACTCACTTTTCTGGGCTATATCTTCCAGCTAAAACAAAACAAAAAACCTTTTTTTCTCCAAAGATTTTTTTAAAATTGAGCCTAACCTCTGCCTTTGTATTTATTATCTTCTCTTCTACCAGCATGTTGCATTTTATCTTGTATTATACACTCTTGGTAAATTTTATGTTAGAATTAGAAGACGGCGTTTTGTATCATGTCTCTGCTCTTTCTTAGAAGCTGTTCACTATGTTGCAAAAGAGCTTGAAGCTGTCTTCTCACTAGAGGATTGATCTGTTTGAAATTGATCTGATCAGATAGAACTGGGTTTAGCCCAAACAATTAAATAAAGCCATACTAGCCATAAAACAATTTAAGAATCTTTAATATTTTCCTTACTTCCACATAGATACAAACCATTTCAATTTCAGTGACCTCTGGGTACCTGTCTTATACTACCTGCTATAGTTCAAAAAAAGCAATGGGATTCTGGGAGATTTTGAAAGGCATGGTGGGATCATAATAGGAGAACTAGCTGAACTGTTTTGGCTAGTCCACATTGGTTAGATTGAACCAATTCATAGACCTGCTGGAATAATAATCTACTCCAAAATGGTTCTTAGGAATGCATTGTAAATGGGGTTCAGCACTGTTATGGGTGGAGGTGATATGTTTCCAAGTATTCTAGGGAGTTAGAATAGTTCTTTATATTGTCAGTTTCTCTAGGGTAGACCAGTCTTCTGTGACTTCACAGATGATTGGAGTGGAATGGACATTTCCAGGACTCTTGACTTCATAGGCTGTAGCCCAGTTTCTTATCTGATTTGTACTAGTGTAAATCCAGTTTAATATCACTAAAAGGAAAGGCATTACTCCAGATTTCTATCAACCTCTACCAAATGAAATCAGAGTCTGGCCTAAATGTTTAGATTAGTCACTGTATGTTTAATCATTACGGACCATATTCTGTCATCCTTATTTATCTGTAAGTAGTTGCACAAAAATGAGTTAATCAATCAATACCATACTTAATACTCTAATATTTAATACCCTTTTCATGCAACCTGAGATCATATCAACCATTTGGTTGTAACTGAACATCATGGCTGACATCTTAATCTTATTATTTGGTAGCATTAATGTCCTCCTGTTGACACAGGAAAAAAAATGTACCCCTTAGGTACAACAACTCATCACAGAGAGTAAGTGAAGGCAAAATATATTTTTTTTGATTTAGGAATTACATAGCAAACCTATAAAATAACATGACAGTAAGAAACGAATGAATCCCTGTCATAACTTTCCTACTCAGATCTGAACCTTAGAGTTCAGAACATGAGAAGCTAGCATGAAACCTCCAAACTTAATTACCAGCTTGGATCTGATATCGCTGCCACCAGCCAGAAAATTCCAGTGTCTGGCTCACTCTGGTCTCCCCAAAACCTTCCCTGGGGGACCCCAAGATCAGATTCCTTGAGTCTCACAACAAAGGGGAATAAACCATTTCTCTTCCCCCTCCTCCCCTCCAGGTGTTCCCTCCCTGGGTTCCTGGAGAGATATACAGATTCAAGCTCCGTGAATCTAAACAAAGGGATTCCACCCTTCCCCCCACTTCTCTATTCCTGTTAAGTACAGACTCAGTTCCCTCGAGCCTCAACAAAGGGGGAAAAAACGAAACAAACAGGTCTTCAAAAGCAAAACTTTATATAAAAAGAAAGAAAAAGACATAAAAATGGTCTTTGTATCAAGGTGACAATATACAGAGTCAATTGCTTAAAAGAAAAAATTAAGAAACAGCCTTATCCAAAAAGAATACAATTTAAAACATTCCAGCAACTACACACATGTAAATACAAAAAACAATATAAACCTATTGTCTTACTATCCTTGTACTTACAACTTTGAAACAGAAGATTAGAAAGCCTGGAGGTAGAGAGATTACTCTCAGAGCCGAGAGGGTCACCGAACCAAGACAAAGAACAAAGAACTCACATCCAAACTTCCCTCCACCCAGGTTTTGAAAAAGTCTTGTTTTCTGATTGGTCCTCTGGTCAGGTGTTTGGTTCCCTTTGTTAACCCTTTACAGGTAAAAGAACATTAACCCTTAGCTATCTGTTTATGACATGCCCCCCAAATTGCAGACGTGGGGAACCTCACTGGCGGCGATTTCTTCCTAGAACTTTAAATAAACAGATTAATACAACACATGCACCTTTACATATACCAGTAAGTATATAACTAACAGACTTTTACCTATGAAGGACAATTTTTTAACCAGTGTGTTGTGGGAAACTCTCACAGGAGAGTGCATGAGCTACTTTATTAGAAGCCCCTGAAATGTGCTGAATTTCAAAATCAAAATCTTGGAGAGCTAAACTCCAACGAAAAAGTAAAGGCAAAATATATATTTTTTTATTTAGGAATTGCATTGCAAACCTATAAAATAACATGACAGTAAGAAATGAATGAATCCCCCTTTGGATTAATCAGGAACAATAAAATATACCGATGCCATCAGAAATTTTTTAAAAAATCCCACAAAGTTTAGATTTTCCAAGGGAGTTAAACATTTAACATTCTCTTTCCTTATCTTTATTATTCATTATATGTATTATACTGGTGCCCAAGAGCCCTAGTAATGGAGCAGAAGCTCCGTGTGCTAGGCGCTGTACAACCACAGAAAAAAAGACAATCTCTTGCTCAAAAAGCCTACAATCTAAGTATAGAACAAGAGACATCAGATGGATACAGGCAGATAGGGGAGTACAAGCATAAGAGGAGAGGAATTTGGATCAACATCCTGTTCAGAATGCAATTCTCCGTTTTGACCATGTATCTGAATTAAGTTAACACCTTTACTATAACACTATTTTAAGATATCCTAACACAACTTTATTTGGATTCTTAGGACTTTTTGGTCTATTCAATTTTTAAAATAGATATGCTTTTGTTAAAGAAACAAAACCCATGTTTGAAATGTTTCCATTAATTTAAAAAAGGAAAGAAATCTTCAACTTTCTTTTGTAATTTCAGGAATAAAGACTTACTTTGTATAAAGTGGAATATTTTGCAACATGCAAAATAAGGTAAAGAAGAAAAAGCACCTGACATCTCTTAGCAAAGCTATCTATAGTTGGTTTATTTTTAGCTAATACAAAGAACTCAAAATTTCATCAGATTTTTAATGGAAAAGAAAATAATACCTCCCTTAAATCCCTATTTTTCGCCAACCCAGACAGATCAGTATATTGGATTCTATTTATTATTTTTAGAACTTCTTGCCATCTCAGATGCCTATTAGCTAAATACAATTAAACTATATATAGTGAGATGCTTTCACTACTTCTGAATACGCAAACACTTACTTTGACTATTTAAAAACAACTATTATCCAGGTGGAGAAAATAACTTCTTGTGCATACAAGGGCTCAGTTTCTTTGGATTTCTTGGTCTCAGTGTTAAAGTTGAACAAAAATAGTTTTCAAAATTTAAATGTTTCTTTTTCTATTGCAAGCAATTGCACAGTCCCTTGTCATTCAAATTCATTTTACTTTCTAATGTGTCTATTTAAAACGCTGCAAAACAGCAACAATAGCTGTCATTTCCCAAGGAACATGGCATTTAGAATATCTTTAAAGAATGTAGTGCATATGATTATAAACATGCCCAAATACAGTATTTAATTTTATTTATAGTTCTGACATATTGCATAAGGAGTTTAGTCTTCCATCACTGTGCAAAGTTGACATGCACATCAAGAGGAGAATAAAGCATTTACAAAAGGGAAAGCTACTTGATCTTCAAAGACTCTCAAAAAGCCACAAAACAATCAGGGCATGATGTCCTGATAATGCATTGTTTACATTATGTCTTTGCAACATTATTTGAGATGGACCTCCCCTGCAAAACTGCAGGCCAGATTCAAATATCCGCGGTGTCTGAGAGCATGTGAATCCTAGGACTTAGTTCACGGTTATCTTTTATTATTGTGATGATGCTGTGCTATGGACACACAACGTCATAGCATACATTTGACCAAAAGCACCCCTGTATTCACACCCTACACACTATTGTAATAATCTTTGTATAAAATATGCCTTAAGGCATCATTTGAAAACTAATAACCTGTTTGTCAATATGGTAAAATGTATGTAGCAACTTTATATGTAAAGTTATGAATTCTCCCTTAAGATATTGTTAGTACATGTTCAAACCCACACAGCCAGGGCCGGCTCCAGGCACCAGCTTATCAAGCAGGTGCTTGGGGTGGCAACTCCGGAGTGGGGCGGCACTTTCAGGTATTCAGCAGCAATTCAGCGGAGGGTCCCTCACTCCTGCTTGGAGCCAAGGACCTCCTGCTAAATTGCCACACATCGCGATCGTTACTTTTTTTTTTTTTTGAGCTGCTTGGGGCGGCAAACCCCCTGGAGCCAGCCCTGCACACAGCCCTGACTAGACGAAATGTATTAAATATGTTTATCCTAAACAAAGGAATGTTTACCTCAATTTACAAATAAGTAGTAAATAGGGTCTTTGAGATAACAAGAGAGGGAAATGATAGGAGACCAAGCAAATCTGCATTTCAGTATACACAGAAGAGTAGGAAGAGCATGGAGCCATCTTTACCACCAGACTCCATGTCAGTTTTTTACTGTTTAAATAAACTTTGCTTTGAGTCGTATCCTCAGAAGAATCCAGTTCAGTGGGTGACCGGACTATTAAAGTAAAGGACGAAAACAACCCTGAGCATCTCTCTTTCTCTCTCACTTAAGATGAAAAAGGAATCAACCCTTTGCCTTTCAGGGAGATCGTGACCTAAGAATTTGGTCAGCAGTGTTGTTGGGAATCTGTGGTAAGAATTTTATCTTGAACCAAGTCTAGTTTGTTAAGTTGTAGGTACTAGGAAGCATTTTATCTTTAGTTCACCATTAACCATTTCTGACTTTAATACCTTTTATACTTCCACTAACTTAAACCCTCTCTCTTTGTAGTGGAATAAACTTGTTTAATTTTTTAATCTAAACCAACCCAGTGCTGTGTTTAAGCTGAACTGTTTGGTAATTCCAGTTAAAGTAGCAAACTGTTGAATATTGATCCCTTACAAGAGCAATGGACCTCTAATATCTGAACTGCCCAGGACAGGGCTGGACAGTGCAGAACATGCGTTTTTGGGGAAATTCAGGACTGGGGGTGTGTTGGGGTCATCCAGCAAGTGGTAACCAAGTCTGATGGAAGCCAGAGTGTGACTGGCTGCTGGGGTCAGAGTTGATGGACTATAGATATAGCTGTAACTATACACAGACACTCAAGGTGTGACCTGCATGCTGTTATGCTGGTTGCAAGCAGCCCAGGTTGGAAGCTACAATACCAAAGCATTGGGAGGCACCCAGGGGTATGAAGCAGGCAGTGAAAAAACACCTCACTGGTTTAGATTTTACCCCAGAATGTGACAATACTGATTACAAACTGTTCAAGTAAGTGATGTTTGCATCCAGACTATGTTTAGGCTGAGTCAAATTTATCATTGAGATTCAATGGAGTTAAAATCTCACAAGCTGTTCTTGCAAGATTTCAGCCCCAAATTGCAGACATCTCCTTCTACAGGGAAAAGCTGCTCTTGGTGCCTGTCATTTTCTCAGTGATATTTTGTCTGAGTTAAACAAAGTGGGGAACACTTATGAATTGAGACCTCAAGTGACTGACTGATATCCCCTTCCACTCCATAACCCCTACAGAATCAACACCATCTAAAGAAAAAAAGAAAAGTCCTATCCCAAGCACTAGGAAGGACCGGTATAAAGATCCTCAGCCATAGGTGCCAACTTCCTCTCTGCCCGGTGGGTGCTCGACCCCCACCCCGCCCTGGCACCTCCCCTCCTCTGCCCTTGCCCCACTACTGCCTTCACCCTGCCCCCATTCTACCCCTTTCCTCCAAGTCTCCGCGCTGCCCCCTGCTTCTCCACCTCCTCCTATGAGCCACGCTGGGGCAGGAAGTGGTGGGAGGGAGGGAAAGGAGTGGGGATGCAGTGCGCTTGGGGGGAGGGGAAAAGGAGGCGAGGAGGAAGGAGCTTGGCTGCCGGTGGGTGCAGAGCACCCACTAATTTTTCCCCGTGGGTGCTCCACGGAGTCAGCACCCATGTCCCCAGTTCCTCTCTGCAGCCCATTTAGGGAAGCTTTATGAACATGACCCTTCAGGTACACTGCAACAACTCAAAGAGCTCTTAGCATGGGCCAGGATCTGGCCAGTGAAGTGACACAGAAGGGCTAAGTATTTTTCTTCTCTGGCTCTGACTGTCATTGTTGGAAATTGTTAGCCTAATCATTTACCTCAGAAAGAGGTAAAAACTAGAGCTGATTCAGTAATGGTTTTCTATCCTGCAAGAATTTGAGATTTTTTTCACATTTTTTCCTAGCCTAAATTGGAATGGAAAGTTGAAGTCTCAAGTGTTTGTGAAGTGAAAATCCAAACGAAAAAAAAAATAGGTCAATTGAAACATTTAGTTTCAGTAACTGCAAAATGTTTCTTTTCCATTTAGATTTTTAAAATTATTTTTACTTCTTTACTATAAATTACATTTGTAAACAAAAAATCATTTTGAACCAAAAATTGATTTATTTGTTTAGAAAAATGTAGAAATGAAACACTACAAGAATATTGAAACTTTTCTTTTCATTTTTTTTAAATGGGAAATTTATTGACACTGAATCTTTCCTGTGAACATCTTTGGTTTGGATGAATTGGCATTTTTTGACCCCTCCCACCAAAAAAAGTTTTGTTGAAAAATTCCCAACCAGCTCTAGTAAAAATGTCACTCTGCACATGGGACCTTAACAGTTAAATCCCAGACATGGATGTTTCCCTTCTAACAAAAGCCCTTGCCCAAGAGTAATGATTTTTATGAGTACGCTGGCTTGTAGTAATGCTTTCTTGAACACAGAGATGTGGCCTGAAGAGGAACAATTGAGCTGTATGGAAACTATGCCCATCCTGTGTATGAGACTCTGGAGTCTGTTCCCCAAAAGCGGTGAACACTAATGTCTTGGGCTTGTAAAATCTAAGCACCACTGGGAAGGTTCCCAGATACATATTTAATTTAAAATTAATAAGACAGTTACTGCCTGTTAAATGAATAATTAAATATTAAAATGTGCTTATTGGGGTTGAACATAATAGCTATTTGAAAGCTATCTACACAATCTATGATGGCTAATTTTCATCACACAGAATTTAATTAGGACTTAACATGCCCTACACATCTTATTAAATGTAAACAGTTATGTTTAAGAGTAAAGCTGAAGTACACTGTCCTGAAATATAGTATAGTAAAGTATCTGTATACATTAAAGAAATCACACTGTACAGAACTTGTTTGGTTGAATTTAAAAGTTTATTTCTTTCCCAAATTCCATTTCATTAATGTATATCAAAAATAGAGAGGGATCCAAATGAAACCCTGGATCAGAAAAACCAGGCACTGTGGGATGTTTGAAATCTGAACCTGGATAAGTATTTCACAGATAGAAGCATCTCTATCCAAACAAAGGTATAGTCATTAAGGAGATCCTGTGCTTACCACTTCTGAGTAAGAGAAGCAGTGTGCATGCATGTGTAAGCACGCAAGCGAGCGGGATGACACGTGACTTTTGGGGACCACTCAAATGGATGGGCATTTGAAGTTAGTTTCATGTCAACAACTGTCTTGGGAGGAGCCTCTCCCTGCTTTGAGGTGTACTTGAAATTGCAATACTGCTCATACATAGATTCATAACCAGTCTGCATACATAGCTCATAATGACCATCAAATTCAGACCAAGACAAGTTTTCATAAGAGACCTTACCTTGTTACCTGGGGTTCTTTCAACCCAAAACTTTTGGTAACTTTACTCTCATACACTCATAGACTCTAGGACTGGAAGGGACCTCGAGAGGTCATCGAGTCCAGTCCCCTGCCCTCATGGCATGACCAAATACTGTCTAGACCATCCCTAATGGACATTTATCTAACCTACTCTTAAATATCTCCAGAGATGGAGATTCCACAACTTCCCTAGGCAATCTATTCCAGTGTTTAACTACCCTGACAGTTAGGAACTTTTTCCTAATGTCCAACCTAAATCTCCCTTGCTGCAGTTTAAGCCCATTGCTTCTTGTTCTATCATTGGAGGCTAAGGTGAACAAGTTTTCTCCCTCCTCCTGATGACACCCTTTTAGATACCTGAAAACTGCTATCATGTCCCCTCTCAGTCTTCTCTTTTCCAAACTAAACAAACCCAATTCCTTCAGCCTTCCTTCATAGGTCATGTCCTCAAGACCTTTAATCATTCTTGTTGCTCTTCTCTGGACCCTCTCCAATTTCTCCACATCTTTCTTGAAATGCGGTGCCCAGAACTGGACACAATACTCCAGTTGAGGCCTAACCAGCGCAGAGTAAAGCGGAAGAATGACTTCTCGTGTCTTGTTTACAACACACCTGTTAATGCATCCCAGAATCACGTTTGCTTTTTTTGCAACAGTATCACACTGTTGACTCATATTAAGCTTGTGGTCTACTATGACCCCTAGATCTCTTTCTGCCATACTCCTTCCTAGACAGTCTCTTCCCATTCTGTATGTGTGAAACTGATTGTTCCTTCCTAAGTGGAGAACTTTGCATTTATCTTTATTGAACTTCATCCTGTTTACCTAAGACCATTTCTCCAATTTGTCCAGATCATTTTGAATTTTGACCCTGTCCTCCAAAGCAGTTGCAATCCCTCCCAGTTTGGTATCGTCTGCAAACTTAATAAGCGTACTTTCTATGCCAACATCTAAATCGTTGATGAAGATATTGAACAGAGCCGGTCCCAAAACAGACCCCTGCGGAACCCCACTTGTTATACCTTTCCAGCAGGATTGGGAGCCATTAATAACTACTTTCTGAGTACGGTTATCCAGCCAGTTATGCACCCACCTTATAGTAGCCCCATCTAAATTGTTCTTTCCTAGTTTATCTATAAGAATATCATGCGAGACCGTATCAAATGCCTTACTAAGACTCTGTGAGAGGTGGTGTCAGGAAGTAAATCCAGGGAGACACCGCTGTCCAACCAATAGATGTCTGGCACAAACAGGACAACACAAAAGTACTTTCACTTAAAGCTAAACTTTACTTAGTCTCAAGCACTTACACACATCTGCAACAGGTTAGTAAAACACCCCCAACCCTCTGAATAATTACTAAAGTTGGCTGTGGCTCTCAAGTGGCACAGCGGCAGTCTTCCCGAATGGCCAATCTTCCATCTGCCAGTGGGGACCACAAGATGTGTCCAGAGAGAGAGTCCCTGAAGAGTCCAACTACCCAAAACTTTCTTCCTTTATTTATTCATTAGTATTACAATAACACATCACTCACAGAAAACTTGTTAAGCAAGCAATTTCAAAGGTTAAGCAAGAAGTTTCCTTTTGATCATCAATTAGCCACATGTGTTTTTTAGAGATTGCATGCCTTGAGGCATTGACAGACACATCCCTGAGGGCACATATAGACAAGCTTCCTGCTTTCCTAAAATCCATATCTCAGCAATTTCAACAGAGATCACAGAGTAAAGTTACCAAGAATGCGGAGTCAAGCTGCCCTTCTTGTGGCACCTAAACCCCCTCCCCTCCTGACTCGGTCATGCTAAAGCTGCTGCATAGGCCCACCTATGGCCTGCTAGCTTGGATACTTTCAGCAGTATGCAATAGTGGTTCAGGCACTGGTTTGCCAAGATCTCCCCTTACAACCTGGCATATTTTCATATGCAATAACATTGTATACTACCAGTTGATTCAATTGCTTATTCTTTGGGATTCAGACCCCCTGTTCTCCCCTTGTGGTGTCTGAACCGATTGTCACAAGGGGACACAAAGGGGCACCAAGCAGGGTGTGCACACCCAGGCATGGAACACATTTCCCTCAGGGCTACCTGTGTAACAGCAGGCAGGGGATGATTAGATGTAGGGGAAGGAAAGAGAAGGTTTGGGTCTGAAGTATCCACCTCTGTCCCTTCTGTATTGTCACGGCATGTGAGGTTTATTAGGGCCACAGAATCTACTCCAGCCATTTGAGTAATGCTAACCCACATGTTCAAAATTCATGAGATTTTAAAACAATAAATTCTGGATTCTTTTGATTTGTCTTCTGGTTTTTGATCCTTTAGGGGTCATGTTTTCAAGCTTTCTCCACAACCATGAAGGCTACAAACTTACGTTTAAAAAGTAAGCAAATAAAAGCTGACATTCTTATGCAATCTCCTGTCTCCAGAAAGAGAGGAAACAATATTCAAAACTGAGAGGTGAAAAACTCTTAAGAGTTGCCAACAGACACCCATACCCCATGCATGCTGGCTACACTACCCCTCTGTATCTTTTAGGGGAGGATTCTTTCCCCATTCATTGTGCAGATATACCCAAGAACCACTACTACTTGGACTTATTTTCCTCTAAGGATCAAGACCTTACATTTTTACTCAGCCCTTTATTTGGGCAGACTCCCCTTTTAGGACAAAGATCTGAATAAGAACACAGGAAAATTAATAAAAGCCCAAGGAATGTCACTAAAGGGAATGAAATATCTTCACAATGTTTCTTGTGGAGTTCTCCTGAAATCGCACACTATTGTTGAAGGCTGGGTTTGCCGTCACCCCGCCCAATCCCCATATGTAGCAAGGGACTTGCAGAGGGTTGATGTATTCATGGCACCCCTGCATGAACTTTGTGTCTCTAGCATCTGTTCATACATATCTGAATACTCCCTGCCAACCTGGCTGCATTGGTTGTCAAGACCTCCCCAATCAGTGGCTGCCATAGGAATCGCCTTTAATGAAGAATCAGTAGAACAGACAGTGATCTTGGAAAGATAACATGCCTCAGCAGCATTGGTAGGGAGAAAAACTTCCCAAGTTTGGCCCACTCTCTCCTCTTCTGGTCTGTTTATTCCCAACCCCCATGTGGTTCTTTTGATGAACTGAGACCTTTGTGGAGTATGGAGAAGAAGGGAATGTTTCTGTAGATCTTGGTGGCCTTCCCTTTCACATAGAAGGATGTGTGCCACCTGCCTGGAGTGCCTCCTCTACATGTGAATGAAGCAAGTATGATCAGGCACTGAGTAAGAGCCTCAAGATTTGGCCCTGTTTAAATACAGATGAGATTCATGTTTCTGGTGGAGCTGGTAGAAACAGTAATGCACAGGGTTTAGGCAAGAATTCACAATTATATTTCTGAACACATGAATGTTATCCTGTGGTGTTTTTAAAGGTATATATTTTGATAATTTATCTTTACATGGGGTTAGCCACATGAGGAAAGAAGTTGAGGAGTTTAATAAGGAAGCCTTTTAAAAGCTTTAATATAAAAAAATCCATCTCTCTATTACAATCAAACAGAAGTTTTTTAGCTTTTATTATTTGTATTAATTATATAGAGATTTCTTATATAATAACTACATACCTAAAAATATGCCCCTCAGCACCAGAATATCCTAGTGCCTCACAACCATTAATAGATTTTCCCCTTGCACTTTCCCCTTTGAGATAGGGCAGTGTTATCCCCATTTTACAGATGGGGAATTAAGGCACAGAGTAGTTTAAGTAACTTTCTCAAGATCACAAAGAAAGGCTGTGGCTGAGCCAGAAACTGAATCATCTTTTCTCAAGTCTCAGTTCAGTACCCTATCCATTAGACCATCTTTCCTACCCTAACAAACTCATCTGACCAAAATGGGGTGCGCCAGGTGCGATCAGTGTTTAATACATTATCTGGGAAAGGGAATATATAGTGAAATGACAAAATTTGCAGAGGATAGAATTGTTTTGATTAGTTAGGACTAGAGGACACCGATGAATATAAGGAAGATCTAACACACCTGTGTGAAAGACGGTATGCTGGCAGACAAAATTCACTATTGACAAGCAAGATAATGTACATTGGAAGGGACAATCTGAACTATTCAAACACATTGTTGGGCTTTACATTTACCATTGCTCCTAACACAAACATAAGTGAAAATCAATGAAACTCAAAGACAAGTGATTTAAAACTGATCAAAAGAAATATTCTTTAACAGAGCTTATAATTAGTCTGTGGAACTCATTGCCAAAAGATATACTGAAAGCCAAGAATTAAGTAGGATTTTTAAAAAGTGATCAGTCATTTTAAGGATAATGAAAGCAGTTATACTACTTCAGATTATATATTACAAGGCCTACAAGTCCTCAAGGATCAGAATATAAACCATCCACTGACACGGGACTAGGAAGAAAATTTCCCAAAGGGAAGGTTATTTTATAATTGTCCATAAAGGGGATTCTTGCACTGTCCTTTGAAGTGTACTTGAAAGCTATCACAGCCACATGCAGTATCTTTTGGGACCATATCGTATTTTATGTTTAAAGCATGAAAACCTCAACGTGCCATTCCCTTGAGATGGGCCAGACAGTTTGAGCTGCAGAACGTGCACAGCCCGGTGTGTCAATACAGGTGACGTGAGATATGTGTTCCTGGCTCAATGGATATGAGAAGGGAATGTTTCTTGTGGAACCTAGAATCACTAGGGGGTGATTACTGGAAAAATCCCATCTGCCTAGCCAGCCTATGAAGCTTGACCTCCTGGAGAATCAGAGCAGACACAGATTTTACCTGTTTTCAGGAGGCTGGGAGGAGACAAAGCAATACTTTTGGTAAAAAAAGGCTGAGTTTAAACAGACTCAGGGCCTTCCTTTTGATTCAGCTTTATGGAAGTGTTGGAAAGATTTTTGCCTACCAGACTCCATGTGGAAGATGGGTATGTTTAATGAGCATTTGCATCCTTTTATTTATTTTAATGTTTTTTTTGTGATACCTTTGTCCTAAGGAGACAGGACACTGGATCAGACATGCCATTGATCTGAACAGATATGGCAGTTCCGATGGTTTTATTTCTAATAGGTGGTAGTGCTCACACCCTATAATGTAATCTAAATGGAAATATTATAGTCAATAAAGCAATAAAAAGTTCTTTACTATCATTCAAAGCTCTGGAGTACAGTGACCACTTTTTAGAATATAGTGAAGTCATTTCCTTTGCTAAATTATTATAGATATTCATAGTAAGACACCATATGCCTCAATATATTATCAGATTTAATACCATAGACAAATGCACAATTATCAGGTTATTTTGTAATATTCAGGGTACAAGACTTATGAAGATCAGAACCACAGACCTTGAACTATAAACAAGATAACATTAATTTCTTCTCATTTCAAAATCTCATGTGGCTTGATTGCCAATAATACACTCATGCTTATGCCAACATGCAAATGTTTCAGTTAGATGAATGTTGAAAATAGGAGCTGCATGGCAAAGCTATCTTTATGCTGTCTCATTTCTGATTCGGGCTTTTTCTACATATGTAGAGCAAATAAACTCACCCATCTTCTATTTTAAACACCAAGGCGATGAGCTGCAGTGCTGGGACTGAAAACACTGCCATTACCATCAAACACAAAAGGTCCATTTGAAGTTGCAGAATCTTTAGAGTTGATTAAAATAAGAAAGCAGGATTTAAATGTTAATATGTTGTCAATATCCATCTACTTTGTAGATAGCAAAAAACGACCTGTAAAAGAAGGAGAGGGGGAAGCTGAATCAATAGTTTGACTGGAAATCCATGACACATGAGGTATAACTAGAAATGATGTCCCTTATACTTGAGATTGAATGTAATTACTGGCAGCAGTCTCTAAACTGTTAACTTCACACACCCAACCCAAAGTCCACTGTCGTGAATCAGTATAATGACTTGCAACATTTTCTGTGCAATAGCCCTCTTGCTCCCAGTCCAGCATCTACTCGCTTTTCAAAGAAGAGCTTTAGTGAGTGACCTACTTTCTGATATTTTTCTGTAAAAATCCCTTTGCTGATGTCTTCCTCAATATATCCCAGAGGGTTTAGTATCAGAACATGGCGGTGGCCTATGGGAGTAGATGTGACACAGAAAACATCCAAATCAAGTAAGCAGAGAAAAATATATTGTTGGTGTCATTTCTCCTGTTAATACAGAAAAACAAAAGAGAATAGCAGTATTTGTAAGGACATATATTGGCTAATAAGACCAGCAAAAGATTGACTGACATTCTAAGATATGAGTCATAAGAAACCACAGCTTTTCTGAATTCTTCTGTGGTTCCCTGTGTTAATTTGTGAGTGTTCAAAGGCTGTGTATTTTCACAGAGCTGCAAGCAGTGAAACACTCATATCTAATGTGAATGTGTTTATCATCATGGCTGTTTGCTTCCATCTGCAATGGAAAACTCCTCTTGTCACATACTTTTAACTGTCTGATGTCACTTCTGGTGCTTATTTGGGGCCTGATCCAGTTCTCACTGAAATCAATGGGAACATTTCCATGGACTTCACTAGGAGCAGAATTGTGTCCTTTATGACAAAACTTTAAGAAGGTTTGTAATTTAAGGCTACAACAACACAAATATGTGATTATACCATTCTTATAGATAAGTACCCTGCGTACTGGATACTTATTTTTCAACAGCTCCATAAATGAGTTGGCAATGGAGGAGGTGAAAGCTATTTTATCCATTTCTTTTGATTTTTGATAAAATAATTGTGTTTTTTTTTTAAAAAATTCTGGTTCTATCCACAATTTTGGAGTTCTTATTGGAAAGCAAACCCCCACCAAAACAATTTTTTACCCATTTTTGGTAACCAGAAACTGAAAATGTTTGGTTTTACATATTGAGAAAAGAAACTCTGCTTTTTTAAAGTAATAATCCAGAAAACTACAATGAAGTACTTGCTAATTCAACACTTCAGTTGTAAATGCTGAAGAAATATTTAACTACCCAAAAACTTAAATTGTATCAGTGACCATTCTTAATTTTATGAAACATTTCTCCAAATGTTAGCTAAGGTAGAAGATCCATTGTGAGCACAAATTCATAGACTCACAGAATATCAGGGTTGGAAGAGACCTCAGGAGGTCATGTAGTCCAACCCCCTGCTCAAGCAGAACTAACCCCAACTAAATCATCCCAATCAGGGTTTTTTCAAGCCGGGCCTTAAAAACCATTAAAGATGGAGATTCCACTACCTCCCTAGGTAACCCATTCCAGTGCTTCACCACTCTCCTAGTGAAATAGTGTTTCCTAATATCCAACCTAGACCTCCCCCACTGCAACTTGAAACCATTGCTCCTTGTTCTGTCATCTGCCAGCCCTGAGAACTGCCCAGCTCCACCCTCTTTGGAACCCCCTTCAGGTAGTTGAAGGCGGCTATCAAATCCCCCCTCATTCTTCTCTTCTAGAGACTAAACAATCTCAGTTCCCTCAGCCTCTCCTCCTAAGTCATGTGTCCCAGCCCCCCGATCATTTTTGTTGCCCTCTGCTGGACTCTCTCGAATTTGTCCATATCCTTGCTGTAGTGGGGGGCCGAAAACTGGATGCAATGCTCCAGATGTTGCCTCACCAGTGCCGAACAGAGGGGAATAATCGCTTCCCTCAATCTGCTGGCAATGCTTCTACTAATGCAGCCCAATATGCCATTAACAGTGTTGGCAATAAGGGCACACTGTTGACTCAGATCCAGCTTCTCATCCACTGTAATCCCCAGGTCCTTTTCTGCAAAATGGCCAGTTAGCCAGTTTGTCCCCAGCCTGTAGCACTGCATGGGATTCTTATGCCCTAAGTGCAGGACTCTGCACTTGTCCTTTTTGAACCTCATCAGATTTCTTTTGGCCCAATCCTCCAATTTGTCTAGGTCACTCTGGACCCTATCCCTCCCCTCCAGTGTATCTACCTCTCTCCCCAGTCTGTACCTTTAAAAAAAATCTGTTAAGTCCCTACACACTCCCAATGCCCTCAGCACATCATAAAAAAAGATTTAAAAAAAAATTCCACACAATCAATCAAGAAAAAATTATGGTAGTATTAAAGTCCTTCCTTTTAAGTTTATTTGTAGTTACAGACAGCTATGGACAGAGGGATTCTTTGTCTTCACCACAGGCCCCTCTTCCTCTCAAATGTAGTGTAAAACTAAATTCTAGTTCTACCCCAGTATAGCCATACTGTACAACTGTCTGGCACATACAAGTGGAAACAGCTTTAACAACAAAGAGGGGCAGTGGATCATCAGCTGAAACCAATGCATCATTGATTCTGTGAAATGACGACATAAAGTAAGACTATGACCAGTGATCTGACCAGGGCTCTCTCAACAGAAAGGCCAAGAGTAGCAAATGATGTATATACAATGTACTGAAAGGTTTCCGCTGGAGCTCTGCAAAACTAACCCACCTCTTTCAATCATTTTTAATGCCATCGCCTCCTGTGTTATGTGTAAGGCTACAATTATGTCACAGAGATTGCAGAAGTCTGGAAGTCACAGGTTCCATGAGACCTCCATGACATTAAGGGCCCCCGCAGCTGACTAGCCACTGCAGGTGGAGAGACCCCTAGGAACTGACCGGCTGTGGCTGCCAGTGGGAACCCCTGATCTGTCTAGCCACCGCGGCTGGCAGAGCCCCTCACACTTGCTCAGCCACTGTAAGCATCCGGCTCCCACCTCAGCTCTCAGCCGCCACCAATGCTGGTGGAGGGATCCCAGAGCTGCTCAGCCACTGCCAGCAGCAGGGGGGACCACCCAGCTCCCAGCCCCACAGGGCAGTGGCCCCCCTCCCCTCAGCTCTCAGCTGCTGCAGGCAGAGGGCAGGGTGCTGGACCTTCCTCCCTCCCCATTTTGTCAGGGATGTTTTTAGTAAAAGTCAGGGACAGGTCGCGGCTTCCATGAATTTTCGTTTATTGCCCATGACCTGTCCGTGACATTTACTAAAAAGATCTATGACAAAATCATAGCCTTAGTTATGTGAAATGTACAGTAAATACAATGCAATGTGCAAATTTATATAAAGGAAGAGGTTTGCTGTGTAACTTTGGATGTGTGGTATACCCTGTGCCCATCCCTACACTTGAGTCCAAGCAACTCAACATAGCTTTGCTATATGCAAAATAAAGGAACCCGAGTGACAAGACTGGATTCTTGGGGAACCAAGTAGAAGATGTATCAGAGGAACCTCAACACCAAAATGTGCCACTCCTTGAATGATAGAGCACCTGTTAACAGCACATGGCAACATCACACAAATATTTAAGTCCCCAGTTCAGGAAAATATCCCTATATAGGGATATTTATTCCCTATATAGGGATATATATTATTCTATATAGGAAGGGTACTTAGCTTGAAGCATGTGTCTAAGCCTCATTGAAGCCAATGATACTTAACTACACGCTTATGAGTTTTCCCAAATAGTGGTGGATTTAATACATTTAAGTGCTTTTCTGAATTGAGGGCTAAAATGGAAAATGGAGAATACAGTAGCTAATTGAAGCAGCAGAGTGAGTTTTAAATGGGTAGAATGTAATTACCTGGAATTTGGCCAGGAGACTGTATTAGTGTCCTTTTTGTATTAAAAAAAAAATCCAATGGCACTTTTTGATCATTATTCAAGGTCAGGATCTTGATATTTCTGTCTACTTGTTGTGCCCCTTCCCCTAACCTCTGTCTACCTGTGTTTCTAGCCATAGACTGCAAGCTTCTTGGGAAGGAACTATCTATTCCTGAATGTCTGGAAAGTATGTAGTACATTGGAAACCATCTACAAAAAAAAAAAGTATTATTATCCTCCTGCAGGTCTCCTGTCCAAATACTGATCAGACCCACCTGTGGTTGGCTAGTGAAACCTGATGGAAGCACAGTACAATGTGGCATGTTTGTAGTCTAATTCAAATGCACATTAGAACCTTAACTGAACAAAGCACTTAAGCATGTGCTGAAGTCAATGTGACCACTCAGACACTTGAAAAATATGCATATGCTCAAGTACTTTGTTGCACTGGGCACCTAGATTGCCATACATTCCACTTCCATTTCCTTGTTGCTTGCCAATACTTCACCCAAAGCTGTCTGTCATTCAGTACCAGTGCCTCCCTACTATCTATCATCAAGTTCTTAACTAAGTCATTATGAGCTTTCCAGAGCGCTGAGTGCACACCCACACTAATAATGAAAAATATCAATCCTTCCTGCTTACCATGCTGCTGTGTGTCTGACATCAGCGCTCACTGAACTAGGGCCTATTGTGATCTGACCACTACTACTGTTCTCAACTGTAGTGAAAGGTTATGTCTACACTGGATTGTAAGCCCAGGGTTTGCACTCAGGCTCAAGTCTAACCCACTTCTCCCCTTTCCATCTACTCATAAATCACAGTAACTAAGAGCTCAGGCTCACAGGACTCCCTGAGGGTGGACGGTCCAAGCTTGAGTCAGCCAGGACCCAGGATTCAAGCCCTATTGCTTTGCAGTGTAGACACAGTCCCACTGGACATATGCTCTGGGAGTCCATCATAAGAATCCCACAATCCCACAAGCTGACTTTCTTTGTCCTCTTGACAGTTTGGTGGACAGTCAAGTTTTCCCTCATTTCACCAGGAACAAAGAGCAGAGAGGCCACATTTTGGGAGGGCACTAGGAAGTCTGGGATATGGGTGATTGGACTCAGGCCTGCATAATGCAGTGTAGATACTGGAGCTCAAGGTTGGGAATCAGGGTTCAACTATTCCTAATCTGAGGTTACAAGTGAGTATTGACACTCTAGCTCTAGGTTAACAAACACAGGGTCTGTTAATTCAAGTTCTAACAACCCACAGTTTATACTGCAGTATAGATGCAAAGAGAAACTAATGGCCCGTACCCTTATATTTACTCTTTGCACACCATTGTAATGATCTTTGTACAAAGTGTGC
This sequence comes from Gopherus flavomarginatus, assembly GCF_025201925.1. Classification (NCBI taxonomy): domain Eukaryota; kingdom Metazoa; phylum Chordata; order Testudines; family Testudinidae; genus Gopherus; species Gopherus flavomarginatus. Next base: position 253,629,859 of record NC_066618.1, on the reverse strand, counting down.
CTTGTTAGGTATCATTTGAAAACTCGTAATTTCCTGATCAATACTGCCTTGATGATAAAATGTGTGGCAACATGGTACATGTCTTAGTAACACCATACAATGGATCTTATAACTTTACATACAAAGGCTGGGGAGCAGCCAAGCCAGTTCCTCAGAGACAAAGGACTAGCAGATGTCCCACCCAGATGTAAAAAAGGTCAAATGGGCCATCACCTACTTAAATGGCCATTAATGGGCAGGAAAACAGACATGGTGAAAATCTACATCTTAACAGACAGCACAGGATTCGCATACACAGAGACATCTTGTCTCCTGAACTTTAGATGGAGATGCTTCTCAAAGAAGAGAAAGGGCTATGGGTGGAAGGGCAGATGCCACAAATGATCCTGCCCTTTCTCTCTTCCCATGGCATTCATGGGTTCATAGCAACTGAAGGACAAAGGAAGCAGGCTAGACTGGGGGAGGGATCCTGACTGAAAGAACTTCAGTCAGTAAGAATGCTGAAAGATGTAGGGTTTGGCTACACTTGCAGGTATACAGCGCTGGGAGTTAAATCTGTCTTCGTACAGCTGTGTAGGGAAAGCGCTGGAGTGTGGCCACACTGACAGCTACCAGCACTGCAGTGTGGCCACATTTGCAGCATTTGCAGTGCTGTTGGGAGTGGTGCATTATGGGCAGCTATCCCACAGAGCAACTCGTCCCATTTTGGCGCCGTAGGTTGTGGGAAGGGGGCGGAGGGTGCGGGTCATTCTGCTTCCTGTCCCAACTCCCCGTGATGCATCGCTTCACATCCCAGCAATCCCTGTTTTTCCGTCCACGTTTGGCGCCATCTTGCCTCTTTCAACAGTTTCTGTGCTGCGCGATTTCTGTGGGAAATGGAGCCCGAACTGCTGAGGAATATGCTGACGAGTCTCGCCAGCACATCATGTTTGACAGTTGAGCTATTCCTTAAGAACCAAAGTGATGAGGAGTCCGATGATGATAGCGAGTCACCTGACCCATATGACACTAAATTGCTTCTGGCATTCATGGAAATGCTCAGCACCATGGAATGCCGCTTTCGGGCTCAGGAAACAAGCACTGAGTGGTGGGATCACATCGTCATGGAAGTCTGGGATGACGAGCAGTGGCTGCAGAACTTTTGGATGAGAAAAGCCACTTTCATGGGACTGTGTGAGGAGCTCGCCCCCACCCTGTGGCGCAATGACATGAGATTGAGAGCTCCCCTGCTGGTGGAGAAGCGGGTGGCTATTGCAATCTGGAAGCTGGCAACTCCAGACAGCTACCAATCGGTCGCAAACCAGTTTGGAGTGGGAAAGTCGACCTTTGGAATCGTGTTGATGCAAGTTTGCAGGGCCATTAGTCGCATCCTGCTAAGAAGAACCGTGACTCTGGGGAACATGCAGGACATTGCGGCTTGCTTTGCACAAATGGGTTTCCCTAACTGTGGAGGGGCGATAGATGGGACCCATATTCCTATTCTGGCACCACCCCACCTAGCATCTGAGTACGTTAATCGGAAGGGGTATTTCTCTGTGGTTCTCCAGGTGCTTGTGGATCACTGTGGGCATTTCATTGACATTAACGCAGGCTGGCCCGGAAAGGTGCATGACACACGCATCTTTCGGAACACTGGCCTGTTCAGGAAGCTGCAGGCCGGGACTTTTTTCGCAGACCGCAAGATCACAGTAGGGGACGTCGAAATGCCCATTGTGATCCTTGGAGACCCTGCTTACCCGTTAATGCCATGGCTCGTGAAACCGTATACAGGGAAGCTTGAGAGGAGCAAGGACCGGTTCAACTACAGGCTGAGCCAGTGCAGAATGACTGTGGAGTGTGCTTTTGGCCGTTTAAAAGGGAGCTGGAGATGTCTTTATGGGAAGCTAGACTTGGGGGAAAGCAGCATCCCCGTGGTTATATCTGCGTGCTGTACCTTCCGTAATATTTGTGAAGGGAAGGGTGAAAGATTCAGTCAGGCATGGACCTCCGAGGGTCAACGCTTGGACGCTGAATTTGCACAGCCAGAGAGCAGGGCTACTAGAGAGGCCGAGCACATGGCTGCAAGGATTAGAGATGCCTTGAGGGAGAAATCTGAGGCTGAAAACCAACACTAATGTTTGGTCCCTTGCACGGGAGTGAATGCAGTGGTTACAATGTTAGTAGGAATCTGTGTTTTCTAAGCTGATTTGCAGTGCCTGTTTCTTTCCTGAGCTAAGGTATCTTTGACTTTCTGCAATAATAAAGACTTTTTTCAAAGCCAAGAATTCATTTATTGAAAAGAAAATTGACAGACACACAACTTTATTGACAGACACACAACATTTTGGGAACCTAAAAGGGCAGGGGTGTGTGGTGGGGAACTGTACAGTCACAGGCTTGAATATGTCCTGTCTGGAGTGCTGTGCAATGACTGCTGCACTTCAGGATGCCTATACTGCATGGTGATGGGGGTTGAGTGCAGAGGGTAAGGGTCGTAGTTCTCAGGGCTGGTTGGTGAACATACAGGTGTTGGAGGCAGCTGGTGGTGGTAAGAACCTGGATGCTGAGGAAGGGAGTTTTGAGCTGACACAGGAGCACAAGGGAAAGAGCTTTGAGACAAGGGCGGCGGGTTGGGGGGCACGGCAGTGCTCTACTTGCATGGCTACAAGCTCCTGGATAGAGTCCGCCTGGCGCTCCAGGATGCTTAGCAGCTGCTTCGTGCTTTTCTTCCTGTTCGCTGCATTTTTCTTGTGGATCCTGCTTTCCCTTTCCCTCCAGTCCTGCACTTTTTGATTTTCTGCAAGAAATTGCTGCATCACTTCTTGCAGCATGTCTTTGCTTTTTCGCGGCTTCTTTTGGAGGTTTTGTAGTCTCTCAGCCGGTGATAACACGTTCAGCCGAGATCTCAGGTTTGCATTTGTAAAGCCAAAATGCAACACTTACCAGAGGCAGCATTGTTTCTACCAGACAGAGTTATTTCCCCACAGTACAGTCTTCACAACAGTATAATTTTCCCATACCAAAGAGAGCGCACATAACCCATGGGAACCCGAAATGGTGAGCAAGGGGGACTGGTTCAGGGCTGTACTGGGGTTTCTGTGTGTTGGGGAAAGCACACAGCTGCAGGGGGCACCTACACTGAACACTATCCCAACATTTTCCACAGGAGTTGATCCTGGAAGATATCTCGCTGTTGCGGGTCACCCGGGAAGCGCGGGAGGGTCTTCTACTGCAATGCGGATTCCGCCCTGGCCCCTATGCAGCTTGCCTGTGTGCAGCAATGGTCCCCCCACCCCTCACGGCACAGTGGCGCGGACGCGATAGCCTGACTGGGACAAGGATCACATTGGCTTTCCCAATAAACTTGCGCAAGCGCATTGCCCACGCTCTGGCTGAAACTTTTGAAGAGATTACCAAGGCCGATTACTGCGACGTGATAAACCACATCAATGCACTATTCCACATCTAGGCATGCATGTATGCAGCCCTAACCCTCCCTCCTCTCCTGAAAAATTTCCATCCTGAAAATAAAAGCCGCTTACCGGGAACCCGATTCTCTGTTTGTCCTCCACCAAGTACCAGCTGCTGCGACTGGCTACCTTCCTCCTGGCTTGAGAAGAGCTCCTGGCTGCATGCCTCCAGGGACTCCGGGGTGTCTCCCCCCACCCCAGTACCCTCACTTTTGCTTTCCTCCTCCTCCTCCTTCTCCTCCCCGTGCTCTGAAGTGTCCATTGTGGTCCTTGGAGTGGAGGTGGGGTCACCCCTAAGTATCGTGTCCAGCTCTTTGTAAAAACAGCAGGTCGTGGGGGCAGCGCTGGAGTGGCGGTTTCCCTCGTGGGCTTTGCAGTAGGCACTCCACAGCTCCTTCACTTTAACCCTGCACTGCAGCGCTTCCTGGTCATGGCCCCTTTCCATCATGGCCCTTGATATCTGCCCATAGGTATCATAATTCCTACAGCTGGAGCGCAGCTGGGACCGCACATCTTCCTCCCCCCAAACACTGATGAGGTCCAGCAACTTGCCATTGCTCCATGCTGGGGCTCGTTTGCCACATGGAAGCTTGGTCACCTGGAAAGATTCACTGATTGCACTCCACACCTGGCTGAGCAAACAGGAAGGGGATTTTTAAAATTCCCAGGGCTTTTAAAGGGCGGGTCATCTGAGGCCAGGGCAGTAGAGTTCAAACTGATGAGCAGAGTGGCTGAACAGGCATTCTGGGATACCTCCGAATACCTCTGGAGGCCAATAACATCGCTTTTAGTGGCCACACTGGCGGAGCAGCACTGCATCACCAACGCTATAGTAGTTATTCCCCAGGCCGAGGTGGAGTACAGCCAGCGCTGTAGCCAGGGAGATACAGTGCTGTATGTGCCTTGCAAGTGTGGATGGTGAGTGAGTTGCAGTGCTGTAAAGCCACCACCAGCGCTGCAACTCTCCAGTGTAGCCAAGCCCATAGTGAGAAAGCTTGGCTTTGAATTTAACATGGTTTGTTAAGTTAGGCATCAGTTGCATTTGTATCTTTACTTTTCTGGTGACCATTTCTGACTTTTTATGCCTCATGACTTGCATTCACTTAAAATCTTTCTTTGTAGTTAAACTTTTTTATATTATTTATTTAATCTGGTATGGCTAGATTGAAGTGTTTGTGGAAACTCTATTGAGGTAACAAGATCTGTGCATATAATTTCCACTGATGAAATAACTGACCTGTACAAATTTGTGTTGTCCAGGAGAGGTCTGGACAGCACAAGACATACACTTCTGGAGGAAAATCTGAGACTGAGCGTGTGTTGGGTGTCACCTTGCAGTGTAATTTAGGCTTGTGAGAGCCATTGTGAAGCTGGCAGGCTGTATTGCATATACAGATATATCTGGGAGCTTTTCTTATCTGACCTACCTTCCCTGGGAGAGTAGGATTGTAAATTGTAATTAAAAACAATATAAAATAGAGCTACATAGATAAAGTTTGGCTGAAGGGAAAGTCTTATGAATAGGCCACTGGAAATCTTGGGAATTTTTGCCAAAATCTACAGAATTAATTCCATATATTAAAAAAAAACCCACCACATTTGATAAGTTTGATAAGACAGACTAGGTCAACTGGTCCATCTGCCTGCAAATGCAGGCTTGACCTCTACAGTACTTAAATAATGTGACCACTCTATTTTGTCTATGTCCCCAGCAATGTAATGAGGCTTCCAGTACATCTCCTCCTGTCTGCCAACTATCACACAAACGTAATACATGTTACTGGGGGGACAGAGGTATAAAGGGCTCCACAGTTGGAGCAGAGACACAAGGACACGCTTAGTGTAGGCATCCAAAGATATTTGAGTCCTCCAGTGGAACCATGTTTACCATATTTCAGATTCCCAAAAAGAGGACACTGGCAGGGGAGGGGGGAAACTGGGAGGGTAAGAGTGTATAGTTAGGGATACTGGAGGGGGTACCTGCAGTGGGTACTCACTGGAGGTGGGGGTCAGTGTCGCTTCCTGTCACAGGGGCAGGGTGGCTGGCACAAGCCCAGGACACGGTGACAGTCATCAGTCAGCACCTCCCTGCGTGGCCACTTCCCCAGGGCTGGAGGCTGGGGCCTGGGTGGCTGGATCTGGTAGCTGTGGCTTGCAAAGGAATGGATCAATCAGCTGTGGATGCAGGGGAGGGACCAGTTAGGGCTCTTTCTGAGCTGCAGTTTGTTTGCTCTGCAAACACCCCAGACATTTCCTGTTATTTGAAAAATCTGCACAGACAGAGAAAGAAGCTCAAAAAAGAGGCTGTGTCTGGGAAAATCTGGACAAATGGTAACCCTAGATCAGTGGTTTTCCAACTTTTTGAGCTGAGTTCCCCCCCACCCTTTGAGTTACAATTTTTGGTTGTGATCCCCCAACCCAGACAAAAATAGACACATGAAAAAAGTATGCTTGATAGCCTACTCAAACACAAGAGACCTTTAACACAACTTTAATTAAAGTATCTGTGTGTCTGAAACATACAGGAGTAGGCAATTTAATGAAAGGGTGTGCCTGTTTCTCTGCAGACAGTATCAGTTTGTGGGGAGATTTTTGAAAGAAACACTCTGAGATTGTCCTCTACTTCCAGTCTTGAACAGTACTTTGTCTTTAGCACAGCCAGTGAAGAGAATCCCATCTCACATAAATAAGATGAACTAAATGGTAAAAGAGCTTTGATGGCACAGAATATCCAGTTTTGTCAAAGTCAGCAAACTTTCATCCAAAAATCCCCCCAAGACTGGCTTTTTTAATTGAATGTCCAGTGTCCTATCACTCTGAAGTTCAATCAGCTTTTCCTAAATGTCATTTGAGAGATGGGACAAGGTTACTGCCTCACCTACAAAAGGTTGGATAATCCAGTCATACAGGGGTGCATTTCCTTCAGGAAAATATTTATCCAAACTGGCTCTGAGAGAAGTCAAGTGATTCTTGATTGGCTCCACAACACTCAATAGTTCAGATTCTGTTTCCTCAATAGCATCAGTTAATGGAAATGGAATGCTTAAACTGGTTTTGATCTTTGTTTTCCAGAGATCTAGCTTTTTCTTGAATGCTGATATCTTGTTGTGCAGGTCAAAAAAATAATACTTTCTGCTACTTGCAATGAAACATTTAGAGAATTCTGTTTGTCACAAATATCGGCAAGGTAAGTCAAAAGCACAAGCCAGTGGGGATCACACAGTGTGTCTGCACTGCTGAAATTAATATCCTCTAGAAAAAGTCTAACTTTCTCAGTACATAGACACATTGCAACACTTTCCTCTTGGAGAGCCACCTGACTTCCATGTGAAACAACAAAGCATCGTGCTATGCTCCCATCTCTGTACAAAGCATTGCAAAGAGATGCGTCTTTGTGGGCTGCATCTTGATAAAGTTCATGATTTTAATAGCAGAACTCAGAACATCAATAAGTTGCCGATCCACATTTCGATTTGCAAGAGTTTCACAGTGAGTTAGTCCAAAATATATACAGAGCAATTTCAAATACTTTGGCTTTCAAGCCTTCCTTACCTCAAGACATAGAAGGGATTCCAATAGTGCAGATTCCCACTTCAGCTCCTCGGAAGTTAGAAAGTCTTTAAAAATGTTAAACAGTTCAGTTTCAGTTGCACGCATCTTAGTTGGCTTGCCCAACAAATTGGCTTGTTCCTGCTGTCTAGCCATAGCAGGCCACATTTAGGACCTTATCACTCAACAAAATACATAATCCTTTGTCCATTATGTCTGAGGCCAAAAGAAGGAAAAAAGCAAGTTTTTAAAAAGACTTTCTTTTTTTCCCTTCAAGGTTAGCGAGAGGCAGAGAGCATGCACAGCAGGTGTGTGTGTGTGTGTAGGGGTGTTAACTGCAATGGTAGCTGAATCTTTCCCTTCATCAACTCATATTTTCCTCTCCTCTGCCTTTCCTCAGAACTTCCAGCAACCCTGAGCTGAGACTAAATTTGCATCATGGGCATAACCAGCCACAGCTGGTCCTAAGATCAATGTTTAGGGGGGTGAGGTGTGGCTAAAGGTGGAATACAGCCAAACTTGTCCCAGATTCCTTAGCTGCATGATACACAGCTGAGAACCTGTCCCTAACAGTTTAAATAGATGTTATTTCCTAGTGCCTAAACAAGAAGTGCCACTCATAAAACAAGGAGGGAATGGTCACACAACTCTTCAGTTTTGAAAGAACTCACTATCTGCGTGGTCATAGGCTCGTTGAATATGCTTACACACCCAGAGTTTCTACCTCTTCTTGCAATATGAGAAAGACACAAAGTAACTTTGAAAGAGCAGAAAAGAATCTTTAAACTCTCAATCAAATACAACTGTCTCCATGAATGGACTATTTCCTATGAATCACCTTTGATATTTTCATTAGCAAAAGGAAGGAAAAGGCTGCAGGCACAGATGGCACACTCATGAAACAAAATGGTCTTAATTCTCCAAACTATAATTTGAAATCTATTTTTTTTAAATGCCAGGACCCTGCTGGGGATGAGGTGGATGTGGAAGAAGGGCATGAGAAGCTGAAGGAGAAATAATGCCACTTGTAGACTGCCCCCATCCTCAAAGTACCTGGCTTCTGCAGTTTTCAAGCCAACCTTGCCTTCTGTGCTGCTCTCAGTCAACCCCTTTTGTCTATCCTGATACCTTCATTTTTTGGATTTCATGGTCACTCCCCAATGCTATCTCTTGTCCTTCACCTCTATACTCCTCTTATTCACTGCTCTACCTGCCCAACCAATCCCCAGGCTATGCCCACTCCTCACCTTCATTATCTCTGTAATTGCAGTCTCTCTGCTGAGCGTCAATGGAGAAAATTCTGGCACTTTGTTGACTTCCTTCACTATAAATTGCCCTTTCTTCCAACATCGCTGGCCAAGGAATCTTTCTCCTCCTCTTATCCTCTCTCATGCCTCAAATCTTTGACAAGTCTACTTTGCAACCTTTTCTTCCCTAATGAGACCTCCTCCTCCATTACTTTCTGTGTCTCAGCTCAGGACTTTGCTAATGTTGTCAATGACAAAATATTGTGTGTCCTGTTCTGAGGCCTCCAAGCTCTGCAGGTGCTGGTACGTGGTCTCCCCCGCCCCCCCCCCCCCCCCCCCCCCCCCCGGTCTGCCTATTATGACATGCCTATAATGTCCATCTTCATTATCAATTCTTCTTTGAAGTAGTATGGGGTAAGGAGGTTGCTTCATCTTGAGTAATACTCCCTCTCTCTCAAACTTTACATGGGTCTTTCCATCCATTAATCTCCCCTCCAGGCTGGGCCCTTGTTCTTCCCTTTTGTACTTTAGTCTTGTCTGGAGTACGTTTTGGCAACAGAGATTAGGCCAATACTATTTTGGAATACTCAAATTCCAGTGAGGCATGTCACAGTAGATGAACGTTACAGTTTCTTTCCAGAATTCACCTGTGGTTTGTTTGACTACATCAGAAATATTGCATTCTTTTCTGGGCACCACATTACCAGAAATTATAGGAAGTTCTGAGGAAAGAATAAAAAATGAAGGGTGTGGAGGCAATGACTTATGAGGAAAGGGTAAATGACTAATTCAGTTTAGCTGGGATAAGAGTTACCAAAAGGGGGTGGGGAGAAGGGGACATAACTGTCCAAACATCTGAAGAGTGCATTGACTGAGAGAAATTATGAGTGAGTATGGCTAAGGGTAATGTAATGAACTTAAGAAAGGGAAGGGTGACAGGACCCAACCTCCTCTGGCAGGAAAAGCCACTGGAGGAAACTAAAGCAGGTTAGAAAAACTTTGTAATGTCCCTCTTCTGGGATTATCCTCAAATAGTTCTATTGGGAGGAAGGTGACAAAGTTTGTTCACCATCTCTGCAGAATGACACAGGACTTCACCTGGGGAATAGGTTTTCAAACTGTGGGGCATGCTCCCTTGTTGGGGTCCATGGAGGAATGTTTGGGGGCTGCTGCCAGCTGCCACCAGTTGAGCCTCCCACTGTCAGCTCTAGCTGTTTCCTGCTGTCAGCTTCCTGGTGGGCAAAATTGCAGTGGAAGCCACAATCAATTCTATAGCTACAGCTACTGGTACCTTTCCTACCTTTTTACAGGAACAACTACCTTTCCCACCTTCTGATTTAATATATCATATCCTGTCATTACAACAAGCAATTATGCTGTGCTTATTCTGCTGGTGAGTTTGATGTTTCTTTCATATTATGTGGTAAAAAATGGATTGGTACTTATTGTTTGTGCACAACTCTGATATTGTCTAAAAAAGGTAAAACTATCCAGTCAGAATACAGCTTTGCAATATCAAAGTCCAAGTAAGTGGTAGACAATCTCGGAGAGATTTTCTGCTCCAGCACAAAACTCAGAGCCAAAGGGCAGACAGGGGACAGTTATGGTCCCTTGAAATCCCCTCTGTATCTGTCAGGTCTGGACTGTTGTGGGGGTTGAACAAAGTCCAGGCAATCCTAGGTTAGCAACCTAAATCATAAGCACATCAGATTGTGTTGCTGTAGGGGACAGCACTGCCCAGAAGCACCATAGTGGTGTCACTACAGCTCTGACTTCTCCCACTCCTGGTATGTGCCCTACAACAGGGCTTGCAGATGGACAACATAAGACAGCAAAGTGGCTGCCTTACTCAGTTTCTGCACCAAAAGAATTCTCTGCAGATCCAGTCTGGGGCTTTTCTGACCCTTTTCCCATAGAATTTTCTAAAACGGAATCAGAAGTTTAACACTTTGGCACAATGCATTAAGACCATTGTCTATAACAATTTACTGTTGGAGTGCAGTTAAAGATTCTTCATCCCTACAAAAGGGAAAATATCAAATTTGCAATTACTGTGATGAACACCATTAAAGCTCTGCCTCAAGTGACAATTTTACAACAGGATTCACAATAATTCTCTTTCCCTTTTTTCCTGTATTTAACATGTCCACACTAAAAAAGCCATTTGGGGCAAATAAGTCTGGAAAGAGACAAAATCAGTAATTTCTATTCTATTCAGCCTTAATGGGAAAAAAAAAGTTCCCGTTTTGTTCAACCCCAGCACTAGGACATTATGAACTTTCAGGTAAGAACCACTTCTCACGTTGAATACATTATGAAATATATATTCTTTGTCATGTCTGAAGTCTAATGCAGATGATCATATTGCTATAAAATGAGACTGTGACAATGACAGTCTGAGATCCCAGTAAAAAAGACCGTAAATAAGCTTCCAACTTGTTTTAATAGTGGTTTCACAATCAGACAGCTAAACACTTTGCAATTTTTAAGTTTGCGTAACTTAGCTCCAAATTTAGGTTTTGATCAATATTCTCACAGATGAATACTGATTTTGGGTGCCTTAATTTTTCAGTGCCGTGTCAAGCTGTCTGGAGTGGCTCATAACTGTGAGTGCCAAAGTGGACTGTTAAGAAGCAAGGCACAAACCCCAAATTGGTTGTGAGTTTTATACTTTGATTTCACCAACCAATCATCAAGCATAGTGCCTGAATGCCTTGGGCGCTATAAAGCCTTAAAATGGAGTCACAGACAGTCACCTTGGGTACTCCGGACTATCTTGTCACCCAGGCAAGCTTGGCTTTCTGATAGATGGTCCCTTACATCGAACATCACAACAATATTAAGGTTACTCCCAGTCCCAAAGGAATGGTTACTTACTACCAGGTCTCAAACCAAAGACACTAGTAGCCAATCCTATAATAAATTAACTAAAGATTATTTTAATTAAGGGAAGAGAAATAAGAGCTATTTGTAAGGTTAAAGCAGGTAACAAATGAGTTACCGTCTTAGGTTCTGAAAGATAATAGAAACTGTTGCAATATGCAAGCTTTCTATGTCCTCTAGACTTAACCCAAGCCAAGCAGCTTGGGGATCCCTTACTTACTGCCTTCTCCAAATTCCAAGCAGCATAGTGATACAGTTCTTTCTGGTCACACACACAAAGATGAGAGGGGCACAAAGCCTTTGTGAAATATCAAAGGACAATGGCTCATTTGGTTTGAGTGGGCCTTCTAATTAATGTTTCTTTGCTGTTTGAGTTGCACAGTTACAGAGGTTTACTATGCAAACACTCAATATAACCTTATACCATAGGATATAAATATAACAACATAAGAACGGCCATAGTGGGTCAGAGCAAAGGTCCATTCAGCCCAGTATCCTGTCTGCCAACAGCGGGCAATGCCAGGTGCCCCAGAGGGAGTGAGGCTAACAGGTAATGATCAAGTGATCTCTCTCCTGCCATCCATCTCCACCCTCTGACAAACAGAGGCTAGGGACACCATTCCTTACCCATCCTGGCTAATAGCCATTAATGGACTTAACCACCATGAATGTATCTAGTTCTCTTTTAAACTCTGTTATAGTCTTAGCCTTCACAAGCTCCTCAGACAAGGAGTTCCACAGATTGACTGTGTGCTGTGTGAAGAACTTCCTTTTGTTTGTTTTAAACCTGCTGACCATTAATTTCATTTGGTGGCCCTTAGTTGTTACATTATGGGAACAAGTAAATAACTTTTCCTTATTCACTTTCTCTACATCAATCATGATTTTATATACCTCTATCATATTCCCCCCTTAGTCTCCTCTTTTCAAAGCTGAAAAGTCCTAGCCTCTTTAATCTCTCCTCATATGGGATCCATTCCAAACCCCTAATCGTTTTAGTTGCCCTTCTCTGAACCTTTTCTAATGCCAGTATATCTTTTTTGAGATGAGGAGACCACATGTGTACGCAGTATTCAAGATGTGGGTGTACCATGGATTTATATAAAGGCAATAAGATATTCTTCATCTTATTCTCTATCCCTCTTTTAATGATTCCTAACATCTTGTTTGCTTTTTTGACTGCCGCTGCACACTGCGTGGATGTTTTCAGAGAACTATCCATGATGACTCCAAGATCTCTTTCCTCATTAGTTGTAGCTAAATTAGCCCCCATCATATTGTATGTCTAGTTGAAGTTATTTTTTCCAGTGTGCATTACTTTACATTTATCCACATTAGATTTCATTTGCCATTTTGTTGCCCAGTCACTTAGTTTTGTGAGATCTTTTTGAAGTTCTTCACAGTCTGCTTTGGTTTTAACTATCTTGAGCAGTTTAGTATTTTCTACAAACATTGGCACCTCACTGTTTACCCGTTTCTCCAGATCATTTATGAATAAGTTGAATAGGATTGGTCCTAGGACTGACCCTTGGGGAACACCACTGGTTACCCCTCTCCATTCTGAAAATTTACCATTTATTCCTACCCTTTGTTCTCTGTCTTTTAATCAGTTCTCAATCCATGAAAGGACCTTCCCTCGTATCCTATGACAACTTAATTTACATAAGAGACTTTGGTGAGGGACCTTATCAAAGGCTTTCTAAAAATCTAAGTATACTATGTCGACTGGATCCCCCTTGTCTACATATTTGTTGACTGCTTCAAGGAACTCTAATATATTAGTAAGACATGATTTCCCTTTACAGAAACCATGTTGACTTTTCCCCCCACAATTTATGTTCTTCTATGTGTCTGAGAATTTTATTCTTTACTATTGATATATAAGTGAGATTAATACTTGAAGCATCCTACAAGCATTTCATCAAGTCTAAACACATTCCTATAAACTTAAGATCTATGTTAACAATGCTTACATGCAGGTGAGCCATCCTGGTTTCCAGCTGTGCATTTTGTCAGTGTTCACTAAGAACTAGGGGCTTCAGCATGAGCGGGCACCTCATCTGCCAGAATCACATGTCCAACTTGAGATACTATGTAGGGGGCTGATTTTTAGAAAGTACATAGCACCCACGCTCTGAAAAACAAGTCACATTAAGGTGTCTCAAGTTGACACCAAAACATGGTACACTAGTCACTTTTGGAAATCTTGGCAACTGTACACACAGGGTTTCACATGCATAAACCCTGTTATGTCTCCTTGAGCTTTTCCAGAGACCATTAACTGAAGGTGAGAAGTTGTTGGAATTGCCCAAGCACTAAGCCAGAGAACTTTATTTTTCCAGGCAGATAGTCCTTATAAATGTGCTAATTACTGGAATATAGACAATGGTATATCATTTTAGTTTTGTAGACAGGGAAGGAGGAGAAAACGCTTTATGGAATTCCCAATGTACTTTCTTTGTGTCCTGTTTTCAGTGCACTTTCTGCTATGACACTGTCACAGAACAATCCTGATGTGAATGTGAAGACTTTACAAGATGAGGTAACATCTCTTAGGAAAATAGAGTGCTTACTCCGGAATACTGGTCTGTTCTTTGTTGTGGTGGGTGAGGAGGATCACAGCATATCGGGTTACCAAGTGATTGGGTGTTCTAAATGTTGAATTCAAATTGTCAGAAAAGTGTGCACGCATGTAAGCAAAAATAACCTAGCCTTCAATGTCACTGGACTGTGCTGCCACTGTCACAAAATGACAATTTTCAGTAAGATGGGTGCCTCCAGCCCTTGGTCTGGACATGAAAAACTGTAATTCATTTTTAAAAATGGAATCCATTTCACTGTTTAATCACCCTGAGAAGTGCTTTTCACCTTTTGAACTTTCAGATGCTAGGTTAAGCAAAATGGGTGCAGAGTTTCTTTAATCATGCAAAAATATAAATCTGATTAATGTATAATGAAATAATTGAAACAAAGAATGAGAATCAGAACTTCACCATAAATTTGCATATACATTGGTACAAGATATCACAACATAACCCAAGGGAATTAAACTAAGCAAAATTAATCATGTTCAGTCTTTGCTGGAGCTTTTTTCCCCCCCCCGCATAACATTATCATCTATCGGAGATGTCTGGGCCGAGACTTTCAGGAGTTAGAAGGTTGGTATTACTGTTGCCTAATGTGACCTGTTAGCACTTCTGAAAAATCAGCATATTTACTTAGGCTATGTAGGGGTCTAATAGTGGAACTTCAGGTTCCTATTCTGAAAATGTTGGCCTCCTGCTTCTTCATTGATTTTCCTGTTGTTCAATAACAGCTGCAAACACTGACTGGGTGATTTGTTCTCATTTTTGAATTCATAAAGTTTCTCCCATGTTTCACTGAATATCTAGTTCTTTAAGGGTTAAAATAAGATGTTGTATGACAATATTGAAACTACCTTTCTCACATCCTCTTGTTAAGTTTTAACCTAATTAAGCAGTCAAAATTCAAACTCACATCCTGCATTGCTAACAAATAGACAATTTAATCTTCAGAAAAGCAGTCCCAACCCTACATTCTCCTTTTGATCTCACATTATCATTGCCAGCCAGCAACTTAAAATCAAAGTTATAGCTCTAGTACACTCCATGTGTTGCTAATAGAAATGAATTTTTCCCCAAATACGTATTAAACACCAAATTCATATCAGATGTAACTCTATTTTAGTATATGGTAACGCCCTCGATGTATTTGGGAATAAGGTTTTATTATAGAACACAAATTTAGAAAAACATCCCTCTACTGGATGGGGATAGGGAAGGATAAACTATATTCAAACAGGAAGAAGAAGCATAACAACAACGTGCAAACAAGATGGTGGAAAATCATGAATACAATCTATTTACACATTCAAGTTCCAGCCTACTCCTCAACCTGGGAGGATTTTTCACTCCCTGAACTTGCAGTTTCCTTGGCATCTTGCCTCAAGAGGATTCATGCTCCTTGCCTGTACTACATCCACCCGACACTCCAACCTTGGCTCTCTTCTTGCCACCTGCAGAGGTGGAGCTGCCAAGGGCTCCCTTCACAGAGGTTGACCCTGAATGTCTTCCCTTCAAGGAATTTTTCTAGATCATTGACACTCACAATTATTGTACCTGTCTGAAACCCTCTTCCTTGCAGAGGATACTCCATCCATATTTTAAAATAAAAAACAATAACCACATTTTTCTTTTGTGACTAGATCACTTTTTGAAAGAAAAATATTTTAGGCTGGAACAACATCTTTGGAGATTAGATGTCTAATGTTTTACAAGGGAGAACAACAACAGTGGGAGCAGTACAGTTAAAATACAGCATATGGATGTACATATTTCAGTCATACAGTAATAGTAGGGAGCCACTGAGCTTTTATTTGTAGGGAAAGTATTTATCTTTAACCTGGAGACTGCAGCCTCCCTATGTTAAATGCCAGTTGTTACGTTAATTGTAAAAGTAGAACTAGGGGAAGGTGGGACTGGATTGGCATGAGATCACAGGAAGGCTTTGTAGTGTTGCATAGTTAAAACTCATTCTTAATTCCATAATGATTCCTTTCTTATGAGAAGAGAAAACATTTAAAAAGCCAGTTATAGTGCTTTGTCTTCCCTGAAGCAGCCCAATCTTAATTAAGCTTGCTTCAGTTAATTAAAACCATTATTCAAATGTACTATCTTGCAATAAAGTTAAGAAACAGGAACATTTCACTCCCCTCTCCCCCTCTCCTCCCATTTTTATTGACATTAACTATGGTCCTGGGATTATGCTGCTCAGGTAATGGAGTGCTATACTCTGCTATTGTGAAATAAGCACTGTCAGATTCATTGGGGGTGTCCTAACGCTTAAAAAGCTATTTCTATATGATTTGAAATATATTGATGGTATCCAAAGTAAATATGTGGTTTACCCTGATTCCCACAGATTTGGAAAACCAGGTGAGCTGAAAGCTGCTTCCATTCTGATTGGACTGTCCACTTGAGAAACACCTGCTTTTCACATGAGGCTGGCGATTGCCATAATTTAATAAAAGGCTGGTGCCAAAGTGATGTCATCAGACTAAAGCAGCTGGATGGGTCTATGGGTATTGAGAATTTTGTGCAGATGACAAGTTTAGCACAGGAAAATGCACAATTTAAGACTACTCTGTAGCAATGGGAGATTTTACGCTATGGGAAAGAGAAGTGTATGCAGTAACCATTGGTATGAAATACCTATACAGGTTGCCGCCTCCTTCATGCCTTTGCATATTTTGCTGGATGCATATCATGGTTATGGCCACAAAACCTTCATTTTGTGTGCACTTTCATTGCTGAAGTCTCTGACATTTTGGCTGAAGATGAGCATAGGTACCTGCGAAATGTCTCAAACATTTCAAACATTTGGGAGAGACTTCAGATACAGATTATTCATTTGATATTCTTGTCTGCACTGGACTGAAGAGATTTTTAGTAACTGCGCCTCCTACAGCATGTAGCATGCTGTCAGCTTGCAACAAGGAATTCATAGTTATAAATTCTTTTATTCCATCAACACATCTAGACTTTGTGGCAATCTGGCCTGAAAGACACAGTCCTGATCTTCACTCTCTAAATAGCTTCTGTTTCTGAATCCCTTGAAACTCGTTGAAACCTGAAATTCATCCCTTCCATTTTTCACAGCCTCTTCTCTGTTACATGCTATTTTTCAATCACTGAAACTAAATACATGCAAATAGCAATGGGTTTGTTGTAGTACATCTCAAGAAATAGCTCTGTAACTGTATGTTCTAGGCCATGGACTTGCTGGTGATGGTTTTGTGAAACTTGAATGAATACATGTATTTAAATTCCAGAATGGCCTTTGCTTATGTCCGATTTATCAAAATGTATAAAAATTATTTTAAAAGCTGGGGAAAATTCTGGTATTTAGGCTGCATGGGTGCTAGATATTACACAGTAGTTAAATTTTAACCACTCCCAGCTTCCTCCCCACCCATAAAAAAAAGACAATCACAGTCACAGAAACTAAGTGTGTGAATGCTTTTCTTGTTAGAAAAATATAAAGCCTGTAGACCATTCCAAATAGGCCAGAAAAGGCTTCTACACCATTCCATAGCTTCACCATTTTCTTCTTCTCTGCCCTAGGCTTGTATTTCTGTTCAGACCTCTCTCCCTCATTGCACTAGAGACATTAGTTACATCCGCTAGGAAGGTAAGACATCCATCATTACTACAGCTCACAATACCACAGAGTTTAGAGAAAACTTTTTGCTTTTATATTGTTTTAGAAAAAATCATTTACACTACTACTCTGATACAAAAAGGAATAATCAGTAGAAACCTAGTAGAGGTAGCAGTACATGGTAGTTTCACTGCATGCTTGCCAGTTATTAGTATTTGGTGCTGAGATCAGTTTTTGAGAAAATGGATTCTCATGCAGAGTAGCAGGACATGCACTTCTTCCTTTTCCGTGGTTACATTGATTAACTTCATTCGGTTCTATACACTATAAGACATAAGCTCACCTAAGCTGAAATCTGAACTGTACCCTGTTCAGAATGAAACCTGTCTTAAATATTCACTCAATGAACCATGATAAACTGCTGTTATATTGAGTTTTATCTTCTGATAAAGACAGAGCAGAATCACACTCAATATTTCAGGATACTTTGAAGAGGTCTCTTCAAATAAGGTTGCCTAATCAGGCCAATTCCTGTTCAAGGTTCACTTCTGGAGGAATTTTAAAAGATTTCTAATGATGCACAAGACTTAGAACATCCATTAGGATTTCCATAACCTGGTCCAGATACACAGTGCTAGCTGACTTTAACAAGTGGGTGCTACCGGCCAAATCCTAGCCTGGGTAACCTGTTAACACCAGGGCAGGCAGCAGCATGGGATGACAATCAGTTTCCATGGAACTGCTATGTCCCAACCCTGTGCAAGTGACTGAGAGAACAGGACCTGGGCTTCAGCCCCCAACATCCACTGATGTAGCTATGTCAGATATACAGCGGCTGCAGTATACTTCCTTCCTGGAGCACTGGGGAGATTGGGAAGGAAATTGTGATTCCTTGAGTCAAAACCTCCTTCTGAGATGTTCTGGGGACAGTGCAATAGTGAGCTGCCCTTACAATGGGTAGATTGTAATGTCATGGTCTAACCATTAAATATTAATTCTATTCTGTGAGTTGGTTACAATTTGCATATGTCAGTACTCACCACTGGGGGGTGGGCAGATGAGCTACACAAATGACAGAGGTTGCAAGCTATGTGGTTATATGATTTTTTTGGTTGATTGGCAGTTTCCTTCAATTTTCAGGTCTTCATGTACTCTGGTCTGATTCACTTACTTTTAGTTTTATTTCCAGATTGCCTGTATGAAGACACCTTCTCCTTTTATTGGCCCTACACAATATATCTTAAGGAATTTTCTAAAATTATCCAATTTATTCCTCTCCAAGGTATTTTAATAACCACTTCCAGTTAAAATGAGTAAATAAGATCTGACTTTCAGTTGTCACTTCAGAGATCTGGACAAATCTTTTAAGGTCTTTGTTATCCAGTCTACGCCAGTGCAGTTCAAATCAGCATAGCAACATATTAAACTTCCCATAATATCCAGATCCTGCATTTTTCAAAAGTTTCTAGTATTTTCAGTTTTTGGTTTTACCTGGTGACAGAACAGATTCTTGTGATTCACTTCTTCTCTTTGCTATTGCAGAACTGGTTTCCCTGCCCCTCCCCATCCCCAGTACATGTAAGTTTTTATGAAAGTTCCTGGATAATGTTTAACCCAAACATACTTCCTGTTTTGTCCTTGAAAAGAGAAACTGAAAACATTTCTTCTATATAGGGGCTCCTTAACAGGCCATGTGATTTTTATTTTACTTCAATTAAAGTACCTAAGATAGATAAATTTACTCTTCCACCAGTTGCAGAATATATTCTACCACAGCAGATCATGGTTTCATAGTGTCAGGGATAGGATGTAGGTGGCAAGGCCTAGTGGTTAGCATAGGACAGGGGAACTAGGGTCTCCACACCAACCAGGAGTCAGAACCAGAAGGTCAAGAGCAGAGGTCAGGAACCATGTGTCAAATACTAGGAAACAGAGGTCAGGAGCAGGAGAAAGGAGCAGGTAGCTGTGGGTGAACAATCCAAATCAAGATGGAGCCAGCAATATAGACAACTTCTTGTTCCTCCCTCTGGCATCAGTAGGGGGAGTGGGGCAATTGAGAGCTCTAGTTTTCCATCAATCAGGGCCCAGGGGTGGACCCTCCTATCTGAGCTGGGTTTCAAGGAGTCTTAGTTCTAGCTGACCAATAAACCATTGGATAGACAGCTGGAGTGTGACAAAGCTCCAGGAATCCTGAGAACCTGGAATTGAGACCTGTGTGTCATGACTCATGGATTCTAAGGCCAGAAGGAACCACAATGATCATCTAGTCTGACATCCTGTATAACACAGGCCATAGAGTAATTTTTAGAGCATGGCTTTTAGAAAAACATCCAATCTTGATTTAAAAATGGTCAGTGATGGAGAATCCACCATGACCCTTGGTAAGTTGTTTCAATGGTTAATTACTCTCACTGTTAAAATTTTATGTCTTATTTCTGGTTTGAATTTGTCTAGCTTTAACTTCCAGCCATTGGATCATATTAAATATTTCTCTGCTAAATTGTAGAGCCCATTATTAAACATTTGTTCCTCGAGCCTGAAGGAACAGAGAGTTGTCCCTACAACTGCGCTCCAACCTGCTTTGGACTGTTCATTCCGTACTTAGTGACTATAATCAAGTCACTCCTTAACTGTCTCCTTGTTAAGCTAAATCAATAGATATAAGGAGCTCAGTCATTACAAGGCATGTTTTCTAATTCTTTAATCATTCTCATGGATCCTCTCTGAACATTCTCCAAATTATCAACATCCTTCTTGAATTGTGGGCATCAGAACTGGACACAGTATTACAGCAGCAGTCACACCAATGCCAAATTCATAGGTAAAATAACCTCTCTGCTCCTACTCAAGATTCTTGTTTATGGATCCTAGGATTGCATCAGCCCTTTGGCCATAGTATCATACTTGGAGCTCATGTTCAGCTGATTATCCACCACAACCCAAATCTCTTTGAGAGTCTCTGCTCCCAAGACAGAGACCCTGTAGCAGGATCAGCAGCCACATGAGCACTCCCTCCCGGCCAGGGATCATGCTGTAGCACTCTATCCCTGTTTTCTCCTTCACAAGGTTCCTGAAATAAATTCAAGACAGTCCAAAGGAAATTAAAACATTCCCCACTGGTGGTCAAATGTATTCTCTCAAATATACACTGGTCCTCCAGGTCCCAACCCAAGTTCACTGTCTCTCTTCCACCAGAGGGTTTCCAGCCCCCTTTCCCAGATATGGGCAGAGCTGAAAGTCCAAAATGGCCACTGCTTCTCAGGCTTCTGTTTCCCACACATCCCTCAGTTTACTGCAGCCACCTGCTGCCCTTTATAGGGAATTTCCTAATCCCACTCAGGTGGGGCTCATCCAGTAATCACGATTGTTTTAGCCACAGACTCTCCAGTCCATGGGGCAAACCACCCTGTTACAATCCCCCATTGCATAAGTGGGCCTACATTCTTTGTTCCTAGATGTATACATTTATATTGAGCCATATTAAAACACATATTGTTAGCTTGCACCCAGGTTGTAATCTCACCAAAAAAAGATACCAAATTAGTTGGGTAAGATCTATTTTCCATAAACCCATTTGATTGGCATTAATTATATTACAATCCTTTAATTCTTTATTAATCCAGTCCCATACCAGCAGCTCCATTATCTTGGCCAGGATCAATTCAGACTGATAGGCCTAGAATTACTTGGGTCATCATGTTAAACCTTTTAAAACATTTGTTCAAAGAATTACACTTTCCTGATTTAAATCTGGGTAATTCTAACCTTCTGTCTTAGATCTCTAGAGTTTGAAAGATTTGCAGGATAATAAAAGACTCTCTAGAGCAAACAGCTACTTGTAAACCTTAGATTCTGTCTTAGGTTCAAATGTGGCCTTTTCTCTGACACACCAAGTTTACATATAACAACTGTGATACTCTTCATCAGAAAATTTGATTTACTGACAGAGAATCAGTATAATTTATTCCTTCCTTTATTCTATGGCCTTATAAGGGTTTGTCTAGCTCTGTTGGGCCATTCTGGCAACATAGACTATCTGGAGCATAGAGTAGTATAAATAATGCACACAGGGTGAGGGAGTAGGAGAATGAAGCTGACTGTAATCAATTGAATAAAATAGCACAAGCAGTTCCATTAAAAATCAAACAAACAAAGTGGAACCTCTCTCTCTATTTTTTTTACAATGTATCAGATTAAGGTTTATAGTTTTGGATAAATTCTAGTTTGGGTATTTTGCTTTCTAAAATGCATTCTCTGGTGATTGGTAATTACAGTTCTGGTAGATGCTATGTCAGCTGGAAATTCTTGGGTTTGTCGAGTTTGAAAGGTAGTTTACTCCAGCTGCATATTAACATATGATCTCCCATTAAATTATATCAAAAAGCATAAACACTGATCAAAAACAGCTGCCAACACTTAAAAGGGCCTATCATTCTGGTTTCATTTTGGATTCAGTGTAATAACAGTAATCAAAATGAATTTGTATGGCATTCATCATCTCTTTACATAGGTGCTGTATTGTAATTTAGTGTTAATTAATGGAGATGTTGTTATAGAAGCTCCATAATGCACTGTGATTCTACAGATTGAGAGCAGCATTGGGATGTTGGTCTTATGAGCTGGATGCTTATTGCTGTCGCTGTTGTAATGTAAATGCCTAAGGGCCATAAAGAAATTAGGACTGTACATGAATATGAATAACAAATGACACAAATATCATGGTATTCAGAACTCCGCTGTGGAATCTGAGTATCCTGGCTGAATGGCTGAGATGTATTTGTTATTCCAGGAAAGCAGACTGGTAGACTGGGCTGATGTGGGGTGATCAGCTAGAAGAGAGGGAAAATATATGAAGATTAGAGAAAGGAATTCAGCTGGGTGTGCCCGGAGTACAAAATTCACTTTTGGATTTAAATAGGTCTAAAGTTTGGAATATCTGAATGCATACAAAGAACAGGCCTGAACATACTGCAGACTGCTGCACTCCATTGGCATGTACAGGTGACTGAATAGTACTGCTTATGCAAAGAGAGCTATACAAAACCAAAACCTGGCTAATTTAGCTATTGTAATGGATATTTTTCTTTGGGATTGTTTGAGTCTTCTTGGCCTTGGGCAGCTGCTGAGAGCAGAGAAGACAGATTTTAGGAGAGGGAGCAAATAAAAGGAAGATTGAGACATAGGGTAATGGGGGTCAGGGGAGATAAAGCATTGCAGTGTGCTTGTTAGGGAGAGAGTAATGTGCTGCCACCCAGTGGCTATACACATCTATGAACTAAGTTTGATGTAGTCAATGGAAATTAACATTTCCCAAACTGTTGGGTTTGATTAACATTCATTAAAGACCCAGGGCCGGTGCAACCACTTAGGCAAACTAGGCGAGCACCTAAAAGCCCGCTCAGGCGAGGAGGTGGAGTGGAGGTGAGCTTGGGCGTGGGGAGGGCCGCCCGCAGTAATGGGGGAAGGGGAGCGCACAGGGGAACCGCTTCCCACCCCAGATCACCTCCACTCTGCCTCCTCCACTGAGCACATGGCCTCCGCTCTAATCAGGGCCAGCGCTACCATTTAGGCAGCCTAGGCAATCGCCTAGGGTGCCAGAATAATTGGTGGGCGCCGTTTTGCCGGAGGGGGCAGCAGGCGGCTCCGGTGGAGCTGCCGCAGTGGTGCCTGCGGAGGGTCCGGTGCTCCGCGGCTCCGGTGGAGCTGCCGCAGTCGTGCCTGCGGACAGTCGGCTCCTCGCACGGCTCCGGTGGACCGCCCGCAGGCACGACTGCGGCAGCTCCACCGGAGCCGCAGAGCACCGGACCCTCCGCAGGCACCACTGCGACAGCTCCACCGGAGCCGCGGGACCAGCGCGCAGGGTGGCAAAATTGCCTTGTGCCTAGGGCGCTCAAACCCCTAGCGCCGGTCCTGGCTCTAATATCCCTCCAATCCGCTCCGCAAGCCTGAGAGAGGAGGAGAATTAGATCAATGCCGGCTTGCTCAGCAGAGGAGGCGGAGCTGAGGTGAGATGAGGCGGGCTCCCCAGACGTGGTTAGCTGCCGCAGACGGGGGGCTCCCAGGGTGGGGTTAGCTTCCACGGGCGGGGAGTCTCCCCAGGAAGGGTTAGCTGCCACAGGGAGGCTCAGTGGGTGGGGTTAGCTGCCGTAGAGGGGGGCTTCCTGGATGGAGTTAGCTGCAGAGGAGAGTAGCTGCTGCAGGGGGGGAGGGGGCTCCCCGGGCAGAGGAGTCTCCTCTTGTGTGGGGGGGCTGGTGGGCATGGTTAGCTGTCATGGGGGGACACGGGTAGGTGGGTTGGGGGGTGGCGCAAAGTGGAAGTTTCGCCTAGGGCGTGAAACTTCCTTGCACCAGCCCTGCCCATGCTGCATTATTTATTTTCCTTTTTAGCTTCATTAAATTAATAATGCTTTTACAATCATGCTATTTCCAAGTCCAAATAATAAAATAGATCTGTGTCTGATTTCTCCCTTTCCCCCTACAAAATCTAGATCTGAAAATGAATGTCAAATGCACCCAGATTGATCTCTAGCAGAGACCAGAAACAGGTATCAGAAGCCAGTCCAATATTGGCAATGGACCCACCTCTGGTTACTAGTCTGTTCAGGATCCAGTATCCAGATTTCTGAAACACAGTGCTATAGCAGCAAAGAGTCCTGTGGCACCTTATAGACTAATAGAAGTTTTGGAGCATGAGTTTTCATGGGTGAATACCCACTTCGTCGGATGCATGTGCTATATTATCACTCAGTATGTCCCTCTACCTCTTTCACTCTGCATCATCTAAGACAGGTGTCCTGTGGAAATAACTGTATGTCATTGTGTATTTACAAACTGGTATACTGTACAAATATTTGGAAAGTTGGATAGTTTCTTGTCCCTACAATCAGATCAGCTGCTACAGGTGTGAAAAACTATACATATGGTCAGCACTATGTGCACGGTCATAAAAAGTAAGATTGAACTGAGTATAATTTTTAATTAATTCACTCACAGGGCTGTGCTAAGCTGGGCTTTCATGTTTTATGAAGTCTATTAAACCCTTGAGTTGGATTACAACCTTCTACTCAACTGAGGACTACATACTGTATATAACAGTTGTCATTATTTTGGTAGAAAGCGTTTTAATATGTCCAGAAATGTCAAAGCTGTATTTCAAATAATTTAAGAATGTAAAGTTCCATTTAAAAAAAATCTTGCAGTAGATTGCGTTGCAGATAAGCAGAAACATGTCTTTGAGTTGAATGTAGGGCTTCGCGTGAAGCCCAATAAAATAAAAGAAACTTAGCTGTGACCCAAGGATTGCTTGGTACCAACTGACAGAGCCATAGGTATGCTTACTTGTTACAGTTGTCTGCTGGAGGTGGTATCTAAACAGTAGTTTGTCAGAGTGTCACACAAAGTCTCTAATCAAAGCCTGTGTTATACTGGTTTTCATAATCATTGTGAATTTTTTGGGTTGTTTTTTTTTTTTTTTTTGCAATGTATACATACCAAAAAGAGCTACTGCAAATAGGATGTATTCTCAGCTTTTTGTCTGTCTGAACTGCACAGATGATGCCTTTGGGAAGTGGTCACAATTCTCCAGAAAGCTTTAATCTTCAAAGTTTAGGTATTTGGCTGTACTGTTAACTTACACAGTGATCAGACTAGGAGTTTATTACTAGTAACAGTTTAATATATGGACTGATAGATACCTATTTAGGTTGCTATTTCCTCAGACCACAAATGACTTGCTTTTGTGTTGAAATGCACTGTATGAAAAAATATGTTTATTAGATTTTTAAGATGCCACAAAGAGGTGGTATTTGAAAACATTAATGTTACACAAGAGCATACAGCTGGTTATATTAGTTGCTATCCAGCAGCTATTATGTTGTGATATGGCTAATGCATATATAGTATATTGCATGTGATAACAGTCACAACAACAGAGTAGAGGATTTGGTAGTCCCTTCTGGCTTAAACTCTGACCAAATATCATATGGTATTGTAATGTATATAATGGCACTTTGCTGTATCTATGATGCTTGGTATAAGGGGAAGAATTCAAAAGTCTAGTGAGATATATAAAGAACTACAGGACATAGTAATGTCATTATATTCAGTATAATATTGCCTGACATAACAAATCAGCTCCAACGTACAAATAAACCATTCTGCAGGTATCCTGTAACTAGGCGACAGTCCAGTTGACGCTGCTTGCTTTTGTTTTTGACTAGTCTCTCTTTGTTCATTTGGAATTTTCTCATAAAAATGACAGCTCTAGCATTCTTGAAACTGCCATTTTACTACATATTCCAACTCTTTTATTAAGTATCCAGCCTATTTCCCCCCTCCACCCAGGTAATTAGTGGTGTGGACTCATTATTAGTATACCATTTTTGTCCCTCTGAGGGTCTGTATCTTTGTTATTATAGTCCCTACATATTGATAGCTGAAATAAACAAGAGTCATTCACTGATGGCACATAAATATTACTCCTTTAAATTTTAAAACAATTGTTTTAGCATTTTTTTAATGATTCATTGACATGTATTATTAATACGCATACATTATTGAGCTGGCTCACTCATGCAGCTACAGTGTGGAGATGGACTTCTGATCTGTGGGGAGCTTCTTCTCCCATGTAAAATTATACTCTGCCAGCTGGCCAAGCAGCAATATTGTGTCAGCTGCAAGAGCTGATTTTCCTCCTCTAAGATGAAGGAGAGTTAGCAGGAGGCTGTGGGATGTGTGTGTTTATGTATACGTGATGTATACCTGGGGGATGGGAGCAGAACAAACCTTAATCTCTTGAAAGCAACCATCAAAAATTAAGTTAAAATAAGACTAGTCAGTGAGAGCAACTCATTGGTAATAGAAAGGAAGTAAAAGATTGTCCCCTTCATTTAAGTGTCTCTGCTTTGGCTTTGGCACCCACTCATTCTGTGTTCCCTCCTCCACCATGTAATTTTGTGTAACAAATCCTGCTCACTTTTTTCAAGTAACTGGACCCATTGAAAATTTCTTGGACAGGGACATTTTCTAATGTTTGTAAGAGGTCATACATACTATCATAAAAATAAAATAATAAATAGTATCTTCCTTGTGTAATTTCTCATAAGAACCATTTAAAGCTCTGAGAGTGAAATATATGTCACAGTTTAGAGCAACACACCTGTATTCCTCCTCTGTAGGGTCCAGTAAGGGCATCTAGGCTACCAGCTCCTCGGCCATCACCATTCTTAGGAAAGACATGTCTCTCCCTCCTGACTGGGTATTCCAGGCTACACCCTGATATTCCCAGCAAGCCAGACTGCCTATGCAGGCCAGTGTCTCTGCTTTATTTTTGTCTGTGTAATTGCCAGCAATTACAAGTTACTGCACAGCTTTTTATAAGCAAATATATTTATTCTTAAGATAAAAGCATTACAGAGAAAACATATAAAATTATAAATGGTCCTACATGTAGGCTAAAAACTTACCAGAGGTCACTTATCAGCCTTGTGGGGCCTCAACAGGACAAAATCCTTTCAAGCTTTCCAGGAAGGACTGGGGCCCCTCTTGGACAGAAGGTCCTGTCTGTTTGCTGGATCAGAAAGAAGGCCTAGAGTCAGTTTAAACACAGGCGATTTATCTAAAAGTCTTTTCTTTGTCTGTTGGACTCTGAAGAATCCAGTCTGAACTAGCATATGTGAGCCTCTGGAGACGTTAAAAACTGAGTGAATTTGCCTAATCATCTCCCACTGTTCTTATTTCCTAGAGGGCTCCATGTGTTCACCCTCCTACATGGAATTACGTATAATCCCTGGCCCACAATTATACATAAACTTTGTACAATAAGAACTCCCAAATATATTGCAGGTAATTACCATGTCTGTCACATCCTGGTACCAATGAACTTAATGGGAATCTTGCCATTAATTTCAATGGGGCCAGAATTTTATCTTATTGCAACAGCTATAGCAGTTGTCCTGGAATTTATAGATTAATAGATAAGGCTAGAAATGACCATTGTGATCTTCTCATCTGACCTCATATGTAACACAAGCCATGAAACTTTCCTGAAATAATACCTGTATGAACTGGAGTATATCTTTTAGAAAAAATATACAACCTTGATTTTCAAATGGCCAGTGAGGAAGAATCCACCAGAACCCTTGGTAAATTGTTCCATTGGTTAATCATTGTCACAGTTAAATGATTGTGCCTTATTGTCAGTCTGAGTTTATCTAGTTTCAGCTTCCAGCAATTGGATCATGTTATATGTCTGACAGAATGAAGAATCTATTTCAATGGTGAAAATCTGGAGTGACTTCACTGCAGTCACTCCAGATTTACATCTTGTAGATGAGAATAGAATCTGGCCTTAAATGGCCATGCCAAATTACTGTAGTGAAACAGACAGATGTTTTTGTTTATATTTTGAAATGTTCCCTAAGCATCATGTACACTTCTGATTATGGAAAGGGTTCTGTGATGATATGTTTTGCTGTATCTTCCAGACCTTAAATCAGAATATAAAGTGCAATAGAATAAGCCCATTTTGGTAATGCTTCTCTATGCGTCTAGTTGAATTGAAAGCAGCCAATATTGATTATAGGTGAAAGGCAATTAAAATAATGGGCCTGTACCTGGCAACCAGTGCCAAAAGTATTCTTGGCACTCATAACATTTACCACATAAGCAATGACTGTCAATTTTAATGAGCAAACATATTTTCCAGGAATAAGCATTTAATATTAATTTGGCTCTATTTTGCAGAACACATGCTTTATTAAATTTGTGTGTTAACACCGTAAAAGTGAGCAGACTATTTTTTTAAAGGAAAAAAAAGGAAAGAATAGCCAAGGCTTCTAATTACAGTTGGAAGTGATTCATAGTGTAAAAGAACCACGTGGCCAGTAAATTACAGTGAAACATGAGAGAAGAGTGGGTGGTTTAGGTTATCAGTATCAAAAAGTTATATAGACACTGATTTCTACAGAAGTCTTAGCTGTACTAAGCCAAGGCTGCCTTCTATTTTATATACTTAAGCTATTCCTGGCAAACATGAGCCTTTGTTTTTAGCTGAGCCTGCGCTAAGCACTGCTAATTCTGTGGAGAGTTGTGGCTCTGCTACTGCCCTGGGAGCAGAATGGGAAGAAGATAAAACTCAGAGTCACAATATGCCTCCTGGTTTCCCCTCAGCTCTAGTGGGGTGTATCCTGTGCCAGTCCTACATCTATCTTAGCCTATATCCAATGGTGTGCAATGCAGCTGCACTAGATAGTATGTTTGGAGGTAAAGCCAAGGTTCCATCTCTTCCCTACCTTTCCCCCACCCCTTCTGACCCACATGCATGGGGCAGGGGGACATAGTAGCTCCACAAAGGCTGATTTATCCAGTGTGGGAAGCCAGCCTGTCATAAATAGATAGTTAAGGGTTAATGCCTCTTTTATAGGTAAAGGGTTAAGAAGTTCACCTAGCCTAGCTGACACCTGACCAGAGGAACCAATGGGGGAACAAGATGTTTCAAAAGGAAGGAGGGAAGTTTCCTTTGTTTAGTCAATTTCAGTTTCAACCTGAGTGAAAAAGATCAAGGAACCAGCCTCTTATCAGAGTAGTAAGTTTTAGAAAGGAATAAATAGGTTTATGTTTATTTCTTTGTAACCTGTCTTGTGCAATTAGAAGAAGAATCAAATTGGGTATTTGGGTATTTTTTTGGTGTAACTAAGGTATTGCCCAGAGGAACATCCTCTGTGTTTGGAATCTGTTGTCTGTGAGAGTAGCTGGTATGCTAATCTCTCCCGGAGGGTTTTCTTTTACCTTTCTTTTCTTTAATTAAAAGCCTTCTTTTTAAAAACCTGATTGATTTTTCCTTGTTTTAAGGGGATTGGATCTGGACTCACCAGGAATTGGTGGGGGGAGAAAAGGGGAGATGGTTAAATTCTCCTTGTTTTAAGATCCAAGGGATTTGGATCAGTGTCCACCAGGGAATTGGTGGAGGAGTCTGTCAAGGCTACTTAGAGAAGGGAGTGTTTGGGGGTGGTGGCAGCCAGACAAGATCTAAGCTGTTAATTGAGCTTAGAGCTTCTCATGCAGGTCCCCCACATCTGTACCCTAAAGTTCAGAGTGGGGAAGGAACCTTGACACAGCCCAAGGAGAAAAGGAAGGGCCTCATGTCATACTATTCCACAGGAATAAAAATAGTGGGTGCACAGCACCCACCGGCAGCCCTGTGGATCAGCTCCTCCCCCTCCCTCCCAGTACCTCCCGCTCATCACAATCAGCTGTTCAAAGGCCTGCAGTAGGCTTTGGGGGAGGGTAGGAATTGGTGGAGGAAGGATAGGAAGAGGCAGGGCAGGGATGTGGGCATGGGCTAAGGGGTGGAGTGGGGATCAAGCACCACCTCCCTCAGGAACTGGGGAAGTTGGTGCCTCTCTGTGAGAGACTTTCTCCTTATTATTTGTACATTTTTTCACACTGAAATCAACTCAAGCAACTCCAAGAGCACTAGCTTCTGGAATAAAGAGGAATTGAGTAAAATTCCTAAGACTTTCTGTATCTTCCACGTAAAGAGAAGTACTCTGTATATTGGAAGATGTATCTTTCTCCTGTTTTGCAAAGATTTACATGCATAACTTCCTCACATTAGGATTAAAATTTACTTTTAAATCTGTATTGTTCTGGGAAATATTATCCTATAACATTCATTTTAATCTATTTATGCTTATTTTTAAGCACACTCCATTGTGATATTCAGAAAGAACAACAAGGTATCTTGTTAATAGTTATGAAACAGTCTCTTTAATAATTATTAGGGCTGTCAAGCAATTAAAAATTAATTGTGATTAATCATGATGTTAAAAAATAGAATACCATTTATTTTAAATATTTTGGGATGTTTGCTACATTTTCAAATATATTAATTTCAATTACAGCACAGAATACAAAGCGTAGAGTGCTCACTTTATATTTATTTTTTACAAATATTTGCACTGTAAAAAACAAAAAAAAATTTTTCAATTCACCTCATACAAGTATTGTAGTGCAATCTCTTTATCATAAAAATTGAACTTTCAAATGTGAAATTATGTAAAAAAACCCCTGCATTCAAAGATAAAACAGTGTAAAACTTTAGAGCCTACAAGTCTACTCAGTCCTGCTTCTTGGTCAGCCAATCACTCAGACAAACAAGGTTGGTTACAATTTGCAGGAATAATGCAGCCTGCTTCTTGTTTACAATGTCACCTGAAAGTGAGAACAGGCATTCACATGGCACTCTTGTAGCTGGTGTTGCACGATATTTACATGCCAGATGCGCTAAAGATTCATATGCCTCTTCATGCTTCAACCACCATTCCAGAGGACATGCGTCCATGCTGATGATGGGTTCTGCTTGATAAAGATCCAAAGCAGTGCAGACTGATGCATGTTCATTTTCATCATCTGAGTCAGATGCCACCAGCAAAAGGTTCATTTTCTTTTTTGGTGGTTTGGGTTCTGTAGTTTCTGCATCAGAGTGTTGCTCTTTAAAGACTTCTAAAACATACTCCACACCTCATCCCTCTCAGATTTTGGATGGCACTTCAGATTCGTAAACTTTGGACCGAGTCCTGTAGCTATTTTTAGCAATTTCACATTGGTATCTTCTTTGCTTTTTATCAAATCTGCTGTGAAAGTGTTCTTAAAGCTAACATATGCTGAGTTGTCATCCAAGACTGCTATAACATGAAATATATGCAGAATGCGTGTAAAACAAAGAAGGAGACTTATAATTCCCCCTTCAAGGAGTACAATCACAAATTTAATTAACACTTTTTTTTTAAAATGAGCATCATCAGCATAGAAGCATGTCCTCTGCAATGGTGGCCAAAGCATGAAGGGGCATATGAATGTTTATCATATCTGGCATGTAAATACCTTGCAACATCAGCTACAAAAGTGTCATGTGAAGTCCTGTTCTCACTTTCAGGTGACATTGTAAACAAGAAGCAGGCAGCATTATTCCTGCAAATTGTAACCAACTTTGTTTGTCTGAGTGATTGGCTGACCAAGAAGTAGGACTGAGTAGACCTGTAGGCTCTAAAGTTTTACACTGTTTTATTTTTGAGTGCAGTTATGCAACCAAAAAAAATCTGCATTTGTTAGTTGTACTTTCACGATAAATAGATTGCACTTCAATATTTGTATAAATTGAAAAAATACTACTTTTTTATTTATCATTTTTACAGTGCATATATTTATGATCAAAAATAATATGAAGTGAGCACTGTGCACTTTGTATTCTGTATTGTAACTGAAATCAATATTGAAAATGTAGAAAAATGTCAACAATATTTAACACATTTCATTTGATATTCTATTGTTCTAAGTGTGAATAACTATGATTAATTTTTTTAATCCTGATTAATGTTTTTGAGTTAATCATGTGAGTTAACTGTGATTGACAGCCCTAATAATTATATTTCAAAGGGTCTGGAGTTTGAGTGGGCAAAATATTTAAACCTGAGTCTGAGAAATCGAGCTGGAAATTTCATGAGTACCGGCTTTCTTTTGAGATTTCTACCATTTCAGCTTCTTATCCCAGTTAGAAACTGAAGGGATAAACAGTTCCATACCTTAGGAAAGTTTTGTTCTAATGATGATTCAAAGAGTGTTGGAGAGTGAGATGGGCAGGTAATTTAAACTGTTTTGTCTGTAAGCAGAGTCAGGATGAGCTCTACCCTGACATCTGGTGGTGAATTATGGGAAGTGCGGAAAGAATGTCAGGAATGTGAAAGCTCAAATATTTGCATGGGCACGCCCAGCAAGGCAGCCTGGGATGGTTATTTTGACAGCTGGGATCCCCAACTTCTTTGTTATTGGGGCAAGAGGAAAGGAAAAGTGCTGTCACCCTAATTATGTGAATGAGGAACTATTAGACTGCTTTATGATAGAAATGACTCAACCTAAATTAAGTAGCACTTGCTAGACAAGGGACATGGGTTCCAAAAACCCAATGAATTAAGAGAGGATGGGGACTGGTGTGTGTACCTGATGGTATGGGTCCCTTTTGAGGGCCTGGAACACCAAGTGCACATTCTCCACTGTTAAAGAGTAGAGCTAATTTTGATTCCATTAGGAGTCCATCTAGAGACTGCTGAGCTGAATTCATATTGAGCCAATGATGCACCAGCACCAGGGCTCCCCTACTAAGAGCTGAAATCACTGAAAGAGCTGAGCTGAGAATCACTGAGTGCTGTGTTAACCAGTGGGGAAACCTGAAGACCTACCACTAAGTGGCTGGCAGAGTGGAGCAATTTGCAGTGTGTTGGAACAGCCCATGGAACAGTGAGCAGAGTGAAGTGGTTTGCAGGGACAGCTGGAGGAGCAGCACAGCTGGTTGTGGTGAAGGCTGCAGCAGAACTCCACGGAGAGGCAGAGCAGTTGGCCCTGGCCCACGTAAGGTGCCCCTTTACACCCTGTGTGGACTCTCTCCCCCACACCTCAGTTCCATCCACGCTGGGGGGGGGGGTAAAACTCTGCAATTCAACTCTTGAATTCTGAGGTGGCACTGAACAGAGACTTTTGGGTTGTTGGACTTTGGGGTGATTGGACTTAAGACCCTAAGGGGGAAAGGACATTGCCAAATGTACTTGGAGGTGGGCTTTTGTTTATGGTTTTGTATAATCCTATTTGTGGTGTTTCTCCAATGGGATGCCACATTGTTTCCTTCCTTTATTAAAGGATTTTGCTACACTCAGACTCCGTGCTTGCAAGAGGGGAAGTATTGCCTCCTAGAGGCTCCCAGGGGGGTGTGGTATGTAAGTGTCCCAGGTCACTGGGTGGGGGCTCGAGTCGCTTATGCATTGTGTTATTGAACAGAACCCTTGGATACTGAACCCGGCCCTTGTTGCTGCCAACTCAGAGGGGCAGAAGGGTTACATGTCTAATCCAAATTCTCATCTACACAATCACTGTCAGCAGCATGTAGGTTATGTGTAACTACATGCCACAGTGAACAGTTGGCTGTGTCCACACTGTAGTGTATAACTACATGTGTTAGTGAAAGACTCTGGCAGGGGAGGCAGTGGGGGAAGGCTTCACCCATGGGGAGCTAGCAGAGGTTTTCCTTGCTGCCTTCCTGATGCAGAAGCCTTTCCCCACTGCCAGAGTCTCTCCTTGGAGCAGGGAGTTGCTGGAGTCTTTCCCTGTTGCCTCCCCTCTGCCAAACCCTTTTCCCACTGATGAAGCCTTTCCCTGTGGTGGGGAAAGACTACAGTAGTGGAGAGGCAGCAGGACACTTTATTGCTAAAAACAGCAGTGTAGTTAGGGGATTCACAGCTTGGGCTGTAGAGAGCTGTGTAGGGCACATACCCAAGTATACGCCTACAGGTTTCAGGCCTGTCTTTACAATGCTGACAAGTGCAAAGTAAAGCACACTGGAAAAAATAAGCCCAGCCATATGTACAAAATGATGGAGTCTAAATTATCTGTTACCATCAAGAAAGATGTTGGAGTCATTGTGGATAGTTGTCTGAAAATGTATGCTCAATGTGCAGCACCAGTCAGAAAAAGCTAACTGAATGTTAGGAACCATTAGGAAAGGGATAGATAATAAAATATCATAATGCCACTATATACATCTGTGGTGCATTCACACCTTGAATACTGTGTGCAGTACTGGCCACCCCATCTCAAAAACAATACATTAGAATTTGAAAAAATGCTGAGAAGGGGAACAAAATTGATTAGGGGTATGGAACAGCTTCCATATGAGGAGAGATTAGAAAGACTAGGACTACACAGCTTAAAAAAAAGAGATGACTAAGAGGGGGATATGATAAAGGCCTATAAAATCGTGATTGGTTTGGAGAAAGTGAATATGGCAGTGTTATTTACCATTTCACATAACACAAGAATTAGGGGCCACCTGATGAAATTAATAGGCAGCAGGTTTAAAACAAAAGAAGTACTTCTTCATACAATGCACAGTCAACCTGTGGAACTCATTGCCAAGAGAAGTTGTGAAGGCCAAAAGGATAACTGGGTTCAAAAATGAATTAGATAAATTCGAGGAGGATAGGTCCATCAATGGCTATTAGCCAAAATGGTCTGTGATGTAACCCCGTGTTCTGTGTGTCCCTAAAGCTCTGACTTCTGGAAACTGGGACTGAACAGGGGATGGATCACTTAATTGCCCTGTTCTGTTCATTCCCTATGAAGCATCTGGAACTGGCTATTGTTAGAAGACAGGATACTGGGCCAGACGAACCATTGGTCTAACCCAATATGGCTGTTTTTACGGTCTTACTATATACTCACCTAAGCTGTGCCTCACCATCTACATTGCTATTTATACTCATGGGTGCTGGAACAATTTCTGTAGTGGGGGTGCTGAGAGCCATTGAACCAAACTGTTAAACCCTGTATATAATGGAAACCACTTCAAGCCAGGGGGTGCAGCAGCACCGTCCATACCCTTAATTCCAGGACCTATGTTTATATCCATGCTAGGGGGGCTAGTCATGTACATACTCTACACACAGCCATAAAAAGTGTGCAGTGTAGATGTATTTATAGAGGCACTTCCATGCCTTCTTCCACATAGCCCTTTATGCATAGTAAAACCTCCCTGATTTCATCTGCAAGCCCCCTACACTGTCCACATGTTAGTTCTTCTTAAAGAGCTACATCTGTGGTGCTGCCTATACTGAATCTAGCTGAAAAACATAAAATCCCCATTTTCTGCTTCCTTCCCATAACTTCTATTTGCCTACCTCTCCTTAGACTTTGAGCTCCTCAGGGTAGAAATCATCCCTTTTTGAATGTCTGGAAGATGCCTAGCACAATGTGGGCCCACTATAAATAAATATTAAATGATAATATTTTGGGGTTACTCTCAAGAGCATAGGTCCCCAGCGAGGACTGTTTGGGGCGGGGGTGGGGGTGGGGAAAGAGACACTGGGGCTGGGGCAGTTCCCACAGGAGGTGGGGAGGGAGCGCCACCCAGCTATAATCCTGGCCTCTTGCCCCCGTCCATGTGCTCCCCCCAGAGCCACAGCCCCTCTCCCAGCCCTGGCTGGGGAGGGGAGGCGCATGCACAGAGAAGGACAAGGGGGGGCATGATCCTGAAATGTTTGGGGACCACTGCTAAAGAGCATCCATGTTACCATTGAAAGTATCTTTCTGAACTGACTTCTAAGAATTGAATTCATTGACAATGTCACTCAGTTATGGATGCCTATATATCCGGGGATGCCTGTGCAAATTTATACAAACTATCCCCCCATAAATCATTCTGAGGGTTTCCAGAGCAAAACAAATGACAGAGATTCTTCCTTTAAATCTCACTCTGAAATGTTAATATTTCTCATTCATACTTCATTTATTTATTTGAAAAGCACTTCCAAAAGAGACAACAAAATGAAGTGAGTTCCTGCCCACAAAAGCCTATACTCTAAAAGAAAGACAGAAAAGACAGAGACAGTTTATTCTGAACTCTCAATTTTTTGAAGTCATAAATGTTGACAAGAAGATTGTCTGGAGTAACATCTTGGCAAGTGTTTAAGTAATCCCACTTAAGGCTTTATTTCTGAGTGTAAAAATCTATTTGGTGTAAGAGTTAGATGGAGTGAGACTATTCATTCTTGAACTAGAACTGACTTGAGACATTATATATTATTAAAAATAAAATGACTGAGCATAAGGAAAGACCTTTCATATAAAACAAACATTTCCATTCAAAATACTACTAGTTCCCACAGCCTAGACACACTTGAATTACAGCTCTAAATGATAGGTACTAATGGACTAAATTCATCCTTGGGGTAACTCCATTGACCTCAGTGGAGTTACAGAAGGGATGTATTTGGCTCAATACGTTTAGCAGGTATGTTTTAGTTCGGTACCAAAGAATTTAAGGAGAAAATAATCGGTCTCATAGTACTATGATGAAAAGCAAAAGGAATTTTGTAATGAATCTTGACATAAATATTTCCAGCCTTATTAATAAAATATTTTGAGCTGTTTTCCTCTGCTGTGCTATTTAAACTCTTTTTAAGCAACACTTTTGTGGGACTCTGAAGTACAAATTATTGAATTATAAGATGTTTGACAGATAGAGGAGTGTGAAAGGAAACTAAGCATACCAAATGAGAGGACCTAGAATTCAATTATAAATACCATCAGTGACCTTATAGTCACAATTTAATATCAGATGAGATTGATTTTAAAATAAAATATCTTTGATTTCACACAAAGATTTGGATTCCAATATTTGTTTGAGGCACCTTAAATTGTACATGGTTTTATAAGGTATGGGTGGTTCCACTCCGCTAGAGCTGTGAGTGTTTGTTTTATTGCTTTAAGTTCCATTCGGAAAGGTACTTAAGCACATACTTAACTTTAAGTGCTTGGATTAAGTACCTTTCTGAACTGCAGTATTGCCAACGCTCATAACTTTATCATGAATCTTGTGACATTTGGTGCATTCTTAAAGCGCCATTTCCTGGTTCCATTTGATTACATAAAAATCTTAGTTTTCTAGCCCTCATGGTTACAGAGAACAAGCTTGGAAATGTGCCCAGAATGCACCCTAAAAAGGCTCAAAAACCATAAGACAAACTCCCATTCTTTTTAAGCTTATGATTTCTAAGACAATGTCATCATTTTTTTGATGCCTGACTCATGATTCTTGCACACTTGGATTTGACAATACTGGAATCGAGGCCTTATTATGTAGATGCATCTTACTGCCTTGTATACAAGCAGCCATAACACCTTGTGATGTGCTTCTGTTATAACTCATAAGTGGAGTTGGGACAGGACTTGTAAGACTGAGTCAGGTGTTACAGGAAATGGTGCTGATGATTCATCAGATGACACATTTCCATATGAGAGGGTAATGAACTAACGCTCCAGCTTGATATTAGGGAAAATCTTTAATGGTTTGAAGATGAGCTCTAAACTGAGGTTTTAACCACTTCTAATCCTTCATGCCATTTTACAAAGATGAGGAAATTCCATGCAAAAAACCTACTGCCATTATAGCTGAGATGCAAGCCACTCAAAAGGCAAGGCGGGTGAGGTAGTATCTTTTATTGGACCAGCTGCTGTTGGTGAAAGTTGGTCCAACAAGAGATATTACCTCACCCACCTTGTCTCTAATATCCTGGGAGTGACATGGCTGCAACTACCACTGTAGAAGCCACTCCGAAAAAACCCAATCACACACCCAACTGTCATTCAGCTCCCATTTTTCTTATTCCTCAAAACGTTGTATCATTTTATGTTATTTCGTAAATACTATAACACAATTTGGCATTATTTTACCTTGTATACATAACACATATACTATGCTGTGTTACCATATGATACAAATTATGCATCTAACCTGGTGACATGACAATTATGTTGAAAATAATTGTATTAGAATTTTAGAGAATTTCACTCTTGCTCCTATTATTGTGTTCAGTTTTTCACATTTACCTTCAAAGCATTGTATTGAGGAGAGCAAACATCACATGACCTGCTACAGAGCCTCCATAACTTTAGCCCAGGGAATGTGAGTTGAAAGCTTGGGAGGAGCGGGGGCGCTGGGACAGAGTTTAATGTAGTGTTTGGCCATGTAACGGACTTCTCTACCCACTGCTGTAGTACCTCCTTATGGTCACACCTGGGGATTAGTTCATGGTGATGACCTCTCCTTTGGTGTCTCA
Organism: Gopherus flavomarginatus; assembly: GCF_025201925.1. NCBI lineage: Eukaryota > Metazoa > Chordata > Testudines > Testudinidae > Gopherus > Gopherus flavomarginatus. Next base: position 253,591,888 of record NC_066618.1, on the reverse strand, counting down.
CCTCATGGTCTCTCTTTCTGGAGTCTGGTTACTCCCTCTTCATCAAACAGCGTGCAGCCTCTTCATGGCTTGTCTCTCCAGCCAGGTCACTGTAGTCCTCCCCTTCTGGGATATCAAAGTGCCACATGCTTGATCTGTCTCAGGAAGTTTTCCATTCCATTGCCCACATTGTGACACTTCCCTAGTGGCTCGTAGGGGAACCTGGGCCTACTCACTGTTCTGGTTCCCAGCCCAGTGACCCTACAATCAGTGGCCAAGGTCTGCACTGTCCCAAACTTTGCTATTGTTTCCCATGACTGCTTCCTACTTTGCCTTAATCAGGCTCCTTTTTCACCATCCACTGGATATGCCCTTTCCTCAGGGCCAGGACCTCAGGGCTTCTATTCTACCCCTGGTTTCCCCCTTACCTTCTCTAAATCCAGAGATTGACTGCAGGCCTTCACACTGCAGCCCCCTTTTTACTTTCTATTTCCTGGGTTCATAGAAGCTTAGCCTGCCCCTTACCTAGCTGGGCTTCATCAGTTAAAAGCTTAACAGCCCTGATTCTCTTCCAGGTGAAGCCTGTCATGAGTTAACTGGCCCTTTCTCTATACTCAAGCCTTGTGTAGGGTAGGCACCCCATCACAGGGCGGCAAAAAAGCAACCCCACACATCATTTTGGTCTCAATCATGAACACAATAGTCAGAGAGAATCAGCAGGTCAGCCTTCATTTTATGCAAAAGGTTACACATTCTATGTAGTTTCTGGAACCCCTTTCTCCCTCACCAAGCTAATCCTGGAGTGCACTGAAACTCAGCTCAGTGTCAGTGGTTTGTTGTGGATCTGGGTCTACATGTCTGTTCTGAAGTGACCTATTTTTCACATAAGCCTTCCTGGGTCAATAATTTGTCAACAAATCAAATGCTACTTTTGTATCAAACAAGACCGCAGGGTACTGTGATCTACTGGTCTGCGTAGCAATCTGCATGGAACTTGGAGGGAGGAGCCCAGGATGTAGCTGGGAGGCAGTTGGAGGAGGTATCAGGAGCCTCTGTATCCCTGTAAATAGTTCTCTTTCAAAGAGCCAGTTTAGTTTAGAAACAAGTAGTCGTTTCATGGCATTGTCCAGCATGGTTTAGTGAGACCCACAGAAAGGAGAAGACTAGGATTAACAGGAAAAGAAAGCAGCAACTAAAAACAGAGCAAACAGGCAGCATGGAGAGACTCAAATCACTGGAAATGCTGAATTTCCAGACAAAAATCCTTGTGCGAGCATGGAAACAGTGAATGAAGAATTGAGTCTATACACAGAACTGACCATAGGGTATAAAGAGAAAAAATTAAAGCTTTTTTACCATCTTATTGCTGGGAAAGAAGAAGTGAGTAAGATACTGTTGCCAGGAATAATGCTTGCAACATTAGAAAAGCTGATAAAGATGTGTGATCAGTACTCTGACCCCAGACAGAATGAGGCTGTAGAGAGATACTGCTTCTTGTTTTCAGGCAAAAATACAGAAGAGGAAATGGAGACTTATGTTACCCAACTAAGAACTCTGGCATAGAGCTAGGTGAAAATGTTTAGACAAATATTTTATTCACTGAAAAATGCAGTTACTTGCACATTCATGTCAAGTTCACTGTATAGTTTAGACTAGACTGAAAAAAATTGATACATTTTGATAATTTCATTTAAACTTTCAAGCATTTTGACAAAAGCAAGCAAAAAGATTAACAAAATGGCCAGAGGAGGATGTGCTTCCCTTATAACATTTAGCCAGGGGTTAGAGTACTCATCTGGGATGTGGGAGACCCTAGTTTCATTCCCCCTATCCTATCTCACGTGGAGAAGGGATGGGAACGGGGATCATCTACATTACCCTACTAGTAAGACCCTCTGTTTTCAGCTTTTACCAATTTTTACCAATTCCCAGATTTTACAAAAGCTATTTGGTTTATACCAATTTTTACCTGAACTTTGGACCTCTCTAGTACAGGAGAATACTTATTATGTTAAATGAAAACCCAATACATTAATTAGGTAGATAAGTTTATGTTAATAATAAATTAGTCTAAGTGTAAATGCAAAGATGTGTGTTAAGTAAGGCAATATAGCAGAAGATACATGTGCATATGTACACACTGTTAATGTACAGTTTATGAAACAAACTGCAGTATTAAAAAAAGTCTTACATGTCTCTTTTGTAGTTTTTTCCCCCTGTTCTCCATTCCACAGTATTAACTCTGATATTTATCCAGAAAACTGATTTTTTCCCACCAATTTTCACCAGTTTCCCCCCCTCCCCACACACACAGACATTTCTGTAATATACAGCTTTAATTTCCCAGGGAATTTTAGACAAAATAAAAACTGAAGAGCTTTGGCTAGGGATGCTGTGTTATGGGGCTTTCTCAATCTTTCTTCTTTAAGTGGTTCCACTTTGTATAAATAATTAGTCACTAGAGTATAGACTTGAGTCTCCCACGTCCTGGATTAGCACCTAGCTAACTTGCTAGCAAACTGAAAAATCCATTATTTGCTCAGATCTACTCTGGCATCCATATGTAACTTCGGAGACAGTCAAAATTCCCTGGTTTGTGGAAAACATGATTCCAGCTTACAGGAGATTGTTGAGATGAACAGATCTAACCCTAGAGAAATGTATCCAAATAGACTCAGCAGTTGAACTATCCAGGGAAAGGTTCAAAAGAATTGCAGCCTATAATGGAGAACAAATACACAGATTCAAGCTAAAGGAATCCAGGAAGCAGGACAGAGAGACTAACCAACAATGCATTCATTATGGTCTAATGTATCTACAGGGGACGGCAAACTAGAAGGCAGAAAGAAAAGTACCCAGCCTATGAGCAATAGCACAAGATGTGTGGGAAATGGAACCACTTTACATCCCCATGTTGCAGATACCCCAGAAAGAAAAAAAATTAGCAATATAGACAGTGATTAAGGATGTAAAGACTTCCAATAAGGACAAGGGTAGCTGCAGTTTGATTTTAGCAGATTCAAAGACTTCCAATGTATACTCACAGCAAAAGAAGGCTGTCACACATTCAACTGCCATATTTGCAACTATGCTATTAGCTAAAAAAACCAATTTGATTGCATCTGGATTACTCAGCTATCTGCACTGGAAACCAGAAACACTGATAAATAGCATATTAGTCTGGAGAACTGTGGTCAGGTGCTGATGATGGAAAATAAAACCATTCTGAGGCCAGTGAGCAAAGGCAGGCTGTCGATAAGAAACCCATGAGGGAAAAAAAGTTATTATTGTATGGAGATTATAGTAGTTGAGATTTAAGAGTACCAGCTGCTGTTGGGAGGTAGGACAGTAAAACACCAGACTATCCTCAAGGTGAGAGTGGAGAGAGAACAGACACCAAGAGCTCTGTCCAGCATTTGAACAGAATGTATGGACATATTTAAAGGAGATGGGCACTTAAAGGGCAAGCTGAAGTTAGACAAAGACTGTTAGGATATAGATATTCATGACTGTCTGCAAAGGCCTGTACTTTAAGAATTTAGGTATATTCTTATCGCTTAGCTAGTTATAGAGGTATAAAAGAAAGAATCAAAATCACTGTCTGTGGAATGGCCTTCTCTTACTGTGACAGGCTAAGGCCGTCAGCGAAGATGTAGTTAGGCAGCCATAAGCTGGGAAGTGTATAGTCACATCCTCACATTCCAAACTAGTCACATTGAAATAAGGTGCTATTGGGCTATTAGGAATACAATCTTGTAGATGTAAAAGGAAACTTAGTTTGATAGCATCCTGTCTTGCAAGAACTCACTTACCAATAGACACAGCTGGAAAACCCTTATGTCTGTATAGATGTAGTTGTGAAATCCTCACTTCTGTATTGTTTTGTATGTTTATTTGCATGGTCTCTGTCTGGTTCTGTAATTGTTTCTGTCTGCTGTATAATTAATTTTGTTGGGTATAAACCAAAGAAGGTGGTGGAATATAATTGGTTAAATAACCATGTTACAATATGTTTGGATTGGTCAGTTAAATTTCAGTAAAATGATTGGTTAAGGTATAGCTAAGCAGAATTCAAGTTTTACTATATAGTCTGCAGTCAATCAGGAAGTGTGAGGGGTGGAAATGGGAACAGGGACTAGGGATGGGGGAATTGTAATCATGTTTTGCTAAAGGGGGAATGGGAACGGAATGGGAACAGGAACAGGGACACAGGCAAGGCTCTGTGGTGTCAGAGCTGGGAAGGAGGTGTCATAAACAGATAGTTAAGGGTTAATGTCTCTTTTACCTGTAAAGGGTTAACAAACAGGGAACCAAACACCTGACCAGGGGACCAATCAGGAGACAAGATACTTTCAAATCTCGGTGGAGGGAAGCCTTTGTTTGTGTTTTTTGGGTTTTGCTTTGTTCTCTCTGGGCTCTGAGAGTGACCACACGTACCTACAGGTTCTCTAATCTTCTATTCCAATTTTGTGAGTACAAAGGTAGAAAGGCGGTATAGTCTTTTTATTTTTTTTTCCTTTATTTGCAAATGTGTAGTTTGCTGGAAGTATTTTAAATTGTATTTTGCTGCGGGGGGGAGGCTTCTTTCTAGTTTCTATAAGCTGACAGATCCTGTAACTTTTTACCATCTAAATTGCAGAGATAAACTTTTACCTTTTTTCTTTCTTTTTATTAAAAGCTTTGCTTTAAGACCTGTCTGATTTTTTTTCTCCTAGTTAAGGCTCAAAGGAACTGAGTCTGTGTACACCAGGGAATTGGTGAGGAGAAGGGAAAAAGAGCAGGGGAGAGAAGGGAAAAGTGAATTTCCTCTTTGTTTTAGATTCACCGAGTTTGAATCTGGATTGCTTCTGGGTGAAGGGAAAAGAGGAGGGGGGAAGGTATCATTCCTCTATGTGTGGTGATTCAAGGAGTTTGAATCACGGTGATCTCCTAGTGTACCCAGGGCGGAAAGGAGCTGGGAGGAAGAAAGGAGGGGGAAGGGAAATAGTTTATTCCCCTTTGTTGTGAGACTCAAGGAATTTGGGTCTTGGGGTCCCCAGGGAAGGTGCTGGGGGAGACCAGAGTTTATCAGGCACTGTATTCTAAGTCCTAATTGGTGGCAGCACTACAGGATCTAAGCTGGTAATTAAGCTTAGGGGAATTCATGCTAGTACCCATATTTTGGACGCTAAGGTTCAGAATTAGGAATTATATTATGACAGGGGGACACTAAGGAAGGAAACTGGAATCATGCTTGCTGGAAGTTCACCCCAATAAACATCGAATTGTTTGCACTTTTGGACTTCGAGTATTGTTTCTCTCTGTTCATGTGAGAAGGACCAGGGAAGTGAGAGGGTGAAGGAATAAGCCCCCTAACAAAGACCCTCACATGCATCCCGTGGGACTACTAAAATGCAGAGTTCCAGTAGCCCTGGTGAAGCCACAAAAGAAAAAAGTGTCCTGCAAAGAAGAGGCTTCATTATAGCCCTTGAAACTACTGCAGAGTGAATCAGTAGTCTGGCAGTGGTGAGAAAACCTTCAGATAAACTGAGGAGCCGCACTAATCCAAAACAGCTGAACTAAGCATTGAAAAGAAGCCACTACCCATTATCAGTGATTGAGGATATACTATCTGATTTATCCAAGGCAAAAGTGTCTACCAGCAGACGTGCAGTCTGATCGTAAGTCAATAGCAAACATCATAAAGAAACCACAAGTGACCACAAAATAAGTTATTGAGACTGCGTCACTATGATATGAGGCTAAAGCCCTACACAGGCAAGTCACTACTGGTGGCAGGTCACTGGGCAGAGCATCCCTTCCAGAGCACCACACAGTCTAACAGCATGCTACAATATCTTTGTATCTCCGGCCATGTCTACACTAAGAGCTAGGGGGTGTGATTCCCCTGTGTGTGTATAGACACTTGTGTTAGCTGGATGAGAACTAGCTTACTTATAAATAGCAGTGTAACCACAGTAGCATAGGTAGTGGCAACAGAGACATGGCTGAGCCATGCAGAGTACACACTCACCTGAAAACAGTGGATAGGTACTTGATAGAGCTCATCCATGTCTCTGCTGCCACTGCCCATTCTATCACGGCTACTCTGGTATTCATATGTGCACTACCTCTCATTGAGCTAGCATGAGTATGTGTTCACCAGCTCATAGAATAGATATAGCCTCTGATGGGAGGCTCCTCTCAACCCAACAAAGCATCAAACAGGATGGAGTACTAAAGGCAATAAAACAAATTCTCACTCCGGGGCTGGCCATATCAAAAGGTACAAGTGCTACAGGACATTATCCCCTACTACTAGAAGAGGGATGAGGTGTGTGTGTAAGGTGGGATTTTTGTGTAAAGGTGACTGAATAGTAATCCCAGAAGCTTTGAGAGCTGACCCGATAAGATGGATACAGGTTTCACACCTGGGTACAGAGGCAGGCCTGAGAAATGTCAGACATGAATTCCCAAATGAGTGCATACATGGAGCAGTGCAAGGTGTATAAAGAGTATGGTGACTGACAACAAAAGGAGACATCTACCACTTCACAAAATCCCAACCTGACCTTGGGAAGATCGAGCAGTACAGGTTGGAGGAAGCATCAGAATGCCAGTCTGTGTGCACATGGCTTGAATGCAAACTGCATTTGCAGCACCACTGTAAATAGCTATCTGAATAGAGATCCAGTTTAGCTTAAGAAACATGGAGTCCTCACATCTCATTTCCCAGCACATTAAACAGTTTCCCTCTTTTGAACTCTTGCTCTGTGTCTCATCTTGTGTTCACACTCAGTGGGAGAAGGCTTGAATGGTGCTGCATGAATCCAGGTCCCTGTCACATAATATATGCATAATGTGTCACATTGGATTCAGGGCCTTGACTACAAATAAAGGATCAAAGCCTGCATTCCTTGCTTACCTGAGTAGTCCTATTCACTTAAATGGGAAAAGTCACATGATTAAGGTAGGCAGGATTTGGCTTCCACAGTGCAAGCAAGCTAGCAGACTTTTGTTCTATTTTCACTTGTGACGGCTACACCAAAGGTCTCATATTGCACCCAGTGAAGTCAATGGGAGTTTTGCAATTGAGTTTGATCAGGCTCCAGGTCATTGGTTCTGGCAGGCAATTCTGATTCTGCTTAAAGCTGTGTGCTATGCGGTTTCAAGACATCTTCATTGGCTTTTCCCCAGTTTGGGCTGTGCATTTTCACCCTATGGATGACAAATCATCCCTTGGGGCCCTATAAACTCATGCACAATGTGAAATACATCACAAAAATATCCTGTAATAGTGGGAGCAGGGAGATTTTCCTAAAATAACTTCTCTATGAGTCCCAAGACCATTAGGAGTCACCAGAGGCCTTGAAAGTATCTTAGCATTTTTGTTACCAGCAGATAGTTACATTAGATGAAATATGTTTAGTTGCAATTTTGTACAAAGATTCTTATTCGATTTGACAGAGCCTTAGAGAGGCTTCTGTAAGAAACCTCTCTCAGATTAGATTTTGCAGCAAGCAAATGTACTGAAATCCAGTGAGTCCTATATGTACTGACAGGATTTACTACCAGCACTGACACTATATGAAGAGGATTAGGAGTAACATTCCTGCTAGAGTTAGACTTTCCAAAATGCCATTTAATCATAAAATAAATACACCCCATACAAAGCAATATTTTCAGAGCATTGAATTTTCTTTCCTATGGCTTTTGTTCTATGTATGGAATAAGCACGACACCCTCCTCCAACCCCACATGCCCAAGTAGCATGATTAATATACCGTATAGTATAAACACACAAAGTTACATTCATTGAGGATATAGGTAGATATTAATTTATTATAAAATAACAAGATTAGCCCAGCTTTGCTGACTAATGGAAAAAAAGTCCAAGTTCTTGTTTTTAATATCTTTCTTTTTTAATGACCCGATCCTTTATCTTTGAAGTCAATGGGCATTTTGATATTGACTTCGTTACAGAATTTCTCTTAGCTGCACAGAGAGGACCTTATTCTGATCTCATCTACACTAGTTTTACACTACTGTAGCTCTACTGACTTCAGCAGAAGATATGTCTACACTTGGAGCTGGGGTCTGACTCCCTGCTTGAGGAGACAGACTTGCACAAAAATAGAGTGCACCTGCTGCAGCACAAGCAGTGGGAGGGGCTAGGCACCCCAACCATGGACCCCAGCTCCAAGACCCTAGGCAGGTACTTGGGATGGCTAGCCCATCCTCACCGCTTGACCTGCTGCAGCTACACATTAGTTTTAAGATATTTGCTTGATGAAAGCTAGTTCGAGTATGTCTTCTGGAGCTGGGCAGACCTCCAGCTTGAAGTGTAGACACTGATGTAATGACATAAAGATTAGGCCCAACTGTTTTGTGCTACTAGGTCATATTCATGCCTGGTGTAAATACAGTGAAGTCAGTGGAATTACACCAGAGTTGAATTCTGCTTAGTATGTCTGTAAGAAGGTGAAGTTTTATGATCTGTGTTATATGGGAGTTTAGGTAAAATTATAGTGATTGTAGCAAATTGAGAATGCCTGGTTTTTTTAATTAATATTAGTTACAACATGGTTTCCTAGTTCAGTTACATATTACTTCTTGTCCGAATGCATAGAGTTAAACCAAAGGAGGCTATCAAGTGGGGTTGTTAAGGAACACAGCAAGGGTAAAACAAGGACACAGATAAGACAGTCTCTCAGGTACTCACTTCAGAGAAGTTAAGGCAACAATGGCTGGGCCATCAGTTGTGCAAAGGACCTACCTGGACGGCACTATCCAAGTGAGGGTGTTTTTCCTCTTCTCAATGCTAGGTCTGAGATGCAGAAGCTCTGAGGGATTAAAAAGATGCTCTGTCACAAAGGCTGCAGGGGGAGTTGTCAGTTCAGCTGGAATCTGACAGAAAGACAGAGAGTCTTGGGGTACATCTACACTACAGGATTATTCCGATTTTACATAAACCGGTTTTGTAAAACAGATTGTATAAAGTCGAGTGCACGCGGCCACACAAAGCACAATAATTCGGCGGTGTGCATCCATGTACCGAGGCTTGTGTCGATTTCTGGAGCTTTGCATTGTGGGTAGCTATCCCATAGTTCCCACAGTCTCCTCAGCCCATTGGAATTCTGGGTTGAGATCCCAATGCATGATGGTGCAAAAACAGTGTTGCAGGTGATTCTGGGTAAATGTCGTCACTCATTCCTTCCTCCATGAAAGCAATAGCAGACAATCATTTTGCGCCCTTTTTCCCTGGATTGCCCTGGCAGATGCCATAACATGGCAACCATGGAGCCCGTTTTGCCTTTTTTCACTGTCACCGTATGTGTACTGGATGCTGCTGACAGAGGCGGTACTGCAGTGCTACACAGCAGCATTCATTTGCCTTTGCAAGGTAGCAGAGATGGTTACCATCCTTATTGTACCGTCTGCCATGCCATTATAAATTGGTGATGAGATGATGGATATCAGTCATTCTGTACCGTCTGCTATGCCATTGTAAATTGGCGATGAGATGACAGTTATCAGTCGTTCTGTACCGTCTGCTGCTGTCATGGGTACTCCTGGCTGGCCTTCGCTGAGGTCGGCCGGGGGCGCAAAGACAAAAATGGGAATGATTCCCTGGGTCATTCCCTCCTTTGTGTTGTATCTAAAAATAGAGTCAATCCTGCCTAGAATATGGGGCAAGTGTACTAGAGAACCAGTGTACCAGAGAACCAGAGAGCACAGCTGCTCTGTGTCAGATCCTGCAGAAATGATGAGCTGCACGCCATTCTAGGGGATGCCCCAGCAACAGCCTCACCTGTTGCTTCCCTCTTCCTCCAACCCTCCTGGGCTACCATTGTAGTGTCCCCTCATTTGTGTGATAAAGTAATAAAGAATGCAGGAATAAGAAACACTGAGTTTTTAGTGAGATAAAATGAGGGGGAGGCAGCCTCCATCTGCTATGATAGTCCAGGCAGGACATTAAACGGTAGCGGGGGAGAGGAGCCCAGCCTCCTGCTGCTATGATAGTCCAGGCAGTACAGAATCTTTTCTTTAGACATGAAGGCGGGGGGGCTGATGGAGCTCAGCCTCCAGTTGCTATGATGAAGACAGTTACCAGCCGTTCTGTACTATCTGCTGGGAATGACCAGGAGTCATCCCTATTTTTACCCAGGCACCCCCAGCCGACTTCACCGAGGCCAGCCAGGAGCACTCACAGGATGATGAGGACTCACAGAATGATGAGGCTATCAGTCATTTTGTACTGTACCATCTGCCACCAGGGAGGGGAGAGGATGCTGCTGTTCAGTGCCACAACACCGCATCTACCAGCAGCATGCAGTAGACATACGGTGACATTGAGAAAAGTCAATAAACTTTTTTTTCCCTTTTCTTTCACAGGGGGGTAGGGGGAGTAAATTGATGAGATATACCCTGAACCACCCCGGACAATGTGTTTGACCCTACAGGCATTGGGAGATCAGCCAAGAATGCAAATGCTTTTCGGAGACTGCGGGGACTGTGGGATAGCTCCAGTCCTCAGTACTCCCTCCCTCCCTCCATGAGCATCCATTTGATTCTTTGGCTTTCCATTACGCTTGTCATACAGCACTGTGCTGTGGCCTCTGTCTATCATAGCCTGGATATTTTTTCAAATGCTTTGTCATTTCGTCTTCTGTAACGGAGCTCTGATAGAACAGATTTGTCTCCCCATACAGTGATCAGATCCAGTATCTCCCATACAGTCCATGCTGGAGCTCTTTTTGGATTTGGGACTGCATCGCCACCCGTGTTGATCAGAGCTCCACGCTGGACAAACAGGAAATGAAATTCAAAAGTTTGCGGGGCAATTCCTGTCTATCTAGCCAGTGCCTCCGAGTTCAGATTGCTTTCCAGAGCGGTCACCATGGTGCACTGTGGGATACCGCCCGGAGGCCAATACTATCAATTTGCGGCCACACTAACCCTAATCTGACATGGCAATACCTATTTCAGCGCTACTCCTCTTGTTGGGGAGGAGTACAGAAACTGGTTTAAAGAGCCCTTTATATTGATATAAAGGGCCTCGTTGTGTGGATGGGTGCAGGGTTAAATCGGTTTAACGCTGCTAAATTCGGTTTAAACGTGTAGTGTAGAGCAGGCCAAAGTGGCTGGACAGTCGGGGTGTGCAGCAAGCAAGCTGTACTGTGGTGCCCAGAGAGAACAGGGGACTCCAAGGCTAAATCCTGTCTAGGCAGGCACTTGAAGAGAATGCCAAGCATAGGTAAGACAACATGAGTATAGTTCTCTGTTATTTTTAAATCTACTTCTCTAAGCTCTGTCCACTGTTTGAGCAAATAAATCAGTTTCTTCTGGAGAATCTGCTTCTGTGTAACTGCATTACTCACTTAGTAATGGTGAAAGAACTCTGGCAGGGTCCAAGCCCAGCTGGACCTGCTAGGTCACACAGTTGGCAGCCAAGGAGGAGTAACCTGGAGATCCAGTTGAGGAGTGGTTGAACTGTAGATGTGATGGTTCTTGGGGTACCCAGGACTGAGAGGCATCTCGTTACCCCCCCTGCCTCCAGCAAGAGGAATATTTGCTTGAGTTGAACTGGATGTCAGCTCCTTGATACCACCAGTCTGTGAGACGCCCAAACAATCTCCTCTAGACTATGCCAACCCTTAATTTGCCTTGCAGGTTAACAATAGATGTACCCCACTCTCCAAGCCCCTTTGAAGTGTGACCCTGTAGTGTCCAAACCTTTATCTACTGAACACTCACTCACAGAAATACCAGGTCTGCTGTCCTTAGAGGGAACAGTGTACACACCAGCCTGAATGATTCAACTCAGGATCAACTCCTTGTAACACTACAGCACTGAAATATGTTTATAGTGAAAACAACAATACATTTGTCATCAGAAGTTCAAGATTCAAGAGATAGTGAAAAAAGCTAAAGGAAACAGGGTTACATATAAAACAATTGTAACTATTTCTTGAGACTAAACCTGGCTTAATAGATTTACCTTCTGTCTAAAGAAGTCATATCTCATCCCAAATATCCTTTGCAGTGTTTTCTGCCAAACCTAGTTGAGATCCAGTTTTCACGAACATAATCACACTGCCCAATTACACCTAGGTGCAGGATAAAAGGGTGTCTTCCTCACCTTCTCTTTATATTTCCCAAAGTTCATTGTCTGTATCTCAGAATCAGGATAACCTCCATATAGCTTATTCTGTGATGTGCAGCCTTCCTATTGTTTTCACATCCCCCTCATTGACTTCATATGTAAATGACTCTCCGTTGTGTTGGTTTATACTACTTAATTTACATACTGGAGAGACAGGTGAAAACACAGCTTTTGTCTGATGTAAAACTGGTTTGAATCACTGTTTTAATTCAAACTCTGGCATTGAGGGGTTCTTGAGTCACAATGGTATCCCACCCCAAAAAGATGTGGTGGAATGGGATTGGCACTTGAAAGGTGTGCACTCAAGGCACTGGTAAATAGTTTCAGAGGACCCAGGGGCTGTGACAGGGTCTCATCTGTTATATGACTCCGCAGAAAACTATAGCAAATCCAGTATTATATTGTTTTATAATCACATTATAAGCCATCTGCAGATTTTGACTTCAATGAAGAAATTTGATTTAGAAATAGTAACATGAGTTCCACTCCTTGTTGTGCTAGTATGTGATGTTTTAGATATATTTTAATAAAAACATGCATTTATCTAGATCACCACGTGTCGCAATACACTGCAGCCTAGTTAAGAAGAGCTAGCTTGGCTTGCTTCCAAACCCTGCTCACTTCTGGCCAGGATCATGCTCCTGTACATACAAGATCACATTTTAATTTCACTGTTTACTCAGATTCCTCACTGAGTCAATGGAGTTTCATGCATGTAATTTAAGGCAGAATTTGCCCCACATACTTTATTAAGACATTTAACATATCAGCATATGCGGTAAGACAGAATCTTAAATATGCACAAGGATACTGAATTAAATGTGCCAGATTCACTCCCTAGGTTGCAGGCCACCAGAATACTGAGTCTGTTGGAGCAAGAGAACAGCAGCAGAAGCTTCCTGCAAACCACAGTCTACCACGGGCCCAGAACAACACTAAAATCAGGGTGATGTTGGCGAAGGCGAGGCAATGCCCAGCCAATCAGAAGAGGTGCTTGTTCAGTTTTAAATTCACATGTGGAAGCTTAACCACATCAAGAGTAGTTTTGCAGAGGCACTGGTCACAATTCCATAGTTAAGGCTGAGTGTTGTTTTGAACTTAAAAACAGGGATTCAATTTTTGTGTTGTAGCGAAAATAGAGCACAGCCTCCACAAATCTAATTCCACCCTGTAGTGATGGCAAGAGGGGAGAAAATATGAAAAAAAAAATCTAATAGGTCTTTAAAAATCAATTTAATCTAATATGGATCAGCAACAGTAGAATGCTGTAATCATAATTGTGTAGTTGTAGTATGGTATCACAGCAGGGCAGAATTAAGATTGTCCAAGTTCCTTAACTGTACATGTGATCTTAAAACATTTGCATTTCTTTTAGGCATACTCTAAAAAATGAATTTTCTGGGTTATAATGCTTGGTTTGGGGTTAATTACATCATCCCCGTAATTTTTTTTTCTTTTTTACTTATTGATTGGTACTCTCAGATTTAACTCCATCTTAATGCAGTTTGTCTGAGAATATTTGGTAGGGGGCTAGGACACTGATTAGCCATATTCCAATATCCTTATTCATGTTGAGAAGTACTTCAGTACACAAGCAGTCCATTCAGATTGCTCAGTCTGCTTCTAACATAGCAGGGGAGCAGAGTTCCCCAAATCCCTGATCAAAAGCCCGGATACAAAGGCATTAAGTAAGACAGAGAAGGATTTGAAGACACTGTATACAACTAGGACTATATATGCACATGAAACTACTTTGTGAATGTGATGGCAGAAAATGAAATAGAAATGATTTCTAGACAACGTATCTTACAATAGCTTAGGTTTTCTAGGGTTCATGCCTTGAGCAAGGTCTGTATGACCCTGAAAGGAAAATGTGTCTATCTTCTAAAATTTCCTAAACCTTCTTGTCTATACACTACTTGCTACAACTTTATTAATAATTCACACCCTAAGAGGCTTCTTCAGACCTCCATGTTGGTTATAAGAACTATGCTCCTCCAAACAGGATGGAAAAAAATAAATCACGACTTACTCAACCAGTCACAATGAACTAACAGCTCATTTAAAATATTTAGCATTGAAATCACTAGTCCAGAAGACTCAATTTAATCATGGTTTTCTACATAAGAGTGCATTCTTGTTAGTTGTTATAACCTTAATACATACTCTTCACAACTCAGAGATAGATGTAGGTTTCATTTTTAGAAGGTATACGCTATAAATTTTTAAACAGTGATTTATTTTGAAAATTTTTTAGATTAGTTTTACAGGCTGTATCAGAAAATGAATGATTGGTTATTTCATTTCCCTAAGGTAATTGAAGCAGATATTTATGAAGTCACTGGGAGGTGAACTATCTCCAAGTCAACAGGTTAATCATTAATATTTGGAGGATTTTCTTGCTATACTATATTAGGAGAACATCACCAGACAGACATTTAAATTGTTTTATTTAACTAAAACAAGAACATTATGTATTCTGGATTTTTTTCTTCAACAGCAAACATAATATTTTAACAAAAAAGCGTATGTCCCTCACTTCTCACATTTATCCCCAGGCTTTATCTCCTTGTCCATATCTATTCTTCCCCCAACAATCTTCTATTCACTGAATTCTTTGAAACTTTTCACTTTTGAAAGAGGCACCGATATAATGCTCTTCATCTGTACATCTCCAAGGGCTTTACAAAGAAGGTCAATATAATTATGTCCATTTTACAGTTCAAGAAACTGAACCACAGAGATGGGAAGTGACTTGCCCAAGGTTACCAAACAAACCAGCGGCAGAATCAAGAATTGAATCCCAGTCTTCTAAAACCCAGTGTAGTACCCTAACCACAATATAGAACTTCAAAATATTATTATTATTATTATTATTATTATTATTATTAGATGCTGCTTTCTAAAGCTTTTGGGCCCAATCCAACCCCTATTGAAGTTAATGGCAAACCTCCAATTGACTTCAGTGGGAGCAGAATCAAGTTTTGTTGTTGCTTCTCTGATAAATGACTTAAAATAACCGTTGTTCACAGTTATTATATATATGACCAGATTAATTCTGCTCTGTCAGCATTACATTTCTATGATGGTGCTACTCTTTACCTTTAAATTGTGCTGCTGCTTCGAGCTAAGCTGGATTCTACCATGTAGAAGCCACAGTAATAGACAATGCAAATGAATCACAATTTGAATTTAACTATTTGCATCTCCCCCTGTGCATATACATCAACTGCACTAGTCTAGGTATAAAACAAATGGAGACTTCTCCAGTGCCTCCAAGACACATAATATACCTCTAAATATTATTATTGTTCCGAAATCCAAATGAAAACACGATTCCCTTCAGACCTGCTGTAATACTGTGTCTAAGCCAATATTAAGAAAAAAATTAAAAGCAGAAAGTTTTCATTGCCATAGAGGGTGACTGTAAGAGGAGCACATAGTAACAGTGACTAAAGTGCCTTAATAGTAATGTGTCACTCACACAAAACTAATGCAAAAGAGAGAGGGTTTAAAAATATACATTTTATAATTACATTTGTCTCATTTTCAATTTCCTACTACAGGAAATTAATAAATACAAGGTCATTGGGCATTGAAGTAATTACAGCTGAAATGCTAAAATTCTGTGGCATTTTTTAATTTATTTATTTTGAGTTAAAAATAAATGTTGGGGTGAAAACCTGGCCCCATTGAAGTCAATGACAAAACTCACATTGACTTCATTAAAGACAGGACTTCAATCATAAAGTCTATTCTCCTCTTCCAGACCATTTAAAAAAATACAACTGTATTAAGAAATAAATGTTACAAAACTAACTCAAAATGTGTAATTGTAGTACAGGGCTAGAGTCTGTCTTTTGCAGAGAGATGCATGTCAGCAGCCGTAGTAGTGATGAACTCCTCTGGCTCGCTCCAAAATATTCTTGATGGGAGCTTATTGGTTAAGGAAATGTATATGTGTTGTAAAGAAGGGCCCTGACTAGCAAGTAGAAGGAAGGCCTTGAAAATAATGACTTATAAGGCCAAGAGGAATGAAGTAGGGAGGATGTCTGCTTCAAAGAATAAGTAATGAGATAAGGGAAAGTTTCTAAAAGGAAGGCCTCTGACTCATAGGGGTGATTGCAGATGGTTTTCTAAAAGGAAAGCCTCTGACTCACAGGGGTGATTGCAGATGGCTTTGAATCAGAAAATCTGCTTTAAAATGAGCCAACATGGCCTTTCCCCAATCCCACATACCAGCGTTATCGCCTGTGTGAGCTCAGGTGCAATAAAAAAAACAACCATTGGACAGCAAGGAGGAGAAGAGGAAAGGCTTTGGGGAAAAAGGAGATTGTAAATCTGGTCTGGATTAAGACTGAAAATAAGAGTAAATTGTCTCAGATTGGTTTTTAACTGAAGTTAGTAATTGGCAATGACAGCACTTGTTTGTTAAAGGATATAAAAAGTCAACTATTAAAGGTTCATTGCTAAAACTGCCTGACCATTCTGGAGTCAACCAATATGGGCGTAAGCACCCCTGGGTTTATCCCATTTGTGAGTATCTTGATCAAATGCTTATACATATTTTGTTACTGTTTGGATGTAGTAAATTGCTTATTATTTAGTCTTTTTAGGCATGTTTAGAGCAACTCTATAAAAGTACCATTTGGCCTTTGGGTTTAATAGAAGAATTTATGGTTAAATTGGTGTTTTGTGATTTCTCATATTAATAATTTCACATTTTAATTCCAACATAATAAAACAGTGCTACAATTTAAGATCATTTTAGGATCCCTGAATGTAAGACATTCCCCATACACCTCTATCTCGATATAATGCTGTCTTACCATGTTATAGGTGAAACCGTGTTATATCAAACTTGCTTTGATCCACCAGAGCGTGCAGCCTCAACACCCCTGGAGCGCTGCTTTAACACATTATATCTGAATTCGTGTTATATCGGGTCGCGTTATATCGGGGTAGAGGTGTATATTGTCAAAAGCATCATTACTGCTTCTTTAAAAAAAATAATCTTTGGATAAGTATGATTGAAACAATCTGAAAAGTATAAAACAATGATAGACTTGCCATGAGACATTGAGGGGAAATTTATGTGAAATATAGTGGCAGTCACTGAGGAAGTACATTCTCAAAACACTGAATTGGAATTTCACCACATAATATTAAGGGAAGCCACATGTCTAAAGCCCCATGTAATGCTTTGAAAAGCGTTGTCCCTAGCAGGTGTGCCAAAGGCTTCCAGCATTCGGTTGGAATATATGGGAAAATACAATCAAATTCTCAAAGGTGCTAACCAGGATTGGGCCTTTCCAATGCATATTGCTACATAGTACTGTCATGCTTAAGGTAATGGAGGGGCTGCTCCTGACACATTCCATTGAAGCTAAGCAGAGTATATCCATGGTTGGGAGGGTGGACTTCTCTTGATTCACAATGATGTGAATCTCCTCACAGAACACCAGTTTGTTGCAGTTTTAAGATGTGGACTGACAAGTTTGGGGCTTCAGCATATGAATTTGGTTCCCATTCATTCAGGACAGCAGGGCCACCCAGAGAGGGGGGGCAAGTGAGGCAATTTGCCCCAGGTCCCAGGCCCCATAGGGGCTTCACAAGCCCCGGCCTGGTGGTGGTCTGGGTCTTCGGCAGCATTTAGGAAGCAGGGGGCCCTTCAGTGCTGCCAAAGATGTGGAGCAACTGAAGGGTCCCCTGCTGCCAAAATACCGCCCAAGACCTGGACTGTTGCTGGGTGAGTACAAGCGCTGCAGCTCCCCTGCTTTGCCCCAGGCCCCCTGAATCGTCTGGGTGGCCCTGCAGGACAGGAGTGGCAACAGCAGCAGCCCAACTGGACCTAGGGGCTAGCAAGTTTAGGTCACTGAGCATTGGTATTCTGGAACATACAGAACACACAAGACCCCAGGTGGGGAATCAGTGTTAATTTTCATTTGTGTTTGCATTCCAGATGCTGGCAGACAGCCCAAGCAGGTGTGGATTTACAGATATAGTATCATTTACTGGGCACATAGGCAGCCTTCCAGGTTGTCTGGAGGTTCTCAACTGGGCCTCTGTGGTGAAACAGTTCTGAGCTAGCATAGGAGGACGGACATGTTATGGGAGCAGCTGATGCCTCTTCTGGCACCAGATATGATTTTGTGGTTTATCTAGGGGCAAATGATTTGAAAATGTGTAAAGGGTTGGATTTAATGCTCAGAGCTAAGAGGAACTGGGGGCAGACTCTGGAACTATTCCCAGATATATTGTAACACAGGGCAGAGGGGGGAGCTGTGAAGCCCCATCAGGTCAATAAGACTAGGAAGTATGTGAATAGGGAGGTTGCCAAATTCATAGGTGTCATAGGGGTGGGAGAGGAGCCAGTTAGTTCTTATCCAGACATAGCATAGAGAGCACTGGAATTATTTAGGCAGGATGGCTCCACCTCTCAGACGTGGGAGCTGACATTTTCGGCCAGTATCAATGGGGGCATTAATATATGTCTGGGAACCCAGCTAGGTATGGGGAGGAGGCAGCCAAGGTAATTGCTGGCACCTCATTGTGGTGGATGTGGAGTGCAGGTACTCAGTAGGGGAGGGATATGGTGATCAGATAAAATGGATTGGTAAAGGATTTAAAGGAGGTGCTCTTTGAAGAATCAGAAACAGTTGGGGCTCCTATGACTGGTACAGCAGGGAGTCAACCCACTGCTTCTTTATAAACCTCTGTTCGAGAAGGGGGAGGAAGGCAAGATTCCATAGTTGGCTGTGGACCAGGACTGCTAAAGGGGAAAGTCTGACAGGATCCTGCCTGCCCTCAGGTATATGTAAATGATTATAGAATTACCTGCACTGTACAATTTTATCTGCCAGATACTCCCAGACACTTAGGAATAAAGTTGCAGCCTAATTAAACCCCATCCCA
Source organism: Gopherus flavomarginatus (assembly GCF_025201925.1). Classification (NCBI taxonomy): domain Eukaryota; kingdom Metazoa; phylum Chordata; order Testudines; family Testudinidae; genus Gopherus; species Gopherus flavomarginatus. The sequence continues at coordinate 253,572,849 of NC_066618.1, read as the reverse complement.
TGGCTCATATCCTTCTTCCAGCATAAGTGGACAATACACACATTTGTGGAACCTGCTACTTATGTACAATATAACAGAAAAAAAATAACCCTTTGGGGCCAATTTTTAAAGCAAAGCAGTTCTATAATGAAAAACGTGCAGAAATTTGAATTTTCTAGCAAGTTGTCAGGGGTGAAAAAAATAGCCATGCTGTCAAAATTCCCCAATAAAACATTTTTTGGGGAAGCAGGACACAAAACAAAATGGTGAAAGTTTTCATGTAAGAGTCAGTGAGAATTTTTTACTTTCATTTGAGGTAAATCAGAATAGCTCTATTGATTGAATGGAACTACAGCAACTTCTGCGAGTTGAGAATCTGGTTCTCAATGGATTCATATAGAAGTGTCCTTATTGCTTTGTTGTACTTATCTTTGAAAGATAAAGATTTATTTTCTAAGAAATAGGAGAGAGAATGGGAATTGAAATTTGACAAATGGAAAAATCTAAAGCAGATCTCAGGACAAGTCATTATTACAGTTGCAGGATTCGGACCTTACTTAGAGGAGGGTAGTAACCAGCCTTTAGGTTTTTTCCCCAGTTGGTAAACATTTGGTGTTATGTCTAATAAATATGGGAGTTAAATACAGTTTTATCTATTTACTTATTTCTACATCAGATTTGATCCTGCTCCCACTGAAGTTAACAGACATTTTGTAAATTTATTTCAATGAGAGCAAGAATGGGGCTTGGAGTTTGGTTTCTGCAGCAGATAGCTGATGAAGTTGCCAACTCTAGTGATTTTATCTCACAATAATTGATGGTTGTCTTAAAGCCCCAGGTCCTGGAAGCATGTGATTATAGGAAAGTCTCAGCTTTTGTTTCCAGCCCTCACGGTTGCAGAAAAAAGTCTGAAAACATGAAACAAGTGCTCTTAATCACTGACAAAACAGGAGGCAAATAAAAAGAATCCAAAATATTTAATAGCTCATGATTTTTGTGGCCTGATTCATGACTACTGAAACTTGGCAATGACAATGCTGAAAACCAGCAGAGGGAACACAAAGGCACAATATTCTGTTTGTTAGGTATTAATAATTAACTGCCCTTGTTTGTTTTTATTTGATCACATTGAATTAAAAAAATATTTAGTAGTGAAGCCTTCCCACATTAAGTTTTGGCCCTGTTTTTGTTTTGTTAATCTCTGAGACCTAACCTTTTCTGAGATTCCATAATGGTTGGTGTCACAGGGTGCTCCACTTACCACTGGTCCTGCACTTCCTCCTGATTACATTGTGGATTAGCTCTGGAGGGCAATGCCCCTTCTACGGTTTGCATGCTGTCACTGACTCTCTAGTCTGCACTCCCTCTCTCACTCCAGGAACTGCAGCATCTTCTTCATGACTTAGTCCTCTGGAAGTGGGTCCTCTGGAAGTGGGAAATGCTGAGTGACCTAGCCAGGGTATATCAAAATCTTTCCTTCAGGAGTCCTAGGCAGTTGTCCCATTCACTGATTCCAGTCTATGCCGTGCCCTTGGTGGTCAGTAAGGGAACCCAGGCCCATCCACTACTCCAGGTTCCAAGTACACTCAATGCAGCAATTCTGAGCTTTCCTCTCTCTACCCTCACTGCTTCTTCCTTGGATTGCTTCCTACTCTGATTCCCCTCCCCTCTCTGGGTGTATCAGCACCAAACACTCCTCCCTCTTCCCAGGGAGTTATTACAGCTTATACTGCTTTTCAGTACATAAATAAGTAGTTTAAAATAAATAAATAAAGTAGGGGGCCTAAATTAAAGCCACAAGGATCCTGACACTCGGCAGTTTCCAAACTGGAGACAAGAATGGCTCTTCTGCTTAGATTTAACAGCATCTTCTAAAACATATTTTTCATCTCTTATCTCAGAGAAAGCACAGATGCACAAGTGAGAAGTACATGAGATCTCTAAGGAGGAGTTAAGGGGGTGAGGTGATAGAAAGTAGCAGTCCAAGACTGTAGAGTGTTTGCCTGTCTCTGGAGCATGTTCATATTTCAAGTTATGTATAGTTTTCTATAGCTACTATTAAATCAAAAGACTTTTAAAATATATACAATTTATGTTTGAATGTAGTCTACAATACCTGTGTTTAAATATGCTCTTAATGCCTGATTAAACTTCCTTTCAAGTCAATAGGAATCTTTCCACTGATTTTAAAGGGCACTGGGTCAGGCCCCTGAAGAATAGATAAAGCACAACCATTTCCACTTGACTCAGTTGGACAGATTGCAGATAACTTCTTTTGGGAATGAGTATCTACTATCCTTTAAAAACATTCTGATCTGTTTAAAAGAAACAAACATATTGAAAACACAGCATACACAACTAGGAAGCACTGAACCAAATCCTAGTCCACCTGAAGTCAATGGGACCTCCCAAAGAACACAGCAATGGAATGATATAATCCCATTTTATGGAGACTACAAGTACCTATTAGGAAGAGCAGAAAGGAGGACACAAACTAGAGGGAGATGTGAACACTTGAAGAGTTTAGAGATTCTCCAAGTAAGTATGTTTTTGGTGTAACCATTAAATAACAGCTTTCCACTGAAATCTGAAACTCTCTGCTTCTCCAAGAATATTATAAATGCTAAAACCACCAGTCTGCCGCTTACTGAATGCAAATTCTACATAGTCCCCTTGGTGTTGAAAAATTAGGTGCTCTGCACAGCAGAAAAGTCTCACTTATGAATGGATGACATCCTCTATCCATTTATTTTTGGTGAGTAATTGCAGAAGACTGCATGCAAGTGTCACGGTTGCTACATACCTGCAAATGCATAAGGAACTTATATCACAGAAAGCCTGGTAAACATGGCTTTTGAATGGAAAACAGGTACTTTAGTAGAATCTGAATATTTTTGTTCAGAACTCATTTATTCTAGAAAGATACTAGCCATTTTGTACTTTTCATATGCTGGAGCTAATTATAGTCTCAGGCACATTGACCTCTGTCAAATACCACAGAAGAAATCATCCAGTTTTAAAACTGACAAAAATGCATATTGCACCAAAAATATAAAAAGCTCAAGGGAAATGGATAATGTTTTACTTCAGCAGTGAGTCGGAGTTGTATAATAAAAGACACGCAACCATCTTGCAATTGAGAATTTAACCAGCAAGCAAATTCCCAGATAGAACTGGTTGGGAAGTCTTCAAAGTTTTTTCATTAGAAAAATCCAGTTTGCCAAAAACAAAACTTTTTGTGGGAAAGGATCTGTTATGATGAATTTCCCATTTAAAAAAAAATGCTGAAAAAAGCTTCAAAGTTGTCAAAATGTCCCATCTCAACATTTAGAAACAAAGGCTTTTGTTTGTTTGTTTTGTTTTTTTTTTAAAGAAAAGGACATTTCATTCTGAAATTAAGGTTTTGTTTGTAGTACCAAAGTTTAAAAGATTGAAATCAAAACAAAATGTTTCAATTCACCCAATTAAAAAATTTTGTTGCATTTCCAGTTTACAAACATTGAGATTTTTAACTTTCTTCTGGTTTGGGATAGGAAAAAAAAGTCAAAATCTCAAAAATTCTTGCAGGAGAGGGAAACCATTTCCCGCTCAGCTCTACTCGCTGACCACTTTTCAGTGCTTAGATTACTATGAAGTCCTGAGCAGCTCAGTGGCCCAGTGAATGCTTCAGTATGAGTAAGCTAGCTGAGTTCCTAGATAGAGCCTTGCATTGTTCTATAGGGATATGCATGGATGATTAGTGGCGGCAATGCTCGTCTCCGAAGGTAGTTCCATCAAGCCCTTTCAGATGAGGCTATCAGGCCCCTGAAGAAGGAGGCAAGATGGAGAAGGTCTCCATTGAGGACTATTAAGAAAAACATTGTTGAATTTTGGAAAAAATAATTAAAGTCCTATTAAAGATATAAAAGCAGAAAATGAATGTTCACACTAACTTCAGCTATTGATACAGAAGCAGTTTCTATAGAAGCTAGCATTTGAATAATAGGTACTATAGTTAAACAATTTTGGAACTTTCAGAAGACAAAAACATTTTAAAACTAACTGGAGAGGCAAAGAGTTGGCCCAGTTCTGCATCCCTTACTAAGGCAAAACTCCCATTGACAACAAAAAAAAAAGGAATCAAATTGTGAGGGCTACATTCTGTCATCATGCTCATGATGTCCCATTGACTTCGGTGTTGGTTACAAGTGTACAACTGAAGGCAGCATTTGATCAGATGTTTCTAACCAAGTATAAAAAAAAAAGCAATTATGTGGAAAACTAATAATGGAGATTCTCCATGTCACTGAAGGTAGGATTAATCTGCAGCAAGGGAAATTTGGATTAGATATTAGGATAAACTTTCTAAATATATGGGGAGTTAAGATCTGGAATAGGCTTCTAAGGGAGGTTGTGGAATCTCAATCATTGGAGGTTTTTAAGAAATTGGACAGACACCTGGCAGGGATGGCCTAGCTTTTCTTGGCCCTGCCTCAGCACAGGGGGCTGGGTTTGATGACTTCTTGAGGTCCTTTCAGCCCTATATTTCTGTGATTCTGTGAGCTAACATGAATAATGTTTTAAAAATATATTCAAAGAACAGCCTAGGTTGTGTTTCATAAGACAACTAACAGTTAACCTTTAGGTATAAATGTTTGCAGTCAGTTCACACTATTAGGAGCTGGAAAATGAATAAATCCACTCAAAAGCTCCAACTAGGTACACATAGATCTAAAGTATCAAAATGTGCTATCATGTCCTGGGATCAGCTGAAAACTCTTGTTTCTAATTTGTATTGACAAAACTCATAAAACCTAATAGGAGTTATAAATTCAGGTAAAAATGATAGAGTCAGATATGCTAAAACAATGTATTTCTGTAGAAGGTGTGGGAATTGTGGTGAGATACAGTATGTTCTGGGGGAGCTAGTGCGGTGCAGTATATAGGGACCCAGTCCAGAAATTAAAAGACCTAGGTTCTGTTCTCATCTGTACTAGCTATTCTGCTCTCATCTGCTCTTAGGCAAATAATTGATACTTTCATTACCTCAGGTTTCCCATCTGTGAAATGGGAATAACACTCAAAGTCCCTAAAAGACTTTAAGAGCTATGATTCAAAAGCACTATGTAAGTAACACATATATTAAGTTTCTTTTATGCCTCCATAGTATTAAGCAGATTTGCTGATCAAAGAAGTTATTTCTCCAGTATAAAACAATGACCAGGACCACGTATGATTTTTTTCTATAAAGCTATTTTTAAGTATGGAGAAGCAGTGCAGGAGGAGAAGGTGCAATGGATACCTTACGGGAGCTGACCAAATGGTCTACTAAGGTTATTTAGAAATCAAGCCAGTACACGGCCAATATTCATAATTTTGAGTATAAAAATGATACATTTATACAAATAAGATTAATAGATTAGTAGATCATAACCTTTACATAGATATGTTACATGCTATATGTAGCATAGAACATATTCCAGTTATGTCATATATATATTCATAGGCATATTTCCATAAAGCCTTATGAGGGGTGCTGTCACACTCTCCTCCTGAGCTTACTGCCAGAGACTTAGACACTATCCATGGTGGTGGCAATACATGTAAAATCCCTATTTGTAATTGGTCCACTCCTTTTCAGTACTTTTGAACCATATGATGTCTTTCCTAAGGGTTCTAGACAGTTTTGGGGTTCCTGGTCCCTAGATGCCCAAAAACAGGTTGAGATGTAGTATTGCTAACAGAATGCAGACAGCAATATCTGTTAAAGTGGAAGTGTCTTGGTATTTAGCGACCAATGCCATGAGGTGGTGTGCCTCAGTTTCCCCCTCTACACAGCAGCATGGGCAGCATGTACAACAGTTTCTTCCACAGCTTTAAAGGGTTAACCATTAATATTAGCTCTTTTGTTCTTGACTCATAGATGAAATAGTAAAAGACACAAAATTAACAGCAAATCTACGGTGGACAGGCTTTGTTCACTCAATGTGGCTAGTTTAGTGTCTATTGCATTTTCCCAGTTCTCTGTGCCCTCTGGTAGACACTCTGATGCAGATTCTTCTGCCTCTTTGGAGAAGACTTTTAATTCAGGCATGCGTTTGAGGCTTTGGCAAGAAAAGGGTGTACTGGGACCATGCCTGCCCTCAGCCCCTCCCTCTGGAATTTCTCTGGGCTGGACCCCACTTCCTTGTGAAGTTTTACCCATGCAAAGATTTTTCCCCTCCTGTCTTGGAGAGACAGTTTTATCCCTTACAAGCATAGCAAGAACAATATTTTTCAGTGGAGTGCTTTGATTTGGTAAAACCCCACTTTCTGTTCCCAACAGGTCAGCTGGATGGACTCCTCCATCCCAGAGATCTGACTCCCAGTTTTCCCTTAAAACCTGATCCACAGGAGAGGTGTCTGGCATTTTAAATGCAGACTTTTCACCCTCCTCCTAGGAAAGATCCTCCCTACAAAAGGTGGGCAGACTCTTCAGCCTCACCCCTTCTGTCTGAGCTTCTCTCGCTGGGCTCCCCTCTGGGCCAGACACTCCTGTGTCCCCCAAAAGGGAAGGTGACTCTGGTCCAGCTGTGGGATCAGAGCTACCAGCTATGACAGACCCTTCAGTGGCTAGCAAAATTCCCCCCTCTTCACTCAGGTTGGGCTTGCCAGCAGTCACCAGGACTCCAACTTACACTTTCGGGACACATGTCTCTGTGCACCCCAGGGCAGGCCCTGCCCCCTCCTGACCTGAAACTTCCTGGAAGTCAGCAGCTGGGGTGGCCCCACTACTATAAGGTGGTACATCCCCCTTCCCCGGGGAGCTGATTATGGGACAAGAGCTGGCTTCATCCAGTCCCTCCCTCTGAGACTTGCCTTGTGCCCTGGGGCTACAGGTACCAGCTACAACCATTCCTGCCCCCAAAGCTGCATTCTTTACTGCTTCAGAAGAATCTAAGAGACACTCTCCTATTCCCCTAGCAGTCCATGTGACTTCACCCTCTCCCTGACCTGGGGATTTTAGCACAAGATTCCTTTTCACTGCTAACCAACTTTGGGACAGATTCCGCCACATTAAATAAATAATTTCCCAGTAGAAATGGTGCAAAATTGCAATGGTCAGTTCAGTCTGTAAACCCCCAGTTTGCATGTGTACTTTAGCTGAAGATGAAAGGACTTTGTAACCCCCTACCAGCTCTAATTCTGCCATTTTACCTGGCAACAACTCCTTCTCTTGGATCAGGTCCCTCCAGACCACAGAAATCTCAGCACCTATATTCCTCAATCCAAGAAGCACTTCACCATTGATTTTAATAGCATGCATATGCTCATTGCTTGGTTGTGTGGAAGCAAGCTTTACAAATCCTGTGTGGAAAGAGGCCACAGCTGGACTCTGAGAAGTAGCAGTTTCATGCGTTACCAAATCACACCAAAGCTTGTAATTCCTTTCCCCCTCACTCACTTATCTACCAGATCTCTCATTTCATTTACATTAGCCACTTTACTCAATCCAGATCCCCTCTTAAGACTCCCAAATTTAACCCTTTAGGTTTCAGGTGTAACCTGAAACTTTCAAAACCAGTTCCTTAAATTTACCATAGTTTGAAGCATCATCAATAGGCATCTTGAATATGTCCAGAGCTCTACCAGTCAATTTTGCTATCAATGTGGTCATCCTTTGGTCTTCAGGGATCGCATGGAGGGTGCACAGTCTCTCAAAGGTGATGAAATATTCAGCAATATCACTGGATTCAACATACTGTGGACATACTGTCATACCCCCCCCCCATGACAGTTCTTTGCATACACAAAAGGGAGGACGAACTAAATTGCAGTGTGCAGGTTAGCACGTAGCTTTGAGACTAGTTTGAAAATTTAGCCTTCCTTTTTATTTAATTACAATTACATTTCTACTGGAACGGTCCATCGATGTGGAGATATTTATATAATGTGGATGGGTATGGTAGTCGCACTTAAAGTTTGTTCCATTTTTAGAAATGTTAGATCTTTCAGAGATATTTCACTATACTGAAATGGGGAATACTATTAGGTCTAGTAATATCTCTAGACTGGAATTAACATTTTTAATGTACCCACTGTAGTTGAATTTAGCTGAGGAAATTTTGAACCTATGCAGATATTGGTTTTGGTTCAAAATTTCCCTGTGGAGGAAAGACATCCCTTTGAATTTTGTCTCTTTATGTGTCTGTCTCCTTAAGAGTGTCAACAGACTCGTAGGTCATTCAAAGCTCACTCCCAGATGAGCCAATCTATTGCTTCATATCATAATTCACACAGCTGGTTCTCTTCATGTATATTCCCTTCCCAATAAACACCCACAACTTCACTTCAGATTTCTCATGTCTACTGTTTTTGTACCTTCCCTGTACATCTATGTTGACTGACCAACCTCTTGACAGATGAAAGGTGACGAGACAAAGTTGATCTGTCAGTCGATCTGTCAGCTTAGCAATGGTACAGGAAGTTGAAGCATACTCTGTTTCATGGCTCGCCTCAGCCTGGGCTCTCTGATGGCTCTCTGCACTGACTGCACCAGTCTTAATCCATCTTCTCCAAACTGAACAATTGTGGGCAGGATTTTCCCAGTTTTCAGAGGGAATGCTGAATTTCTTGAGCCCTTGCTTAACCTTGTTGCTTAAGGTGGAGCTTTCACCTTCCTCTGTGGAACCAGCAGTTCTTAAATTGGCCATAGAGCACAGCCTTTGGCAGATGATCTTGAGGCATGCACTTTATGCGTCCCAGCCAGTGAAGCCTGCAAATGTCCAGTGTAGTATGCAAAGACTGTAGACCTTTCTCTTAAGAATCTCGTTATTGGTGATCCGGTGGTTCCAAGTAACTCAGAGGATTTTTCTAAGACAGCAGAGGCAGAAACTGTTCAATCTCTGCTCCTGCTTGGAGTACAAAACCATACTGTAAAGGAGAGTACTAAGGACACAAGCTTGATAGACACCTTTGTGTTCAGGGTAACTTGTTATTCTAAACTCATGAAGTAAGTTTGTCAAAGGCAACAGAAACTTTGCCAATTCTAGTGTTAAGTTCCCTATCAAGGTTAAGCGAGCTGGGAAGAATTGAGCTGAGATAGCAGACGTGATCCACATTGTCCAGAGCTTTGTTATTGACATAGATTTTAGGTGGAATGTTGGTACCTTGTGACATGACAACAGTTTTCTTGAGACTGATTACCATGCCAAACTTGGTGCCTGCATGGAGAAAACTTGTTCATCATGCCCTGCAGTTCATCAGGTGAATTAGAGACTATTGCAGTATCATCTGAGAAAAGCAGATCCCGAATAGTAAGCTGGATGACATGCCTTCTGCTCTTTGAATCGTCTGATGTCAAACAAGCTGCCATCCATCCTCGATTCAATTAGTATGCCAGACTGGTCATTTCCAAAGTCATACTTAAGAAGAATAGAGAAAAAGAGGACAAAGCCAGTGGGCACTAGGATGCAGTCTTGCTTCATGCCAGTATCAATGCTAAACTCAGATGATGTTTCATTTTCATACTGGATGGTTCCCTTCATACCCTCTTGGAAGTCTTTGAATAGGGAGAGCACCTTTTGTGGACTGCCAGTTTTCAAGATGCAAAGAGTCCTGTGGCACCTTATAGACTAACAGACGTTTTGGAGCATGAGCTTTCGTGGGTGAATACCCACTTCGTCAGATGCATGCATGCATCTGACAAAGTGGGTATTCACCCACGAAGGCTCATGCTCCAAACGTCTGTTAGTCTATAAAGTGCCACAGGACTCTTTGCTGCTTTTACAGATCCAGACTAACACGGCTACCCCTCTGATAGTTTTCAAGATGCCATTCCTGCTAACTGTGTCGAAGGCCTTTTGTAGATCAACGAATGCTACATAGAGAGGTGCCTGTTACTGCAAGAAAAAGGCATGAACAAGCGCAATGTGAAGGACACATCAGTTGTGGAGTGATCAGCTGGCTCTAAGGGTAGACTGTCTCAGCAAAGTCTTGGAGTCTTTTCAACAGGGCCACTGCAAGCACCTTGCCGAGCATGCTGAGCAAATAGTTGATAGTTGTTGCAGTTTGCTCTGTCCCCTTTATTTTTGCAAAGACACCATATTTGACCTCCTTTCTACAAGGTTTGCTGCAACTATAGGACGTTGGTTGCAACTATGATCTATACGGTCACAGTTCATGTCAATAACGTCACACATAGATTTTCGTGGATATAAAATCAGCAGAGTCAGATAAATTGTATTTGCACTCACTTTTCCTGTCATCCCCTTTTTTCAACTGCCTCCTGCACTCCAATAGATGCGCACAATTTCTACAAGAAGTTGGAAGCTTTCATTAGTTCTGAAACGTGAAAGATTTCTGCTTTCTTTGATATACCAAAGATATTCTCTCTTTGCCATCAACAGTTTCTGCTTCAAGATCTGTCCATTCAGCCTGCAAAGTAGAATAGCCAAAGGTTTCTGGGGATATGTGTCCCTGTTAAATTAATCTCCCCTCCTTACTACTAATATGGTTGCTTGATTTTATTAAAAGGGCCTTAATCTTTCTTTCCATATGTTTTAAAGTGGTAACCAGATGAAGGCAATTTAAAAAGTGTTCTCACAGGTGATGTTCTTTCTAAGTAAAGGGATATTTCCAATATTTTGTAATAGGTCTTTTTCGCTTGAATTTTACATTACCTATTCCAGATGCAGTTTATACAGCTATCTTAAGATGCTGGAATGTAAAATACTCAAGAGCTTTTCCAGGGATTTTATATATGGCTTAGGGTTTATTGTAGTTCATTGATAGTTGTATGCTGGTTGATGAATGAGCAGGCAGCAAAAATATGCTTCTGGAATGTTAGAGGCATAAAGTGCCCTATTACAAGATACGATCTTAAATTTCCAAAAACAGACAAGGTGCAAAGATTTATTATATGAAAGTCATTTTTCTCCATGCAATAATAATGAATGTAAGGAATAATGAGCTGGGTTGCTCCATGAATAATCGGTAAACATTGCATATGTGAGTGTACTCAAAACACAAGTAGACTCAATAGACTTGGACATATCCATAGTGTTAAGACAACAGCTGTGAGTAATAAAGAAAGGTGCTTGTCTGAGGAAATAATACACTGCTTGTAAATATAGCACAATAAGGACAAGAACAGCTATTTAAAATGTGTGACAATGAATAGTCCAAGAATTATTACAGTTGTCAAAGTATTTCCCAAGGCAAGAAGCTTTAACTCATAATCAGAGTTTAGCAAACTTGTAACAATCATTTTAGTCAATGAACTTAACTTTGTCTCTTTTCAAATTTCTGCAAACATTTTGACTAACAACATTTACTCTCATAATTTGTAACTTTGCAATATTGTTCTTAAAAATATTCATCAGTCTGCGGGCTGTTTGTAAAAACTATTTTCTTTGATTACGTCTTCATTGTTTGTGTCACCAAAATCATACATCATTTCTGTTTCCTAAAATTTTAGGAACAAGGGACTAGCACTTTTTACAGGACTACAGAGATATCATGTGGTATTATATACAGATATGATATAATTAAATCTGAGGAAAAAACTGGAAATAATGCAAGTCCATTTCTGTTGGGCCTGAATGTCCAGGGATGGCTAGTACAAATGCCAAGACTATACAAAATTTGCTCCAGAGCACTCTCCATAAGTGAACATCACAAAGCAGGGACTATGGAGTTAGTACACTTTTTTTTTAAGCATGATCTAAAGAATCACCAGAACTTCCTGATCAGACAGGCTATTTAATCAAAAAGGAAGTACACTCAAAAAAGGTAGCTTGGGAAAGATTATTTGGACACTACCATCTTCTGAAATATACTAATTCAGATCTGACGATGAGCTTGGAGGGTTGTGTGAAGGCCAGAAGAGGGGATTCAGGAAAGACTTATTTCAGGATGTGGTTCCCATAGAATATGGCTTGTAATTGTGTGATGAGATCCATATGGTCTCCAATGTGGGGTAGTAGGTGACAAATGGGAGTGTACAGTGGGAGAGGGTTTTATTTCTATATTGAAGTAGGTTCTTATAGGGATGTTTGGGTGGCCCATTTCATGGTGTGATCTATTCATCTGGTGGCATGCCCTTGTTTGGTGAAGGCACTTTTGAGTGTGTATCCCACGCTTGCTCCTTGGATCATAATAGATTATTCTGTTCCAAGTCATTCAGCGGTGCAGTGTACTCTCAGTACATTTTGTGGGAGGAGTTAGTGCACTGAGTTTACTTTAATCTGTGTTAAACAGAGCTGGTCAACTGTCAGAATTCCCATCTTTCAGGAAGTTTTGATATTCTGAAACACATTTTCATCCCAAATCAGGATAAAAGTCAAAGTATACATTTTTTCACAAAATTTTGGAAAATTTTAATTTGGAAATAACATGTCATTTAGACATTTTTCAATTCAGCTATGTTGAAATGTTTTGATCAAATGTTTCACTTGTTTGTTAAACCTAATTGAAATATGTTTTGTCTCAGTTTGACACTGAACTACTTCTGCCTGAGCTGCTGTGGTCTCTCATGGGAACTGAACTTTGGAGCCTTCATCTTCATGGTCTTCTATGGGCTGGGCTCACTGGCTGGACTACCTTTCCCATGGTGTAGCTGTGAACCTGCAAGTCCCCAGATGCAATGTGTCTATTCAATGAATAGAGTGCATTCAGGTGGTCACAGATTAATATCAAACTGACCTGAATCAAAACATATGAATTCAGTTTGATAAAGTATCAAACGAAGTGAATTTCATTTGCTGTTCACACTGCTTAATCTCTGATTCAGGTTTCTTGTCTCCCTCCCTGTCCCCATCAAATAAGTGTGTCACCTTGTGAGATGCTACTTGAAAGTTGCTGAGCCCCAATCTGATTGCCTAAGGCATTTTAATAATTATGCAACTGCCCTGCATTAAGTAGTATTTCCAGAGGATTCACAAGTATTATCTTCATCTTGTTGAGGGGATTCAGAGACACAGATGACTAGATTGCTCCTGTATTGTAAGTAAAGCACCACTGTACCACCCTACAGGGCTCCCCAATCCATGGATGCTGCAATATCCCTTTAAGGGGTGCAGCACATTCACCTAGGCATGGTCAGAAAAATACTAGATGGTGTTGTGAAGCTGTACATTTTTAGATACACTTTCTCCCATTCTTTAAAAATCAGCAATGTAAGATAACGAGCTCTAGTTGATTCTAATGCTAGGAAAGGAACAAATGTAAAGGAAGAATGGGGGTTTTACAGGGCAGCCAGCATTCAAGGGTTGTAAAATTGTCCCAGGCACCAACAATATTTGTGAAGAAATGTAATTTTGTTTTTTTTTCCCCAGAAGGTCCAGGAAGACCATTTATTAAAAAGGGAAGGGTCCAGACTCATGTGCTTCCTAAAGGCCAACATCTCCTAAAAATGTGTAAGATTCTGTATGATTAAAGGTGACCATCCATATCACTGTTACACAAGTGCAACAAATCTTGCAAAGTGTATCATATAAGGTGTCAATGGAAAAGTTACCGTCTATAGCTTATGATTATGCTGATTAAATCCATGTATCATCTTTGTATCTAACTTTATTAATATTGGCTATGTATTTGTATCCCCTACATGTGTGGTGTTCTTGGCTGATGCCTCAAAATAGATTTACATCAAGGCTAGACAGCCACATGTTGATGGCCTATTAAGGATACTCAGCTGACAATGGACCATGGAAGAAATTCATCTGACCCAGTAAGCCTTTCCTGTGGATGCCTCAAAAAGAATATGGGCAATGGCTGCCCTTGAGATTCAGCAAAGCATGTAAGGACATGTGATATGCGCATGTGACCCTGGATTCCATCTTGCGCCAGTAACTTTCCATGCACCTGGGCTGTGGGTTTTGTTTGAAACAGTAAAATTCCATGCACATGGGAAAGGATACAAAAAACCTTTGAGAAACCTCCATTTTGCCTCTTTCCTGCTCCAATTTTCTGGACTGTGGATTTACAACTAAACGGAGAATTTTGAACAATGGACTGAGGACCTTCCAATTTTTTGGAAGTTACCAGAGAGACTTTTGCAAGCCAGCAGTCTATTCTATCACTGCTATAAATTTAATATAAGGACTTCGCAATCATTTGTATGTATATGATCTATTGACCATTTATAACATTTTTCTTGATAAATATTAAGCTAGTTTACTAAGCATTGGCTGATAGCATGGTATTTGGGTAAGATCTGAGGTTTATATTGGCCTGGAGATAAATTTCTGATCCTTTGGGATTAGTAGAACTTCACATATGGTGAAATGGGTTTTCAATAACCCCTCACTATATTAGAATTGAATGTTCAGATGGGAGCCAAGGGCTGGAATACCTAAAGGGGGCTGTGTCTTCTCTTAAACCAGTCTGGTACTGCGGAAGCTCTTTTGTTACTGGTGCAGTGAATCTAATTATGGAATAAGCCACCAGTTTAGGGGGGATTGTTTGCCCTATTTCTTGCAGTCTGCCCTGACTAGACATTCACATTGTGGCCATCCAGGCACCTGGTCAGAATATGACTAGTATAACCCTGTGCAATGTCATGGCTTAGGTCTGAAATATACTTTCTACTCATTACTCAGAGAGCAGACAGGCTTTATTAAAAAACAAAGCTCAGCCAGCAGTGCCTGCAGAGGACTTAGTTAATTTGCTTTGCTCTGAAATCTAAGAGTCTTACATTAATGCTAACAGTGAGTGCCAAGAAAGCTTTTGATTTGATTGAGATTTAATGATTCAAGTTTTGAAGGCATATGGTTTGAAAAAAATAATTGCTCACCAGGAAGATTTTAGGACCATAATTTGTGGATTCTCTGGATGTAAACCTATATCTTTTAGGCCTAAAGCCCATATTGTTACTAATTTTAAGATATTAGGTTTTTGCTTTACAGGACTGTTAGGGAGTAGACAAGGCCAGATGCTTTTTCCTTTGTCATGTAATGGAATTTCTTGCTATGAGGAAATAGTTTTGTCATAATACATGATACGATGAGCACATATAGAGGTTGTCCCTCTATATAGACTGCAGTATGTTATTTGCTAATGCAGCTTTAAAAGGTCACTCACAAAATTGACCTAGACAGACCAGTGGCCACCTACAATGGATCACAACATAGGATCTGAAATTTCACATTGAGAGACAGGCCTATTATTTGATATTACCACACTAAAAGTGTTGTTAACTTAGAGTGAAGATTGTTCAGTGCATATCCTATCAACATGATCACTAAAAACATATAAGTCACCAGTTAAGACAACCCTAACTTCAACACAATCATCAAGTCACATGACTTGCCATCCAAATATGAATATGACAAAATAAGTCACTCCACAATAAGCTCCTCTCAAGGGAGTCAGTCCAGGCAGTTGGGCTCAGAATGGGCAGTTGGACTGTGTTGGCTTACTCCTTCCTAAGTCCCAAGGCCCTCACCCATTTCTCTGGTCGTACTGCAAAGCACAGCTCCCTACTTTCATGACACCCTCCCCATCACTCCTACTCCCTTCTCCCCATTCTACACAGAGATAATTTTAATCTTTAGTTTTGGTTTATTTTTCACATTTTCTTGACTTTTTAATTCTAATAAAAATAAAAATATGAAGAGAATCCAAATGATGTCAGTATGCAAAAGGGGATAGAGAGCTGGAACATGGTGTAGGGGAAGAAAGCAGAGGTCCCAAGAAAGGAGAAAGCCAGGCATTAGGGCCAGAGAACTTGGCCATTCAAGAGACTGAAGATGGGTTTTCCAGCAGGGAATGCCCTGCCATCCTTCCCAGCACTTCCACCAATCACAGTGCTTGTCTTATTCTTGCCCCAATGTCTTCTTTCACATCATAAGGCTCCATCAGGTGAAGTCGAGTCTGACAACCCTACTAAATATCATTGGCATCAGACTCCTGTCTGATGAACTACAGGAGTTTCCCCAGATTAAGACGCTATCTCTGTATCAGAGTCCCAAAATATGCTTCTCAAGCAGCTTTATCTTCAACTTTCCCCGTCTACCTGCCCTCTCCCACCATAGTCTAGCCTTTTCTCCCCTATTATCAAGAGGGGACAAGAAAAGGTGGAGACTTAAAGTCAGAGTTTATATATCCAGTGTGAAAGTACCATAGTGGTCTGGCAAACCTGTGAGCTGCCAAAGGTGAGCCTTGATCCAGTGGGACACCCCCACAGCCAAAGGATGTCACATCGCAAGAAGGCTGTGATTGGACATATGTAGCAGAGTGGGACCAGATGATTGTAAGGGCTGTTGACAGAAACTAGAGAATGAAAGAGAGCAGGAGAGCTACCAAGTCAAGGGATGTGGGGAGAAACAGTGTCAGAACAAAAGTAGCTTGCAGATCTTGGCAGTTCCATTGCTTGACTTTGCAAAGCTAAATTAAGTTATGCCACATAAGGGGAATATGTGCTTAAGAGAAATATGTAAAATGTATTTCCTCTCCAAATAAATATTTTATCAAATAAATATCATGAACAATCCAGTTGTCCTCTGAAGAGTCATTGACATTGGAGACTAAATTAAATCACTGAACTGTGAAATAGAGGGTTTATACTACTCCTTTAAGTGCAAATCTCAATGTAACCTTAACTATGGAGTTGCTACCAACACCTCTATAATTACTAGGTAATGCAACTACAATCTGTTTTATTCATTTAGCAGAGATAAGTGAAACAGGCTAAACAAAATCCTACTTTTTAAAACCTCTGTCTAACTCTCTGTCAGCTTATTTAGTAATCTCCCAAACACATTTGGAAAACTCTGGGGAGCCAAAAGTCATTTTCAAATTTTTAAACCTCATGAATCACATTTCCACTGTCAACTTTGTGAGACAAGTCTTTTTCAACTAGGCTTAAGTAAATCTGTTTCTGCAACCTGGACCCAGCTACATTGAAATTGTTTGGATTTCTTCATGACAAACAGTTGCCTGGTTCCAGCATTTCAGAGCAGTTGTAACTAGTTTTATCCACGCCTACCAAACAAGCAAGATATTTCATCATTGAAATAGTCTAAATTCTCTGAGGCACAGTATCATCATCTGGAACTATTTTCAATGTGAAGACTACATATATCAGAGGTGGTCAACCTGAGCCTGAGAAGGAGCCAGAATTAACCAATGTACATTGTTAAAGAGCCACAGTAATATGTCAGCAGCCCCCCATTAGCTCCGCCCCCACCCCTGCTCCCAGCGCCTCCTGCTCACCAGCAACCCTGCCAATCAGCAGCTCCCCCTGCCTTCTTCAGCTGTTTCGTGGCATGCAGGAGGCTCTGAAGGAGGGGGAGGAGCAAGGGCATGGCAGGCTCATGGGAGGGGGCAGGAGGGCTGGAATGTGGACAGGGCCTATGGAAAAACCAGGGGTTGAGCAGTGAGCACCCCATGGCACATTGGAAAGTTGGCACCTGTACATCCAGCCTCAGAGTCGATGCCTATACAAGGAGCCGCAAATTAACTTCTGAAGAGCCTCATGTGGCTCCAGAGCCACAGGTTGGCCACCCCTGACATATGAAATTAATATCCTTTTCCCATTACGTCCCCAACTTACAGAAGGAAATTAGCAATACACTAGTATTACAGAACTGATTAAGAGATGTCCACTTTAGTATCACAAGAATTAGAATGACACATACTGGATGATACTTATATCTTTACATTTATTTAACTTTCCCATGACTTTCTAATTCCGGTAAACTCAACAATTTGTGTATTAAACATGTGATATCTCAAACTTATGAGTCAATATGAGCAGAATTCCATTCATATTTTGTCACACTATGGCTCCATAGTAAAGGCAAAACAACTTTTATCTAGACAGTGTGGTCAAGATTTATTTTAAAAAAAATTATAGATAAATACAAAGTAGGCCTGTCAAATGATTAAAAAATTAATCACTGTTTTAATCGCACTATTAAACAATAGAATACCATTTAAATATTTTTGGATGTTTTCTACATTTTCAAATGTATTGATTTTAGTTACAACACAAAATACAAAGTGTTCAGTGCTCACTTTATCTTTTTTACAGTGAAAATATTTTTAATAAATATAAACAAATGAAATAATATTTTTCAATTCACCTCATACAAGTGCTATAGTGCAATCTCTTTATGGTGAAAGTGCAACTTACAAATGTAGATTGTAGTTACATTGTTTGTTTGAGTGCAGTTATGTAAAACTTTAGAGCCTACAAGTCCACTCAGTCCTACTTCTTGTTCAGCCAAAATCGCTAGGACAAGAAGTTTGTTTACATTTGCAGGAGATAATGCTGTCCGCTTCTTATTTATAATGTCACCTGAAAGTGCAAACAGGGATTTGTATAGCATTGTTGTAGCCAGCATTGCAAGGTATTTGTGTGCCCGATATGCTAAGCATTTTTATGCCCCTTCATGCTTTGACCATTATTCCAGAAGACATGCTTCCATGCTGATGGTCTCTGCTTGATAATCATCCAAAGCAGTGCGGACGGATGCATGTTCATTTTCATCATCTGAGTCAGATACCACGCACACAAGGTTTTTTTTTTGGTTTTGTTTTGTTTTGTGATTCGGGTTCTGTAGTTTCTGAACTGGAGTGTTACTCTTAAGACTTCTGACAGCATGCTCCATACCTTATCCCTCTCAGATTTTGGAAGGCACTTCAGATTCTTAAACCTTGGGTCAAGTACAGTAGCTGTCTTAAGAAATCTCACATTGGTACCTTCTTTGTGTTTTGTCAAATCTGCAATGAAAGTTTTCTTAAAATGAACAACATATGTTGGGTTATCATTCAAGACTGCCATAACACAAAATATATGGCAGAATTCAGGTAAAATCATGGAGCAGAAGATATACAATTCTCCCCCAAAGAGTTCAATCAGAAGTTTAATTAAGGCATTGTATTTTTTTAATGAGCTTCATCAGAAGATTGCACTACAGTACTTGTATGAGGTGAATTGGAAAAAAAAACTATTTCTTTTCTTACAGTACAAATATTTGTAATCAAATAATATAAACTGAGCATTGTCCTCTTTGTATTGTGTTGTAACTGAAATCAATATATTTGAAAATGTAGAAAAATATCCAACAATATTTATATTTAAATTATTATACTATTATTATTTAACAGTGTGATTTATCATGATTTTTTTTAATCGAGGCAATTTGTTTTGACTTAATCAATTGAGTTAACTGTGAATAATTGACAGCCCTAAGACAAAGGTTACTCTCCTGTAACCAGAGTTGTTTGAGATGCATTCTGTGCACTGACACTCATGGTATGTGCAGCTTGGATCACGCAGTGCCCATTGGAATGCCCTCTCATCTCTGAACAGTCAGAGAATGAGGGTATAAAAACAAGGGATGCTGCACCAACACCTCATTCCTTCCAACCTTGGCTGAAAATCTGGTTAAATTACCTGAACTCTGAGGAAGAGGGGAAAGTGAGTGGGGAGTGTGAAATGTATTATCCATCATGAAGAAATCTAATTATTTCTTTTTCACATGATCTCTGAACATTTCCTGTATGGGAGTTTAGGAAGTAGTTTTCCCTCCCAGGAAGGTGGGAATGAGGAGGACGACTAGTTAAAAAGCAATTGGGGTACTGTTCTGCCAAAGTGTACATCAGACTTAAAGATCAGATCAAGGAAATGACATTTCACAAACATATAGATAGAGCACTAAGTGGCGACTCTGTCTATTTCTGCAACAGGAACGTTTCCAAGGCAAGCCATAGATGGTGCTTTGTTACAAACTGAATTTGCCCAAGAACATAGTTTTCTTATAACACTCCTCAGTGTAGAAAAATTGCTGGATTGTTTTCCTCCCTAAAGGAAATTAAAGGAATCAGGTTAAAAAGCATAACAAATCCTCTTTCCCTAGTTGAGGAACAAGGCATTTCACATGGAGTTGGTGTCTATTCCTGCCCTCAAGCAATTTTTTTGGCATTTGTTGTTTTGCTTTGTCACTCACAGGTCTATGTCCATCTGACTGCATTTGATGAAGATTGAGCCTGCTACAGCATCCTTCAAATATGACTAATGTTGATCTGGTTGGTTTCTGCTCTGTTGGTCTGCTAGTATGCTGTCTTTTCCTGCTAGGTGATTAGGCATGGGGTAAATGCATCATTCCCACAGAGCCATGGCTTCCTTGCCTAATTGACTGGAATGAATTCCACCCTCTCTTCCTTGTTGTCATAAAACATTGCTGTGTTGTTGCCTGTAACCATTCACACTACTCAGCCTTGAAGTTAGGGAAGGAAAGGGTCCAGCAGTTTCCCCTCAGTTCTGAAACACATCTAAAGCTTCTGCTCCCAGAAGTTCCAGTGGTCATGCATGCTGAAGTCCTGACGATGTGCTCCTCACCCTATACTGGGAGCATCTGAGATCACCATGACAGAGGGAGAAAGAGGATTGAAAGATAGCTCTCTGCTGACATTTTCATTTTTTGTTTGCCACTGAGGGCACTTGAGTGCCACTTTGGGCAGTGAAAGTCAAATGCATGCGGTCTACATTGGGTGTACATAATTCACCAGTTAGGGTTGAAGTGATCTCATTCTTAAATCGTGATAATGGGGTTACATAAGTTGCTAATACCATAAGGTCTATCAGCCTGAGGAATAATATCACCTGTTGAAGTGAACTCTCCTGCAGCGACTGACTGTTGCACTGCAAGTTCTCATAAATTGGTGTTCTTGGAGGAAGACTTTGTCTTTAGTCAAATCCAAAACTGATCCAATAAAGGTTATATTGAGGTGAGAGGATTAGTGTGGGACTTTTTACAGCAGATAAGCAGCTACAAGCTCTGAACAATTTGGATGTTACCTTTGGCCTCCAAGAGATCTGCTCTTGTCAACCAATCATCTAAATGAGGGTAGATGTGGATGTCCTGCTTTCCTCAGGTGAGTTGCTGCTACAGAGAGGAATTCCATGAATACCTTTATCAGCTTCATGCATTTACTAGTGATTAGGAGCCATCAATGTCCTCCTGTTTGATTGGCAAACCAGTTATCTGGGGAGGAGGAGCGAAATAAAGAAGAGATACTGCTTGAGGCACAATGCCTTTTTCTCTTCCTTCAAAATTAAATTACTTGAGCTTATAAATGTGTTCTGCTTTGAAGTAACCTTCTGAAAAAAAATACTTCATAGATGAGGCCCTACTTGAATTGCAAGATGATTCTCAAATAATTGCAGCTGAGTTGCAGACAATACATGGAGAATTGTGGAAAAGTAATAATGGGCCTTTATTAATTCTGGTGATTTGGAAAAGCCAGAGAAGACCTATTTGTTTTTAAAAAATTGCTGGAACAATATAAACACTCATGTTTTATGTTACGCCTGCTAATTTTTTTTTTGATAACTAGATATTTTGCTGTAGCTATTAACAGTCATTAATGCCCAGGGTCAGCCCCACACATGGCACGGCTCCAGTTATCAGTTGCCCAGCTGACAATGTGGTGAAAGCCTGTGATGGGGTGGACTAGGCCTAGATGCCCCCTACTGGAGGCCTCAGAGTCCTATGACACCCCCTCCTAGAGAGGAACAGAAGAGGAGTCCTTCAAGCGCCTAGAGTGGTTTCAGGGAAGCAGCCAATGAGAGCAAGCAGGCTCACAGAAAAGGAGCTGCAGGGCCAGAGTCAGTCAGTTGCTGCCTGGAGTTGGAGGAGACTGGAATGTGTTCCTGGTTGGCTGAAAGAGCAGCAGTACCACAGACATCTCTGTGCTGGCAGGGACTGGGGGAGCAAAGAACTCTTGGCTGGCTGTTGGGGCTGAGTTAGGACTGAGTCCAGAGAGGGCTACAAGAAGAGTGTCTCCAGGGAGGAAGACCTGTGAGTATGGCCCCATACCAGGGCTGGGACCAGTTAAAGAGTACATACCCTGGAAGGGGTTTGTTCTGTTTCACATACAGATGGCATATGAAAATTGGCTGGAGGGCTGAGTCACTGAGAACCCACCTGAGAAACCAACAGGTGTCACCAGAAGCAGTGAGTACAGGCACACACACTCACCCAGAGGGCTCTTGCAAGAGATAGGTGCCATCCCCTTGCAAAGCCTAGTATTGTGGGATTTGCACTGATTTTACAGAAACTGGTTTTTTAAAACAGATTGTATAAAGTCGAGTGCACGCGGCCACACTAAGCACATTAATTCGGCGGTGTCTGTCCATGTACCGAGGCTAGTGTCGATTTCCGGAGCGTTGCACTGTGGGTAGCTATCCCATAGATATCTCATAGTTCCCACAGTCTCCCCCACCCATTGGAATTCTGGGTTGTGATCCCAGTGCTTGATGGGACAAAAAACATCATTGCTGGTGGTTCTGGGTACAGCCTCACTCCTTCTTCTGTGAAAGCAGCGGCAGACAACCGTTTCACGCCTTTTTTCCTGGGTGAACTGTGCAGATGCCATACCACGGCAAGCATGGACCCTGCTCAGTTCAAGACAGTAATCATGGAGGTTTTAGACATATCGCGCATTCTCGTGTAGTCTATGCTGACCCAGGACCTGCAAAACCAGGCGAGGAGAAGGCAGCTATGGCAGAGAGGTGATGAGGACATGGACACAGAATTCTCTCAAACTGCGGGCCCCGGTGCGTTGGAGATCATGCTGGTAATGGGGCAGGTTCTAGCCATTGAATGCCGATTTGGGGCCTGGGAAACAAGCACAGACTGGTGGGACCGCATAGTGATGCAGGTGTGGGACGATTCCCAGTGGCTGCAAAACTTTTGCATACATAAGGGCACTTTCATGGAACTTTGTGACTTGCTTTCCCCTGCCCTGAAACTCCAGAATACCAAGATGAGAGCAGCCCTCACAGTTGAGAAGCGAGTGGCAATAGCCCTCTGGAAGCTTGCAATGCCAGACAGCTACCAGTCATCTGGGAATCAATTTGGAGTGGGCAAACCTACTGTGGGGGCTGCTGTGCTGCAAGTAGCCAAAGCAATCACTAAGCTGCTGCTATGAAAGGTTGGGACTCTGGGAAATGTGCAGGTCATAGTGGATGGCTTTGCTGCAATGGGATTCCCTAATTGTGGTGGGGCAATAGATGGAACCCATATTCCTGTCTTGGCACCGGAGCACCAGGGCAGCCAGTACATAAACCGCAAGGAGTACTTTTCAATGGTGCTGCAAGCACTGGTGGATCACAAGGGACATTTAACCAACATTCACGTGGGATGGCCAGGATGGGTTCATGATGCTTGCGTCTTCAAGAACACTACTCTGTTTAAACGGCTGCAGCAAGGGAATTACTTCCCACACCAGAAAACAACAGTTGGAGATGTTGAAATGCCTATAGTTATCCTGGGGGACACAGCCTATCCCTTGGTGCCATGGCTCATGAAGCCATACACAGGCAGCCTGGACAGTAGTCAGGAGCTGTTCAACTACAGGCTGAGCAAGTGCAGAATGGTGGCAGAATGTGAATTTGGCCGTTTAAAGGCACGCTGGCGCACATTACTGACTCGCTCAGACCTCAGCCAAACCAATGTCCCCATTGTTATTGCTGCTTGCTGTGTGCTCCACAATCTCTGTGAGAGTAAGGGGGAGACCTTTATGGCGGGGTGGGAGGCTGAGGCAAATCTCCTGGCCGCTGATTACGCGCAGCCAGACACCAGGGCGATTAGAAGTGCATACCAGGAAGTGGTGCGCATCACAGAACCTTTGAAAGCCAGTTTCATCACTGGCCACAGTACGGTGTGATTGTTGTGTTTGTTTCTCCTTGATGAAACCACTCCCCCTTGATTGACTCATTCCCTGTAAGCAAGCCACCCTTCCCCTTCGATTACAGGTTGCTTTCTAAGGAAATAAAGTCATTCTCATTTAAAAATCATGTATTCTTTATTAATTAATTATAAAAAGAGGGAGAGAACTGACAAGGTAGCCCTAGTGGGGTTTGGGAGGAGGATAAGAGAGAAGGAAAAGGCCACTAAAAAAATTTCAAAATAATGACAGCCTTTTGGTTGGGCTGTCCACTGGGGTGGAGTGGGTGGGTGCACTAAGCCTCCCCCCATGTGTTCTTACATGTCTGGGTGAGGAGGCTATGGAACATGGTGAGTAGGGAGGGTGGTTATACAGGGGTTAGAGTGGCACTCTGTGATCCTGCTGCCATTCCTGAAGCTCCACCAGACACCGAAGCATGTCAGTTTGATCACGTAGCAGTCCCAGAGTTGCATCATGCCTCCTCTGATCTTCCTGCTGCCACCTCTCATCTTGAGCATCTCTCCTCTCATCACATTCACTGGCATCTTTCCTGTACTTTCATACCACATCCTTCCACTCATTCAGATGAGCTCTTTCATTATGGGTCACTTCCATGATTTCCGAGAACATTTCATCTCGCGTCTTTTTTTTCCACCGCCTTATCTGAGATAGCCTTCAGGACGGAGGAGGGAGGCTTGAAAAATTTGCAGCTGCAGGAAGGACGGGAAAAAAGGGAGAGAAGGATTTAAAAAGATATATTTTACAGAACAATGGTTATACTCTTTCACGGTGAACAACACTATTCACCTTACATAGCACATGTGATTTCAGTACAAGGTCGCATTTTGCATCTTAATATTGAGTGTCTGTGGCTTCGGTGTTAGAGATCACAGATGTAGGTCCGAGCAGCAGAATTCGGCTTGCATGCGGCCATGGTAAGCCATTGTCTTTCAGCTTCTGCAGCCTTCATATATCCAGCGCCCTCCTTTCCCAAATAGCAAGTAAAGCCCGTTGAGTGCTGCTTCTTTCCTGTTAACGTGCAGCAGCAGAGCCGCCGCCCCATCCAATTCTCTGGGATGATCGCTTTACCCCTCCCCCCACCGAGTGGCTGGTATCATGGAAGATCCCTGCTAGCCACCCCCCGCCACCGTGTGGCTGGTAACAGGGAAGATCCCTGCTAGCCAAACGCAAAAAAGCTCAGCGCCAATCACCCTCCTCCCCCCCCGCTTGGCTAACTGCAGGGATGGATTTCTTTTCAGTCTTTTCTTTTCAGTCTCTTTAACTTTCACACGGCACTGTACTGAGTCCCTGGTGTGGCCTCTCTCCATCATGGCCTTGGAAATTTTTTCAAATGTTTTTTCATTTTGTCTTTTGAAACAGAGTTCTGTTAGCATGGAATCCTCTCCCCATATAGCAATCAGATCCAGTACCTCCCGTGCGGTCCATGCTGGAGCTCTTTTTCGATTTTCAGACTGCATAGTTACCTGTGCCGATCAGCTCTCCACGCTGGGCAAACAGGAAATGAAATTAAAAAGTTCTTGGGGCTTTTCCTGTCTACCTGGTCAGTGCATCTGACTCCAGATTGCTGTCCAGAGCGGTCACAATGGTGCACTGTGGGATAGCTCCCGGAGGCCAATATCGTCAAATTGCAGCCACACTAACCCTAATCCGAAATGGCAATACCGATTTCACCGCTACTTCCCTTGTCGGGGAGGAGTACAGATATCGGTATTAAGAGCCCTTTATATCGATATAAAGGGCCTCGTTGTGTGGATGGGTACAGGGTTAATTCGGTTTAACGCTGCTAAATTCAGTATAAACTTGAAGTGTAGACCAGGGCCAAGTGTGCCACCACATCTCAAAAAGAACAAGCTCTCAGTAGTATTGAGGAGACTACTGATGACCCAGTCTTAGGAGCCTTAAAGGAAAACTGCAGTGGAATACAGAATAGTCACAGATCACTTGATTCAAACTGAAACAATATTTCTTGTAGGTACCATATATATGAAAGATGTAATTATTAAACAACAAAGTAGCAATATTTCCTGTATCAACAGGAAGATCAGCTTTTGGGAGTGATGCAGGGAACTGCATCAATCACACACATAAGAAACAGTAGCTCTCGAGAGTTCCAAGGACCTAGTTCTAATAGGTCCATGGAACTACTACATAAGAGTAACTTTACAAGCACAATTAGTCTCCTTGAAATTACTGAGACTACTTGTGTGTGTAAATTTACTCATATACATCTGTGTGTGCAGGGTCAAGGCCTCAAGAAAGCTCTATGAGCGCAAACTCACAATATGCTGAGCACTCAATACCCCAGTCAAGCAAGGCACTTGGCAAGACTAAGTCCTCTATTTTTTGAGGGAGTTTTGAGAGACTGTTCTGAGCCTGTGGCAGGAAGGGCAGGAGGAAAAGGGAGCAGATGACATATTACACACCACATTTGTATTTATGGGTGAAATTTTCATCTTCCAGTCTTGATGCAAAAAGCTGCACTTCCTATTAGAATGATCACTAAAATGGCAGGCACCGGGGATTACATAGCTCCCAAATACACATCAATGGAGAATTCAATATTTTCAGACGGTATATTAAAATATGGTCTTATAATTTACTTGTTTGTTATACATATTCTTATTAAGTAATTTTTCCTGTAGTCATTTAGGGCTCGATGCAAAGCCCATTGAAGTCAGTGGAAACAATTTCCATTGTGTTCAATGGTGGTAATGACCCTAAAGCAATATTAAAAAAAAAATCTCATTACAATGTTCCTTTAATATGCTTGGAGATTTAAAAATAAATTAGAAACCTTAACATATATTATTGTAATGTTCTTCCTGTCTTTTCCTCTGCCTTCCTCTGTTTTGTGTGCTTAGCCATGAAAAATCATTTCTAAACTTGTTTGACCTGTATTAAGACTTTGTATAGTCACATTTGATTTAATGCAATGTACTGTGACTCTTCCTGCTGAGTTTAGTCATAAGATACAAATCCTTTGTTAGTGGTAACATCCAGCACAGCCAGATTTGTCCCAATGTCTGCACATCTAGTTTGATTATCCATGGTGTATGGAGTAACACAAGTAAGGAGTAATTTTTTTGCTAGCTCTACCTGAAGAGATGGTACGCCTGAACTAACTCATGACAGACAACACGTAAAAAAAAAGCCTAATCTGGGATGTGTTCTCTTTTCTTATTATTTGTACATTATCACTAGCTTTTGAAGAATTGAAGGAAATTGGAGACATGGGCTCTATATGCAGGGCCACAACAGCATTAGGCACAAAGAACCAGCTTCTTAGCCCACACTCTGCCTGTTTTGTGCTGCTACAGCAAAACAAGCTATCAGAAAGCCAGCTTAACCAGAGAAGCTTAACCAGACATCTCAGAATTCTCTGGATGGCATACTGGTCCCTTGGAGACACAGCCTGTCAATAAAGCTTAGAGCAGCCTCAGTATTGCTCTAAATTATGGTATTGACCTGGCCAGCATGGAACCAGACCCAGGATCAGGGGTCCGCAAATGGCTCCCTTGTTACTCTCCCCTCAGCTGCCTCCAGGTCATAATGCACACATTTGAAAATCTGGGCCAGACACTTCATTTTCCTAATACTTTGCCAATGAATATACTCTCATCTATCTATAGTAAAAATCGTACTTAGTAAGACTCAGAGGTGAGTATGTCTCAGCACTTCAGCTTTGACCTTTCCTCAACATAATGTTAAGTCAAGACAAAGTAAATCATCATTTGACCCATGACAGATAGCCTTTAAGAAGTCAATGCATGTTGCCCATCTTTTTCCATAGAAGTGCATGAGATAATTCAGTAAATTCAAAAAGCCCCTGTTTTCTTCTTTTAATGATATTTTGATAATGATTGGACCATCTGAGTACTAATTTTATGTCAATAACCTGCTCCCAATGTTAGGACCATAACCATCCTATTAACAGAAAACAAACCACACAAAATTCTTGTGGTGTGGGAAATCTAAAAAACATTTAAAATAATACATCTGCCCTGTTTCTTCTAATAAAGATGCTAGCTGCAGATGACAAGAGTGGAATTAATAGTAAAGGTTTATTTTAATCGTTTGCAATATCTATTGTTACCATTCTGTACTACATAAAAATAAACAGTAGTTCCAACTAAATGAAACTGAATTATTCAGTATAATTTGTGAAATCTCTGCAGCAATTTATACTCTTAATGAACATAAGTACCTTTTACACATATTTCTTGACTCTCTCTCTCTCTCTTTATTAATCCTCTACCTCTTGAATGGATCTGGTAGCCCCGAGGGTTTATTAGACTAAAGATTAATGGGCGTCTTTTACCTGCAGGTTTACTGTCAACGAATAACTATAAATATATGCTCAGATGAATAAGGCAACTTTCAATTATTCCTTCATACACATCAGTTTCTTCCATTTAGAAAATGCAATATCGTCTTATATTGAAAACTTGCAAGCCTGAGGGTATCAAATCTTTGCTTCTTTCCTTTCATTACCATCATCCATTAATTATGCTGATACTTGCTGTTACACAGTGTGTCCTCTCCTCCTACATGCACACACAAACACATGCTAAACTTCTTAAAACATCTTGCTGAAATACTTTAAAGAGCAGAATTTGGAACAGCAATGCCAAGAAATAATGTTGGTAGCAAGATGGGAATTTTGACTTGCATTTCTTTTTCATACTACCTAGAGACACTTGGGAATTTACCATCAAAGTGTTCCTCCTCCATCCCCCGCCCCCTACCATTTCTGCAAAGTCAAAAATTTCCATGGGAAATTTTTCAATTTTCCTGATGGAAAATCAAAATGAAATGTTTCATTTCAAGCCAAGCAGATCCAGATCAAAATGCAAGTTTGACAAAACAATCAAAATGTTTCCCAGGAATTTGACATTAATCTTTGCCTACTTGACTACTGTGGTAACTCATAAGAACTGTAGGTCAGCTGCCCTATTCTCCTCAGTGAGCTGATTTCCTTAGAGGGACATCATCTTCTATGATGCACCAGTGTTCCCTCTGGTTGAATTGATCTAGCGCATCATGGAAGTCATATCATCACAGTGCATCAGACGTGGCAGACCCAGCCCACAGATGAGAATGGGGTCATGTGACACTTGTACAACTTATGAAACACTCCAGCAGTTTTGGGTGACACTGCTTAATGATGAATCAAGCTAAAACAAATTAGTTTCAGTTCAACAAATCAAAATGACATTTCAATTCAGGAATGTCAAAATGTTTAGTTTTGACTGGAAGTGTCAACATGAAATGTTTTAACATTTTTTTTTAAATTTTCCATTTGTGAAAAGCTTAATATTTTCACTTTTCATCCCAATTCAGGATGACAATAAATTTCAGATATCAGAATGACCCGTAAGACGGATGTTCCTATTGTCTACCAGCTTTAATACTAATTCAAACAACTAGTTCAGTGAAAGGAACATGTTAGAGGAAAAACATAAAATGAAGTGTCTGTATCTGAAACAAAATGACTATTAATATGAAAACATGTATACTACACAATAAAGGAAGGGAGACAAAATGAGAAGCTGTAGTTTGTAGGAAAATGTTGGGCCATGTATTACTCTTTATCTTTGTACAATATTTATAGACAGGAATGGAACATGTGTGGATAAAATGTAGTATATAAACCAGAAGAGGAAAGTAGTACAACAAAGTAATATGGTCATCCTATATTTATTTCAGATGTTCAGTTAATATTTCTGTTACAACTTAAAAAAAAAACTACAGGAGTTCACAGAGAAAAGTACGTGTCAATATCACCTCTGACAACAGATAATTTTGCTGAATTCTCTCAAATCCAAGTTAAAGTTTGCCTCTAATACTTTGAATTAACACATTATGAGTAGCAGGACTGGGTGAACCTCAAATGGTTTGGAGATTTGGTTCTGCCTCGATACAAATGCTCTTGTGCTTATCCTAAGCTTATCAGAAACTCCTGCTTAAAAATCAGGCTGGAAAGCTGACAAAAACTGACTTTTTAAGAAGTTTCCAGTAATTCATGGTATTGGCTGTATCAGAAATGCCATGAGCTTGGCCAAGTGCAATTTCTGATGAGTTTTTAAAAGTTCAAAATTCTGATTTTGAAACATGAAGTTAAATTCAAATTCAAATTTGGCTTAAATTGGTTTTTATTCTTACCAAACCAGCTGAGCTGCTCTAAGGAAATACTATTTAAAAGAAAGGTGAGGGGTAAGCTTTTGGCTTTATTCCAGAAAATCACTGGCTGGAAAGTATCTGAAATTTTTTGTTTAGTACAGTATTTAATTGGGGCCATTTACACTTGCATACTTGATAGTAATATTTGAGAGGAAGTTCAACGAATTTACAAGCTCAGATGAAAAAGCCACCGAGCTCGCAAGCTTAAACTTAAGAATTTATTGCTCTTTGCTCAATACATTTCTCAGAATAATTCCTTTGCTTCCCCTAAACAGCATGGCTTTTATAAGACACCCAAAGACAGCATGTTGCAGAGAGCAGCTGATCCCCAGTTTCTCATTCTTCTTGAACCCCCTGCCTGTAGGGGTATGAGGCCTTGATCCCACATAGGGCCCAATGAGTTGTTTAGAGACGGAGGGAGAAAATACAGTGGAGATGGTTGTCCTCAGCCTTCCACTGTTTTTGATCCATCTACTCTGCTTCATATTGTTACCCTGAGCACCAGCAGAGGACAGCATATGGTATATAGTCCACAAAGAAAGAGTGGCATCTAGAAGCAGCGTCCAGTTCAGGAGAGCACTAGACCAAATAACATTACTGCCTCTAGAACTTGAAAAGTGTCTATTGTTTTTTCCTCAAGATTTTTTTTTAAATCTTTAGTTTTCCACAAAAATGTTTTTATTTCGCTCCAAACTCCAGACATTTTTCATTTATTTAGTTAAAAAATGGAAAATTTCAACAGGGAAAATAAAAGTTTTTGTTGAAAAGCCATTTTCATTGGGAAAAATATTTAATAAAATGTTCAACCGTCTCCAGTTATCTCTTTTAAATGAGGACTGATAACTTTCCACCTTTGGTAATAAATATTTCCTCTAATTAGAGGTGATACCAAGAGGACCGCCTATTATTAAGGTTGCCAGCCACTTCCCACTATAAGATTCTGTTTTCAGGTCCTTGTAAATTTGTCAAACTATAACCATTTGGGCTGAAATTTACCTTAGCAAGTGTCAGTGTTTGTCTGATTTTTTTTTATTACTATTATTTTCAGCTACAATGGTCATGGCATTTCGAAGAAGGCTAGGAAAAAATATTGTTTTGCCCACATTAAATTCTGGCAAAATTGTCTTTGACAAGCTCTAGCTCCATCAAGCTTTGAAGCAGAGACTTAAAATGTTGTCACTCCCTTGAAAATCTGTCCAAATTTGGTTAAAGTATAAGCCTTTTTAGGGGTGGGGGGGCAAGCAGTTTGTATATGCTCAGAAAATACTTTAGGTTTTAGCAGGTAAATTTCCCAAAGATTCTATTCACACTAAGCATGTTCCAGGTGACATCTGAGCAGAACTTTCCTTGTAATTGCAGCTCTAGACTACCGTGGGCTATGTCAGGTCCAAGTTGATATACCTTAACCAAGAGCAGGGAGACAATGTCTCCTCCCTCAGCCCAGGCAGCATAGAGGAAAAAGGTCCCTGATTCAAAAGGAGAGGGGATGAGAGCCAGACCAGATGTAAGGGGAGTAGACTGGGAAAAGGAGCCTAGGGCTGTCGGAGTTTCCCCCACCCTGGAGGCTGGTGAATGGAGGCTGGTGAATGGGAAGAGGGGAAATAGGACTTGGAGATGAGATGGGAGATTGGGACTGACTGGCCAAGAGACTGGAACTGAAAACCATTGGGGCAGAGGGGAAGGAGAGATTGATCCAGTGAAGAGGTGGGAGCAGGGGCGGCTCCAGGCACCAGCACACCAAGTGCGTGCCTGGAGCAGCAAGCCACGGGGAGCACTCTGCTGGTTGCCGCGAGGGCGGTAGGCAGGTTGCCTTCGGCGGCATGCCTGCGGGGGGTCCGCTGGTCCCATGGTTTCGGTGGACCTCCCGCAGGCTGCCGCCAAATCCATGGGGCCGTGGACCTCCTGCAGGCAAGCCACCGAAGGCAGCCTGCCTGCCATGCTTGGGGCGGCAAAATACCTAGAGTCGCACCTGGGTGGGAGAACTGGGACTGGCTGGGCAAAGAGATTGGGACAAGGAATTGGGGTGGGCGGAGACACTGAGATTGGAACTGAGAGCCAGTGGGATTGGGGGGAAGAGAGTCCACAGGGCAGGGTGGAGGAGAGATCAAATGAGGAGCCTGGTGGGGACTGGCTGGGAATGGAGACTGGGAGTCTGGAAGGTCATGACTTGGGCTTGCTGGGCATGGGATAAGAACATGAGGAGTGAAGATTGGGACTCGCTAAGTAAGGAGAATGGACCTGGGACAAGGAGCTAGTGCGGGGGGGTGGGAAACAGGGACAGGGCTTAAGGGGTCACACTGGTGGGGGAGATGGGCAGAGATGTGCCCACTAGACTACACTCCATTCCAGCACTTGGAATAGAACCCAATATTCCTAAATCTCACTATACCTCAGCTGGAAAAAACACTGTTCCACCCCCCTCTAGTGGTCCTGCCCTGGAGATCAATGAGGCAACCTTCATTAGTGAAGACTTGTCCATATGATCCTTCCCCATTGGCTGGCGTATGTGTAGCGAATAAAGTAGGTGATTGCAGAAAGTGAATGAATGGTCACATGATTAAGGCTGTGAAATGCTGCCTTGGAGAATTACATTCTATCACCGTGTATGCCACAGAGTTTAGTCTACTTCTTTAAACCACACTTTTCACAGGGAACCACTAATCATGTGTTTCTCATTTTGTGGATGCCTGACATGAGACTCTCGGGTCTGATTTGCAGACAAACTGAACAACAGCTGCAGCTGAGGTCAATGGGAGCTGTGCTTTGAACATACAAAATGCTCTATAATGCTAAGTACTCCAAAAATATCAGGTCTCAAGCATCTCAAATGGGCCACCCAAAATTAGTGGACACTGTTGACATTAATTTCTCTGTGCCTAAGTGTCTTATATGTGAAGTGGGAACATACCCACTCAGCTCAGAGGTATTATGAAAATAAATTTGTTCATATTTGTGAAGTGCTCAGATACTTAGGCCTGGTAGAATTTGATCAAAATTAGAAAAAATATCAATGATTAAAACAGTTACAAATAGAAGAAATCTTAAATAAAAACTGATACAGTTTTAGTAGTTGGAAATTAAACAGGGCGTAGGCAGGGCCGGAACTTACATTTAGACAGCTTAGGCAATTGCCTAGGGTGCCAGCATTATTAGGGGGTGGCATTTTGCTGGAGGGGGCGGCAGGAGGCTCCGGTGGAGCTGCCGCAGTTGTGCCTGTGGATGGTCGGCTGCTCACGTGACTGTGGTGGACCTCCCGCAGGCACGACTGCAGCAGCTCCACCGGAGCCGCGGGAGCAGCCTACCGTCCGCGAGCCGGGGGACCAGCGCGCAGGGCAGCGAAATGGCCGTGCGCCTAGGGCGCTTAAACCCTAGCGCTGGTCCTGGGCATAGGGTGGAGTTAAGGTTAGGGCAGCACTAACAGTGGGGCTGCAGCCTGCTTCCTGAGGGGCCCAAGACACTCAGATGCAAGGTGCAGAGGAGACTGGCCTGGCAGAGCAGAGACCCTCTGTCCAGGACAGCAAGGAGGAGGAAGAGCCCTGAGCTATTTGGGAACTGCTCCCACAGTTATGGTTGGTGAGTGAGTGAGCAAGCAAGCAGGGCCATGACAGCAGGGCTGCAGAGGTCTTCCCCTACTTGGCTGTGGGGTCAGTGAAACCTGATAAGGGGAGCCAGACTAGGGGGGGAGGAGGACAGAAAGAGCCAGAGCAGAGGGAGACCAGGGCGCTATGGCCACCCCACTTTTTATTGGCTGTGAGAGTGACGAGTGGAGGGAAGGGGAGGAGTGAGAAAGGGGCACAGCCTCGGGGGAGAAGAGGTGTTGCAGAAGCAGGGCCTTGGGGGAGGGGGTGGCATGAGGGCAGGGCAGTGGAGCATGGTTCAGACACCTGTCCCCTCCACCACCACAACTTTAGGGAGCTTCTGCTGCTCCTGCATCTGACCCTACAAGCACAAGGTGTGAGGAAGGCTGTGGTCCTGCTAAGCCAGAGCAGAGTACTGAGCTAGGGGTCCCCCAAGGAGGAGGATGAGTCCCCAGCAGCAGAGGAGGCCACCTCAGTGCTGAATGGCTCCTGCCTGGGGATGGAACTGTTCAGTAGCAGGGTGGCCTCCCCTGAGAACAACCCTACTTGCTCACTTGTGCGAGTACACAAACACAGGGGCAGTGATACCTAAACCCCGCAGGCATGCCGACTGTTACCAATTGATTTTATTCTACAATGTACACCAACTTTTCTTGATAGAAATCTAATCCTCCCAAGCCTACAGATACTATAGTGATGAGCACCATAGAAAAGCCCATGAAGTTAATAATTCTCTCTTCAGAGAAAGTTTTGAAAGTGTGCAGTAAATATGGGTTGGGGACACAACACATTGAACAATCAGGATAACACAAAATATAGAATTGCTGCCTATTCTGTGATCACTGTCCATCCTTTGCACTGAATGATGCAGGGGGCCTGTGGAAAAAAATAGTATGTGATCATGTAATTGAAGATTGTACCATCATGCATATGGACAAGAAGGCAAAATTAAGATTGCCCAGGAAGTCTTAATTCTGGCATTTCCTAAGTTTTGAGTATTTGATTGTTATTGACTTCAACAGGAAATTTCTCACTTGGTACTCCTGTGAGCCTATGCTCTATGTAAATCTCATTCTGCCAGGGGAAGGATTAACCTATTTCCTTCCTTTCACTAGATATTGGGGCAGTGCTGTGGGGAGGGAATTACAGAAGAGGCTTATGAAATGGAGAGTGAAGCTTCATTATTGCTGCCCACTCTGCTGTGAAAAATGGGCAGCTGAGCAAAAAGGTTTGTTTGGATTTAGACTCAAGTTTGTGCAAAGTGTTACCGCACAAACAAAGTGCCAAAAATTGCTTCTAAAAATATAACCCTACCAGAAAAAAAAATAAACACCATTAGTTCCAAGTCATGCCTTTGATTCAGAGGTAAAAAAATACTATTCTGATTCCATATTTGGGTATTTTCAGGATCACGCATCTTTGACAGGCATGGCTGTGCATTATTTTATGGCAGTGTTTCACTATGATAGTGAGAAATGATCTTTCAAACTGTAGTGGGGCAGTTGCCCCACTTTGGCAGACAAGGGGTTAATGGCAGCCCTTGGAGTGGCTGCACAGGACCCGGCCAAACACAGAAGGCTTAGAAGCAGTCAGTCAGGGCCAGGCTGGGTCCCATATTAAGGCTGCAAAGCAGAAGAGATAAGAGTCTCTCCCTGACAAGTAAGGGAGAAGGACTGGCTCCTAGGGATAGCACCTTAGATAGAGCAGCACTGGGCAGGCTCAGGTGAGCAGAGGGAAAGCTCCAGCCTGAACCTGCCACGCTAAGGCCCCTGAAAGAAAGGGCCAAGAAGGTGCAAGGGCTAAAGCAGAAGTGGCCCAGGGAGCGTGAACAGTAGAGGGGAGAGAAGGAGGGCTGCTGTCAGAGGGTCCCTGGGCCAGGACCCAGAGTAATGGGCGGGCCTGGGTCTTCCTCCCCACCCTTTACACTGCACCTGGCCATGGAGGAGCATGGCCTGATACAGACTATGACTTGCCCTTAAGGCAAGGGGCTAGACTTTGGGGCTGCTGTTGGCCATGAAGGCAGGTGCAGATTGAGGATTGCTGATACACCCCCAGAACGAGGAAGAACGGAGCAGGAGCACAGCTAGAGGGCTATGTCCAGAAGAGGATGCCGCAAGCCAGGGAACAATGCGGGTCCCAGATAGCTCTGGAGAGCAGAGCAATGGGCGCAACACCACCTGCAGAAGGTGCTCCATGGCTAGGACAGAGCTAATTCCCAGAGCAACCAGCAGGAGGTGCACAGTGGTGAGCACCAGCCGTTATACAAACATACAAAAATGTAAAACAAATACCCTGAGAATCTCTGGAGTGAGCAGCGCCTGCCATGTACCATAAATGGGCAATGACAATGTCTAAAGGCATAAACAAATCATACAGAAATATTCCTTCAAGGAGAAGAATCCACATATGGCTCCCTTAATGGTTGGAATGAAACGTATCCAAGATGAGATGGATGAAAAAGTGGTTATGTTATCACAACTCTGGAAACCTAACAGCAAAAGTAAATAATATATTTTGATATTTCCTGGCAATAGAATAAAGCGACATGCAGAATACCAATAATCCTTTCCCAAAAGACCATCTTGAATCTCAGGTTATTTTAGTAAAGATACAGCAAGGGGAAATGATGGCTATTGTGAGCTACGTGGCTTGCTGTTCTTACTAAACTACACTACATGACTTTGGAGACATGGTCTCCTGAAGTTGTCTGTTCAAGATCTATATATAAAGCCCTTTATTGCCTAACAAGATTTGAGTTTGTACTTTATGTTGCTTTAAAAATGTACCCCTAAATCAGGGGTCGGCAACCTTTCAGAAGTGATGTGCCGAATCTTCATTTATTCACTATCATTTAAGGTTTTGTGTGCCAGTAATACATTTTAACGTGTCGAGAAGGTCTCTTTCTATAAGTCTATAATATATAACTAAACTATTGTTGTATGTAAAGTAAATAAGGTTTTAAAAATGTTTAAGAAGCTTCATTTAAAATTAAATTAAAATGCAGAGCCCCTCGGACCGGTAGCCAGGACCTGGGCAGTGTGAGTGCCACTGAAAATCAGCTCGCTTGCTGAAGGCGGCACGCATACCATAGGTTGCCTACCCCTGCCCGAAATGGTTACTTTACATCCATAGGACCAAGACATTACCATACAATAACAAAGGGAAGGGTAATAATGGTTTAATTAACATGTGTAAGTATGGCATATATTCTATTTGATTTGCTTAAACAGCTGATTATCATACCGGAGCCAAACTACAGAAAACACCATGTAACTATGTGTTCGACTGTAGCCTGATGTTTAGTGTGATTCTTGTAGCTGTCCTTAATAGGATCCTTTAGACAAACAGCTTCTCACAATGCCTTTGCTCCACTTATACAGGAGCTCTCTTGCCATTCTAACTTCCTTCCTGTAAGTAAATCACTAGTTCTGCTTAGTAAGCCAGATTTCACTCATGACAGCTCTTGAAAATATGTCCAGCTTTGTAGAGGAACAACAGCAGGCCTGTTTTAGAACAGACAATTGAACATAAAGGTACCACCCTTCTCATGCATTAAGCAAGTCACTCACTAATAGTGAGCAAATGATGGCATATGTGGCAATACCATTTAAACTGGCCCTTTTGACAGACTCCCAAATACTTCAGTAACAATTGAGTTATTTATTTCCTCAACTGTGGTGCATGGAAGACCCAGCCTAAGATGGTTGAGGACGGGAAATATCCTTAATCTCCTGATAAAACCTCATTAACAGAAGAGTCATTCTTGAACAAGAGACTGGCAAAGAAGTAAAACTGGCATCAGTAGGAACTGACACTAGCACTACATGCTATTAACCTGATTCAGTTTGTACACTAGTGTAACTCCATTGAAGGAAATGGAGTTCCTATACAAACATAACAATTGAATAGCAATAAGTTGTGTGAAGAGTCCTGATTTTAAGACCAGTTGCAAGTGTAACATCAGTACAACAGGCTAGAACCCTGCCATCTAACACATTTCCCTAGCATGTGTTATGTAGGTTAGGCTCAGACAAGACATCGCCTAGATGGCAACAACCATATCCAGAGTGATACATCTAATTAAAATGGCCATCCAAATTAAGCCAGACAAGAATCAATGAGACGAGGGGAAGGTGGGGACTAAGCAGAGGTGAAAGTAAGCTAGTCCAGTCTGGCATACCGGTAAGAAAGTGGCTGCTAGTACACAACTAACCATTCCGGCAGGGTTGCTGATGGAGGAAAGGGGCAGTTGCCCCAGGGCCCAGCAATTAAAATGGCCAAGGGCTTCCAGCAGCACCTGGAGCCCCTGGCCCTTTAAATTGCCTCCAGAGCCCCTGGGCTCCCAGCAGGGCCAGTTCCAGCTTTTCTGCCGCCCCAAGCGGCACAAAAAAAAAAGGCAGCACTTTGGTGGTAGCTCAATGGCGCTGCTTGATTCGGCGGTGGGTCCTTCAATCCCTCTCTTCCTCTTTGGTGACACTTCAGTAGCAACTCAAAGAACAAGAGAGGGATTGAGGAACCTGACACTGAATTCCCACCAAAGACCAGGAGATGCCACCCTAAGACCGGACGGGCTGCCCTTTTGTATTGGTCGCCCCAAGGACCTGCTTCCTTAGCTGATGCTTGGAGCCGGCCCTGGCTCCCAGCCGACATCGCCACTACCACGGGGCTCTAGTACTGATTTAAAGAGCCTGGAGGTCCCAGCCATTGCTGCTACTACCACACTAGTGGCCAGAGCCCTGGACCCTTTAAATCACCGCCAGACTCCGGGTGCTGCAGGCTGAGCAGCGCTGAAGGGCTGGCTGGGGGAGTCTGGCCCCAGCCCCACCCCCTTCCACCCAAGTCCCCAACTTCCAGGCCCCAGAGTCACCACCCCTGCCACCTTTCCGAGGACCCTGGCTGCCCTGCATACTGGTAAGTCCATTAAATTACTTTCACCCCTGGGACTAAGGACATGGCTACACCAGAGAGCTTATAGCGGCACAGCAGGACCGATGCAGCTGTGCCATTGTACTCTCTCTAATGTAGCCAGAAGAGAGCTCTTCAAAAATAAAACAAATATTTACCCACAATTATCTTCTATTCTACGGGAATATTGTACTATTTCAAATACCATGATTTAGTAACTATTGCTAAAGATTAATAGCAACCACCACGATTCCCCCTTTACCCCAAAAATAAAAATAGCCATTAAAATTAACAGTTTAAAAGGTAACATTACAAACTGTAGGTAACTAAAAGAACCAACTCCAACTTTTCAAGCCTGGTAACTCAGAGTCATAAGTAATTAACCCAAGTCTTTTGGAAACAATTCCTTCTGAAAGCTCCCTGCTGGTCTTTTCAGTTGACTGGTTCTGTTTTTGATTCTGCATATCTAAGTTTTTCACTTTCTTCTGCCAATGGTTGTTTCAGCCCTGGACAGTACATTTTCCTCTTAAGAGTTCCAACAACACACACCCTACTAGTCACTACCATTGATCCTGTCCAGGGTTTTACTTCAGGTCTAGAATTAGAGATTCAATTCAGAAATCTGAGTCTGCAACAGCTATTTTGTTCACAGTCTGTCTCTTTCTCCCTTCTCCCTGTGTAATGGAAAGTCAGAGTCACACAGTTTAAGGCCAGAAGGGACCACTAGACCAACTAATCTGATCGCCTGTGTATCACAGGCCACCCACACACAGAACTTGCACACTAGCCCCAACATCCAAAATAAGATCAAAGTATTACAACCCACAGGAGACTAGACTGTTATGTGCCACAAGCAGTGAACAGAAGGGAGAGAGGTGCATCACTGCTTGAGGGCCCCTCCCTTGCAATGAAAGGGAAATGATTAAGTGAGATCTACCCAGATATTCCTGGCAAGTGACCTGCACCCACACATTGTAGACAAAGGCAAA
Source organism: Gopherus flavomarginatus (assembly GCF_025201925.1). Lineage (NCBI taxonomy): Eukaryota > Metazoa > Chordata > Testudines > Testudinidae > Gopherus > Gopherus flavomarginatus. The sequence goes on along the minus strand of NC_066618.1, from coordinate 253,533,557 downwards.
ACAAAAAACAAAACCCACAAGGTAATTTCTTCCTGACCTCACATGTGGTGAGCAGTTAAACCCTGATCATGTGAGTAAGACCCAGCCAGCCAGGCATCTGAGTTAAAGAGCATCCTCATACCACCTCAGAGCCCTGGCCCACCCTGTCAATTTTCCCATTTCCAACTATGGCCATCTGTGATGCATTGAGGAAGGAGATTTTAAAAAGTTGTCCCAGAATACGTTGGGGAGGAAAGACATCCATTTCTGACCCCTGCTGATGGCCATTTGAAACCCTGAAGTATGAGCTTTAGTAACATAAGACAAGCCAAAAGGGAACACCAGGGTTGTTGAATCCTGCCCCCTAGCATCACAAGCAACCCCATCATACAATTGCACTCATAAGTTTGTCCAGCTCTCTCTTAAGACTAATTAAGTTGTTTGTCCTCACAACTCCTTTTGGGAAGGGTGTTCCAGAACCTCACCTCTCTGATGATTAGAAACCTTCTTCTAATTTCCAGCCTGAATTTGTTCATGGCCATTTTGTACTCATTTTTTCTTGTGCCAACATTGTCCTCTACTTTAACTATCTCTTCATCCTCCCTGGTATTTACAGACAACAATTACATCCCCTCTCATGCTGCTTCTTGCTAGATTAGTGGTTTTCAACCTTTTCCATGTGCAGACCCCCTAAAAAAATTTGAATGGAGGTGCAGACTTCTTTTGAAATCTTAGGCATAGTCTGTGGACCCCAAGGGTCCAGAGACCAGAGGTTGAAAACCACTGTGTTAAACCAAACAAGCCAAGCTCTTCCAGTCTCTTGTCATAAGATAGATCCTCCGTTGCCCCTGCTAGTTCTTCTCTGCACCCGTTCATGTTTTTAAGTTTAAGTTCATCTTTCTTGATCATGGGTGACCCAGTATTCTAAATGAGGTCTTACCAGTGCTTTGTATAAGGCATTAATTCTTCTCTCTCTACTGGAAATGCCTCACTTAATACATCCTAGAAGGCATTTGCCTTTTTCACCGCTGCATCATATTAATGGCTCAGTCATCCTGTAATTGACCCACATCCAGCTCTTTCCTGCTCTGTCACTTCCAACTGATGATTCCCTACAGCTTGTAGCAGAAATTATTATTAGACCCTATGTGCATGACCTTGCACTTGGTAGTTTTGAATTTCATCCCATTTCTGTCACTCCAGTCTTCAAGGTCATCCAGATCTTCCTGAATCATATTTCAATCCTCCTCTGCATTGATGATGCCTCCCATTGTATCATCAGCAAATTTCATTAGCAAACTCATAATGGTCTGTGCCAAGATCATTAATAAAGATATATTGGTACCAAGGTCTATCCTTGAGGAAATCCACTAGTAACCTCCCTCCAGTCTGATAATTCACCTTTCAGTCAACCCATTGCCTTCTCTCCTTGGGCCAATTCCCTATCCATCTTACAGTGCTTGCACTTATCCCCATCTTGTCCAATTTAATAGTTTCCCAGGTGGTACCATATCAAATGCTTTACTGAAGTCCAAGTATATTAGATCTACTAAACTTCCTTTATCTCAAAAAAAATTTGTTTCTTTTATCAAAGAAGAAATGTGACATGATCTGCATTTGGTAAACCCATGTTGCATTACATCTCCTTTACCTTTATAAATTATTCCTTCCTTCACAATTTGTTCTAAAACATTGCATGTTACTGAGGGTGTTATTCCCCCACACCCTTTCTTAAATATAGGTATGACATTAGCTAGTCTCCAGGTCTTATGGTGCTTTCTCTGCACAGACAGATTTACTAAAAATCCTTGCAACCAAACTAGCAATCTCATGTGTCAGTTCTTTCAGTATTCTGGAATAGAAGTTTAGTCCCCCCAGTCAGAGCGTATTAAACTCTTAAGTTTTTTCTTCCACCTCAGATGTGGTAATTTTCATTTCTTGATACTCATTTCCAGCAGCTACACTGCCTTCATGCATATGTTCCATACAATCTTACTTGTGGAAAATCAAAGCAAAGTATTCATTTAGTTTTGGGGCCATATCTAGATTATCTTTAATCTCCTTCCTATCCACACTGCATAGTGGTTCAACCTTATCCTTCTTAGTCTCTTTTTATTCATATAACTAAAACAACCTATTATTTATTTGCATTACCTCGATAAGAGATAATTCAGTTTGACTTTTAGCAATCCTCACTCTATTCCTATATTTTCTAACCTCCACCATGTACATAAGAACATAAGAACGGCCATACTGGGTCAGACCAAAGGTCCATCCAGCCCAGTATCCTGTCTGCTGACAGTGGCCAATGCCAGATGCTCCAGGGGGAGTGAACCTAACAGACAATTATCAAGTGATCTCTCTCCTGCCATCCATCTCCACCCTCTGACAAACAGAGGCTGGGGTCACCATTCCTTACCCATCCTGGCTAATAGCAATTAATGGACTTAACCTCCATGAATTTATCTAGTTCTCTTTTTAAACCCTGTTATAGTCCTAGCCTTCACAACCTCCTCAGGCAAGGAGTTCCATAGGTTGAATGTGTGCTGTGTGAAAAAGAACTTCCTTTTATTTGTTTTAAACCTGCTGCTGAAATGTAGCTTTCATTGCTGATCAACCCCCTTTTCCATTCCCGTTAGGCTCTCTCCTTACTACTAATAACTCTCAAGGTGGTTATTCTTACAGCTGGGTTTGGAAACATTTCCTACAAGGATTTTCCCCTCTTTCTTGGGACTTAAGGATTTAAATACAGAGGAAGCTTGAAATTTCTTTCAGCTCTTCAGCCCAGCTGACTTCTTTAAAGCAAGTCCCTAAATTTTCCAAAATATGACCTTTTGTCAACTCTATCTTTTATTTCAATCTGGTTTTGATTATTCTTCCATTTAATTTAAATGGAATCAATTTGTGTTCACTCAATCCAAAGTTATTTCCTATCCATAATTCATGTTTCTTGGAAAAAGTAAAAATTGTTTCTTAAATCCCTCCAAGAGGCCTGACCAAAACTAGATACAATCAGATAATCAGGTCTTTGAAATGTGGTCTCTGACTAGGCAGATAAGCTATTGAACTATGTCCATTAAATCATGGCTTTGTGTTTTCAGTGGTTCATCTCTCAGACTGCAACCGATCCTCAAAGCATGTTTTGAATTTGTAACTGGAAAAATTGGTTTGGAAAGAGGAGAAATGTAGATATATCCAGAGAGCCTGACCTAGAGAGGACAAGAGGGGTATGAGGCACCCAAACTGCACCTCCAGTGAGGCTGTGGCAGCCTTGCTGAAACAAAATTATGTGTTTTGCTGAAAAGTAAAAATATTTCTGGGGATAGGGTAGGTAGATTTTTTCTGTAGAGCTGGTCAGAAAATGATAAAGAACTTCTGGAACCTTTACCCTCCATTCAGCCCCAGTTAAGAGCTATGGACAAAGGTATCTCTCACAATCAGTTGTGGTGCATAGTCATAAGAGGATAAGCCAGAAGTCTATGGAGGAGACAAGAATGGATTTGGATTTAGGTTGCAACTTGGTATGTTGTTCCATAAAACAAAGGAAGAAAGGAAACTAGCTGAAATTCTCTGACAATTTCAGATGTAACTCTTGCAGGGGGTTAGATACAAAGACACAAAGGGACAAACTTCAAACTCAGGTGGATGCATCTGTAAAAGTGTGCACCACCCTTGAAGCCTGTTCCAAAACACTGACAACATTCAGTTACACATGCAAATTGGCATCTGTGTGTTACAATAATGAACAATTACAATATATTAGCACCTAAAAGTCCAACTAAGATTAGGGCCCCTATTAGGGTCCACAAGATACTGTACAAACCATATTAAGAGAAAGTCCTACTGCAAAGAAATTACAGTCTAAACTCATAACACAGACAAAGGGTGTGTGAGAATGAAAGTATTAACTTCATTTTACAGAGGAATTAAATGTTTTGCTCAAGGTCACACAAGTCCACAGCAGAGCTGGGAAACTAAGCAGAATCGCCTGAGCACCAATCCAGTGTCTAAACCACAACTACCTATTTTTGTGCAGATGTAGCACAGTGGCAGGGGGTGAATTATGTCCTCCACTAGCAGGTGGCCTACTAGATTGTGACAGTCTCCTACAGCTAATTAAGTTACTTCAGTTCAGATGACAAGTCTTCTTTTGTGGTGCTGATGGTCCCAGGTTCAAACTCTTCCAAAGGTCCATGCTGAGGATACTCCCCATTGCATCAAAGTGAAAATTTGGCTCATGTAAGTATACATACAAACATAATCTAAGTTGGTATAATGGGACATTCCTATCTGCTAGGTACAGCTCAAGCTTAGAATTATTGGATGCATGCCCATCCGGTCACTTCAATGACTCTCAAACAAAAGATCTGATTCATATCTGAAGAGTCCAATAATTTGTGTGTGTGTCAGGGCAAAGAAGAGAAACAAAGGTTTAGTATGGTATCAACAACAACAAAAGGATACTAAGTAGTATAATTATCTTAAGAAATTGCTGTAGCTTCAGCAAAGTGTGACAAGATATATGCTAAACTGTTCCATTCTAATTGCCTCTAATTTGAGGCAGAAGGCAGATTGTCATATGGCTAGTTTCAGAAATCCCAGGAGAAAATGTACTGTGGGGATTGAGGGGTGTATTTAGTACAGTTATTTTACAGATGATCCAGAGGCATCATTTTGGGCTCCCGCAGCTTCCCACAGATCCAATAGAAGAGCAGTTTCCTGTGCTGAATGTAACGCGGTATTACAATGCTAATGGGGATGTTGTGGAGGAAGAGGAAAATTCATGCACATACTATGAATGTCACTATCCCCCATGCACAATGATTGAAAAACAGTTACGTGAATTCAATATATGTGGCCAATGCCAGGTAGCAAGGTACTGTGGGTCTCAGTGCCAGCAGAAGGACTGGCCTGCTCACAAGAAGCACTGTCGGGAGAAGAAACGAACCTTCCAGCAAGCGCTCGGACCAGAACGATGACCAGGTGGCACAGGCCTCTCAGCAGCAGGATTCCTTCTCAAAGGCATTGGACTCTTGCTTTTGCACAGTAATGACAGACTGCTTATTGAAGCCAGAGGCACTGAAGAAGACAAACCCTGTGATGCTTAAGTAGAACAGCTGACTGGACTAAGCCAGCTCTGACTGGTGCTGTGGAAAGGGATTGGGTCTTCCCTTCCAGTATTATATTCTCAAGCAAAAAGACTACTGTGGAGGCTTCAGGCAGGAAGCTTCTCATTATTTATATGATAATATGTTTGTAAACTATAGCTGCTGGGCTATATAATAATGATTATATAGTTCTTGGACATGTTGCCTCTATCCATGAAATTATAACACAAATGTACAGAGGGATAGCCGGTCTCCTCATTACTCCCCTATAATAGGGGGCAATCACTTCCTGAGTGCATCCTGCTGTTGCATGCAGCACTGCAGGCCTTTTTCCATATCTGGAACCCCCTGTGGGTTGTCAACCCTGTCTGTTAGGTCTTCAGTTGCTCAGCTTTCTGGCCAGGTCACACAGTCCAAAGGAACCTGTTCCAGGGTAGCAAAGAGTCCAACAAAACTGTCTACTCCACTCCAGGCTCTCTAAATTCAGCCCTTTGCTCAGGCTTCTAAATGAGCCTTCTCCCCTTTTCAGGGTTTACACTCTCAATGAACTTTGTCCCTTTCTTGAGGTTTACCCCACTTTGCTGGTATTGTTGGGACCCAGACCTGCTTCCTACTTCAGGTTCCAACCCAAGGGCCCTATAAACAGCCTCCACATACCACACATTTCAATTGATTGCTGCTACTTCCCTGGGTCTCTTCCCACCTGGCACCTTTATCTTCACCCATCCTCTTAGAGTAAAATTTTCAGGTCACCTCACTCACAGCTTAAGCAAATGCAGTCAGAACCAAACTCTGGTTATCCCTCAAGCTCCTCTGGCCAGAGAGGAGCTCCCTTCCTTGCCCCTCTGATCCCTGCCTGAACTGATAAGGCCATGAAGCAACTGCTATGTGAGCCTGCTGGGCTCTGACTGGCTGCTTCCACACAGCCTGTCTAGGCAGGCCTGGGGGACCCACCTTCACTGTCCCTTTCCTGTGGCAGGGCGTAGTTTAGGATTACCATATTTCAACATTCATAAAAGAGGACACTCCACCGGGGGTGTCAGCCCTGCCCACAGTCCACCCTCACTCCTCCCACGTTCTGCCCCAGGCTCCGCCCCCTCCCCACTCGGCCCAGCCACTGGACCCTTCCTCACTCTCTGGCCTGCCGCTGGCTTGCTGCATCCCTCCTCAGTCCCCCACCCACCGCTCGCCTCCTCCCACCTGCCACTCACCTCCTCACTCCCCTGTCAGAAACCCCCACGGCCACCCCAAGAACCCCCACCTGCCACTGGCTTGCCACTTCTTGCCTCCTCACCCCCACCCACCCGCTGCTGGCTCCCTTGCCGCTCGCCTCTTCAACCCCCACTGCTCGCTGCTGGCCTTTTCACCCCCCGCCTGCCTCTGGCTCGCTGCCTACCTCCTCACCCTCTGTGCCTGCCACTTGCCTCCTCACCCTCCTGCCTACTGCTGGCTCCCTCACCGCTTGCTTCTTCTCCCCCCACTGCCCACTACTGGCTCGCCGCTCACCATTTCATCCTCCCCGCCCACCACTTGCCTCCTCACTCACCCACCTGCCTGCCAGCCACTGGCTCCCTCACCACTCACCTCTTCACCACCCCCCGCTCGCCTACTCACCCTCCCACCCACTGCTGGCTCACCGCTCACCTCTTCACCCCACCCTACTCACCTACTCACCCCTCCTGCCGCAGGTCTCTCTGGCTCCTAGGATCAGGCAGCTGAGGGGTATCCATGTGTTGCGCCCACCACAAGTGAGAGCTCCATGGCACTCATAGGTTGGGAAAAGCACCAGTGGGAGCTGCCGGTGCCACGGAGCGGGGCTTGCAGGTGATGGCAGTGTGCAGAGAGCCCTCTACCCCCCCTCCCCACGTGACCCAACTGGATCCTAAGAGCCAGAAGGACCTGCCGGGGGGCAAGGTGGGGAGTCTTGGCAGTGCTTGCCCTGGTTGGCTCCCAGGAAGAATCCAGCAGGTCCCTCTGGCTCCTAGGATCGGGTTGGGTTTTGAGGGGGAGGGCTCTCTGCCTGCAAGCCCCACCCCACAGTTCTGACTGGGCAGGAGGGAGCCGGTGCAGCACGCGGAATCCCCCTCCGCCTCTGTGCCTAGGGGTCGTCCACACTGCATGCTCCTGCCAGCGGGCAGGCACCGGGAGCTGCCCCAGGAAGCACCACCAGCCCTGGGACTTTGGACTTAAGGTTACCATACATCCGTATTTTCCTGGACATTTTTAGATACTTAAAATTCTTTCCAGACAGCAATTTAAGAACTAAAAAGCTAGACATGTCTGGGAAAATATGACATATGGTAACCCTAGTTTAGTATGTCTGTGGGGCCTCCATCAGGGGGCCACAAAAGGCCTGTACACCCCTATCATAACCTATTCCCAGATTTAGACCTTAGCGTCCAAAATATGGGGGTTAGCATGAAAACCTCCAAGCTTAGTTACCAGCTTGGACCTGGTAAAGCTGCCACCACCCAAAAAATTAGAGTGTTTTGGGGCACTCTGATCCCCCCAAAAACCTTCCCTGGGGACCCCAAGACCCAAATTCCTTGAGTCTTATAACAAAGGGGAATAAACCATTTCCCTTCCCCCTCCTCCTTCCAGGTGCTCCCTCCCTGGGTTCCTGGAGAGATACACAGAAGCAAGCTCCGTGAATCTAAACAGAGGGATTCCACCCTCCCCGTTTCCAGCCTTGGAAAACAGAAGTACCGAGAGCTAATCTCTCTTCCCCCCTCACCCAGAGGGAATGCAAAGTCAGGCTAGCAAATCTAACACACACAGATTTCCCCCTGATTTCTTCCTCCCACCAGTCCCTGGTGAGCACAGACTCAATTCCCTGGAGTTCCCCACTAAAGAAAAACTTCAACAGGTCTTAAAAGAAAGCTTTATATAAAAAGAAAGAAAAAATACATAAAAATGTTCTCTCTGTATTAAGGTGACAAATACAGGGTCAATTGCTTAAAAGAAATATGAATAAATAGCCTTATTCAAAAAGAATACAATTCAAAACATTCCAGCAACTACACACATGTAAATACAAAAGAAAACAATATAAACCTTACTGCCTCACTATATTTGTACTTACAACTTGGAAACAGAAGATTAGAAAGCAAGAGACAGAAATCCTCTCATAGCGGAGAGAGAGAGAGACAGGCACAAGACAAGAACAAAGGACTCAGACACAAACTTCCCTCCACCCAGATTTGAAAATGTCTTGTTTCCTGATTGGTCCTCTGGTCAGGTGTTTCAGGTTACTCCTTTCCAGGTAAAAGAACATTAACCCTTAGCTATCTGTTTATGACAACCCCACCACACACCCCTCTGAAGCTGTTGAAAACTTTTTGAAAGCCCAGTCCCTGACCATAGAACATTTGCAAGAAGGCTCACAGACATAGACATTGTTTTTGCATACATAAAATATCTGATGTCTGTTTTTCATGCAAAAGAGTGCTCCTGGGTATCCTGACAAATAACAGATACATTATTGGATAGATGACATCCAAGTCCAAGTTTTGTTGGATAATGGAAGGACTGATTATCCTAGAGAACAAGTAATTTTTACTACCTGCAAATAGTTCTCTGCAGTTCACTATACCACCTGTACCTCCCTCATTGTGGCAGGCTTCATTCAGCTGTGTATTTGTCTAGTGATTTAAAATGGGGCTGGGTTTTTTATACTTTCTGCCCTTTTGTCTTCAACTAGAATAAAACAGCCCTTAAACTAGTTTAGGGACAGCATGATACTTGTGCAAATTATATCCAGTGCAATTACAATTCAGATTTAAAGATACTGGGCCAGATCCTCAACTGATGTAAACAGTCATATGTTTTTACATGCTAAAGTCAATAGCACTAACAGTTTACACCACTTGAGAATCTGGCCTGCTATGTTAAATACTTCTGTATGGGAGAAACAGAAAGGAAATATCAGGAGAGAATTATTACTTATAAGTAATTTTATTTTTCCTCCCACCCTTCCAAATCAAAATCCAAAATCCAGACAAGTCCAGACTCAGAGGATCTTAAAATCTGAACCCAAAACCAGTTACAAATTTTCCAAATATCTTCATAATACATTCTTCATAATACACTAGAAACCCTAAAGTTTGAGGGGTAGTCAAAGCTAAGATTTTAATTTCACTCCTTATAAAGTCTGGGGTTATTTGAAACATTTGAATCTGGATCTGAATATTTTGGATGGGCTCCTGTGATAGGGCCTTCAGTGGCCAGGCAGCCTAGTGGCCAGCTCGTTGGTCAGAAGAGTTGGCAGAGGACCCACATCCTCCCCATGGGCCCTGTATAGTTCAACCCCTAAACAGGGGTTGATGGGTCTGCTTCACTTCGGGGCTCAAGACCTGCTTCCCTGGCTGCTACTTTTTAGAGTCTCTTTAGTTTGGGACACAGCCCCATTAGGTCAGTTACCCCACAGCTGGGACTTAGCTGCAGGCTCTCCTTGGCAGGGGAAGGCTTACTTGCCTCCATTGGCTGTGTCCGCTGGCCAGCTGATCCATCCCTTCAGGCAGGCAAACAGAGAGCTCCTGCTTCCTCGCCAGACAGCCTCCAGCTGAGCCAGGCTCCCTCCTTTTCTCCCCCACCCTGGGCCTGGTATTGGCTGCAGGTATAGCAAGGCTGGCTAGCTGAGCCCACAGGTTTTCTTTAACCCCTGCTGTGTCAGATGGCAGTTTCTCTGCTCCTTCACAGCTCCTCTATAATAATTTCTATAATTTCACAAAAGCAAAATCCCTATCTTGCAGGTGAAACAACCTGCAGCCAGACACAATGACGCAATGCCTGGATGGCAATACAAATTCCATCATTTTATTTATAGATGGGATCATAATATATTTGTCTACACAACTATGTCCTGGATAGGTTTCTAGGGTGAAACTCTGGCCCCAGTGAAATTACTGGGAGTTCTTCCTTCGACTTTAATGGGGTCAAGAATTTCATGTCTAGTTCAGATGCCCGAGATTTCGCTACTGGTGATGTTTGTTAGATTACAGGTTACCTAATTTAAGACCCTGGATATATTTTCATTTTCTTTTTTTCCTTTAAAATACAGTAAGTTTATCTCTAATGAAAGTTGCCATCATCAGTAGCTGTAGTGGAAGTTTCCCCCTCTCTGTTCTATTATGTTGCTCAATTCTATCCTGGAGTGATTGCCTCCACTTCTGAAAAGGTAGTTCACAGCCATTATTTGCTTTGCATTTCTGCTGAGACTGCCAATAAGGTGCTCATTACTGCTAGGTTATTTACGTATTCACAAGGGACTGGATGAAGACCACTGACTCATTTCAAATAAGGCAAACAGCCTTCAGATGATAAATGACTTTAAATTACTAGTATCCTGTGCGGAATCTGAACTGGTGATCTCTGAAGCTTATTAGCAATTCGCCCAATTAATGGGAACACATAGACTAGTAGAAAAATAGGCTTGGCAAGAGTACGTCCAAGTTCAGGACTTACACAGAATATCTGAGTGTACTGGAAATTTTGACCTTCAGTATCTGTTCTCTATTCTGATGCTCAAATCTCATTTTCACTGCATGAAAAACAATGTAAATGGTGAAAAGAAGATTTTATGGGCACATTTTCACATGGCAAACCTATCAAATTCACCAATTTGAACTTCACATTAAATGTAAAATATATGCAGAGCTCTATTATGAACTCTAGTTCTTCTTCAAGTGATTGCTCATATCCATTCCAGTTAGGTGTGTGCGCGCCACGTGCACGATCGTCGGAGAAACTTTTACCCTAGCAACCCTGGCGGGTTGGCTGGGCGCCCCCTGGAGTGGCGCTGCTATGGCGCCCAATATATATCCCAGCCGACCTGGCCACCCTTCAGTTCCTTCTTACCACCCGTGTCGGTCGTTGGAACTGTGGAGGGCGGCCTCGCTGACCTCCACACTCCCTAGCAGCTCATTTTCTTATCGTGTTATACCGTAGTTGTAGTTAATTGTTGTATATATATATATATATATATAGTTAGACAGTCAGTTAGTTAGTTAGTGTTAATAGTGTAGTTATTAGTTATAGTTTGAGGGGATCGGGGATCACCCCCTTCCCCGCACCCGGAGCTGGAGCTCATGCCCGGCTCATCGGGTTTCAAGCAGTGCTCGGCTTGTCAGAAGCCTATGCCGGTTGGAGATCCCCATGACTCCTGCTTAAAGTGCCTTGGGCAGTCACACTTATTGGCTAAGTGCTCGATTTGCAAGTCTTTCAAGCCGAGAACCAAGAAGGAGCGAGACATTAGATTAAGACAGCTCCTTATGGAAGCGGCCCTGACACCTCCACCCTTGGCACCGAGCACAAGCCAGCCGGTAAGCAAGGTCACCGCCACGGCACCGAGCGCTGCCTCCAAGGACTCACGGCACCGGCCTCCGCCGGCGCCGAAACCGGCTCCAAGCCACTCCCTCTCCCCGAGGTCGAAGACGGCGAAGGCACAAATCATCCCGCCAACATCCACATCGCAGCCAGAGCCTGCGCCAAAGACGGACTGCCCGGCACCGATACCTGCCGCGGCACCGTCTAAGCCAGCACCGTTGACTCCGACCCCACGAGGGCCGTCGAGTCCGGCACCTGGCGGCTCCCCGGTGCCCACCGTGGTAGAGCCTGCTTCGCCATCTACCCCGGAAACGTTTGCTGCAGCGAAGGATCTGATTGCGATCACCAATGCGCCACCGCCCTTACCCCCGGCACCGCCGGTGCAGGTACTGCATTCAATGGGCAAACCGGCCCTGACCAGACCAGCTTCAGTCAGCGTAGCAGACCGGCACCGCTCCAGATCGCGGTCTCGCGGACGCTCTACATCGAGACGTCGCTCACACTCTCGACGGCGATCTCGGTCGCTGCACCGGTCAGACTCCCGGCACCGGCATTCACCTAGGCACCGTTCAGGCTCCCGGCACCGATCACCTCGGTACCGCTCACGCTCCCGGCACCGGTCAGGCTCCCAGCACCGGTCGACGTCTCGAGCGTCAACCCGGTATTCGCGGTACTGCTCCAGCTCACGGCACCGCGGCGGGTACCGCACCTCCAGAAGCAGGTCGAGACTGAGAGACTCGAGATCTCGGTCGACCTCCCGGCACCGAGCCGGTCGCAGGTCCCGGTCTCGCTCTCAGCACCATCACCAATACCGACGCCGGTCACCACAACCCAGAGGTGTAAGGTCTGTCGGAACCTCGGCTCCAACTTTCGCTGCTCCACCATGGCCGTCCAGAGGCACATCGGCGTCCTCCCAGGTGGGACCAGGATCCCGAAGTACCGCTGGGAGTGTTCCAGGACCCCCGCCCGCAGGAGGTGGGGTCTCAACAGTGGGGTTTTTGGACACCCTGGGCATACCATCAGACCCAGGGTGGTCCCCTGCCCCAGACTCGTTCTGCCACCTCGGAACATCGGGTACCAGAGGCCACAGTTTCCCACCCCCCCGCGGTTGAGTCGGAAAAACAACTGCCACCAGACTCCCTGGGTCAACTGGAGCAGGAACCGGTCCAGGAGCAGGAGACCACACAGGATGCCCTCATCCCCGGAGTATTCTCCTCATCCTCCTCGCCAGATGAGGCCGTGGCTGGGTCTTCAGCGTCAGGGCCCCCACCGATAGACCTCAGGGCCCACCAGGACCTCCTCTGCAGAGTGGCCCTTAACATCAACCTACCTGTGGAGGAGGTCCCAGAGGTTGAGGACCCAGTAGTGAGCATCCTCTCTGCGAACGCGCCTACCCGAGTAGCCCTCCCATTCATCAAGACTATCCAGTCCACCGCCGATAAGCTTTGGCAATCTCCAGCCTCCATTCCACCGACGGCTAAGGGAGTGGAAAGAAAGTACATGGTACCCTCTCGGGGGTACGAGTACCTCTATATCCACCCTCCTCCCTCCTCCCTAGTTGTTCAGTCTGTCAACGACAGGGAATGGCATGGCCAGCAGGCACCGGCCCCCAAATCCAAGGAGGCTAGGCGGATGGACCTCATGGGTCGCAAGGTGTACTCAGCTGGGGCCTTGCAACTCCGTGTGGCCAACCAACAGGCCCTGTTGGGCCGGTATAACTACAATATATGGGCGGAGGTGGGCAAGTTCTCCGAGCTCCTACCCCAGGACTCACGCCCAGAATTTAATGCATTCCTGGAGGAGGGTAAGAAGGTGGCCAGGACCTCTCTACAGGCCTCCCTCGACGCGGGCGACTCAGCAGCCAGAACCTTGGCCTCGGGAATCACCATGAGGCGTATTTCCTGGCTTCAGGCCTCCACCCTACCCCCGGAACTGCAATATACCGTCCAGGACTTACCCTTTGACGGGAAGGGTTTGTTCTCGGACAAAACGGATTCCAAACTGCAAAACCTGAAGGACAATCGAGTCATCATATGCTCGCTGGGGATGCATACACCTTCCACCCAGCATAGACCCTTCAGGCCCCAAGCACGCCGCCCATACTTCCCACCCCGCCAGAGGCAGGACTTCAGTAGACGGCATGGCCGGGGGGGCCGCAGACGCCAGTCCAGCTCCCAGGGAGGCCAAAACCAAGGGCCCTCCAAGGCACCACAGGGCCCCAAATCCGGTTTTTGAAGGTGCACCCGGGGACGGCGTACCAGCCTCAAGACAGGATCCTTCCCCTACCTTCTCCAACCGCCTCTCCCACTTCCTCCCGGCGTGGTCCCAATTAACTTCAGACTGTTGGGTGCTGCGCACGGTGAAGCAAAGATACCACCTACAATTTGCTTCCTCACCCCCTTCCTGCCCCCCCTCCCCAGTCCTTCTTCAGGGACCCCTCTCACGAGCAAACCCTCCTGCAGGACATTCATTCTCTCCTTGCAGCAGGAGCTATAGAGGAGCTACCTCTAGACGAGAGAGGAAAGGGATTCTACTCCCGATATTTTCTGATTCCCAAGTCCAAGGGAGGTCTCAGACCCATCCTAGACCTGCGGGGCCTCAACAAATGGATGCTCAAGTTGAAGTTCCGCATGATCTCCCTGGGAACCATTATCCCATCCCTGGATCCTGGAGACTGGTATGCCGCCCTCGACATGAAGGACGCATACTTCCATATTGCCATCTTTCCACCACACAGGAAGTACCTTCGTTTCACGGTCAGACATCAGCACTTCCAATTCGCAGTCCTACCCTTCGGCCTCTCCACGGCCCTGAGGGTGTTTACCAAGTGCATGACCGTCGTGGCCACCCACCTCCGTCGGCGGCAAATCCACATGTTTCCGTACCTCGACGACTGGCTCCTAAAGGGGTCCTCCCAGTCGCAGGTGCGGCAACATGTCGAGGTGGTTACGGACCTCTTCTCCCAGCTAGGACTGCTTCTCAATGCCGAGAAATCCACCCTGGTCCCCACACAGAGGTTGGACTTCATAAGCGCGACCCTGGACTCTACTCAAGCCAGGGCTTACTTGCCTCAGCCCCGCTTCCAGACTATCGTCTTGATCATACGGAGCTTGCAGACCTCCACAATCACCTCAGCTCGCACCTGTCTCGCACTACTGGGGCATATGGACGCATGTACTTATGTGATAAAGTATGCCAGGCTCCGAATGAGACTCTTCCAAACGTGGCTTCATTCGGTATTCCGCCCGGGCAAGGACCACCTAGACGTATTGGTGACAGTCCCCTCCGGCACCCTCCACTCCCTCGACTGGTGGCTGACCCCATCCCTAGTATGCGCGGGGATGCCGTTCCACCCACAGCCACCATCGATGACTCTAACAACCGATGCATCATCCCTGGGGTGGGGGGCCCACCTAGGGGACCTACGTACCCAGGGCCTATGGTCGTCCCAAGAGTTGTCACTCCACATAAATGTCCGGGAGTTGAGGGCAGTCCGCCTCGCGTGCCAGGCGTTCCAACAACACCTGCACGGCCGTTGTGTTTCTGTATTCACGGACAACACAATGGCCATGTACTACATCAACAAACAAGGGGGAACCCGTTCGTCTCCCCTATGTCAGGAAGCCATTCG
Organism: Gopherus flavomarginatus; assembly: GCF_025201925.1. Lineage (NCBI taxonomy): Eukaryota > Metazoa > Chordata > Testudines > Testudinidae > Gopherus > Gopherus flavomarginatus. The sequence goes on along the minus strand of NC_066618.1, from coordinate 253,518,515 downwards.
ACTCTGGGACTTATGCATAGCCCAGTCAATAGATCTTGTGGCATCCTTCCTCCCAGGGATCAGGAACGCACTGGTGGACAGACTCAGCCGATCCTTCCTATGCCACGAATGGTCGATCAGGCCGGATGTCATCCATTCCCTCTTCCAGAAGTGGGGATTTCCCCGCATAGACCTATTCGTGACCAGGTCCAACAGGAAGAGCCAGGAGTTTTGCTCCTTTCAAGGTCTCTCTCCTGGGTCGATCACGGACGCATTCCTCCTGCCATGGACCCACCACCTATTGTATGCCTTCCCGCCGTTTCCTCTGGTGCACAAAATCCTGTTGAAACTCCACAGGGACAAAGCGCATCTAATCCTGATCGCACCTGCATGGCCCAGACAGCACTGGTTCACCGCCTTGCTGGATCTGTCTGTGGACCATCCGATCCCCCTCCCTCTCCACCTGGACCTGATCACACAGGATCATGGCAGGCTCCGTCACCCGGACCTACGAGCCCTCCACCTCACGGCGTGGCTCCTGCATGGCTGAACGCAGCAGAGTTGAGCTGCTCCGCACTGGTTCAGCATATCCTCCTTAGCAGCAGGAAGCCTTCCACCCGCTCAACGTACACGGCCAAGTGGAAGCGCTTCTCTTGCTGGTGTGCTACTCAGAGTGTGACCCCTTCGAAGGCTCCAATTCCCATGGTCCTAGACTACCTATGGTACCTTAAGCAGCAGGGCCTAGCGACATCCTCCTTGAAGGTACACTTAGCGGCCATATCTGCCTTCCGACCAGGAGAAGGTGGCCGCTCCGTATTCTCCGACCCCCTAGTTGCTAGATTCATTAAAGGCCTGGAGCTTCTCTACCCCCCCGTACGCCGCCCTGCTCCTACCTGGGACCTTAACTTGGTCCTAAACAGGCTCACGCTTCCACCATTTGAGCCGCTGGCAACTTGCTCGCTCCTGTACCTGTCATGGAAGATGGCCTTCCTGGTGGCCATTACATCAGCCAGGCGGGTCTCTGAGCTGAGAGCTCTCACAGTCGACCCGCCCTACACCGTTTTCCATAAAGACAAGGTACACCTGCGACCCCATCCGGCGTTCCTTCCTAAGGTTGTGTCTGCCTTCCATACCAACCAGGACATCTTCCTCCCGGTCTTCTTCCCGAAGCCCCACTCTTCTTGGAGGGAACAGCAGCTACACTCCTTAGATGTACGCAGGGCACTCGCTTTCTACATTGAGCGAACAAAGCCGTTTCGGAAGTCTCCTCAACTGTTCGTGGCAGTCGCAGAACGGATGAGGGGGCTACCAATCTCCTCCCAGAGGATTTCCTCCTGGGTGACTGCATGCATTCGTGCATGCTACGATCTAGCTCATGTCCCCTCTGGCCACGTCACGGCAGATTCCACGAGAGCTCAGGCATCATTGGCAGCCTTCCTGGCGCACATGCCTATCCAGGAGATATGCCGTGCAGCGACCTGGTCATCGGTCCACACATTCACCGCACACTATGCACTAGTCCGACAATCAAGAGATGATGCGGCCTTTGGCGTAACAGTTCTAAATACCGCCACATCTCGCTCCGACCCCTCTGCCTAGGTAAGGCTTGGGAATCACCTAACTGGAATGGATATGAGCAATCACTCGAAGAAGAAAAGACGGTTACTCACCTTTGTAACTGTTGTTCTTCGAGATGTGTTGCTCATATCCATTCCAAACCCACCCTCCTTCCCCACTGTCGGAGTAGCCGGCAAGAAGGAACTGAAGGGTGGCCGGGTCGGCTGGGATATATATTGGGCGCCATAGCGGCGCCACTCCAGGGGGCGCCCAGCCGACCCACCAGGGTTGCTAGGGTAAAAGTTTCTCCGACGAACGTGCACGCGGCGCGCACACACCTAACTGGAATGGATATGAGCAACACATCTCGAAGAACAACAGTTACAAAGGTGAGTAACCGTCTTTTCCCATTGGTAAAGTATGAGCTTATTATCGACTCTCTGAATCTACCGTGTAGTCCTTCTCATGGGTTGTGTGTAGTAATGAAAAACTGGAATGCATGTAGTTATCATTGGAATTGTCATGAGATTTTAAGTAACTTGCCATGAAGACTTCTGTTATTTCACAATAACTCTATTTTACTCAATGGGTTCTATCATGAACTATCGAGATGTGGAAGGAGGCTTTGAGAAGACCGGTAAGTAAAGAACAGATGATTCACCATTCACTATAAATAATGCCAGCTATAGCATGATGCTATAACTTGCAGTCCTCAGTGAAACTTGGACCCACTTTCTCCTTAGGGCCACCATGTCAAACAATAACATCTACAACTATCTGTCTGAAAAGCTCACAGAATTTTCCTTATTAAAATCTTAGTCAGTGCTATTAGTATTTCATAAACTCTTCGGAGAGTTGCAGGTAAAACTGCTAAAATAATACTTGAGAAGAGATAGCTTGAGCTGTGAGTAAAAAGGATGCGAATAATGTTGTGTAAAATATATACGAAAAAGGACATTTTTTTACTGAGGTCACCAAGGCTCTTATCAGACAAATGGATTTGAAAGGTATAGGTCAAGATGATTCCCTGGGAATCAGTCATTGCCATAGCACAGAACAGCTAATGGACACTGTCCACTGATGGAGCTTTATCTTTTTGATGTTTTTGAGGCCCTTTGAAAGGTTAAAATATTCTCAACTATGTATTAAACAATGGGGAATGAGTCACTTGGAGTGTATGTCCTAAGCAAGGACTATCAGTAATCTTTTATTTGAACTAAGCACACAGTGTTCATTGGGGGGAACGGACATGGGTTGACTAGAGGCTTGATCCAAAGCCCATTAAATTCAGTGAAAAGACTCCCATTGACTTCAATGGGCTTTGGATCACGCTGTGTGCTTAGTTTGGGATATTTATGGTAGTGTGTCCCCCTCTAAAGCCTAATTTTAGGTTTTCTTCTTGATATTGTATGCATTCAGATTTGAACAATACTTTTTTCGATTACAGTGTTGCAATATAAAAAGTATAAACCGAGTCACCAATTCATGCATCACCAAATATCAACTGTTCTTTTCTTGACCCTTTCCTCCCAAACTACCCTGTTTCATCCCCTGCCCTTCACATTTGTTCCACTCAAACAGTATTGAGGGACACCAGACTAATTATACTGGTTACTTCATAACATTACTTTATGCCAGGGGTCGGCAACCTTTCAGAAGCAGTGTGCCAAGTCTTCAATTATTCACTCTGATTTAAGGTTTCGCTGGCAAATCATATATTTTAAGGTTTTTAAAAGGTCTCTTTCTATAAGTCTATAACATATAACTAAACTATTGTTGTATGTAAAGTAAATAAGGTTTTTAAAATGTTTAAGCAGTTTCATTAAAATTAAATGACCGGTGGCCAGGACCCAGGCAGTGTGAGTGCCACTGAAAATCAGCTCGAGTGTCGCTTTTGGCATACGTGCCATAGGTTGCCTACCCCTGCTTTAAGCAGTGTGACATCAAATTAGAGATTCTCTGACTTGAGCTTGCCTGATCCTTGAATCTCTTGGCAATAGAAATAAGTTGCCTAAGGGATGGTCTGAATGGTTTTGGTCTAGTCAAATAAAATGGCAAAGCTCAGGAGAACATTTAGAGTACATGATAAAGCCTCACCCTTGGTTGAATGTGGCTTGGGGGAGGGGGAGAACAGGTAAGTGAAAAGACTGATTTAAATGAAAATCACAGATTATTTTGGGAATAAAATTTAGGGTATAGACAAAGTGTAACTTTATCCTTGTGAAAAATTGTAAATAGGATGCCGCCAGGAAAGCTTGCAATTCACAGACCCTGCATGCTTCTATATAATTGCAATAAGGCATGATATCTTCATAGACAAATGGAACAAAGAACGTAAGGCTAATGGCTCAAATGAAGGTTCCCATCTGGCTGGTAAGTACCATGTAAAGGTTAAAAGATGGAGGGAATTGTCTTATTGGAGGAAAGACTCTCAAAAGACCTTTCACAGATTTTTAAACTGAAGGATGAGGAAAAAACTGTATGGTCTTGAATTGGTGGATGATATGCAGAGATAGCAGCCAAATGAACACATAAAGAGTTTAGCAACAAACCAGAGATTTTCAAGGGTAATACATACTCAAGGATATGAGGGATTGATGTCTCTTGTGCAGAAAGATTATGTTAGTAAGCCCAGGATGAAAAATACTTCCAATTTGAAGTATAAGTTGTCCTTGTAGACTGCTTTCTGCTCTACATGAATATGCTCTGTACATCGGCAGAACAATTCTTATCCGAGTCTCTTAGTCAGGCTGTTTCCATGCCATGAGGTGTAGCAGCAACACATCCAGATTAAATGGTGTCCTATTGTTCTGAATAATTAAATCTGGTAGAAGAGGTGTTACAGAGATATTTCTGATTTCTATGAGGCAGTATTGCTAAAGCCAGTCTTGGGCTATTGGGATAACTGAGGCCTTGTCCTGTTTGAAAGACACATGAAATCAGAAGAATTGGGGCAAAAGCATACAACAGACACTGAGTCCAGGTGATTAAGAAAGCATCTTCTTAAGATCCTGAATGCTGGAACCCCTGGGAACACACTTTGCATTTCTTGTTATGTTCCATCGCAAACAGATCTAGGCGGGTGCACCCAACTGATAAAAAATGGTCCAAATCTTTATGGACTATTCATGATTTTGAGGAAAATGCCTTTTTAGATAGCCTGCCAGAGTATGTAGGCCTGGAAAGTGAAATGCAGTCAGTATTATGTTGTGCTGGATATACTGGTTCCATAGAATGATTACTTCTTTGCACAAGATCATTGTTCTGGTTCCTCCTTGTGTGTTTATGTAAAAAAATTTAGTGGTATTGTCGGTTCTAATCTGTACACTCTAATCTTTGATATGAGAAAGAAAGGCCATGCAGGCAAGCCATATCACTCTGATCTCCAGGAAGTTGATATAAAGCCAAACTTCTCTTTGAGACCATTGCACATGTACTGTAAAGGTGTCAAGATAGGATCCCCAACCCACCAATGTAGTATCAGGCACTACTGACTTTGTGGAAAGTGCTGGGGAGAATGGAATTCTCTTACAGGGCTGATGTGGATCTTTCCACCAGTTGAGAGAGTTCAACACTTCTTGAAGGAAGCATATCCCCATATCTGGCTTGTGAACAACAGGGCAATAAACCATCCATAACCATATCAGAGGACACCGAAGATACAGCCTAGGAAATGGGGTGACCAGTGTACCTGAAGCCATGTGACTTAAAAGCTGGAAACATGACCATGCTGTAGTACATGGATCATTTTGCAGTTGATTTATCAACTCCGGCATGTTGTCAAATTTGGTCTGTGGCAGGTATGTTCAAGGCATTGTGAAATCAATGAAAGCCCCCATAAATTCTATCTTTTGTGCTAGGACTAACAGACTTTTTCTCATTTACTCTCAGTCCCAGTCTTAAGAACAGATGTATGATGCATTGAACACGGCTTACTATGTGCTCTGTAGACAACCTTCTTGCTGACCAATCATTGAGATATGGGTAAGCCAATATATTTCTCTTTGATGTGTGTCACTACCATAACCAGACATTTTGTGAGTTCTCCAGGCCATCGTCAACCTGAAAGGCACCAATCTGTACTGTTAACATGTATTTCCCACTATAAAATGCAAATACTTCTTGTGTGCTGAATGGATATGGAGCAGCTAATACGGGACTGAATTAATAAATAATTACAGCAAAGAATCCTGTGGCACCTTATAGACTAACAGACGTTTTGGAGCATGAGCTTTCGTGGGTGAATACCCACTTCGTCAGATGCATGTAGTGGAAATTTCCAGGGGCAGGTATATATATGCAAGCAAGCTAGAGATAATGAGGTTAGTTCAATCAGGGAGGATGAGGCCCTGTTCTAGCAGTTGAGGTGTGAAAACCAAGGGAGGAGAAACTGGTTTTGTAGTTGGCAAGCCATTCACAGTCTTAATCCTGAGCTGATGGTATCAAATTTTCAGATGAACTGAGGCTCAGCAGTTTCTCTTTGAAGTCTGGTCCTGAAGTTTTTTTTGCTGCAGGATGGCCACCATAAGGTCTGCTATAGTGTGGCCAGGGAGGTTGAAGTGCTCTCCTACAGGTTTTTGTATATTGCCATTCCTAATGTCTGATTTGTGTCCATTTATCCTTTTCCGTAGAGACTGTCCAATTTGGCCGATGTACATAGCAGAGGGGCATTGCTGGCATATGATGGCATATATTACATTGGTGGACGTGCAGGTGAATGAACCGGTGATGGTGTGGCTGATCTAGTTAGCTCCTGTGATGGTGTTGCTGGTGTAAATATGTGGGCAGAGTTGGCATCGAGGTTTGTTGCATGGATTGGTTCCTGAGCTAGAGCCAGAGCTAGAGCTAGAGCTGAGCTAGAGTTACTATGGTGCGGTGTGCAGTTACTGGTGAGAATATGTTTCAGATTGGCAAGTTGTGTGTGGGCGAGGACTGGCCTGCTACCCAAGGCTTGTGAAAGTGTGGGATCATTGTCCAGGATGGGTTGTAGATCCCTGATGATGTGTTGGAGGGGTTTTAGCTGGGGACTGTATGTGATGGCCAGTGGAGTTCTTGGGTTTGTCTTGCAGTAGGTGGCTTCTGGGTACACGTCTGGCTCTGTTGTTCTGCACCCAGACGTGTACCCAGAAGCCTCCTCCCTTGGTTTTCACACCTCAACTGCTAGAACAGGGCCTCATCCTCCCTAATTGAACTAACCTCGTTATCTCTAGCTTACTTGCATATATATACCTGCCTCTGGAAATTTCCACTACATGCATCTGACGAAGTGGATATTCACCCATGAAAGCTCATGCTCCAAAACGTCTGTTAGTCTATAAGGTGCCACAGGATTCTTTGCTGCTTTTACAGATCCAGACTAACACAGGTACCCCTCTAATACTTAAATAATTACAGAGGTATAATATAATTAATGTCAATCAATATGGAATACGGGAAATATAGCCTGTCAAACTAACTTGATTTTTTTTTAATTACAAATTTTGTTGGTAAAGGTAATAGTGTTTGATGTAATATACTCAGATTTCTGTAAAGCGTTTGACTTGGTACTGCAAAACATTTTGAATGAAAAATTAGAATGATACAAAACTAACATGGTGCACATTAAATGGATTAAAAGCTGGATAACTAATAGGTCTCAAAACGTAATTTTAAATGAGGGTATGTTTCTAATGTGGTTCTGCAGGAATCAGTTCCTATTTAACATTTTTTATTAATGACCTGGAAGACAACGTAAAACCATAACTGATAAAGTTTGCAGATGACACAAAATGTGTAGAGCGATAAACAATGAAGATTGGTCATTGGTAAAGAGAAAACTGGATCACTTGGTAGTCTTGGCACAAGAAACAATCCATGTTTTGATATGGCTACATGTAAATGTATACCTCTAGGATCAAAGAATGTAGGTGTACTTACAGGACAGGGGAGTCTATCGTGGGAAGCAGAGACTCTGAAAAAGAATTGAAGTCCTAGTACATGAGTGTGGCCAAAAGGGACAATGCAACCCTGGGATGCATAAATGGGGGGATTGTGAGTAGGAGTAGAGATGTTATTTACCTCTGTATTTGTCACTGGTATGACCACTGCTGGAATACTGTGTCCAGTTCTGGTGTCAAAAAGGATATTGATAAACTATAGAGGGTTCAGCAAAAAGCCACAAGAATGATTAAAGGATTAGAAAACATGTCTTATAGCATTATACTCAAGGAGCTCAATCTATTTAGGTTAAAAAGAGAAGGGGTGACTTGATTACAATTTATAATTACCTATGCGGGGAACAAATATTTGATAATGGGCTCTTCAATCTAGCAGAGAAAGGTATACCACAATCCAACGGCTGGAAGTTGGAGCTAGACAAATTCAGACTGGAAATAAGGCATAAATGTTCGATAGTGAGGGTAATTAACCATTGGAACAATTTACCAAGGATCATTGGGAAGTCTCCATTATTTTTAAATCAAAGTTGGATATTGATGCTGGATGCTCTGCAAATTATTTTGGAGAAGTTCTATGGCATGTGTTATACAGGAGGTCAGATTAGAAGATCACAGTGGTCCCGTTTCACCTTGCAGTTTATGAATAAGCCTCTCTGGTAGAGTTGTATGCAAAATGTCTAATAATTTATGGCCTTTTTCTTGACAACTCTGAACTGGGATCTCCAAAGCTTCCTCCATTCTGTGAACCAATTCTTGAAATGACTTATAATCATGTCATGAAGATGCCTGAGGAGGAGACATAGCCTCATTCTGTGAAGAAGAGGATGAAATATTCTCTTGGATAGTTTCAAAAACTTGTTTCTGAAATATATGTTAATGTACAGTTTGACTGGAGAAGAGTCAGTTTCAACAATATGTACAGATTGCTGTGACTGCTTTTGCATGACAGGTGGATCCTGAGGTGAAGGAGATCTGACCCTGGAATTTGCAGCTAAGAAAGGTTTTGATCTATGATAGAGCCACAGAGGCCAGTGAAACCATCCAGTATATCCACATGGATAAGATGAGTCTGGCCAGGACTGGGTGTACCAACAAGGCACTTTTGAATTGACATGCTTATATTTATCCTTATGCCTGCACTGACCCTCAAACATATAGGTGTCATAAAAAGGTATCCCTACAAGGTAAAGGGGTGAATCACCCCTGCTCTCAGAAAAGCATGAAGAGGAATACCCATCCTCCTCTTCTAAAGGGAGGCATTCGTGATGGCTTCTGAGAATTTCCCTCTGATTGGGGCTTACCACAGTAAACCCCATCTGCCTTAGAAGCATCCCCTGAATAACAGAAACATCTAATAAGGGGGAAATCAGGTTGCCTGAAAACAGTCAAGTCAATTCCTGGTAATAACAAAGCCCATGCTGGGTATACTAATACAAAGCTGGTACATTCGAAGCAGTAGCAGCAGGCTTCCAATGCATATGCACAGACAGCTGCTGCTCAGTCTGAGGATGCCTGTATTGAGCAAATCAGCCCTACAGGGGCTGTATCTGAGCCAGCTCTCAGAGAGTATGACCAGAAGGAACTCCTGCTGTAGACAGCTGAGAGCTGACCAGGAAAGAAGGGCAGTAATGCTGGTTGCAGAGCTCTGCTTGGGTGCCTGTAGACCTTTAGACTCACCCCTGTGGTGCCTCCTGCTGGTGACTTCTGGGAATTAGCTCTTTTTCCAGCCAGGAGTGCCCTCTTCAGGCTTGTGATTCACCTGTCCTCTAGCTCCATGTCCCTCCCTGGACCCCGGTGCCCCTTTAACTGGGATGCTACCCCCTGACAGTATCCCACCAATCTGTGTCTCCCCTCCCTGGTGAACCCCCAACCCACTATCCCCACTTTGCCTCAGTTTTGGCTACTGCCCAGTCTCCATCTAGCCCCCATTCACTGAGGCAGACTGCAGTGTCAGCCACTCATCAAGGGATTTGGACCTGCTGCCTTTGCCTACCCCTTGGGCTGCCCCCTGCAACTCCCACTACCTCTTGGCCTTATGCTAAGCCACAGCCCAGGGCTTTCCAGGCTCAAGCTCCCCAGCTCTTCTGCCTTTCCCCAGCCCTGCTTCACTCAGGTACTCTGTACCTAGCTCCCTGCAGCCAGGCCCTTCCCCCTCTACAGCCAGAGGGAGACAGTTTGCTCCTGGCTTCCCTGGCCTTTTTATCCAGGCCAGCTGTGGCCTGATTAGGGTGTGGCCCAGCTGCGGCCACTTCCGCAATCAGCCCAGCCCATAATATGAATATGGGCAAAATCTTCCAGGCTCCACCCTGCCAAACAGAAGACTAAGGGGCTGCTTCTAGAGCTACCTTCTTCCCCGAGACACAAAGGGTGGAAACAAGCCTTTTTCCCTTTGGGGAAGTCTTGTGAGGAGATCTTCTGCTGTGCTCTGAGAGGAGTGATGCCTGTTACCACTCACAGCCACAGGAGTAGGTAGAACCCCAGAGATTAAGGCAGTTGCTGGGACACTTTTCAGTGAAGACTGTCCCAGACTAGGGAAATCCTGTCCCTCCATCTGGTTCAGAGATTAGCCTCCAATCTCTTTCTAAAAAGATCATCATCCTGTTGTCCCTAGATTTAACTGCACCCTTAGGTTAAGTCTGCACTTGGGGCTAGGGGTGTGACTCCCAGCTCGCACAGACTTGCACTTGCGCTCATTGAGTTAGCATGCTAAAAATAGCGGGAGCATGGGCCACAGTGAGTGGCAACATGAACTAGCAGCCCAGAGTACAAACCTACATGGACCCCTTGGGTGCATATTCTGGACACCTCACCTGTGCTGCCACTCACTCTTGCTCATGTTTCAGCAGCTACACTACTCTTTTTAGCATGCTAGCTTGATGAGAGCTAGCACAAGTATGTCTGCATACTAGGAATCACACCCCCAGCTCCAAGAGTAGACATAGCCTGAGTGAAGGTTTTACAGGCCTTACATTTTAAATGTCCCTCACCTAAACAGTAAAGACAGCTTGAATGTGGGTCACTAATGGGCATAACAGCCTTAGAGGACTTTCAACATTTAATGGCCCACAGAACCCCCTCTGTAGGGGCAGAAAATAAGCCTACAGAAATCTAAAAACACTAAAAACACCTCACTAATTACTACACTATATATATATACACACACACACACTCTATATCTATTCTAAATAAGTAACTAATTACATAATTCTAATAAAATACACAACTGAAAAAAAGAGTTGACATTGCTATCTGTGTCGTCTCACAGCCAGGAGCAGTTGCAGAGAAATGAGGGTCAATCCACCCCTTCTATACTTTTGAGTGGAGAGAAGCTTAGGTCATCAGGGGAGCAGGTGCGACCAAAAGCCATTGTTGACTAAAGTGTTACAATCTCCAGGGCATGAGGCGCATTCATATGACTAGAACTGGAACACACGTAAACAAACACTCAAAGAAAACTATTTAAATATCATTATGCTATTTCCCTCCTTCTTTCATTTATATTTTGAATTGTTTTAAAGCACTGAAGATTAAGATCACAGTGGAAGGTGTTTTCATTTCATAATTATTCTGTGTGTGGATTTAATTTGTAGAAGAAACCACTGGGTTAGCATCCAAAAGTTATTTGATATTTTCATAGCGTATCTGGAAAATTACAGAAGTTCTTCTTTTTTATCTTTTAAATTACATGTTGTTGGCAACTAATATATGCATTCTGCATATATAATCAAATAATTCTAGTTTCTGGAGAGTTAAATCTTGAAAATCAATATAACTTTTCAACAACTTGCAGTTTCTGGAATTCTCATCAATAGTATTTTCCCTGCAATAAACAGAAACAAATACAGAAGACATGTAGTCCTTACCCATTAGCAAATTAGCGAGTGTAGTGAGTACAGTAGATGGTACCTATAATAATAGATAGTAATTCCTACTATTTATATGGTTTAAACCCTGACAAATTAAACTTCAACTCACCTATGTGGGTTCTGGTGCCTGAACAAGGATAAGAAAAAGTAAGAAGATAATAATAACTTTTTAAAAAGGGAAAAGAGTTCACCTAGCAACACAGAGGTGCAGACTGCTGCTTCCCTTTTCTTCAGGTACAGAGTGAACCAACTAGCAAGAGAGTAGAAGTAGGTAACTAAAGACAGAACAAAGCAGAAAAGTTCTGCAATTAGGACTGATGCTGTGCAAACAAAGCAGTGAGGAGGAGTGTTCTGCTGTTGCTGCCTAGCTGCTGCAGACAAAGCAGTGAGTGGGAAGCAAGCAGCCATCTGGCTGCCACATGCAAGCAGGCAGAGAGAGAGACGGACACTTTAGTCTGCACTGAGGAGCTATAGACAGCAGAAGCAGCCAAATCTCAGGTTTTGAAAGCTCTTTACAAAGAACATTTTGGCATTGTACAGATGAAGACTTTAGCCTGGAATCATGCCTGGTGGTTGGGGATCAACAAAGATATTGAGAGGAAGGCAAAATACTGTACTGTGTGTCAGCAAATTCAGCACAATTCTGGCCCAGCTTGTCTACAGCTTTGGTCATTGCCTCAGACTTCTGGGCCTTACCAGATCTTTAGAAGGTTATATGGTTTTGATTGTAGTCAACACCCATTCAGAATGGTCAGAAGTTTTTAGAGTGACTTCTACTACAGCTACCAAGATCACTGGACATCTCCATACCTTGTTTTGTCAATTTGGTGTACTGTTACAGTTGGTGACTCACAATGGACCTCAGTTCTGTTCTGAAGAATTTCAAAGGTTCCTAGCTTCCAATGGAATTCAGCACATACATTCTGCTCCAGACCATCCTGCTAGAAATGGACTAACAGAATGCTTTGTACAAACACTTAAACATGTCTAAACAGCTAATAGGTCTCCTTTTAGTCTTCGACAGAAATTGGAAATTTTCATGTTTGTCTACAGAATCACACCACATACTCCTATCCAGGAGTCACCTGCAACTCTTTTCTTGAAGGACCTGTTGTGTCCTGATGGTGCCTTATGTGTAGCCAAACCCCAAGCTATGCAAATTGATTGACCATGTGAGACTCATCATCATTCTTTTAATGTGGGAGACTTAGCGTGGACTCATAACTGCAGTTGTCGAGTGAAATGGGTAACTGGAGAATGTGAAAAATGCACAGGACCTGTTTCAGTCGTGGTAAAACTATCACAGCCTTGACAAGAACCACAGTCCAGGGATGTTCCAGGAGGACTTTCTGTTCCTCCGATCAAAACTCCTTCCATTACAACTCCTAATTTTGACATCTTGGTGGAGGAACCTTGTTACCATACCCAGTTGATTCTGTACCAGATCCAGTTGGTTCTTTACTCTGAACTGTTCCTGTTGTCCAGGACGCTGCCACACTACTATCATCACATTATCTCAAAACAAGGCAAAAACCAATTGTACACCTGAACATATAAATTGTTTAGTTAGTGAGTTGCTATTCCAAGGCAGAATAATGCCTTGCAACTATAGTAATCGACCTTCCACTTTTACTTAGGTTATATAGTGTTTCATATTAGTCATGTAAATGATAATGTGTATATATATTTGGCAAGTTTTTTTAGAGTAGGGTGAAGGATCATATTTTCCAGTCCCTTTAAATATTTGAGCACTCTGCCTCATCCCAGCATAAAACCTCACTTTCATGTTGTTATCAGTTTTACTGCTGAACAATAAAGTCTCCACAGCAGACAGTTGTGTTTCTATCACCTCCCTCTGTGGCAGTGTCTATCTACTTCTCTGTTGAGTCCAAATATAACACTTGGTGAAGACCAAGTCAAATGAACTACCCTTTTTCTGAGTGGGAGAGTTTAACAAGGGTGGCAGGTTGAATGAAGAGGTGGGGAAATATCCATTTTAGGAATTGAATGGGTCATAAACATGGATGTTTAAATCATCTATATTAAGTGTAGGAGATTTTGAGGAAAGAAAGAGGGAAAGACAGGAGTATGAGGATCTACGGGTATTGCACAGGGGTCTGCCAGTCCTCAGGCAATCTTCACATCCCAACCACCATCCAGCAGCTTGCAAGTAACTGGTGGTTTGAGTGGCTAATGGAACCATATCCCCTCCAGAGGTAAAGAGCATCTGAGTCCTGACTGAAGGAGTGCATGGTCTGTCTGCACTATTTAAGCCAGAAGGAGGAACAGGATGTTGTCTGGGCAACTGGGAGAATTCTTGGCTGACTGCTATGTTGGTCTCATCCTGACTCCTGAGCCCTGCTCCCTTGCCTGTCTCCTGCTTTCCTGACTTGTTCCTGATCCCTGGTCCTGTTTTTCAACTCCAGCCCTGACCCTCAACTTGACTCCCAACTCAGATTCCGGCTCTGACCATTGGCTAGACTCTTGACACTAGTTCTAATACTTGGTATAACTCTCAACGTTGGCTCTGACCACTAGATATGACTGCCCAAGCTTGGGTACTGATGAGCTGAAATCAGTGAGGAAGGCTGATCAGGAGGAATTGGGTGAAGAGTAAGTGACAGTAATATGAGGGAGGGAGGAGAAAAGTGCTGGAGCCTGTGTTGCTCCACAGAGGAGAGAGTGGGAAAGGGGGAAAAGAAGGGATTGGAAACAGCAGGAGTGAGAGAAGAGAAGCTCAACATCACCATCACAATCTGATTCAGGTTAAAGGTGTGTGACAGAGGGCAACTTCAAGGCCTCTGTAGGGCCAGGAGCTGGACAGAGCAAGATGTGAAGAGGCAGTGGTCAGCTGAGATCTTTTTAGAGATGGGAGGTGCATTCCCAAGATACCAAGAGAACGGTAAAAAGGAGAAGGATTGGCACAAGGTTAGGAAGGATGGCATGAGAGGGGCAAAGGTGATGGCAGGCATGAGTGGGAAGTTGGAGAGCAGGCCAGGGTTGGGGCAAAGGCCACCACAGGTGAGGAAGAAAAGAAACAGGAGGATGTGGATATGGGATATGGATTTGTGCTCACAGGAGGAGGGAGGAATAGCATGATGGAGAGGAGCAGGAAGAGCTAGTAGGAATTACAGAGAAGTGCTAATCTAAAGCCTGGTCCACACTAGGCTGTTAAACCAATTTTAACAGCGTTAAATCGATTTAACGCTGCACCCGTCCACACTACACTGCTCTTTATATCGATTTAAAGGGCTCTTTAAATCGATTTCTGTACGCCTACAAAACGAGAGGAGTAACGCTAAAATCGATATTACTATATCGATTTAGGGTTAGTGTGGACGCAAATCAACGTTATTGGCCTCATTCTTTTACAGTAGCTACCCACAATGCACTGCTCCAGAAATCAACGCTAGCCTTGGACCACGGACGCACGCCACTGAATTAATGTGCCTAGTGTGGATGCGCACAATCGACTTTATAATATCTGTTTTATAAAATCGGTTTTTGCTAATTCAAATTTATCCTGTAGTGTAGATGTACCCTAAGTAACCTTGTGCAGGATTCAGTGTCCACATTTTAAAATTGTGCTCTGGATTCTGCACGGTATTTATTATTCAGTATGATGGGAACAAAGTGAAATCTATCAACAGAGCCTGCAAATAAACAACTTATATGAGCAGGATGCCACACACTACACCTTTGGGGCCCAGCCTAGTTTAGTTCTTGGAAACTGTGTGAAAAATAAACCATATTTTCACATGGGTAGCCATTCCATGTCAAGAATGACACATGAAGCATATTATTAGAGTATTTGAAGGGAAAACACATCTGCATTCACTAATTATCTCATTGGCAAAGTCCTGCTAAAGAGTCAAGCCTTAAATTAAACCTTGGGTAATAAATCATAAATGAATTGTTTAGAAGATCCTTGTGTGCCACATACATAAAAAAAGAGCAGAAGAGAGAATAGGAGACAAAATCCTGGGTAATTCCATTCTCAGAACTAATTACTTCAGTGTTTAGTTAATAGAAAAAAATAGGGGTTTTGTCACTGATTTACATTGCTTTGCTCTGTGATGACAATAAGAACATTCATAAAAATTCAGGTATAAAGGACCAAAATCAATGACTGTGTCTGAGGGAAGATAAGCTCTGAAGCTACATTTTTAAATCCAAAAGCCAGTCATATACATATTTGTCTAGTAATAAATTAAGCAGCACTGGTGTGCATGCTTTGTATGCATTGCTTTAAACAATCTTTTCATAAAAGCTTCCCAAAATAAATTGTCCTTTTAAGAGAAAGCTTTCTTATCAATAGTGAATCCTCACAATCAGGTTTTATGTCAGATGTTTAAATCCAATTTCCTAGAAGGGGGCAGTGTATGTGTACCAGATTAATGAAGTAAAATCAGGTTATGTGCTCTCACTCTTTAAGTGAACTGTGAGCCAAATTAACCTTAACTCTGCATTTGTGTGAATGCCATGCTATACTGGCCTTAATTACATGAACAAATACTATATCTCAACAATACTATAATTTCATACTCTTAGATAATCATGTGTACCATCTTCTAGTCCTGCGTACTGCTGTATGTTTATGTAATACAAATCTGAATGTACCGTAACTCATTTTGCACACATTTTTAAGCAGCAGTGCAGCTAGAGGTTAAGTGCTGGTTGAATCCTGTCTATACTATTTTTTGCATGTCAGGAAAACAATAGCATTTAAATCATTGCTAATAGTGGTGGAGATACTTCACTGTTGAAAATCAGGTGCAAAATATGCTAATGTAGACACAACGACAGAGCTCATAGAAGTTGTTTATATGCAACCAATACTGTGAATATTTGTATACAACAAATGCATAATAAGAATACAATAAAATAATAGTGAAAATTTGCTGGTATATATAAGTCATGTAAGATCACAGCTAAGTTAGGTTCTCAGTTGTGTTCCTCATCACCTGAAATCCACCTACGAAAGGCTGTACTGTTGATTGAAAAGGTAATGCAGCACACGATGCTGACAATGGCAAAAATTTTCAAATCTGGATCCCTCTAAGTTGGGACCTAAATATATTTTTACATACCTAAATCAATAACAGTGATCCAATTTGCACATGAAGGGGAATAATAATAATTAATAATTAGGGCTGTTGAGTGATTTAAAAAAAATCACGATTAATCGCACAATTAATCACGCTGCTCAACAATAATTAACTACCGTTCGTTTAAAAAATTGTGGATGTTTTCTACATTTTCAAATATATTGAGTTTCATTACCACACAGACTATAAAGTATACAGTGCTCACTTTATATTCATTTTTATTAGAAATATTTGTACTGTAAAAAACAAAAGAAATAGTATTTTTTCAATTCACCTAATACAATTACTGTAGTGCATTCTCTTTATCATGAAAGTTGAACTTATTAATGTAGAATTATGTACAAAAAGCAGTCAAAATAAAACAATGTAATTGAAATCAATATATTTGAAAATGTCGAAAAACATCCCAAAATATTTAATAAATTTCACTTGGTATTCTATTATTTAATAGTGCAATTAAACTGCAATTAATCATGATTAATTTTTAAATCATGATTAATTTTTGAGTTAATTGCATGAGTTAACTGCAATTAATCAACAGCCCTATTAATAATGCATTCATATTTCACATAAGTTGAGGATTCTCAAATTTAATATTGCCCAAAACCCTGCACCTTATCTGTCGGGATTTCTTTCTTCATTGTACCTATCTTTCTTATGTTATAGATGAGTGGTTTTTGTTTGGTTAGTCAAATGTCATTGTAGAGGAAGAATCAAATCATGGAAATTGGTCTGAGTAAATACAGAGTAATCCAGATGCCAGTTAATGTAGTGTCCCTTTTTTCCATATGTAGGTGCACAAAAACAGGACATCAAAAACACAGTATTAAATACATAATTGACATATCATCAACAATAATAATAAAGGAACAACTCTTCCCACAAAAGATTAAGACCCAGCCTGTTCAGCCCACCGCATTCAGGAGAAGCCTGTGTAAACAGGCACGTTTTATAAAGTGGCCAGGACAACAAACTTGGGCTTTTTTGCATTAAGAATAAGGGAATAAAATTGCAGAGTCAATAGGACTCCACTGGGAATGCCTTGCCCAAGGCATCACATGAACAAATCAAAGGACGATAGAATTAGCGCAAGCATTCCAGATGATCTCAACTACTGTCTTGGAGCAAGTCCAAACTATAAAAGGTTTCATAGAGCAAAACCAGTGTCATCAATTGCATCTGGAAAGGGACTACAAGACAATATAGAATATGGAGGACAGGAATAATATGCTTCATGCACAAGCCACGGTTAAGTAGGCAGATGGCCACATTCAGCACTAGTGGAAATTTGTGAGTGAATTTCCCTACGTAAGGTTCATTACGATAGTTGAATCTGGAGGTGGCAAAGATTTAAATAACTGCAGAGAAAGAACTTGAAAGACAAGGACGAAATCTCCTAGCCAAGTAAAGGTGGAAAAGCACTCTTGCCCATTGTTCCTATCTAGACTTCTAAAAGTAGCTAAGGATCTGACAGCCCACAAGGTCGTGAACATGAGCGCCAAAGAGCAGACATACGTCCTCATTAAAAGAGTGGGAGTGGTTTACCACTATCATCTCCTCATTCCACTATTCTCTACCCACCCACCCATCTCAGTTCAGTCTCATCCAAACTTAAGTTGAGCCATTTACCTCAGTCAAACCATATTCTCAATGAGATCCAGCGAAAGACCAGTGATCATGCTGCTTGAGTCCAATGACACAGATATAGGACCTGGTTCTTAGTTATTCTAAGAAGTCTATGCCATTTTGGGGAGCATAAAAGGACCTAAAAGTTAGTGGTAATTCCCTGACCAGAGTTAAACTGGTATAAGAGTTCTTGAGCCCCATGTTCCCCACTTGTGGTGTAGGGGGTGGATTTACAGTGAGGACAGAGTGCACTGCTTTATGGCTATTCTCTGATTTCCAAAGCCTATGTCGGTCATGCTGTACATTCTTTAATGTACCAACTTTAAACTTCTTGTCCTTTCCTTCAAAGCTCTGCATAGCTATATCATCTCCTACTTATCCTGCCTACTCTCTTATCACATCGTTTTCTCCTGTTCCTGCCCCTTCATTCCACCAGTGCTGGTGGCCTTGAGGTCTTGTTTGTTCACGTCAGCCATAGCAGTCTCTACTTTTTCTTCCACCCTATTCTCTATATTTGGAACACCTTCATTGAGCTGGTCTGCTAGACCACTACTTTCTCAGTCATGTCCCTCCTGAGCCCCTGGACACAATGCACGCAAGAGATGAGTCAGTACACCTACTCATTTATTTCAGATATATTTGAAATGAAAATCATTGTGCTCACTATTCTGTACCCGAGTCTTAGCTGAGTAGCTATGTAATCCTACTCCTATAACCACTGTCCTTCCCCTCCATCTCGTTTCTACTGTCTTGTTTTCCATTCATCACATCATGACTGAAATTAGTTCTCTTTCTCTGACACATACACACACACACACAGAATTACTTCAGCTTCAATTGAAATGTAATAATTAACAGGCCATAGCATGCTGCACAATAGTTTAGCATAGGAAATGATAAACAGCATATGCAATTGAAACTACAGGGGAAATGTTAAATAGGCAAAATGCAATTATTTAGGCAAATTAGCAATTGCACAGGACACTAGTGCCAACACTCAGACTACTACAAAAATTATATAGTACTATAATATACAGTAGTAGTTATGCTTAGAAATTCTATAGCACTCTCCTCTCCAAAGTAACTTTATAAGTATGAATTCATTCTCACAACACCCTTGTGAATCAGTGAAATATGCTTTATTATACTTTAAAGACTACAGTTGTTGAGGACATTGCTTTAACATCTCAGCTCCAATAGCATGTTCCCCCCTAACACCATACCGGGACATACTGACTCAAAGAGTCAAGCCATCTATAGACTCACCAACAGTATCTTGCAGCATATCAAACTGCACTTGGACCACTCCTAAAACAAGTAATGTGCAGGCTCTGTGGTGCTTAACTCATGAGATAACAGACCAAGTGGGATTACGGCAGAAGACTTCTTTTTAAGACTAATCATGGCACTGTTTTCTACCTTATACATTAACAAAGATCTAAGGTAGATTTTGCAGTCCATATTATGACTGTGACTTTTTCTTAGCTTGTCAAAATTGATTTCTGGCGTTCAGCACAGCATCCTCAAGTGCAGAGGGCTAAAAACATGAAAAGGTAGATAGAGGATGAATAATTTGCTTCCTTAGTATCAGTTTGATCCCACTCAGTGTCAAGAGATAGTAATGGGGTAATATTAATTAGTTTGTATTCATTAGTTAATATTTGTACAGTTCTTTGAGGATACAAAGTGCTATATAAGTGCTAAGTAGTATTACTATTGATCTGGTGAATCTCTTGGATTTGTACTGCTACTGCCCTTTGGGTACTATGAAAATTGAATACATGACTAGAAAGTTGAGTGCACGGTCATAAAAATATAGGGTTTGAAGGGACCTCAAGAGGTTATCAAGTCCAGCTCCCTGCCCTGAGGCAGGATCAAGTAAACCTACACCATCCCTGACGGGTCTTTGTCCTGTCTGTTCTTAAAAACCTCCAGTGATGGGGATTCCATAACCTCCCTTGGAAGTCAGTTCCAGAGCTTAATTACCTATTGGAGAGTCTCTTTCCTGTTTCAGATAGCTATCTTCTAGTATGAATAGAAGGGGTCTGACCTCACTTATGCTAGTGTTACACTGGTGTCATTTCACTAACTTCATTGGTGGAACTACTGATTTACACCAAAGTGAAATAAAAAAAATCAGGCCCATTCTTTGTCTCTTCACAGTGTTACATGTACTGTTATTGCTAGCACTGACAAGAAGATCCACTGTTTGTGTCGATGCCCAGAACAGCCCCTTAACTAGATTTGCTGCTGCTCTGTTTGTATAGGTTATTGTTACCCTTCTTACTATCAGCATCATAATAAAGATAATATTTTGCCCTTTTATGATAACTTCCATATAAGTTTCCCAAGCATTTTATAAACGTTAACAGATGTAGCCTTGAGGTAAGTATTCCCTCTATTTAATGGAGAAGAGACCGCTGCTCAGAAAGGCTAAGTGACCTTCCCAAGATCACACTGCTAGTTTGTGGGAAAGTCAGAAATAGAATTGTTGTTTTGATTCACAGTCATCTGCTTTAATAGTCAGTTACAATGCTACCTATTGCAATGGTGCTTTTTCTTCTCACTGCATAACTTGCCCCTCTAGAGATTGTGCCTTTAAAGCTATTTTCCCTTCTATTCTTAATGACCACATTTTCTTTCAATGCACAGAATGACACAGCCTTCTCTCTTGTATTTAGGCCCAATGTACATTAGTGGAATGAAAGAAACCAGTCATCTTAAACTGGATGAGATATTGCAGGAACTATTGTTTTTGTTTTGGGCTCAGTAATGGGCAATCTAGTGGCTCCAAAAGCAGTGAGCATCCTTATTTTAACGGTTGTTTATAGTACATCAGGAGAGCTGAAAGGAGTCCAACTGAAGAGAGAACAGCATCTTTCTTTTCCTATCTCCTACAGGTGGTAGATAGATTCTGACAGGCTTAGCTGAATGAAATATGAACAGGGTCCTTAATAACTAATTCAGTCCAGTTGGATTCACATTTTTATAAACTTCTATTGTAGGTATGGAATCCAGAGGCCGGGATTATTTAGTCCCCTTTTACGTGGCATACACTTAGGTAAATTAATAAATGTTTTTAAAGTAAGTTTGGTGCTGTTGGAAAGTATCAGACTGACAGCCCTGAAGACTGATTTTTTAAATTTATCTTTATAAACTGCTAGAACCTTGCACATATTTTTGCTTAACCATAGTTTGGTGAGACTTCCTACAAGTAGGAGAGTACGTCGGTGTCCATGCTTATTCAGTCTTTGGCCTCTTTGCCAAAACCACAAGCAATGGTCCTAGATAGTACTGTTTGTATTGATGACTGTTCTTACGTGGATGCCTGTCTGCTATCTATCTATTGTACTGTCTCTTGTGATACAGAAAAGGGAAGACATGGTGGTATTTAATATAAAGAGAGCTCTTTATTGAGACCAGTAGACACAGATAGACCATGTGTTTCTCTGACTCAGGCCTTGTCTATATGACACAGTTTTGTTGACCAAAGTCAGGTTTCATTGACAAAACAGTGCTTCTTCCGCAGACAAAACTCTCCTGCTTTGCTGAATAAAACCACCTCAATGAGAGACGTAGAGCTTTTTGAGGCAAAGTTATATCAACAAAGGATTAGTGTAGACACCATGCTTTATGATGTCACTGTAAATGGCCTCCAGGAGGTATCCCACAATGCCCATCCTTTCTTCTCTGGTCAGCAGTTTGAGTTCCACTGCTCTGCACCCAAGTACACAGGCATGTGCCCCTCCCTCTTTAAAGGTCCAGGAATTTTTAGAATTCCACTTCTTGTTTGCTAAGTGTGGACCATGCATGTGAACTATGGCAGTTCCACACAGCAAACGCTCATCTGCTTAGAGCACACTTGAGTTGTTGGATCTGCTGGCACTGTGGGGAGAGGAGGCTGTGCAGCCCCAGCTCCACTCCAGCCATAGGAACTTCAATACCTACAGTCAGATTTCTTGTGGCTTGTTGGATAATGGCTATGAATTGGACACACAGCAGTGCTGTCTGAAGATAAAGGAGTTGAGGCAGGTATACTAGAAAGCAAGGGAAACCATCACTCTTGTGCTGTGCTGAAGATCTGTCACTTCTATAAGGACCTGGATGCTATTCTCAGTGATGATCCCACCTCCATTGCCAAGAGCCCCGTGGCTACTTCGGCAAGGCGGCGGCGGACAGTGGATTCCACCCCCAGGATGAAGTCATGAACAAGGAGATCGAGTTGGAGGATGATGTGGAGCATGTGACAGGTCATAGAATCATAGTATCATAGAATATCAGGGGTGGAAGGGACCTCAGGAGGTCATCTAGTCCAACCTCCTGCTCAAAGCAGGGCCAATCCCCAACTGGTGTCATGGCAAGTCAGGACCTCTTTTCCACTCTGGGAGGGATCTAGCCAGTCTCAGCACTCTGTCTCTGGCATGCATGATGCAGGAGAGGAGAGCTCTAGTAAGTGATCTTTTTGGTGATGCTGCTCGATTATATGAGGTAAAGGTGTCCTTTACTCTATACATTCTAGAAGTGGGTGAAGGGATAGAAATGTACAAAACTAGCTGTATTTGCATATGCTTCACATTCCCCTATGCATCTAAGCAGTATGCTGAAACAGTGTATTAATCCACACCAAGATTTCATGGGTATCCTCCAGAGAAATCTTTACAATTTTTTCAAGGAGGTACTCATCAATCCTCTTGCCAAAGTTTCCTTGGCAGAGCAGCTTTGTTCCTTCCCCCATTGTAGAAAACTTTCCCAGGCCAATCAGCAATCATTTGTGCCGGGACCAAAGCAGCACACAGGCAAGCAGCATACGGACCGGGTCAGAAGCCACACATGTGCAGGAGATGCACCCTTGCATTCTTCCTTACCTGCAGGAGTGCAATATCAGTTTCAATGACCCCTCACCTGTGGAAAACATTGGCAGAATTTACAATATTGCCCCAGTTGCCTGTGGTTATCCCCTTAACAAAAACCACCACAACACTTTGCCTCATCTTGAGTGTCCCCCCTCCCCACCCCGTCATAAACAGATAGTTAAGGGTTAATGTCTCTTTTACCTGTAAAGGGTTAAGAAGCTCAGTGAACCTGGCTGACACCTGACCAGAGGACCAATAGGGGGACAAGATACATTCAAATCTTGGTGGAGGGAAGTCTTTGTTTGTGCTGTTTGTTTTGTTCATTGTTCGCTCTTGGGGCTAAGAGGGACCAGACGTACACCCAGGCTTTCCCAATCTTTCTAAATCAGTCTTTCATGTTTCAAAATAGTAAGTAATAGCCAGGCAAGGCGGATTAGTCTTATGTTTGTTTCCTCAACTTGTAAATGTGTGTTTTTTCTGGAAGGACTTTTTCCTCTGTTTGCTGTAACTTTGAATCTCAGGCTAGCAGGCAGGGTCCCTCTAGTCTATATGAATCTGAGTACCCTGTAAAGCATTTTCCATCCTGATTTTACAGAGGTAATTTTTACCTTTTCTTTCTTTAATTAAAAGCTTTCTTTTTAAGAACTTGATTAATTTTTCCTTGTTTTAAAATCCAAGGGATTGAGTCTGAACTCACCAGGAATTGGTGGGGGGAAAGGATGGGGGATGGTTAATTCCTCTTTGTTTTAAGATCCAAGGAGTTTGGATCTGTGTAAGCCTCTCAAGGCAACCCAGGGAGGAGAGAGTCTGGGGGGAAAAGGAGGGGGATGGTTAATTTCTCCTTGTTTTAAGACCCAAGGGGTTTGGGTCTTGGGTTCCCCAGGGAAGGTTTTGGGAGAACAGAATGTGTGCCAGACGCTAACTTCTGGCTGGTGGCAGCATACCAAATTTAAGCTAGTAATTAAGCTTAAAAGTACTCATGCAGGTCCGCACTTCTTGAACTCTAAAGTTCAAAGTGGGGAAAAAACCTTGACATCTCTGGCCAAACTCACAGTGCTTAGGGTGTTTGGTGAGATGTGTGTTTGCCAAGGGACAGTGAAAAAGTGATCCATATGTAAAAAGAGGTGTATTTTACTACAATGATTTTATGCTGTGCATGAACTAACAATCATGCTTCTGTTTATCATTTCTCGAGCTTCTGCAGATGTGGTCCTCTGGGGAACCCTCTACATCAGGGCCGCCGGGGGGAGGGAAAGTGGGGCAATTTGCCCCAGGCCCCACAGGGGCCCCCCATGAGAATATAGTATTCTATAGTATTGCAACATTTTTTTAATGGAAGGGGCCCCCGAAATTGCTTTGCCCTGGGCCTCCTGAATCCTCTGGGCAGCCTTGCTCTACACCCTGGCAGAATATCTCCATCAGAGAAGGAAGCAACCAAGGCAGAGCAAGGAGGACATGTTCTGAGAGGTGATCCAATCCTCAGAGGCTGAAAAAAGAGAACACACGGAGTGGAGAGAGACTTTGAAGGAAAAATGTAAAATAGAAAGGCAGGACAGATAGGAGAGTAAGGAGCAAATTGTAAAGGGCCAGGAGCAGATGATAAAAGGGATGGAGGAGCAAACAGAGATATTGAAGTCCCTAATAATAGTCTAGCAGAACAAAGGCATTCCCCTCCCCAGCCAATACAGACTTGCTTTCCATGCCTTTCCCAAATACCTCCCACACATTTCTTGCAACTTCCTGGAACGTCTCGGGACCTCATTCACTCCACCTCTTCAGACAGCTGATAGCTGCACTTACATACAGCTCTGAGAGACTACACTGCCATGCACATCTCCCTCCCCACCAAGCCTTTTTTGTGTGTTGTTAATTGGCATATAATAAAAACAAGCTCCATGAGAGATAACCAATCTTTATTTGTCTCCTATACATGGTGTTTGCTGCTGGTAGTAATAAACAGTGGCAATTTGATCATTTGCTGATTACAAATCCTCTCAGGAAGCATCACAATTTTCATGAAAGGCAGAAAGTTAACAAATCATGGCAGAGTGCTGTATAGAAAGACACATTACTGGTGCTCATTGTCAAAATGTTTCCTCAAAACCTCCTTGATTCAAATAGCCCCATATGTGCTCCTTTAATAGCCCTGGTATCTGGCTGCTCAGAATCAGCCCCCAGGTGATCCGCCTCTGTGCTCCAGCCCAGGGGAAACGTCTCAGCCTTAGCATCACAAATATTATGGAGCATGCAGCAAACTGCTATGACCATGGGAATATTTTCCTCATTTAGACCTAACCTGCCATAAAAGCAGTTCCAGCATGCTTTTAATCTGCCAAAGGCACTTTCTATGGCCATTCCGCACCTGCTCGTCCTATTGTTGAAGCACTCCTTGCTGTTGTCCAGGTTTCCTGTGTAAGGCTTCATGAGCCATAGGAGTAAGGGGTATGCTGGGTATTCCAGGATCACTATGGACACTTCAACATCTCCCACTGGAATCTTCTGGTCTCAAAAGAAAGACCCTGCTTGGAGTTTTCTGTACAGACCAGTGTTCCTGAAGATGTGTGTATCATGCACCTTGCCAGGCCACCCCACATTGATGTCACTGAAGCATTCACGTCATGGTGATCCTCAAGTGCCTGCAACACCATAGAGAATTTTCCCTTTGTATTGATGGACTCCAAACACAAAATGGTCTGGGGCCAAAATTGGGATATCCGTGCCATCTATTGCCCCACTGTAGTTAGGGAATCCCATTGCCAGAAATTCATCCACTATTTCATGCACATTGCCAAGAGTCACAGTTCTTCATAACAGAATGCTATTAATGGCCTTGCACACTTGCATTAGTGCAGCCCCAACAGTGGACTTCCCAACTCCAAGCTGATTCACACCTGGCCTGTAGCAGTCTGGAGTTGCCAGCTTCCACACAGCAATCATCACATGCTTCTTCACCGAGAGAGCAGCTTTCATTTTGGTGTCCTTGAGCTGCAGAAGGAAGGGCAGGGGGCAAGTTCCACACACAGTTCCTGGACAGTGGCTTTCTACATCTGAAAATTCTGCAGCCACTGTTTGTCATCCCAGACCTGCATAATGATGGGATCCCACCACTCTGTGCTTGTTTCCCAAGTCCAAAAGTGACAGTCCACCATGTGCAGCTACTCTGTGAATGCCAAAAATAACCTGGTGTTTCTTTCCCTGGCACACAGCAGGTCAGGCAACTCTGATTCCTGTTCAGATCAGGAGTTCATGATATACCGCATGACCAAAAGCTGAAGTACTCAATGCTGTTTTTACCTCTGTTTTCACAGACGAGGTCAGCTCCCAGACTGCTGCACTGGACAGCACAGTAAGGGGAGGAAGTGAGCAGCCTTCAGTGGTGAAAGAATAGATTAAGGACAGTTTAGAAAATCTGGACATGCACAAGTCCATGGGGCCAGATGCAATGCATCTGAGAGTGCTAAGGGAGTTGGATGATGTAATTGCAGAGCCATTGGCCATTATCTTTGAAAACTTGTGGTGATTGGGGGAGGTCCCAGATGACTGGAAAAAGGCAAATATAGTGCCCATCTTTAAAAAAGGGAAGGAGGAGAACCTGGAGAACTACGGACCAGTCAGCTTCACCTCAGTCCCTAGAAAAAGTCATGAAGCAGGTCCTCAAGGAATCTATTTTGAAGCATTTAGAGGAGAGGAAGGTGATCAGGAGCAGTCAACATGGATTCACCAAAGGCAAGTCATGCCTGACCAACCCGATTGCCTTCTATGATGAGATAACTGATTCTGTGGATATGGGGAAAGTGGTGGACATGATATA
The DNA here is from genome assembly GCF_025201925.1 of Gopherus flavomarginatus. Lineage (NCBI taxonomy): Eukaryota > Metazoa > Chordata > Testudines > Testudinidae > Gopherus > Gopherus flavomarginatus. Next base: position 253,491,779 of record NC_066618.1, on the reverse strand, counting down.
CCTTGACTTTAGCAAAGCTTTTGATACGGTCTTCCACAGTATTCTGGCCAGCAAGTTAAAGTAGTATGGGCTGGATGAATGGACTATAAGGTGGCTAGAAAGCTGGCTAGATCATCAGACTCAATGGGTAGTGATCAACGGCTCAATGTCTAGTTGGAAGCCAGTATCAAGCGGAGTGCCCCAGGGGGTCAGTCTTGTGGCCGGTTTTGTTCAATATCTTCATTAATGATCTGGATGATGGGCTGGATTGCACTGTCAGTTCACGGATGACACTAAAATGGGGGGAGAGGTAGATATGCTGGAGCAGGCCTGCACAACTCGTAAAGCGGCAAGGGCCACATTACTCGAAAGAAAACAGCTGAGGGCCGAACCCCTCTGGCCCCGCGGAACCCCCCCCCTGGACATCCCGGCCCAGTGGAAACACCCCACCCCAGCACCGCCCAGCCCTGCAGAAACAAACCCTCCTTCCCCAGCACTACCACACCAAAACAGCTGTGGGCCAAAAAGGATGGTTGGGGGTGGGGAGGTGATACTTGATTTTAAATCAACCAGGGGCTCCCAGCTAAAGAGGTGGCTAGGAGCCCTCAGGGTCAAATTAAAGGGCCCGGGGCTCCAGCAGCTGGGGGAACCCGGAGCTTTGCGGGGCTGGGGTAGGGATTTAAAGGGCCCAGAGCTCCTGCTGCTGAGGGGAGACCGAGCCCTTTAAATCTCAGCCCCAGCCCATCTGCTGGAGCCGCCATCGGGATTCAAAGGGCTCTGGGCAGCCCGTGGCAGCGGGGAGCCCTGAGCCCTTTAAATCTCAGCCGCGGCTGGGAATCTCCGCGGGCAGCCCAGAGCCCTTTGAATCCTGGCCGCGGCTGGGATTAAAAGGGCTTTGGGCTCCCCACAGCCATGGGCAGCCCAGAGCCCTTTGAATCCTGGACACAGCTGAGATTTAACGGCCGTGGGGAGCCCAGAGTCTTTGAATCCCATCCGCGGCTGGTATGGCCGGCTTTAGGAAATGTGGGGCCCAATTTGAACATTTTTGGCAGGGCCCCGGCAGGGATGACTGAAAAAAAAAAGTTAAAAAAATGCCTTTCATTTCTTAGCAACCAGTTCCCTATAAAAAGTTCTGCCACAGTATGTATTTTTTGTACCAATAGGGTTACCATTTTCCTCCGGGATGGCTATGTAAGAACCAAAAAGCCTGACACGTCCGGGAAAATACAGATGTATGTTAACCCTACTTATAGTTCTTTTTTAAAAAGATGGGTCTGAACTAGAAATGAGCTCCGCCACTCCCTGAGGGTGTGCTAGGGTGCACATGTGTGGGTCTCAGCTGCTCCCTGCCCACCTCATTGAAGCAGGTGTGCAGGATTACTTCTCTGGGAACTGCAGGGCACCAGCGGACATGGGGCTGGCTGGAGGTGCGGGGGAAGGGGGATGGAGGTAGGGTCTGGCTGCAGGCTGGGCAAGGGGTGTGGGGCAGGCTGGACACGGGGTGTGGGGTGGCTGGCTGGCTTCAGGCAGGGCCACGGGGGTGTGCGGCATGGGTTGGCAGCGCTGGAGAAAAAGGAGGGCGGGATTGGCTGGCTTCAGGCAGGGCAGTGCGGCAGGGGTTCGCTAGAGACAGGGAAGACGGGGCAGGGCTGGCTGGAGACGGGCTGGCTATGGGCAGCAGGTGCAGGGCTGGCTGCAGACAGGAACTGGTGCAGGCAGGGCAGGAGGTACGGGGCTGGTGCAGGCAGGCAGTGCAGCAAAGGTTGGCTGCGGGCAGCTGGTGCAGGTACGGGGGTACAGCCCATCCTGTATGGTGAGTGCCCCCTCCTCCTGCCTCCCCCACCAGGGTAACAGCAGCAGCCCGGGGCTCAGGGGCTATTTAAAGGGCCTGGGGCTCCCCTGCTTCCATTGCCCCAGCCCTGAAATTAGCTGCGGGAGCCCTGGGGAAGTGGTGGGGCTCTGGGGGCTATTTAAAGGACTAGGGCAGCAGAGGCAGCTGGAGACACCCCCTCCCTGCTATCCCAGGGCTCTGGGGGCTATTTAAAGAGCCCAGGGCTCCCCTGCTTCTACCGCCTCAGCCCTGTAAATAGCCAAGGGAGCCCTGGGGAAGCGGTGTATTTAAAGGACCGGGGTGGCAGAGGCAGCTGGAGCCCCGGCCCTTTAAATACTCCCAGAGCCCCCTGCTACCCTAGGGCTCTGGGAGTATCTAAAGGGCCTGGGGCTCCCCTTCTTCTACTGCCCTAGCCCTTTAAATAGCCACAGGAACCCTGGGGAAGTGGTGGGGCTCCGGTGACTATTTAAAGGGCCGGGGCGGTAGAAGCGAGGAGAACCCCGGACTTTTTAAATAGCCCCCAGAGCCCCACAGCCCAAACCCAGGGCTCCAGCAATGGTGCTATGGTGGCAATTTAAAGGGCCTGGGGCTCCAGCCCCTGCTGGGAGCCCCAGGCCTTTTTAATTGCCCCCTGGGGAAGCTGAGCCACCCTGGTATAGCGCACTGGCTTTTGCCTGTACACCGTACTGGGGCTTGGGCATGGGGCCCTCTTAGGGGCAGGCTGATTCAGGGCAATTTGTTGAACTGGCCTAAAGCCGGCCCTGGCGGCTGAGATTTAAAGGGCTCTGGGCTCTCCACGGCTGCGGGCAGCCCAGAGACTTTTGAATACCTGCCCCTGCTGAGATTTAAAGACCTCTGGGCTCCCCGCGGCTGCAGACAGCTCAGAGCCTTTTGAATTCCACCGCAGGCCACACAGTGAGCCTCTGCGGGCCGCATGCGCCCGCATGTTGTGCGGGCCTGTGCTGGAGGGTAGGGATAGGGTCCAGAGTGACCTAGACAAATTGGAGCATTGGACCAAAAGAAATCTGATGAGGTTCAATAAGGACAAGTGCAGAGTCCTGCACTTAGGATGGAAGAATCTCATGCACTGCTACAGGTTGGGGACCAACCGACTAAGCAGAAGTTCTGCAGAAAAGGATCTGGGGATTACAGAGGACAAGAAGCTGGATAGGAGTCAACAGTGTGCCCTTGTTGCCAAGGGCTGCATTAGTAGGAATTTCATTAGTAGGCATGTAGGGCTGCATTAGTAGGAGTATTGCCAGCAGAATGAGAGAAGTGATTGTTCCTCTCTATTCGGCACTGGTGAAGCCATATCTGGAGTATTGTTTCCAGTTTTGGGACCCCCACTACAGAAAAGATGTGGACAAATTGGAGATAATCCAGTGGAGGGCAACAGAAATGGTTAGGGGGCTGAGGCACATGACCTATGAGGAGAACTGGGGTTATTTAGTCTGCAGAAGAGAAGAGTGAGGGGGAATTTCATAGCAGCCTTCCACTACCTGAAGGGGGTTTCCAAAGAGGATGGAACTAGGCTGTTCTCAATGGTGGCAGATGGCTGAACAAGGAGTAATGGTCTCAAGTTGCAATGAGAGAGGTCTAGGTTGGATAGTAGGAAAAAGTATTTCACTAGAAGGGTGGTGAAGCCCTGGAATCGGTTACCTAGGGAGGTGGTGGAATCTCCGTCGCTAGAGGTTTTTAAGGGCCAGCTTGACAAAGCCCTGGCTAGGATGATTTAGTTGATGTTGGTCTTACTTTGAGCAGGGGGTTGGACTAAATGACCTCCTGAGGTCTCTCACAAACCTAATCTTCTATGATTTTATGATGTGGTCACTGTTATGAACACAAGAGTAGAAAGCAGTGTGGGATCCAGCTGTTCAGAGAGAGATGGTGGGCACACAGTAACCAGAGGCTATTGAAAAATTCTATGAAATGCAGTCAGAAGCCCATGAAATGATGGGACAGACAAAACTGCATAGTGGGATTTGAGCCTGCACCCATGATGCACTATAATCCTCTTCACCTTTCCACAACTCATAGCTGCAGAAGGTGGCAAGTAGCATCGTGGGATAGCTACCCACAGTGCACTGTTCTCATTGTTGATACTAGAGCACCAACTGTGGACATGTTCTGCCAACAATAGGAACGTTGTGTGAAGATGCACAAGCAATGTGATTATGACAGTTTTTGATTGTTGGCATAACTTGCATCGTCAAAATTGTATAATGTAGACAAGCCCTCAGTTACTCCCAGACCAAATCAGTGTATTCTACTATACCTAATGTTATTATGTCTCATCTCCCTAAATGCTGGCCTGGATTGAGTAGAAATGGAAGTACATCTGTGCCTCTATCTGTCTGCTTTAGCTTCTACAGCAGTCCTCTGTAAGCCAGACACTAGAAGAAGACATCACATGAACTTGTACGCATCTAGATTTAAAATGTACTGGCTATCTACATGTCTCTATTTATACCACACTTATCATTGAGGTATCCAAGTAACTTACAAGAAAATAAAACAGGTGGTTCATTGCCAATGTTTCCCCCCTCCCTTCCCATCCCATAGTAGTGATGGGCATTCATTATTAGAGGACAGCTAAGGCACACAGTTGTTTCTTGCTTTTGGATCTAAAATCAGTGAGATTCATGTTAAAAACTGAGACAACCAGCTTATTTTTCATAAGTCACTTAATAGCTATTAAAAGCTTCACCCTTTACTTGGCCTGTATTTGAACATGTGAGTAGAGTGAAAGGGTCCTTAACCCGTTACCTCTACCCAGAGCTATTCTACTCCTCTGGATCAGATTCTGAGAAACTGTCTCATGTTGAATTGTACCTTACTCCAAGGTAATCCCAATGGAGTAAATTGGAAAAAAAGTATCAGAACTGGCCCTATGTGATCTATCAATAGCTAGGGAAATTTCAGTGATGCAGTATATACATTTTAATTATTGAAAGAAAAGAACATTAGAGGTTGGTACTAGTCTTGTCTTCAGTTGGGAGAAAACTGTAATGAGGTGAGTGTTTTACATGAGAAATTACTGTTTCCTTTCCTAAAATTCACCAGTGGTCTCCAAGTTATATTTGTGCTTCAGAGATAAGCCAAATGCCATTACTCTGTCCTGCAGTAGTCTGTATTTTTAGAACAGATGAAATAACCAACACTTGCAGTTTTTACATCTGTGATATGAGCCAATAACCCCATGAAATTGGATGAGCATTAACCTTCTGTAAAAAACGATTAGCCCTATGTTCTAAGATAAAAATAATAAAATATGAAAAATATTTGATGGACGAGAATTTCTTTTTCTAAGATACCTTATAGACTAACAGATGTTTTGGAGCATGAGCTTTCATGGATGAATACCCACTTCATCAGGTGTGTGTAGTGGAAATTTCCAGAGGCAGGTATATATATGCAAGCAAGCTAGATATAACGAGGTCAGTTCAATCAGGGAGGATGAGGCCCTGTTCTAGCAAGGGAGGAGAAACTGCTTTTGTAGTTGGCAAGCCATTCACAGTCTTTGTTTAATCCTGAGCTGATGGTATCAAATTTGCAGATGAAATGAAGCTCAGCAGTTTCTCTTTGAAGTCTGGTCCTGAAGTTTTTTTGCTGCAGGATGGCCACCTTAAGGTCTGCTATAGTGTGGCCAGGGAGGTTGAAGTGTTCTTCTACAGATTTTGTATATTGCCATTCCTAATATCTCATTTGTGTCCTTTTCCGTAGAGACTGTCCAGTTTGGCCAATGTACATAGCAGAGGGGAATTGCTGTCATATGATGGTGTATATTACATTGGTGGACGTGCAGGTGAATGAACCTGTGATGGTGTGGCTGATCTGGTTAGGTCCTGTGATGGTGTCGCTGGTGTAGATATGTGGGCAGAGTTGGCATTGAGGTTTGTTGCATGGATTGGTTCCTGAGCTAGAGTTACTATGGTGCAGTGTGCAGTTACTGGTGAGAATATGTTTCAGGTTGGCAGGTTGTCTGTGGGCGAAGACTGGCCTGCCACCCAAGGCCTGTGAAAGTGTGGGATCATTGTCCAGGATAGGTTGTAGATCCCTGATGATGCGTTGGAGGGGTTTTAGCTGGGGGCTGTATGTGATGGCCAGTGGAGTCCTGTTGGTTTCTTTCTTGGGTTTGTCTTGCAGTAGGAGGCTTCTGGGTACACGTCTGGCTCTGTTGATCTGTTTCCTTATTTCCTCGTGCGGGTATTGTAGTTTTGAGAATGCTTGGTGGAGATTTTGTAGGTGTTGGTCTCTGTCTGAGGGGTTAGAGCAGATGCGGTTGTACCTCAGTGCTTGGCTGTAGACAATGGATAGTGTGATGTGCCCAGGATGGCACTGAGGTACAACCGCAACTGCTCTAACTTCTCAGACAGAGACCAACACCTACAAAATCTCTACCAAGCCTTCTCAAAACTACAATACCTGCACAAGGAAAGTTCCTGTGCTGAGCTTGACGCTTTAATAGGCATTCTAATAGAGTGCATTCTAAGTATTGTTGGACCTCAAATTAAAACTTGGTTTTTAGATATTATATTGTATTTGCTTGAGGCATTATGGAAAGTTTTTATTTTTTTAAAAAGAATATTTTATATGGAATGCATTTGAATTTGAAAGGTAAGTATAAGCTTGGAACACTTCAACAATTTCAGCTTCAAGCTTACAATAGTTCTTTCTGAATATTTTATACTTAGGTTCTGGCTTTTGTTTTTTATTTTAAAAAGATACATAAATGGCTCACATGTACTAATTTAAGCTCTCATTAAAGACACATATTTAAAGTAACAGTACCTGAATATAGTCATAAGACAAACACGATACAGGGTAACATTTCCAAAACTGTCTACATGACTTAGGCTCCTAAGTCACTTTTGAAAATAGAACTTAGGCACTTAGGTGCCTATGTATCACTGAAAGTCAAAGGGGCTTAGCCTCCTAAATGTGACTTTGGCACTTTAACATGGGATGTAGGAGTCTTGGCCCCGTAGGAACTTTTGAAAATGCTACCCGCTGGGTTGACTTAGCAGAAACAATAAAATATCAAAAGAGGTGAAAGTGCAGCCGTACATTAAATAAGGCATTTGTTAGACTGGTATCTTTAACAATCTATGCAGTATGGTTGCTGAACCACTGGAAGTCTATTAAGACTTTAGAGTAGATATTAACAACATGGGTCAACAAAGACAACAGTCCTCAAAAATCTAAGCTATGAAAGATTTAACACTAAGCAGTAGAACTTTACAATGCAGGATGGCTTTCTGTATTCCAAAATTTATTTTTATAGTATAGTATTAGAGCTCCGAGATATTATTTCCATAGTACCTAGGAGCTCTATTCATGGACCACGATGCCCTGTGGTAGTCACTGTACAAACAGAACCAACAGACAGTCTCTGCCCCAAACAGCTTACAGTCTAAGTACAAAGTAATGTTATATAAGTACAGAATTACATTAATATTGGCAAATAATAGAGAATAGATTCTTTCAGCTGAGATGGAGGGTCAATGAGGTGAATTATTGAGTGTAACAGATACAGAAAAAGCTGTAGCTGAA